>NC_141700.1:785442389-786642389 GCF_964263255.1 Lissotriton vulgaris
ATTCTTAAATACAATGTGGAGGACAGGGACGGCTGTAAGGGGTGATGTGGAGGCCGATTTTAACCTACGTCTATGAGACAGTAAAGGTTAAAAGTTGAAAGTTTTTCTTACAATTTCTCATCCCTGACCTACAGAGAATTGTAAAAAGAATTTACGAAGCTAGTTCTAGCAAGACATTCAGGATTGGACCATACACTATTGCCTCTGCTCTAGCATTAAAATTGTTTATTAACTTTGTGACCTTAGTTTTCTGCCATCTTTCTCGGCGTACGGCCCCCCCCTCAAAGTAGAGTCGGTTCTGAACATATTTCGAAATTCTTAAATACAATGTGGAGGACAGGGACGGCTGTAAGGGGTGATGTGGAGGCCGATTTTAACCTACGTCTATGAGACAGTAAAGGTTAAAAGTTGAAAGTTTTTCTTACAATTTCTCATCCCTGACCTACAGGGAATAGAAAAAAGAATTTACGAAGCTAGTTCTAGTAAGACATTCAGGATTGGACCATACACTATTGCCTCTGCTCCAGCATTAAAATTGTTTATTATCTTTATGACCTTAGTTTGCTGCCATCTTTCTCAGCATATGCCCCCCCCTCAAAGTGGAGTCGGTTTTGAACATATTTCGACATTCTTAAATACAATGTGGAGGACAGGGACGGCTGTAAGGGGTGATGTGGAGGCCGATTTTAACCTACGTCTATGAGACAGTAAAGGTTAAAAGTTGAAACTTTTTCTTACAATTTCTCATCCCTGACCTACAGAGAATTGTAAAAAGAATTTACGAAGCTAGTTCTAGCAAGACATTCAGGATTGGACCATACAACATTGCCTCTGCTCTAGCATTAAAATTGTTTAATAACTTTGTGACCTTAGTTTTCTGCCATCTTTCTCGGCGTATGCCCCCCCCCAAAGTAGAGTCGGTTCTAAACATATTTCGAAATTCTTAAATACAATGTGGAGGATAGGGACGGCTGTAAGGGGTGATGTGGAGGCCGATTTTAACCTACGTCTATGAGACAGTAAAGGTTAAAAGTTGAAAGTTTGTCTTACAATTTCTCATCCCTGACCTACAGAGAATTGTAAAAAGAATTTACGAAGCTAGTTCTAGCAAGACATTCAGGATTGGACCATACACTATTGCCTCTGCTCTAGCATTAAAATTGTTTATTAACTTTGTGACCTTAGTTTTCTGCCATCTTTCTCGGCGTACGGCCCCCCCTCAAAGTAGAGTCGGTTCTGAACATATTTCGAAATTCTTAAATACAATGTGGAGGACAGGGACGGCTGTAAGGGGTGATGTGGAGGCCGATTTTAACCTACGTCTATGAGACAGTAAAGGTTAAAAGTTGAAAGTTTTTCTTACAATTTCTCATCCCTGACCTACAGGGAATAGAAAAAAAAATTTACGAAGCTAGTTCAAGTAAGACATTCAGGATTGGACCATACACTATTGCCTCTGCTCCAGCATTAAAATTGTTTATTAACTTTATGACCTTAGTTTGCTGCCATCTTTCTCGGCATACGCCCCCCCCTCAAAGTGGAGTCGGTTTTGAACATATTTCGACATTCTTAAATACAATGTGGAGGACAGGGACGGCTGTAAGGGGTGATGTGGAGGCCGATTTTAACCTTCGTCTATGAGACAGTAAAGGTTAAAAGTTGAAACTTTTTCTTACAATTTCTCATCCCTGACCTACAGAGAATTGTAAAAAGAATTTACAAAGCTAGTTCTAGCAAGACATTCAGGATTGGACCATACACTATTGCCTCTGCTCTAGCATTAAAATTGTTTATTAACTTTGTGACCTTAGTTTTCTGCCATCTTTCTCGGCGTACGGCCCCCCCCAAAAGTAGAGTCGGTTCTGAACATATTTCGAAATTCTTAAATACAATGTGGAGGACAGGGACGGCTGTAAGGGGTGATGTGGAGGCCGATTTTAACCTACGTCTATGAGACAGTAAAGGTTAAAAGTTGAAAGATTTTCTTACAATTTCTCATCCCTGACCTACAGGGATAGAAAAAAGAATTTACGAAGCTAGTTCTAGTAAGACATTCAGGAGTGGACCATACACTATTGCCTCTGCTCCAGCATTAAAATTGTTTATTAACTTTATGACCTTAGTTTGCTGCCATCTTTCTCGGCATACGCCCCCCCCTCAAAGTGGAGTCGGTTTTGAACATATTTCGACATTCTTAAATACAATGTGGAGGACAGGGACGGCTGTAAGGGGTGATGTGGAGGCCGATTTTAACCTACGTCTATGAGACAGTAAAGGTTAAAAGTTGAAACTTTTTCTTACAATTTCTCATCCCTGACCTACAGAGAATTGTAAAAAGAATTTACAAAGCTAGTTCTAGCAAGACATTCAGGATTGGACCATACACCATTGCCTCTGCTCTAGCATTAAAATTGTTTAATAACTTTGTGACCTTAGTTTTCTGCCATATTTCTCGGCGTACGTCCCCCCCCCCCCAAAGTAGAGTCGGTTCTAAACATATTTCGAAATTCTTAAATACAATGTGGAGGACAGGGACGGCTGTAAGGGGTGATGTGGAGGCCGATTTTAACCTATGTCTATGAGACAGTAAAGGTTAAAAGTTGAAACTTTTTCTTACAATTTCTCATCCCTGACCTACAGGGAATAGAAAAAAGAATTTACGAAGCTAGTTCTAGTAAGACATTCAGGATTGGACCATACACCATTGCCTCTGCTCTAGCATTAAAATTGTTTAATAACTTTGTGACCTTAGTTTTCTGCCATCTTTCTCGGCGTACGTCCCCCCCCCCAAAGTAGAGTCGGTTCTAAACATATTTCGAAATTCTTAAATACAATGTGGAGGACAGGGACGGCTGTAAGGGGTGATGTGGAGGCCGTTTTAACCTACGTCTATGAGACAGTAAAGGTTAAAAGTTGAAACTTTTTCTTACAATTTCTCATCCCTGACCTACAGAGAATTGTAAAAAGAATTTACGAAGCTAGTTCTAGCAAGACATTCAGGATTGGACCATACACTATTGCCTCTGCTCCAGCATTAAAATTGTTTATTAACTTTATGACCTTAGTTTGCTGCCATCTTTCTCGGCATACGCCCCCCCCTCAAAGTGGAGTCGGTTTTGAACATATTTCGACATTCTTAAATACAATGTGGAGGACAGGGACGGCTGTAAGGGGTGATGTGGAGGACGATTTTAACCTACGTCTATGAGACAGTAAAGGTTAAAAGTTGAAACTTTTTATTACAATTTCTCATCCCTGACCTACAGAGAATTGTAAAAAGAATTTACGCAGCTAGTTCTAGCAAGACATTCAGGATTGGACCATACACCATTGCCTCTGCTCTAGCATTAAAATTGTTTAATAACTTTGTGACCTTAGTTTTCTGCCATCTTTCTCGGCGTATGCCCCCCCCCAAAGTAGAGTCGGTTCTAAACATATTTCGAAATTCTTAAATACAATGTGGAGGACAGGGACGGCTGTAAGGGGTGATGTGGAGGCCGATTTTAACCTACGTCTATGAGACAGTAAAGGTTAAAAGTTGAAAGTTTTTCTTACAATTTCTCATCCCTGACCTACAGAAAATTGTAAAAAGAATTTACGAAGCTAGTTCTAGCAAGACATTCAGGATTGGACCATACACTATTGCCTCTGCTCTAGCATTAAAATTGTTTATTAACTTTGTGACCTTAGTTTTCTGCCATCTTTCTCGGCGTACGGCCCCCCCTCAAAGTAGAGTCGGTTCTGAACATATTTCGAAATTCTTAAATACAATGTGGAGGACAGGGACGGCTGTAAGGGGTGATGTGGAGGCCGATTTTAACCTACGTCTATGAGACAGTAAAGGTTAAAAGTTGAAAGTTTTTCTTACAATTTCTCATCCGTGACCTACAGGGAATAGAAAAAAGAATTTACGAAGCTAGTTCTAGTAAGACATTCAGGATTGGACCATACACTATTGCCTCTGCTCCAGCATTAAAATTGTTTATTAACTTTATGAACTTAGTTTGCTGCCATCTTTCTCGGCATATGCCCCCCCCTCAAAGTGGAGTCGGTTTTGAACATATTTTGACATTCTTAAATACAATGTGGAGGACAGGGACGGCTGTAAGGGGTGATGTGGAGGCCGATTTTAACCTACGTCTATGAGACAGTAAAGGTTAAAAGTTGAAACTTTTTCTTACAATTTCTCATCCCTGACCTACAGAGAATTGTAAAAAGAATTTACGAAGCTAGTTCTAGCAAGACATTCAGGATTGGACCATACACCATTGCCTCTGCTCTAGCATTAAAATTGTTTAATAACTTTGTGACCTTAGTTTTCTGCCATCTTTCTCGGCGTATGCCCCCCCCCAAAGTAGAGTCGGTTCTAAACATATTTCGAAATTCTTAAATACAATGTGGAGGACAGGGACGGCTATAAGGGGTGATGTGGAGGCCGATTTTAACCTGCGTCTATGAGACAGTAAAGGTTAAAAGTTGAAAGTTTTTCTTACAATTTCTCATCCCTGATCTACAGAGAATTGTAAAAAGAATTTACCAAGCTAGTTCTAGCAAGACATTCAGGATTGGACCATACACTATTGCCTCTGCTCTAGCATTAAAATTGTTTATTAACTTTGTGACCTTAGTTTTCTGCCATCTTTCTCGGCGTACGGCCCCCCCCTCAAAGTAGAGTCGGTTCTGAACATATTTCGAAATTCTTAAATACAATGTGGAGGACAGGGACGGCTGTAAGGGGTGATGTGGAGGCCGATTTTAACCTACGTCTATGAGACAGTAAAGGTTAAAAGTTGAAAGTTTTTCTTACAATTTCTCATCCCTGACCTACAGGGAATAGAAAAAAGAATTTACGAAGCTAGTTCAAGTAAGACATTCAGGATTGGACCATACACTATTGCCTCTGCTCCAGCATTAAAATTGTTTATTAACTTTATGACCTTAGTTTGCTGCCATCTTTCTCGGCATACGCCCCCCCCTCAAAGTGGAGTCGGTTTTGAACATATTTCGACATTCTTAAATACAATGTGGAGGACAGGGACGGCTGTAAGGGGTGATGTGGAGGCCGATTTTAACCTTCGTCTATGAGACAGTAAAGGTTAAAAGTTGAAACTTTTTCTTACAATTTCTCATCCCTGACCTACAGAGAATTGCAAAAAGAATTTACGAAGCTAGTTCTAGCAAGAGATTCAGGATTGGACCATACACTATTGCCTCTGCTCTAGCATTAAAATTGTTTATTAACTTTGTGACCTTAGTTTTCTGCCATCTTTCTCGGCGTACGGCCCCCCCCCCCAAAGTAGAGTTGGTTCTGAACATATTTCGAAATTCTTAAATACAATGTGGAGGACAGGGACGGCTGTAAGGGGTGATGTGGAGGCCGATTTTAACCTACGTCTATGAGACAGTAAAGGTTAAAAGTTGAAAGATTTTCTTACAATTTCTCATCCCTGACCTACAGGGATAGAAAAAATGAATTTAGGAAGCTAGTTCTAGTAAGACATTCAGGAGTGGACCATACACTATTGCCTCTGCTCCAGCATTAAAATTGTTTATTAACTTTATGACCTTAGTTTGCTGCCATCTTTCTCGGCATACGCCCCCCCCTCGAAGTGGAGTCGGTTTTGAACATATTTCGACATTCTTAAATACAATGTGGAGGACAGGGACGGCTGTAAGGGGTGATGTGGAGGCCGATTTTAACCTACGTCTATGAGACAGTAAAGGTTAAAAGTTGAAACTTTTTCTTACAATTTCTCATCCCTGACCTACAGAGAATTGTAAAAAGAATTTACGAAGCTAGTTCTAGCAAGACATTCAGGATTGGACCATACACCATTGCCTCTGCTCTAGCATTAAAATTGTTTAATAACTTTGTGACCTTAGTTTTCTGCCATATTTCTCGGCGTACGCCCCCCCCCCCCCAAAGTAGAGTCGGTTCTAAACATATTTCGAAATTCTTAAATACAATGTGGATGACAGGGACGGCTGTAAGGGGTGATGTGGAGGCCGATTTTAACCTACGTCTATGAGACAGTAAAGGTTAAAAGTTGAAACTTTTTCTTACAATTTCTCATCCCTGACCTACAGAGAATTGTAAAAAGAATTTACGAAGCTAGTTCTAGCAAGACATTCAGGATTGGACCATACACCATTGCCTCTGCTCTAGCATTAAAATTGTTTAATAACTTTGTGACTTTAGTTTTCTGCCATCTTTCTCGGCGTACGCCCCCCCCAAAGTAGAGTCGGTTCTAAACATATTTCGAAATTCTTAAATACAATGTGGAGGACAGGGACGGCTGTAAGGGGTGATGTGGAGGCCGGTTTAACCTACGTCTATGAGACAGTAAAGGTTAAAAGTTGAAACTTTTTCTTACAATTTCTCATCCCTGACCTACAGAGAATTGTAAAAAGAATTTACGAAGCTAGTTCTAGCAAGACATTCAGGATTGGACCATACACTATTGCCTCTGCTCCAGCATTAAAATTGTTTATTAACTTTATGACCTTAGTTTGCTGCCATCTTTCTCGGCATACGCCCCCCCTCAAAGTGGAGTCGGTTTTGAACATATTTCGACATTCTTAAATACAATGTGGAGGACAGGGACGGCTGTAAGGGGTGATGTGGAGGCCGATTTTAACCTACGTCTATGAGACAGTAAAGGTTAAAAGTTGAAACTTTTTCTTACAATTTCTCATCCCTGACCTACAGAGAATTGTAAAAAGAATTTACGAAGCTAGTTCTAGCAAGACATTCAGGATTGGACCATACACCATTGCCTCTGCTCTAGCATTAAAATTGTTTAATAACTTTGTGACCTTAGTTTTCTGCCATCTTTCTCGGCGTATGCCCCCCCCCCCAAAGTAGAGTCGGTTCTAAACATATTTCAAAATTCTTAAATACAATGTGGAGGACAGGGACGGCTGTAAGGGGTGATGTGGAGGCCGATTTTAACCTACGTCTATGAGACAGGAAAGGTTAAAAGTTGAAAGTTTTTCTTACAATTTCTCATCCCTGACCTACAGAGAATTGTAAAAAGTATTTACGAAGCTAGTTCTAGCAAGACATTCAGGATTGGACCATACACTATTGCCTCTGCTCTAGCATTAAAATTGTTTATTAACTTTGTGACCTTAGTTTTCTGCCATCTTTCTCGGCGTACGGCCCCCCCTCAAAGTAGAGTCGGTTCTGAACATATTTCGAAATTCTTAAATACAATGTGGAGGACAGGGACGGCTGTAAGGGGTGATGTGGAGGCCGATTTTAACCTACGTCTATGAGACAGTAAAGGTTAAAAGTTGAAAGTTTTTCTTACAATTTCTCATCCCTGACCTACAGGGAATAGAAAAAAGAATTTACGAAGCTAGTTCTAGTAAGACATTCAGGATTGGACCATACACTATTGCCTCTGCTCCTGCATTAAAATTGTTTATTATCTTTATGACCTTAGTTTGCTGCCATCTTTCTCGGCATATGCCCCCCCCTCAAAGTGGAGTCGGTTTTGAACATATTTCGACATTCTTAAATACAATGTGGAGGACAGGGACGGCTGTAAGGGGTGATGTGGAGGCCGATTTTAACCTACGTCTATGAGACAGTAAAGGTTAAAAGTTGAAACTTTTTCTTACAATTTCTCATCCCTGACCTACAGAGAATTGTAAAAAGAATTTACGAAGCTAGTTCTAGCAAGACATTCAGGATTGGACCATACACCATTGCCTCTGCTCTAGCATTAAAATTGTTTAATAACTTTGTGACCTTAGTTTTCTGCCATCTTTCTCGGCGTATGCCCCCCCCCAAAGTAGAGTCGGTTCTAAACATATTTCGAAATTCTTAAATACAATGTGGAGGACAGGGACGGCTGTAAGGGGTGATGTGGAGGCCGATTTTAACCTACGTCTATGAGACAGTAAAGGTTAAAAGTTGAAAGTTTTTCTTACAATTTCTCATCCGTGACCTACAGGGAATAGAAAAAAGAATTTACGAAGCTAGTTCTAGTAAGACATTCAGGATTGGACCATACACTATTGCCTCTGCTCCAGCATTAAAATTGTTTATTAACTTTATGACCTTAGTTTGCTGCCATCTTTCTCGGCATATGCCCCCCCCTCAAAGTGGAGTCGGTTTTGAACATATTTCGACATTCTTAAATACAATGTGGAGGACAGGGACGGCTGTAAGGGGTGATGTGGAGGCCGATTTTAACCTACGTCTATGAGACAGTAAAGGTTAAAAGTTGAAAGTTTTTCTTACAATTTCTCATCCCTGATCTACAGAGAATTGTAAAAAGAATTTACGAAGCTAGTTCTAGCAAGACATTCAGGATTGGACCATACACTATTGCCTCTGCTCTAGCATTAAAATTGTTTATTAACTTTGTGACCTTAGTTTTCTGCCATCTTTCTCGGCGTACGGCCCCCCCCTCAAAGTAGAGTCGGTTCTGAACATATTTCGAAATTCTTAAATACTATGTGGAGGACAGGGACGGCTGTAAGGGGTGATGTGGAGGCCGATTTTAACCTACGTCTATGAGACAGTAAAGGTTAAAAGTTGAAAGTTTTTCTTACAATTTCTCATCCCTGACCTACAGAGAATTGTAAAAAGAATTTACGAAGCTAGTTCTAGCAAGACATTCAGGATTGGACCATACACTATTGCCTCTGCTCTAGCATTAAAATTGTTTATTAACTTTGTGACCTTAGTTTTCTGCCATCTTTCTCGGCGTACGGCCCCCCCTCAAAGTAGAGTCGGTTCTGAACATATTTCGAAATTCTTAAATACAATGTGGAGGACAGGGACGGCTGTAAGGGGTGATGTGGAGGCCGATTTTAACCTACGTCTATGAGACAGTAAAGGTTAAAAGTTGAAAGTTTTTCTTACAATTTCTCATCCCTGACCTACAGGGAATAGAAAAAAGAATTTACGAAGCTAGTTCAAGTAAGACATTCAGGATTGGACCATACACTATTGCCTCTGCTCCAGCATTAAAATTGTTTATTAACTTTATGACCTTAGTTTGCTGCCATCTTTCTCGGCATACGCCCCCCCCTCAAAGTGGAGTCGGTTTTGAACATATTTCGACATTCTTAAATACAATGTGGAGGACAGGGACGGCTGTAAGGGGTGATGTGGAGGCCGATTTTAACCTTCGTCTATGAGACAGTAAAGGTTAAAAGTTGAAACTTTTTCTTACAATTTCTCATCCCTGACCTACAGAGAATTGCAAAAAGAATTTACGAAGCTAGTTCTAGCAAGACATTCAGGATTGGACCATACACTATTGCCTTTGCTCCAGCATTAAAATTGTATATTAACTTTGTGACCTTAGTTTTCTGCCATCTTTCTCGGCGTACGCCCCCCCCCCAAAGTAGAGTCGGTTCTGAACATATTTCGAAATTCTTAAATACAATGTGGAGGACAGGGACGGCTGTAAGGGGTGATGTGGAGGCCGATTTTAACCTACGTCTATGAGACAGTAAAGGTTAAAAGTTGAAAGATTTTCTTACAATTTCTCATCCCTGACCTACAGGGATAGAAAAAAGAATTTAGGAAGCTAGTTCTAGTAAGACATTCAGGAGTGGACCATACACTATTGCCTCTGCTCCAGCATTAAAATTGTTTATTAACTTTATGACCTTAGTTTGCTGCCATCTTTCTCGGCATACGCCCCCCCCTCGAAGTGGAGTCGGTTTTGAACATATTTCGACATTCTTAAATACAATGTGGAGGACAGGGACGGCTGTAAGGGGTGATGTGGAGGCCGATTTTAACCTACGTCTGTGAGACAGTAAAGGTTAAAAGTTGAAACTTTTTCTTACAATTTCTCATCCCTGACCTACAGAGAATTGTAAAAAGAATTTACGAAGCTAGTTCTAGCAAGACATTCAGGATTGGACCATACACCATTGCCTCTGCTCTAGCATTAAAATTGTTTAATTAATTTTGTGACCTTAGTTTTCTGCCATATTTCTCGGCGTACGCCCCCCCCCCCCAAAGTAGAGTCGGTTCTAAACATATTTCGAAATTCTTAAATACAATGTGGAGGACAGGGACGGCTGTAAGGGGTGATGTGGAGGCCGATTTTAACCTACGTCTATGAGACAGTAAAGGTTAAAAGTTGAAACTTTTTCTTACAATTTCTCATCCCTGACCTACAGAGAATTGTAAAAAGAATTTACGAAGCTAGTTCTAGCAAGACATTCAGGATTGGACCATACACCATTGCCTCTGCTCTAGCATTAAAATTGTTTAATAACTTTGTGACTTTAGTTTTCTGCCATCTTTCTCGGCGTATGCCCCCCCCCCCAAAGTAGAGTCGGGTCTAAACATATTTCGAAATTCTTAAATACAATGTGGAGGACAGGGACGGCTGTAAGGGGTGATGTGGAGGCCGGTTTAACCTACGTCTATGAGACAGTAAAGGTTAAAAGTTGAAACTTTTTCTTCCAATTTCTCATCCCTGACCTACAGAGAATTGTAAAAAGAATTTACGAAGCTAGTTCTAGCAAGACATTCAGGATTGGACCATACACTATTGCCTCTGCTCCAGCATTAAAATTGTTTATTAACTTTATGACCTTAGTTTGCTGCCATCTTTCTCGGCATACGCCCCCCCCTCAAAGTGGAGTCGGTTTTGAACATATTTAGACATTCTTAAATACAATGTGGAGGACAGGGACGGCTGTAAGGGGTGATGTGGAGGCCGATTTTAACCTACGTCTATGAGACAGTAAAGGTTAAAAGTTGAAACTTTTTCTTACAATTTCTCATCCCTGACCTACAGAGAATTGTAAAAAGAATTTACGAAGCTAGTTCTAGCAAGACATTCAGGATTGGACCATACACCATTGCCTCTGCTCTAGCATTAAAATTGTTTAATAACTTTGTGACTTTAGTTTTCTGCCATCTTTCTCGGCGTATGCCCCCCCCCCCAAAGTAGAGTCGGGTCTAAACATATTTCGAAATTCTTAAATACAATGTGGAGGACAGGGACGGCTGTAAGGGGTGATGTGGAGGCCGGTTTAACCTACGTCTATGAGACAGTAAAGGTTAAAAGTTGAAACTTTTTCTTCCAATTTCTCATCCCTGACCTACAGAGAATTGTAAAAAGAATTTACGAAGCTAGTTCTAGCAAGACATTCAGGATTGGACCATACACTATTGCCTCTGCTCCAGCATTAAAATTGTTTATTAACTTTATGACCTTAGTTTGCTGCCATCTTTCTCGGCATACGCCCCCCCCTCAAAGTGGAGTCGGTTTTGAACATATTTAGACATTCTTAAATACAATGTGGAGGACAGGGACGGCTGTAAGGGGTGATGTGGAGGCCGATTTTAACCTACGTCTATGAGACAGTAAAGGTTAAAAGTTGAAACTTTTTCTTACAATTTCTCATCCCTGACCTACAGAGAATTGTAAAAAGAATTTACGAAGCTAGTTCTAGCAAGACATTCAGGATTGGACCATACACCATTGCCTCTGCTCTAGCATTAAAATTGTTTAATAACTTTGTGACCTTAGTTTTCTGCCATCTTTCTCGGCGTATGCCCCCCCCCCCAAAGTAGAGTCGGTTCTAAACATATTTCAAAATTCTTAAATACAATGTGGAGGACAGGGACGGCTGTAAGGGGTGATGTGGAGGCCGATTTTAACCTACATCTATGAGACAGTAAAGGTTAAAAGTTGAAAGTTTTTCTTACAATTTCTCATCCCTGACCTACAGAGAATTGTAAAAAGAATTTACGAAGCTAGTTCTAGCAAGACATTCAGGATTGGACCATACACTATTGCCTCTGCTCTAGCATTAAAATTGTTTATTAACTTTGTGACCTTAGTTTTCTGCCATCTTTCTCGGCGTACGCCCCCCCCCAAAGTAGAGTCGGTTCTGAACATATTTCGATATTCTTAAATACAATGTGGAGGACAGGGACGGCTGTAAGGGGTGATGTGGAGGCCGATTTTAACCTACGTCTATGAGAGTAAAGGTTAAAAGTTGAAAGTTTTTCTTACAATTTCTCATCCCTGACCTACAGGGAATAGAAAAAAGAATTTACGAAGCTAGTTCTAGTAAGACATTCAGGATTGGACCATACACTATTGCCTCTGCTCCAGCATTAAAATTGTTTATTAACTTTATGACCTTAGTTTGCTGCCATCTTTCTCGGCATATGCCCCCCCCTCAAAGTGGAGTCGGTTTTGAACATATTTCGACATTCTTAAATACAATGTGGAGGACAGGGACGGCTGTAAGGGGTGATGTGGAGGCCGATTTTAACCTACGTCTATGAGACAGTAAAGGTTAAAAGTTGAAAGTTTTTCTTACAATTTCTCATCCCTGACCTACAGAGAATTGTAAAAAGAATTTACGAAGCTAGTTCTAGCAAGACATTCAGGATTGGACCATACACTATTGCCTCTGCTCTAGCATTAAAATTGTTTATTAACTTTGTGACCTTAGTTTTCTGCCATCTTTCTCGGCGTACGGCCCCCCCCTCAAAGTAGAGTCGGTTCTGAACATATTTCGAAATTCTTAAATACAATGTGGAGGACAGGGACGGCTGTAAGGGGTGATGTGGAGGCCGATTTTAACCTACATCTATGAGACAGTAAAGGTTAAAAGTTGAAAGTTTTTCTTACAATTTCTCATCCCTGACCTACAGGGAATAGAAAAAAGAATTTACGAAGCTAGTTCTAGTAAGACATTCAGGATTGGACCATACACTATTGCCTCTGCTCCAGCATTAAAATTGTTTATTATCTTTATGACCTTAGTTTGCTGCCATCTTTCTCAGCATATGCCCCCCCCTCAAAGTGGAGTCGGTTTTGAACATATTTCGACATTCTTAAATACAATGTGGAGGACAGGGACGGCTGTAAGGGGTGATGTGGAGGCCGATTTTAACCTACGTCTATGAGACAGTAAAGGTTAAAAGTTGAAACTTTTTCTTACAATTTCTCATCCCTGACCTACAGAGAATTGTAAAAAGAATTTACGAAGCTAGTTCTAGCAAGACATTCAGGATTGGACCATACACCATTGCCTCTGCTCTAGCATTAAAATTGTTTAATAACTTTGTGATCTTAGTTTTCTGCCATCTTTCTCGGCGTATGCCCCCCCCCAAAGTAGAGTCGGTTCTAAACATATTTCGAAATTCTTAAATACAATGTGGAGGATAGGGACGGCTGTAAGGGGTGATGTGGAGGCCGATTTTAACCTACGTCTATGAGACAGTAAAGGTTAAAAGTTGAAAGTTTGTCTTACAATTTCTCATCCCTGACCTACAGAGAATTGTAAAAAGAATTTACAAAGCTAGTTCTAGCAAGACATTCAGGATTGGACCATACACTATTGCCTCTGCTCTAGCATTAAAATTGTTTATTAACTTTGTGACCTTAGTTTTCTGCCATCTTTCTCGGCGTACGGCCCCCCCTCAAAGTAGAGTCGGTTCTGAACATATTTCGAAATTCTTAAATACAATGTGGAGGACAGGGACGGCTGTAAGGGGTGATGTGGAGGCCGATTTTAACCTACGTCTATGAGACAGTAAAGGTTAAAAGTTGAAAGTTTTTCTTACAATTTCTCATCCCTGACCTACAGGGAATAGAAAAAAAAATTTACGAAGCTAGTTCAAGTAAGACATTCAGGATTGGACCATACACTATTGCCTCTGCTCCAGCATTAAAATTGTTTATTAACTTTATGACCTTAGTTTGCTGCCATCTTTCTCGGCATACGCCCCCCCCTCAAAGTGGAGTCGGTTTTGAACATATTTCGACATTCCTAAATACAATGTGGAGGACAGGGACGGCTGTAAGGGGTGATGTGGAGGCCGATTTTAACCTTCGTCTATGAGACAGTAAAGGTTAAAAGTTGAAACTTTTTCTTACAATTTCTCATCCCTGACCTACAGAGAATTGTAAAAAGAATTTACAAAGCTAGTTCTAGCAAGACATTCAGGATTGGACCATACACTATTGCCTCTGCTCTAGCATTAAAATTGTTTATTAACTTTGTGACCTTAGTTTTCTGCCATCTTTCTCGGCGTACGGCCCCCCCCCAAAAGTAGAGTCGGTTCTGAACATATTTCGAAATCCTTAAATACAATGTGGAGGACAGGGACGGCTGTAAGGGGTGATGTGGAGGCCGATTTTAACCTACGTCTATGAGACAGTAAAGGTTAAAAGTTGAAAGATTTTCTTACAATTTCTCATCCCTGACCTACAGAGAATTGTAAAAAGAATTTACGAAGCTAGTTCTAGCAAGACATTCAGGATTGGACCATACACTATTGCCTCTGCTCCAGCATTAAAATTGTTTATTAACTTTATGACCTTAGTTTGCTGCCATCTTTCTCGGCATACGCCCCCCCCTCAAAGTGGAGTCGGTTTTGAACATATTTAGACATTCTTAAATACAATGTGGAGGACAGGGACGGCTGTAAGGGGTGATGTGGAGGCCGATTTTAACCTACGTCTATGAGACAGTAAAGGTTAAAAGTTGAAACTTTTTCTTACAATTTCTCATCCCTGACCTACAGAGAATTGTAAAAAGAATTTACGAAGCTAGTTCTAGCAAGACATTCAGGATTGGACCATACACCATTGCCTCTGCTCTAGCATTAAAATTGTTTAATAACTTTGTGACTTTAGTTTTCTGCCATCTTTCTCGGCGTATGCCCCCCCCCCCAAAGTAGAGTCGGGTCTAAACATATTTCGAAATTCTTAAATACAATGTGGAGGACAGGGACGGCTGTAAGGGGTGATGTGGAGGCCGGTTTAACCTACGTCTATGAGACAGTAAAGGTTAAAAGTTGAAACTTTTTCTTCCAATTTCTCATCCCTGACCTACAGAGAATTGTAAAAAGAATTTACGAAGCTAGTTCTAGCAAGACATTCAGGATTGGACCATACACTATTGCCTCTGCTCCAGCATTAAAATTGTTTATTAACTTTATGACCTTAGTTTGCTGCCATCTTTCTCGGCATACGCCCCCCCCTCAAAGTGGAGTCGGTTTTGAACATATTTAGACATTCTTAAATACAATGTGGAGGACAGGGACGGCTGTAAGGGGTGATGTGGAGGCCGATTTTAACCTACGTCTATGAGACAGTAAAGGTTAAAAGTTGAAACTTTTTCTTACAATTTCTCATCCCTGACCTACAGAGAATTGTAAAAAGAATTTACGAAGCTAGTTCTAGCAAGACATTCAGGATTGGACCATACACCATTGCCTCTGCTCTAGCATTAAAATTGTTTAATAACTTTGTGACCTTAGTTTTCTGCCATCTTTCTCGGCGTATGCCCCCCCCCCCAAAGTAGAGTCGGTTCTAAACATATTTCAAAATTCTTAAATACAATGTGGAGGACAGGGACGGCTGTAAGGGGTGATGTGGAGGCCGATTTTAACCTACATCTATGAGACAGTAAAGGTTAAAAGTTGAAAGTTTTTCTTACAATTTCTCATCCCTGACCTACAGAGAATTGTAAAAAGAATTTACGAAGCTAGTTCTAGCAAGACATTCAGGATTGGACCATACACTATTGCCTCTGCTCTAGCATTAAAATTGTTTATTAACTTTGTGACCTTAGTTTTCTGCCATCTTTCTCGGCGTACGCCCCCCCCCAAAGTAGAGTCGGTTCTGAACATATTTCGATATTCTTAAATACAATGTGGAGGACAGGGACGGCTGTAAGGGGTGATGTGGAGGCCGATTTTAACCTACGTCTATGAGAGTAAAGGTTAAAAGTTGAAAGTTTTTCTTACAATTTCTCATCCCTGACCTACAGGGAATAGAAAAAAGAATTTACGAAGCTAGTTCTAGTAAGACATTCAGGATTGGACCATACACTATTGCCTCTGCTCCAGCATTAAAATTGTTTATTAACTTTATGACCTTAGTTTGCTGCCATCTTTCTCGGCATATGCCCCCCCCTCAAAGTGGAGTCGGTTTTGAACATATTTCGACATTCTTAAATACAATGTGGAGGACAGGGACGGCTGTAAGGGGTGATGTGGAGGCCGATTTTAACCTACGTCTATGAGACAGTAAAGGTTAAAAGTTGAAAGTTTTTCTTACAATTTCTCATCCCTGACCTACAGAGAATTGTAAAAAGAATTTACGAAGCTAGTTCTAGCAAGACATTCAGGATTGGACCATACACTATTGCCTCTGCTCTAGCATTAAAATTGTTTATTAACTTTGTGACCTTAGTTTTCTGCCATCTTTCTCGGCGTACGGCCCCCCCCTCAAAGTAGAGTCGGTTCTGAACATATTTCGAAATTCTTAAATACAATGTGGAGGACAGGGACGGCTGTAAGGGGTGATGTGGAGGCCGATTTTAACCTACATCTATGAGACAGTAAAGGTTAAAAGTTGAAAGTTTTTCTTACAATTTCTCATCCCTGACCTACAGGGAATAGAAAAAAGAATTTACGAAGCTAGTTCTAGTAAGACATTCAGGATTGGACCATACACTATTGCCTCTGCTCCAGCATTAAAATTGTTTATTATCTTTATGACCTTAGTTTGCTGCCATCTTTCTCAGCATATGCCCCCCCCTCAAAGTGGAGTCGGTTTTGAACATATTTCGACATTCTTAAATACAATGTGGAGGACAGGGACGGCTGTAAGGGGTGATGTGGAGGCCGATTTTAACCTACGTCTATGAGACAGTAAAGGTTAAAAGTTGAAACTTTTTCTTACAATTTCTCATCCCTGACCTACAGAGAATTGTAAAAAGAATTTACGAAGCTAGTTCTAGCAAGACATTCAGGATTGGACCATACACCATTGCCTCTGCTCTAGCATTAAAATTGTTTAATAACTTTGTGATCTTAGTTTTCTGCCATCTTTCTCGGCGTATGCCCCCCCCCAAAGTAGAGTCGGTTCTAAACATATTTCGAAATTCTTAAATACAATGTGGAGGATAGGGACGGCTGTAAGGGGTGATGTGGAGGCCGATTTTAACCTACGTCTATGAGACAGTAAAGGTTAAAAGTTGAAAGTTTGTCTTACAATTTCTCATCCCTGACCTACAGAGAATTGTAAAAAGAATTTACAAAGCTAGTTCTAGCAAGACATTCAGGATTGGACCATACACTATTGCCTCTGCTCTAGCATTAAAATTGTTTATTAACTTTGTGACCTTAGTTTTCTGCCATCTTTCTCGGCGTACGGCCCCCCCTCAAAGTAGAGTCGGTTCTGAACATATTTCGAAATTCTTAAATACAATGTGGAGGACAGGGACGGCTGTAAGGGGTGATGTGGAGGCCGATTTTAACCTACGTCTATGAGACAGTAAAGGTTAAAAGTTGAAAGTTTTTCTTACAATTTCTCATCCCTGACCTACAGGGAATAGAAAAAAAAATTTACGAAGCTAGTTCAAGTAAGACATTCAGGATTGGACCATACACTATTGCCTCTGCTCCAGCATTAAAATTGTTTATTAACTTTATGACCTTAGTTTGCTGCCATCTTTCTCGGCATACGCCCCCCCCTCAAAGTGGAGTCGGTTTTGAACATATTTCGACATTCCTAAATACAATGTGGAGGACAGGGACGGCTGTAAGGGGTGATGTGGAGGCCGATTTTAACCTTCGTCTATGAGACAGTAAAGGTTAAAAGTTGAAACTTTTTCTTACAATTTCTCATCCCTGACCTACAGAGAATTGTAAAAAGAATTTACAAAGCTAGTTCTAGCAAGACATTCAGGATTGGACCATACACTATTGCCTCTGCTCTAGCATTAAAATTGTTTATTAACTTTGTGACCTTAGTTTTCTGCCATCTTTCTCGGCGTACGGCCCCCCCCCAAAAGTAGAGTCGGTTCTGAACATATTTCGAAATCCTTAAATACAATGTGGAGGACAGGGACGGCTGTAAGGGGTGATGTGGAGGCCGATTTTAACCTACGTCTATGAGACAGTAAAGGTTAAAAGTTGAAAGATTTTCTTACAATTTCTCATCCCTGACCTACAGGGATAGAAAAAAGAATTTACGAAGCTAGTTCTAGTAAGACATTCAGGAGTGGACCATACACTATTGCCTCTGCTCCAGCATTAAAATTGTTTAATAACTTTGTGACCTTAGTTTTCTGCCATATTTCTCGGCGTACGTCCCCCCCCCCAAAGTAGAGTCGGTTCTAAACATATTTCGAAATTCTTAAATACAATGTGGAGGACAGGGACGGCTGTAAGGGGTGATGTGGAGGCCGATTTTAACCTATGTCTATGAGACAGTAAAGGTTAAAAGTTGAAAGTTTTTCTTACAATTTCTCATCCCTGACCTACAGGGAATAGAAAAAAGAATTTACGAAGCTAGTTCTAGTAAGACATTCAGGATTGGACCATACACCATTGCCTCTGCTCTAGCATTAAAATTGTTTAATAACTTTGTGACCTTAGTTTTCTGCCATCTTTCTCGGCGTACGTCCCCCCCCCAAAGTAGAGTCGGTTCTAAACATATTTCGAAATTCTTAAATACAATGTGGAGGACAGGGACGGCTGTAAGGGGTGATGTGGAGGCCGATTTTAACCTACGTCTATGAGACAGTAAAGGTTAAAAGTTGAAAGTTTTTCTTACAATTTCTCATCCCTGATCTACAGAGAATTGTAAAAAGAATTTACGAAGCTAGTTCTAGCAACACATTCAGGATTGGACCATACACTATTGCCTCTGCTCTAGCATTAAAATTGTTTATTAACTTTGTGACCTTAGTTTTCTGCCATCTTTCTCGGCGTACGGCCCCCCCCTCAAAGTAGAGTCGGTTCTGAACATATTTCGAAATTCTTAAATACTATGTGGAGGACAGGGACGGCTGTAAGGGGTGATGTGGAGGCCGATTTTAACCTACGTCTATGAGACAGTAAAGGTTAAAAGTTGAAAGTTTTTCTTACAATTTCTCATCCCTGACCTACAGAGAATTGTAAAAAGAATTTACGAAGCTAGTTCTAGCAAGACATTCAGGATTGGACCATACACTATTGCCTCTGCTCTAGCATTAAAATTGTTTATTAACTTTGTGACCTTAGTTTTCTGCCATCTTTCTCGGCGTACGGCCCCCCCTCAAAGTAGAGTCGGTTCTGAACATATTTCGAAATTCTTAAATACAATGTGGAGGACAGGGACGGCTGTAAGGGGTGATGTGGAGGCCGATTTTAACCTACGTCTATGAGACAGTAAAGGTTAAAAGTTGAAAGTTTTTCTTACAATTTCTCATCCCTGACCTACAGGGAATAGAAAAAAGAATTTACGAAGCTAGTTCAAGTAAGACATTCAGGATTGGACCATACACTATTGCCTCTGCTCCAGCATTAAAATTGTTTATTAACTTTATGACCTTAGTTTGCTGCCATCTTTCTCGGCATACGCCCCCCCCTCAAAGTGGAGTCGGTTTTGAACATATTTCGACATTCTTAAATACAATGTGGAGGACAGGGACGGCTGTAAGGGGTGATGTGGAGGCCGATTTTAACCTTCGTCTATGAGACAGTAAAGGTTAAAAGTTGAAACTTTTTCTTACAATTTCTCATCCCTGACCTACAGAGAATTGCAAAAAGAATTTACGAAGCTAGTTCTAGCAAGACATTCAGGATTGGACCATACACTATTGCCTTTGCTCCAGCATTAAAATTGTATATTAACTTTGTGACCTTAGTTTTCTGCCATCTTTCTCGGCGTACGCCCCCCCCCCAAAGTAGAGTCGGTTCTGAACATATTTCGAAATTCTTAAATACAATGTGGAGGACAGGGACGGCTGTAAGGGGTGATGTGGAGGCCGATTTTAACCTACGTCTATGAGACAGTAAAGGTTAAAAGTTGAAAGATTTTCTTACAATTTCTCATCCCTGACCTACAGGGATAGAAAAAAGAATTTAGGAAGCTAGTTCTAGTAAGACATTCAGGAGTGGACCATACACTATTGCCTCTGCTCCAGCATTAAAATTGTTTATTAACTTTATGACCTTAGTTTGCTGCCATCTTTCTCGGCATACGCCCCCCCCTCGAAGTGGAGTCGGTTTTGAACATATTTCGACATTCTTAAATACAATGTGGAGGATAGGGACGGCTGTAAGGGGTGATGTGGAGGCCGATTTTAACCTACGTCTGTGAGACAGTAAAGGTTAAAAGTTGAAACTTTTTCTTACAATTTCTCATCCCTGACCTACAGAGAATTGTAAAAAGAATTTACGAAGCTAGTTCTAGCAAGACATTCAGGATTGGACCATACACCATTGCCTCTGCTCTAGCATTAAAATTGTTTAATTAATTTTGTGACCTTAGTTTTCTGCCATATTTCTCGGCGTACGCCCCCCCCCCCCAAAGTAGAGTCGGTTCTAAACATATTTCGAAATTCTTAAATACAATGTGGAGGACAGGGACGGCTGTAAGGGGTGATGTGGAGGCCGATTTTAACCTACGTCTATGAGACAGTAAAGGTTAAAAGTTGAAACTTTTTCTTACAATTTCTCATCCCTGACCTACAGAGAATTGTAAAAAGAATTTACGAAGCTAGTTCTAGCAAGACATTCAGGATTGGACCATACACCATTGCCTCTGCTCTAGCATTAAAATTGTTTAATAACTTTGTGACTTTAGTTTTCTGCCATCTTTCTCGGCGTATGCCCCCCCCCCCAAAGTAGAGTCGGGTCTAAACATATTTCGAAATTCTTAAATACAATGTGGAGGACAGGGACGGCTGTAAGGGGTGATGTGGAGGCCGGTTTAACCTACGTCTATGAGACAGTAAAGGTTAAAAGTTGAAACTTTTTCTTCCAATTTCTCATCCCTGACCTACAGAGAATTGTAAAAAGAATTTACGAAGCTAGTTCTAGCAAGACATTCAGCTTTGGACCATACACTATTGCCTCTGCTCCAGCATTAAAATTGTTTATTAACTTTATGACCTTAGTTTGCTGCCATCTTTCTCGGCATACGCCCCCCCCTCAAAGTGGAGTCGGTTTTGAACATATTTAGACATTCTTAAATACAATGTGGAGGACAGGGACGGCTGTAAGGGGTGATGTGGAGGCCGATTTTAACCTACGTCTATGAGACAGTAAAGGTTAAAAGTTGAAACTTTTTCTTACAATTTCTCATCCCTGACCTACAGAGAATTGTAAAAAGAATTTACGAAGCTAGTTCTAGCAAGACATTCAGGATTGGACCATACACCATTGCCTCTGCTCTAGCATTAAAATTGTTTAATAACTTTGTGACTTTAGTTTTCTGCCATCTTTCTCGGCGTATGCCCCCCCCCCCAAAGTAGAGTCGGGTCTAAACATATTTCGAAATTCTTAAATACAATGTGGAGGACAGGGACGGCTGTAAGGGGTGATGTGGAGGCCGGTTTAACCTACGTCTATGAGACAGTAAAGGTTAAAAGTTGAAACTTTTTCTTCCAATTTCTCATCCCTGACCTACAGAGAATTGTAAAAAGAATTTACGAAGCTAGTTCTAGCAAGACATTCAGGATTGGACCATACACTATTGCCTCTGCTCCAGCATTAAAATTGTTTATTAACTTTATGACCTTAGTTTGCTGCCATCTTTCTCGGCATACGCCCCCCCCTCAAAGTGGAGTCGGTTTTGAACATATTTAGACATTCTTAAATACAATGTGGAGGACAGGGACGGCTGTAAGGGGTGATGTGGAGGCCGATTTTAACCTACGTCTATGAGACAGTAAAGGTTAAAAGTTGAAACTTTTTCTTACAATTTCTCATCCCTGACCTACAGAGAATTGTAAAAAGAATTTACGAAGCTAGTTCTAGCAAGACATTCAGGATTGGACCATACACCATTGCCTCTGCTCTAGCATTAAAATTGTTTAATAACTTTGTGACCTTAGTTTTCTGCCATCTTTCTCGGCGTATGCCCCCCCCCCCAAAGTAGAGTCGGTTCTAAACATATTTCAAAATTCTTAAATACAATGTGGAGGACAGGGACGGCTGTAAGGGGTGATGTGGAGGCCGATTTTAACCTACGTCTATGAGACAGTAAAGGTTAAAAGTTGAAAGTTTTTCTTACAATTTCTCATCCCTGACCTACAGAGAATTGTAAAAAGAATTTACGAAGCTAGTTCTAGCAAGACATTCAGGATTGGACCATACACTATTGCCTCTGCTCTAGCATTAAAATTGTTTATTAACTTTGTGACCTTAGTTTTCTGCCATCTTTCTCGGCGTACGCCCCCCCCCAAAGTAGAGTCGGTTCTGAACATATTTCGATATTCTTAAATACAATGTGGAGGACAGGGACGGCTGTAAGGGGTGATGTGGAGGCCGATTTTAACCTACGTCTATGAGAGTAAAGGTTAAAAGTTGAAAGTTTTTCTTACAATTTCTCATCCCTGACCTACAGGGAATAGAAAAAAGAATTTACGAAGCTAGTTCTAGTAAGACATTCAGGATTGGACCATACACTATTGCCTCTGCTCCAGCATTAAAATTGTTTATTAACTTTATGACCTTAGTTTGCTGCCATCTTTCTCGGCATATGCCCCCCCCTCAAAGTGGAGTCGGTTTTGAACATATTTCGACATTCTTAAATACAATGTGGAGGACAGGGACGGCTGTAAGGGGTGATGTGGAGGCCGATTTTAACCTACGTCTATGAGACAGTAAAGGTTAAAAGTTGAAAGTTTTTCTTACAATTTCTCATCCCTGACCTACAGAGAATTGTAAAAAGAATTTACGAAGCTAGTTCTAGCAAGACATTCAGGATTGGACCATACACTATTGCCTCTGCTCTAGCATTAAAATTGTTTATTAACTTTGTGACCTTAGTTTTCTGCCATCTTTCTCGGCGTACGGCCCCCCCCTTAAAGTAGAGTCGGTTCTGAACATATTTCGAAATTCTTAAATACAATGTGGAGGACAGGGACGGCTGTAAGGGGTGATGTGGAGGCCGATTTTAACCTACATCTATGAGACAGTAAAGGTTAAAAGTTGAAAGTTTTTCTTACAATTTCTCATCCCTGACCTACAGGGAATAGAAAAAAGAATTTACGAAGCTAGTTCTAGTAAGACATTCAGGATTGGACCATACACTATTGCCTCTGCTCCAGCATTAAAATTGTTTATTATCTTTATGACCTTAGTTTGCTGCCATCTTTCTCAGCATATGCCCCCCCCTCAAAGTGGAGTCGGTTTTGAACATATTTCGACATTCTTAAATACAATGTGGAGGACAGGGACGGCTGTAAGGGGTGATGTGGAGGCCGATTTTAACCTACGTCTATGAGACAGTAAAGGTTAAAAGTTGAAACTTTTTCTTACAATTTCTCATCCCTGACCTACAGAGAATTGTAAAAAGAATTTACGAAGCTAGTTCTAGCAAGACATTCAGGATTGGACCATACACCATTGCCTCTGCTCTAGCATTAAAATTGTTTAATAACTTTGTGACCTTAGTTTTCTGCCATCTTTCTCGGCGTATGCCCCCCCCCAAAGTAGAGTCGGTTCTAAACATATTTCGAAATTCTTAAATACAATGTGGAGGATAGGGACGGCTGTAAGGGGTGATGTGGAGGCCGATTTTAACCTACGTCTATGAGACAGTAAAGGTTAAAAGTTGAAAGTTTGTCTTACAATTTCTCATCCCTGACCTACAGAGAATTGTAAAAAGAATTTACGAAGCTAGTTCTAGCAAGACATTCAGGATTGGACCATACACTATTGCCTCTGCTCTAGCATTAAAATTGTTTATTAACTTTGTGACCTTAGTTTTCTGCCATCTTTCTCGGCGTACGGCCCCCCCTCAAAGTAGAGTCGGTTCTGAACATATTTCGAAATTCTTAAATACAATGTGGAGGACAGGGACGGCTGTAAGGGGTGATGTGGAGGCCGATTTTAACCTACGTCTATGAGACAGTAAAGGTTAAAAGTTGAAAGTTTTTCTTACAATTTCTCATCCCTGACCTACAGGGAATAGAAAAAAAAATTTACGAAGCTAGTTCAAGTAAGACATTCAGGATTGGACCATACACTATTGCCTCTGCTCCAGCATTAAAATTGTTTATTAACTTTATGACCTTAGTTTGCTGCCATCTTTCTCGGCATACGCCCCCCCCTCAAAGTGGAGTCGGTTTTGAACATATTTCGACATTCCTAAATACAATGTGGAGGACAGGGACGGCTGTAAGGGGTGATGTGGAGGCCGATTTTAACCTTCGTCTATGAGACAGTAAAGGTTAAAAGTTGAAACTTTTTCTTACAATTTCTCATCCCTGACCTACAGAGAATTGTAAAAAGAATTTACAAAGCTAGTTCTAGCAAGACATTCAGGATTGGACCATACACTATTGCCTCTGCTCTAGCATTAAAATTGTTTATTAACTTTGTGACCTTAGTTTTCTGCCATCTTTCTCGGCGTACGGCCCCCCCCCAAAAGTAGAGTCGGTTCTGAACATATTTCGAAATCCTTAAATACAATGTGGAGGACAGGGACGGCTGTAAGGGGTGATGTGGAGGCCGATTTTAACCTACGTCTATGAGACAGTAAAGGTTAAAAGTTGAAAGATTTTCTTACAATTTCTCATCCCTGACCTACAGGGATAGAAAAAAGAATTTACGAAGCTAGTTCTAGTAAGACATTCAGGAGTGGACCATACACTATTGCCTCTGCTCCAGCATTAAAATTGTTTAATAACTTTGTGACCTTAGTTTTCTGCCATATTTCTCGGCGTACGTCCCCCCCCCCAAAGTAGAGTCGGTTCTAAACATATTTCGAAATTCTTAAATACAATGTGGAGGACAGGGACGGCTGTAAGGGGTGATGTGGAGGCCGATTTTAACCTATGTCTATGAGACAGTAAAGGTTAAAAGTTGAAAGTTTTTCTTACAATTTCTCATCCCTGACCTACAGGGAATAGAAAAAAGAATTTACGAAGCTAGTTCTAGTAAGACATTCAGGATTGGACCATACACCATTGCCTCTGCTCTAGCATTAAAATTGTTTAATAACTTTGTGACCTTAGTTTTCTGCCATCTTTCTCGGCGTACGTCCCCCCCCCCAAAGTAGAGTCGGTTCTAAACATATTTCGAAATTCTTAAATACAATGTGGAGGACAGGGACGGCTGTAAGGGGTGATGTGGAGGCCGTTTTAACCTACGTCTATGAGACAGTAAAGGTTAAAAGTTGAAACTTTTTCTTACAATTTCTCATCCCTGACCTACAGAGAATTGTAAAAAGAATTTACGAAGCTAGTTCTAGCAAGACATTCAGGATTGGACCATACACTATTGCCTCTGCTCCAGCATTAAAATTGTTTATTAACTTTATGACCTTAGTTTGCTGCCATCTTTCTCGGCATACGCCCCCCCCTCAAAGTGGAGTCGGTTTTGAACATATTTCGACATTCCTAAATACAATGTGGAGGACAGGGACGGCTGTAAGGGGTGATGTGGAGGCCGATTTTAACCTTCGTCTATGAGACAGTAAAGGTTAAAAGTTGAAACTTTTTCTTACAATTTCTCATCCCTGACCTACAGAGAATTGTAAAAAGAATTTACAAAGCTAGTTCTAGCAAGACATTCAGGATTGGACCATACACTATTGCCTCTGCTCTAGCATTAAAATTGTTTATTAACTTTGTGACCTTAGTTTTCTGCCATCTTTCTCGGCGTACGGCCCCCCCCCAAAAGTAGAGTCGGTTCTGAACATATTTCGAAATCCTTAAATACAATGTGGAGGACAGGGACGGCTGTAAGGGGTGATGTGGAGGCCGATTTTAACCTACGTCTATGAGACAGTAAAGGTTAAAAGTTGAAAGATTTTCTTACAATTTCTCATCCCTGACCTACAGGGATAGAAAAAAGAATTTACGAAGCTAGTTCTAGTAAGACATTCAGGAGTGGACCATACACTATTGCCTCTGCTCCAGCATTAAAATTGTTTAATAACTTTGTGACCTTAGTTTTCTGCCATATTTCTCGGCGTACGTCCCCCCCCCCAAAGTAGAGTCGGTTCTAAACATATTTCGAAATTCTTAAATACAATGTGGAGGACAGGGACGGCTGTAAGGGGTGATGTGGAGGCCGATTTTAACCTATGTCTATGAGACAGTAAAGGTTAAAAGTTGAAAGTTTTTCTTACAATTTCTCATCCCTGACCTACAGGGAATAGAAAAAAGAATTTACGAAGCTAGTTCTAGTAAGACATTCAGGATTGGACCATACACCATTGCCTCTGCTCTAGCATTAAAATTGTTTAATAACTTTGTGACCTTAGTTTTCTGCCATCTTTCTCGGCGTACGTCCCCCCCCCCAAAGTAGAGTCGGTTCTAAACATATTTCGAAATTCTTAAATACAATGTGGAGGACAGGGACGGCTGTAAGGGGTGATGTGGAGGCCGTTTTAACCTACGTCTATGAGACAGTAAAGGTTAAAAGTTGAAACTTTTTCTTACAATTTCTCATCCCTGACCTACAGAGAATTGTAAAAAGAATTTACGAAGCTAGTTCTAGCAAGACATTCAGGATTGGACCATACACTATTGCCTCTGCTCCAGCATTAAAATTGTTTATTAACTTTATGACCTTAGTTTGCTGCCATCTTTCTCGGCATACGCCCCCCCCTCAAAGTGGAGTCGGTTTTGAACATATTTCGACATTCTTAAATACAATGTGGAGGACAGGGACGGCTGTAAGGGGTGATGTGGAGGCCGATTTTAACCTACGTCTATGAGACAGTAAAGGTTAAAAGTTGAAACTTTTTATTACAATTTCTCATCCCTGACCTACAGAGAATTGTAAAAAGAATTTACGCAGCTAGTTCTAGCAAGACATTCAGGATTGGACCATACACCATTGCCTCTGCTCTAGCATTAAAATTGTTTAATAACTTTGTGACTTTAGTTTTCTGCCATGTTTCTCGGCGTACGCCCCCCCCCAAAGTAGAGTCGGTTCTAAACATATTTCGAAATTCTTAAATACAATGTGGAGGACAGGGACGGCTGTAAGGGGTGATGTGGAGGCCGGTTTAACCTACGTCTATGAGACAGTAAAGGTTAAAAGTTGAAACTTTTTCTTACAATTTCTCATCCCTGACCTACAGAGAATTGTAAAAAGAATTTACGAAGCTAGTTCTAGCAAGACATTCAGGATTGGACCATACACTATTGCCTCTGCTCCAGCATTAAAATTGTTTATTAACTTTATGACCTTAGTTTGCTGCCATCTTTCTCGGCATACGCCCCCCCTCAAAGTGGAGTCGGTTTTGAACATATTTCGACATTCTTAAATACAATGTGGAGGACAGGGACGGCTGTAAGGGGTGATGTGGAGGCCGATTTTAACCTACGTCTATGAGACAGTAAAGGTTAAAAGTTGAAACTTTTTCTTACAATTTCTCATCCCTGACCTACAGAGAATTGTAAAAAGAATTTACGAAGCTAGTTCTAGCAAGACATTCAGGATTGGACCATACACTATTGCCTCTGCTCTAGCATTAAAATTGTTTAATAACTTTGTGACCTTAGTTTTCTGCCATCTTTCTCGGCGTATGCCCCCCCCCCAAAGTAGAGTCGGTTCTAAACATATTTCAAAATTCTTAAATACAATGTGGAGGACAGGGACGGCTGTAAGGGGTGATGTGGAGGCCGATTTTAACCTACGTCTATGAGACAGGAAAGGTTAAAAGTTGAAAGTTTTTCTTACAATTTCTCATCCCTGACCTACAGAGAATTGTAAAAAGTATTTACGAAGCTAGTTCTAGCAAGACATTCAGGATTGGACCATACACTATTGCCTCTGCTCTAGCATTAAAATTGTTTATTAACTTTGTGACCTTAGTTTTCTGCCATCTTTCTCGGCGTACGGCCCCCCCTCAAAGTAGAGTCGGTTCTGAACATATTTCGAAATTCTTAAATACAATGTGGAGGACAGGGACGGCTGTAAGGGGTGATGTGGAGGCCGATTTTAACCTACGTCTATGAGACAGTAAAGGTTAAAAGTTGAAAGTTTTTCTTACAATTTCTCATCCCTGACCTACAGGGAATAGAAAAAAGAATTTACGAAGCTAGTTCTAGTAAGACATTCCGGATTGGACCATACACTATTGCCTCTGCTCCTGCATTAAAATTGTTTATTATCTTTATGACCTTAGTTTGCTGCCATCTTTCTCGGCATATGCCCCCCCCTCAAAGTGGAGTCGGTTTTGAACATATTTCGACATTCTTAAATACAATGTGGAGGACAGGGACGGCTGTAAGGGGTGATGTGGAGGCCGATTTTAACCTACGTCTATGAGACAGTAAAGGTTAAAAGTTGAAACTTTTTCTTACAATTTCTCATCCCTGACCTACAGAGAATTGTAAAAAGAATTTACGAAGCTAGTTCTAGCAAGACATTCAGGATTGGACCATACACCATTGCCTCTGCTCTAGCATTAAAATTGTTTAATAACTTTGTGACCTTAGTTTTCTGCCATCTTTCTCGGCGTATGCCCCCCCCCCCAAAGTAGAGTCGGTTCTAAACATATTTCAAAATTCTTAAATACAATGTGGAGGACAGGGACGGCTGTAAGGGGTGATGTGGAGGCCGATTTTAACCTACGTCTATGAGACAGGAAAGGTTAAAAGTTGAAAGTTTTTCTTACAATTTCTCATCCCTGACCTACAGAGAATTGTAAAAAGTATTTACGAAGCTAGTTCTAGCAAGACATTCAGGATTGGACCATACACTATTGCCTCTGCTCTAGCATTAAAATTGTTTATTAACTTTGTGACCTTAGTTTTCTGCCATCTTTCTCGGCGTACGGCCCCCCCTCAAAGTAGAGTCGGTTCTGAACATATTTCGAAATTCTTAAATACAATGTGGAGGACAGGGACGGCTGTAAGGGGTGATGCGGAGGCCGATTTTAACCTACGTCTATGAGACAGTAAAGGTTAAAAGTTGAAAGTTTTTCTTACAATTTCTCATCCCTGACCTACAGGGAATAGAAAAAAGAATTTACGAAGCTAGTTCTAGTAAGACATTCAGGATTGGACCATACACTATTGCCTCTGCTCCTGCATTAAAATTGTTTATTATCTTTATGACCTTAGTTTGCTGCCATCTTTCTCGGCATATGCCCCCCCCTCAAAGTGGAGTCGGTTTTGAACATATTTCGACATTCTTAAATACAATGTGGAGGACAGGGACGGCTGTAAGGGGTGATGTGGAGGCCGATTTTAACCTACGTCTATGAGACAGTAAAGGTTAAAAGTTGAAACTTTTTCTTACAATTTCTCATCCCTGACCTACAGAGAATTGTAAAAAGAATTTACGAAGCTAGTTCTAGCAAGACATTCAGGATTGGATCATACACCATTGCCTCTGCTCTAGCATTAAAATTGTTTAATAACTTTGTGACCTTAGTTTTCTGCCATCTTTCTCGGCGTATGCCCCCCCCAAAGTAGAGTCGGTTCTAAATATATTTCGAAATTCTTAAATACAATGTGGAGGACAGGGACGGCTGTAAGGGGTGATGTGGAGGCCGATTTTAACCTACGTCTATGAGACAGTAAAGGTTAAAAGTTGAAAGTTTTTCTTACAATTTCTCATCCGTGACCTACAGGGAATAGAAAAAAGAATTTACGAAGCTAGTTCTAGTAAGACATTCAGGATTGGACCATACACTATTGCCTCTGCTCCAGCATTAAAATTGTTTAATAACTTTATGACCTTAGTTTGCTGCCATCTTTCTCGGCATATGCCCCCCCCTCAAAGTGGAGTCGGCTTTGAACATATTTCGACATTCTTAAATACAATGTGGAGGACAGGGACGGCTGTAAGGGGTGATGTGGAGGCCGATTTTAACCTACGTCTATGAGACAGTAAAGGTTAAAAGTTGAAACTTTTTCTTACAATTTCTCATCCCTGACCTACAGAGAATTGTAAAAAGAATTTACGAAGCTAGTTCTAGCAAGACATTCAGGATTGGACCATACACCATTGCCTCTGCTCTAGCATTAAAATTGTTTAATAACTTTGTGACTTTAGTTTTCTGCCATGTTTCTCGGCGTACGCCCCCCCCCCAAAGTAGAGTCGGTTCTAAACATATTTCGAAATTCTTAAATACAATGTGGAGGACAGGGACGGCTGTAAGGGGTGATGTGGAGGCCGGTTTAACCTACGTCTATGAGACAGTAAAGGTTAAAAGTTGAAACTTTTTCTTACAATTTCTCATCCCTGACCTACAGAGAATTGTAAAAAGAATTTACGAAGCTAGTTCTAGCAAGACATTCAGGATTGGACCATACACTATTGCCTCTGCTCCAGCATTAAAATTGTTTATTAACTTTATGACCTTAGTTTGCTGCCATCTTTCTCGGCATACGCCCCCCTCAAAGTGGAGTCGGTTTTGAACATATTTCGACATTCTTAAATACAATGTGGAGGACAGGGACGGCTGTAAGGGGTGATGTGGAGGCCGATTTTAACCTACGTCTATGAGACAGTAAAGGTTAAAAGTTGAAACTTTTTCTTACAATTTCTCATCCCTGACCTACAGAGAATTGTAAAAAGAATTTACGAAGCTAGTTCTAGCAAGACATTCAGGATTGGACCATACACTATTGCCTCTGCTCTAGCATTAAAATTGTTTAATAACTTTGTGACCTTAGTTTTCTGCCATCTTTCTCGGCGTATGCCCCCCCCCCCAAAGTAGAGTCGGTTCTAAACATATTTCAAAATTCTTAAATACAATGTGGAGGACAGGGACGGCTGTAAGGGGTGATGTGGAGGCCGATTTTAACCTACGTCTATGAGATAGGAAAGGTTAAAAGTTGAAAGTTTTTCTTACAATTTCTCATCCCTGACCTACAGAGAATTGTAAAAAGTATTTACGAAGCTAGTTCTAGCAAGACATTCAGGATTGGACCATACACTATTGCCTCTGCTCTAGCATTAAAATTGTTTATTAACTTTGTGACCTTAGTTTTCTGCCATCTTTCTCGGCGTACGGACCCCCCTCAAAGTAGAGTCGGTTCTGAACATATTTCGAAATTCTTAAATACAATGTGGAGGACAGGGACGGCTGTAAGGGGTGATGTGGAGGCCGATTTTAACCTACGTCTATGAGACAGTAAAGGTTAAAAGTTGAAAGTTTTTCTTACAATTTCTCATCCCTGACCTACAGGGAATAGAAAAAAGAATTTACGAAGCTAGTTCTAGTAAGACATTCAGGATTGGACCATACACTATTGCCTCTGCTCCTGCATTAAAATTGTTTATTATCTTTATGACCTTAGTTTGCTGCCATCTTTCTCGGCATATGCCCCCCCCTCAAAGTGGAGTCGGTTTTGAACATATTTCGACATTCTTAAATACAATGTGGAGGACAGGGACGGCTGTAAGGGGTGATGTGGAGGCCGATTTTAACCTACGTCTATGAGACAGTAAAGGTTAAAAGTTGAAACTTTTTCTTACAATTTCTCATCCCTGACCTACAGAGAATTGTAAAAAGAATTTACGAAGCTAGTTCTAGCAAGACATTCAGGATTGGACCATACACCATTGCCTCTGCTCTAGCATTAAAATTGTTTAATAACTTTGTGACCTTAGTTTTCTGCCATCTTTCTCGGCGTATGCCCCCCCCCCCCAAAGTAGAGTCGGTTCTAAACATATTTCAAAATTCTTAAATACAATGTGGAGGACAGGGACGGCTGTAAGGGGTGATGTGGAGGCCGATTTTAACCTACGTCTATGAGACAGGAAAGGTTAAAAGTTGAAAGTTTTTCTTACAATTTCTCATCCCTGACCTACAGAGAATTGTAAAAAGTATTTACGAAGCTAGTTCTAGCAAGACATTCAGGATTGGACCATACACTATTGCCTCTGCTCTAGCATTAAAATTGTTTATTAACTTTGTGACCTTAGTTTTCTGCCATCTTTCTCGGCGTACGGCCCCCCCTCAAAGTAGAGTCGGTTCTGAACATATTTCGAAATTCTTAAATACAATGTGGAGGACAGGGACGGCTGTAAGGGGTGATGCGGAGGCCGATTTTAACCTACGTCTATGAGACAGTAAAGGTTAAAAGTTGAAAGTTTTTCTTACAATTTCTCATCCCTGACCTACAGGGAATAGAAAAAAGAATTTACGAAGCTAGTTCTAGTAAGACATTCAGGATTGGACCATACACTATTGCCTCTGCTCCTGCATTAAAAATGTTTATTATCTTTATGACCTTAGTTTGCTGCCATCTTTCTCGGCATATGCCCCCCCCTCAAAGTGGAGTCGGTTTTGAACATATTTCGACATTCTTAAATACAATGTGGAGGACAGGGACGGCTGTAAGGGGTGATGTGGAGGCCGATTTTAACCTGCGTCTATGAGACAGTAAAGGTTAAAAGTTGAAAGTTTTTCTTACAATTTCTCATCCCTGATCTACAGAGAATTGTAAAAAGAATTTACGAAGCTAGTTCTAGCAAGACATTCAGGATTGGACCATACACTATTGCCTCTGCCCTAGCATTAAAATTGTTTATTAACTTTGTGACCTTAGTTTTCTGCCATCTTTCTCGGCGTACGGCCCCCCCCTCAAAGTAGAGTCGGTTCTGAACATATTTCGAAATTCTTAAATACTATGTGGAGGACAGGGACGGCTGTAAGGGGTGATGTGGAGGCCGATTTTAACCTACGTCTATGAGACAGTAAAGGTTAAAAGTTGAAAGTTTTTCTTACAATTTCTCATCCCTGACCTACAGAGAATTGTAAAAAGAATTTACGAAGCTAGTTCTAGCAAGACATTCAGGATTGGACCATACACTATTGCCTCTGCTCTAGCATTAAAATTGTTTATTAACTTTGTGACCTTAGTTTTCTGCCATCTTTCTCGGCGTACGGCCCCCCCTCAAAGTAGAGTCGGTTCTGAACATATTTCGAAATTCTTAAATACAATGTGGAGGACAGGGACGGCTGTAAGGGGTGATGTGGAGGCCGATTTTAACCTACGTCTATGAGACAGTAAAGGTTAAAAGTTGAAAGATTTTCTTACAATTTCTCATCCCTGACCTACAGGGATAGAAAAAAGAATTTAGGAAGCTAGTTCTAGTAAGACATTCAGGAGTGGACCATACACTATTGCCTCTGCTCCAGCATTAAAATTGTTTATTAACTTTATGACCTTAGTTTGCTGCCATCTTTCTCGGCATACGCCCCCCCCTCGAAGTGGAGTCGGTTTTGAACATATTTCGACATTCTTAAATACAATGTGGAGGACAGGGACGGCTGTAAGGGGTGATGTGGAGGCCGATTTTAACCTACGTCTGTGAGACAGTAAAGGTTAAAAGTTGAAACTTTTTCTTACAATTTCTCATCCCTGACCTACAGAGAATTGTAAAAAGAATTTACGAAGCTAGTTCTAGCAAGACATTCAGGATTGGACCATACACCATTGCCTCTGCTCTAGCATTAAAATTGTTTAATTAATTTTGTGACCTTAGTTTTCTGCCATATTTCTCGGCGTACGCCCCCCCCCCCAAAGTAGAGTCGGTTCTAAACATATTTCCAAATTCTTAAATACAATGTGGAGGACAGGGACGGCTGTAAGGGGTGATTTGGAGGCCGATTTTAACCTACGTCTATGAGACAGTAAAGGTTAAAAGTTGAAACTTTTTCTTACAATTTCTCATCCCTGACCTACAGAGAATTGTAAAAAGAATTTACGAAGCTAGTTCTAGCAAGACATTCAGGATTGGACCATACACCATTGCCTCTGCTCTAGCATTAAAATTGTTTAATAACTTTGTGACTTTAGTTTTCTGCCATCTTACTCGGCGTACGCCCCCCCCCCCAAAGTAGAGTCGGGTCTAAACATATTTCGAAATTCTTAAATACAATGTGGAGGACAGGGACGGCTGTAAGGGGTGATGTGGAGGCCGGTTTAACCTACGTCTATGAGACAGTAAAGGTTAAAAGTTGAAACTTTTTCTTCCAATTTCTCATCCCTGACCTACAGAGAATTGTAAAAAGAATTTACGAAGCTAGTTCTAGCAAGACATTCAGGATTGGACCATACACTATTGCCTCTGCTCCAGCATTAAAATTGTTTATTAACTTTGTGACCTTAGTTTTCTGCCATCTTTCTCGGCGTATGCCCCCCCCCCAAAGTAGAGTCGGTTCTGAACATATTTCGATATTCTTAAATACAATGTGGAGGACAGGGACGGCTGTAAGGGGTGATGTGGAGGCCGATTTTAACCTACGTCTATGAGAGTAAAGGTTAAAAGTTGAAAGTTTTTCTTACAATTTCTCATCCCTGACCTACAGGGAATAGAAAAAAGAATTTACGAAGCTAGTTCTAGTAAGACATTCAGGATTGGACCATACACTATTGCCTCTGCTCCAGCATTAAAATTGTTTATTAACTTTATGACCTTAGTTTGCTGCCATCTTTCTCGGCATATGCCCCCCCCCTCAAAGTGGAGTCGGTTTTGAACATATTTCGACATTCTTAAATACAATGTGGAGGACAGGGACGGCTGTAAGGGGTGATGTGGAGGCCGATTTTAACCTACGTCTATGAGACAGTAAAGGTTAAAAGTTGAAAGTTTTTCTTACAATTTCTCATCCCTGACCTACAGAGAATTGTAAAAAGAATTTACGAAGCTAGTTCTAGCAAGACATTCAGGATTGGACCATACACTATTGCCTCTGCTCTAGCATTAAAATTGTTTATTAACTTTGTGACCTTAGTTTTCTGCCATCTTTCTCGGCGTACGGCCCCCCCCTCAAAGTAGAGTCGGTTCTGAACATATTTCGAAATTCTTAAATACAATGTGGAGGACAGGGACGGCTGTAAGGGGTGATGTGGAGGCCGATTTTAACCTACGTCTATGAGACAGTAAAGGTTAAAAGTTGAAAGTTTTTCTTACAATTTCTCATCCCTGACCTACAGGGAATAGAAAAAAGAATTTACGAAGCTAGTTCTAGTAAGACATTCAGGATTGGACCATACACTATTGCCTCTGCTCCAGCATTAAAATTGTTTATTATCTTTATGACCTTAGTTTGCTGCCATCTTTCTCAGCATATGCCCCCCCCTCAAAGTGGAGTCGGTTTTGAACATATTTCGACATTCTTAAATACAATGTGGAGGACAGGGACGGCTGTAAGGGGTGATGTGGAGGCCGATTTTAACCTACGTCTATGAGACAGTAAAGGTTAAAAGTTGAAACTTTTTCTTACAATTTCTCATCCCTGACCTACAGAGAATTGTAAAAAGAATTTACGAAGCTAGTTCTAGCAAGACATTCAGGATTGGACCATACACCATTGCCTCTGCTCTAGCATTAAAATTGTTTAATAACTTTGTGACCTTAGTTTTCTGCCATCTTTCTCGGCGTATGCCCCCCCCCCCAAAGTAGAGTCGGTTCTAAACATATTTCAAAATTCTTAAATACAATGTGGAGGACAGGGACGGCTGTAAGGGGTGATGTGGAGGCTGATTTTAACCTACGTCTATGAGACAGGAAAGGTTAAAAGTTAAAAGTTTTTCTTACAATTTCTCATCCCTGACCTACAGAGAATTGTAAAAAGTATTTACGAAGCTAGTTCTAGCAAGACATTCAGGATTGGACCATACACTATTGCCTCTGCTCTAGCATTAAAATTGTTTATTAACTTTGTGACCTTAGTTTTCTGCCATCTTTCTCGGCGTACGGCCCCCCCTCAAAGTAGAGTCGGTTCTGAACATATTTCGAAATTCTTAAATACAATGTGGAGGACAGGGACGGCTGTAAGGGGTGATGCGGAGGCCGATTTTAACCTACGTCTATGAGACAGTAAAGGTTAAAAGTTGAAAGTTTTTCTTACAATTTCTCATCCCTGACCTACAGGGAATAGAAAAAAGAATTTACGAAGCTAGTTCTAGTAAGACATTCAGGATTGGACCATACACTATTGCCTCTGCTCCTGCATTAAAATTGTTTATTATCTTTATGACCTTAGTTTGCTGCCATCTTTCTCGGCATATGCCCCCCCCTCAAAGTGGAGTCGGTTTTGAACATATTTCGACATTCTTAAATACAATGTGGAGGACAGGGATGGCTGTAAGGGGTGATGTGGAGGCCGATTTTAACCTACGTCTATGAGACAGTAAAGGTTAAAAGTTGAAACTTTTTCTTACAATTTCTCATCCCTGACCTACAGAGAATTGTAAAAAGAATTTACGAAGCTAGTTCTAGCAAGACATTCAGGATTGGACCATACACCATTGCCTCTGCTCTAGCATTAAAATTGTTTAATAACTTTGTGACCTTAGTTTTCTGCCATCTTTCTCGGCGTATGCCCCCCCCCCCAAAGTAGAGTCGGTTCTAAACATATTTCAAAATTCTTAAATACAATGTGGAGGACAGGGACGGCTGTAAGGGGTGATGTGGAGGCCGATTTTAACCTACGTCTATGAGACAGGAAAGGTTAAAAGTTGAAAGTTTTTCTTACAATTTCTCATCCCTGACCTACAGAGAATTGTAAAAAGTATTTACGAAGCTAGTTCTAGCAAGACATTCAGGATTGGACCATACACTATTGCCTCTGCTCTAGCATTAAAATTGTTTATTAACTTTGTGACCTTAGTTTTCTGCCATCTTTCTCGGCGTACGGCCCCCCCTCAAAGTAGAGTCGGTTCTGAACATATTTCGAAATTCTTAAATACAATGTGGAGGACAGGGACGGCTGTAAGGGGTGATGCGGAGGCCGATTTTAACCTACGTCTATGAGACAGTAAAGGTTAAAAGTTGAAAGTTTTTCTTACAATTTCTCATCCCTGACCTACAGGGAATAGAAAAAAGAATTTACGAAGCTAGTTCTAGTAAAACATTCAGGATTGGACCATACACTATTGCCTCTGCTCCTGCATTAAAATTGTTTATTATCTTTATGACCTTAGTTTGCTGCCATCTTTCTCGGCATATGCCCCCCCCTCAAAGTGGAGTCGGTTTTGAACATATTTCGACATTCTTAAATACAATGTGGAGGACAGGGACGGCTGTAAGGGGTGATGTGGAGGCCGATTTTAACCTACGTCTATGAGACAGTAAAGGTTAAAAGTTGAAACTTTTTCTTACAATTTCTCATCCCTGACCTACAGAGAATTGTAAAAAGAATTTACGAAGCTAGTTCTAGCAAGACATTCAGGATTGGACCATACACCATTGCCTCTGCTCTAGCATTAAAATTGTTTAATAACTTTGTGACCTTAGTTTTCTGCCATCTTTCTCGGCGTATGCCCCCCCCAAAGTAGAGTCGGTTCTAAACATATTTCGAAATTCTTAAATACAATGTGGAGGACAGGGACGGCTGTAAGGGGTGATGTGGAGGCCGATTTTAACCTACGTCTATGAGACAGTAAAGGTTAAAAGTTGAAAGTTTTTCTTACAATTTCTCATCCGTGACCTACAGGGAATAGAAAAAAGAATTTACGAAGCTAGTTCTAGTAAGACATTCAGGATTGGACCATACACTATTGCCTCTGCTCCAGCATTAAAATTGTTTAATAACTTTATGACCTTAGTTTGCTGCCATCTTTCTCGGCATATGCCCCCCCCTCAAAGTGGAGTCGGTTTTGAACATATTTCGACATTCTTAAATACAATGTGGAGGACAGGGACGGCTGTAAGGGGTGATGTGGAGGCCGATTTTAACCTACGTCTATGAGACAGTAAAGGTTAAAAGTTGAAACTTTTTCTTACAATTTCTCATCCCTGACCTACAGAGAATTGTAAAAAGAATTTACGAAGCTAGTTCTAGCAAGACATTCAGGATTGGACCATACACCATTGCCTCTGCTCTAGCATTAAAATTGTTTAATAACTTTGTGACCTTAGTTTTCTGCCATCTTTCTCGGCGTATGCCCCCCCCCAAAGTAGAGTCGGTTCTAAACATATTTCGAAATTCTTAAATACAATGTGGAGGACAGGGACGGCTGTAAGGGGTGATGTGGAGGCCGATTTTAACCTGCGTCTATGAGACAGTAAAGGTTAAAAGTTGAAAGTTTTTCTTACAATTTCTCATCCCTGATCTACAGAGAATTGTAAAAAGAATTTACGAAGCTAGTTCTAGCAAGACATTCAGGATTGGACCATACACTATTGCCTCTGCTCTAGCATTAAAATTGTTTATTAACTTTGTGACCTTAGTTTTCTGCCATCTTTCTCGGCGTACGGCCCCCCCCTCAAAGTAGAGTCGGTTCTGAACATATTTCGAAATTCTTAAATACTATGTGGAGGACAGGGACGGCTGTAAGGGGTGATGTGGAGGCCGATTTTAACCTACGTCTATGAGACAGTAAAGGTTAAAAGTTGAAAGTTTTTCTTACAATTTCTCATCCCTGACCTACAGAGAATTGTAAAAAGAATTTACGAAGCTAGTTCTAGCAAGACATTCAGGATTGGACCATACACTATTGCCTCTGCTCTAGCATTAAAATTGTTTATTAACTTTGTGACCTTAGTTTTCTGCCATCTTTCTCGGCGTACGGCCCCCCCTCAAAGTAGAGTCGGTTCTGAACATATTTCGAAATTCTTAAATACAATGTGGAGGACAGGGACGGCTGTAAGGGGTGATGTGGAGGCCGATTTTAACCTACGTCTATGAGACAGTAAAGGTTAAAAGTTGAAAGATTTTCTTACAATTTCTCATCCCTGACCTACAGGGATAGAAAAAAGAATTTAGGAAGCTAGTTCTAGTAAGACATTCAGGAGTGGACCATACACTATTGCCTCTGCTCCAGCATTAAAATTGTTTATTAACTTTATGACCTTAGTTTGCTGCCATCTTTCTCGGCATACGCCCCCCCCTCGAAGTGGAGTCGGTTTTGAACATATTTCGACATTCTTAAATACAATGTGGAGGACAGGGACGGCTGTAAGGGGTGATGTGGAGGCCGATTTTAACCTACGTCTGTGAGACAGTAAAGGTTAAAAGTTGAAACTTTTTCTTACAATTTCTCATCCCTGACCTACAGAGAATTGTAAAAAGAATTTACGAAGCTAGTTCTAGCAAGACATTCAGGATTGGACCATACACCATTGCCTCTGCTCTAGCATTAAAATTGTTTAATTAATTTTGTGACCTTAGTTTTCTGCCATATTTCTCGGCGTACGCCCCCCCCCCCCAAAGTAGAGTCGGTTCTAAACATATTTCGAAATTCTTAAATACAATGTGGAGGACAGGGACGGCTGTAAGGGGTGATTTGGAGGCCGATTTTAACCTACGTCTATGAGACAGTAAAGGTTAAAAGATGAAACTTTTTCTTACAATTTCTCATCCCTGACCTACAGAGAATTGTAAAAAGAATTTACGAAGCTAGTTCTAGCAAGACATTCAGGATTGGACCATACACCATTGCCTCTGCTCTAGCATTAAAATTGTTTAATAACTTTGTGACTTTAGTTTTCTGCCATCTTTCTCGGCGTACGCCCCCCCCCCCCAAAGTAGAGTCGGGTCTAAACATATTTCGAAATTCTTAAATACAATGTGGAGGACAGGGACGGCTGTAAGGGGTGATGTGGAGGCCGGTTTAACCTACGTCTATGAGACAGTAAAGGTTAAAAGTTGAAACTTTTTCTTCCAATTTCTCATCCCTGACCTACAGAGAATTGTAAAAAGAATTTACGAAGCTAGTTCTAGCAAGACATTCAGGATTGGACCATACACTATTGCCTCTGCTCCAGCATTAAAATTGTTTATTAACTTTGTGACCTTAGTTTTCTGCCATCTTTCTCGGCGTATGCCCCCCCCCCCAAAGTAGAGTCGGTTCTGAACATATTTCGATATTCTTAAATACAATGTGGAGGACAGGGACGGCTGTAAGGGGTGATGTGGAGGCCGATTTTAACCTACGTCTATGAGAGTAAAGGTTAAAAGTTGAAAGTTTTTCTTACAATTTCTCATCCCTGACCTACAGGGAATAGAAAAAAGAATTTACGAAGCTAGTTCTAGTAAGACATTCAGGATTGGACCATACACTATTGCCTCTGCTCCAGCATTAAAATTGTTTATTAACTTTATGACCTTAGTTTGCTGCCATCTTTCTCGGCATATGCCCCCCCCTCAAAGTGGAGTCGGTTTTGAACATATTTCGACATTCTTAAATACAATGTGGAGGACAGGGACGGCTGTAAGGGGTGATGTGGAGGCCGATTTTAACCTACGTCTATGAGACAGTAAAGGTTAAAAGTTGAAAGTTTTTCTTACAATTTCTCATCCCTGACCTACAGAGAATTGTAAAAAGAATTTACGAAGCTAGTTCTAGCAAGACATTCAGGATTGGACCATACACTATTGCCTCTGCTCTAGCATTAAAATTGTTTATTAACTTTGTGACCTTAGTTTTCTGCCATCTTTCTCGGCGTACGGCCCCCCCCTCAAAGTAGAGTCGGTTCTGAACATATTTCGAAATTCTTAAATACAATGTGGAGGACAGGGACGGCTGTAAGGGGTGATGTGGAGGCCGATTTTAACCTACGTCTATGAGACAGTAAAGGTTAAAAGTTGAAAGTTTTTCTTACAATTTCTCATCCCTGACCTACAGGGAATAGAAAAAAGAATTTACGAAGCTAGTTCTAGTAAGACATTCAGGATTGGACCATACACTATTGCCTCTGCTCCAGCATTAAAATTGTTTATTATCTTTATGACCTTAGTTTGCTGCCATCTTTCTCAGCATATGCCCCCCCCTCAAAGTGGAGTCGGTTTTGAACATATTTCGACATTCTTAAATACAATGTGGAGGACAGGGACGGCTGTAAGGGGTGATGTGGAGGCCGATTTTAACCTACGTCTATGAGACAGTAAAGGTTAAAAGTTGAAACTTTTTCTTACAATTTCTCATCCCTGACCTACAGAGAATTGTAAAAAGAATTTACGAAGCTAGTTCTAGCAAGACATTCAGGATTGGACCATACACCATTGCCTCTGCTCTAGCATTAAAATTGTTTAATAACTTTGTGACCTTAGTTTTCTGCCATCTTTCTCGGCGTATGCCCCCCCCCCCAAAGTAGAGTCGGTTCTAAACATATTTCAAAATTCTTAAATACAATGTGGAGGACAGGGACGGCTGTAAGGGGTGATGTGGAGGCCGATTTTAACCTACGTCTATGAGACAGGAAAGGTTAAAAGTTGAAAGTTTTTCTTACAATTTCTCATCCCTGACCTACAGAGAATTGTAAAAAGTATTTACGAAGCTAGTTCTAGCAAGACATTCAGGATTGGACCATACACTATTGCCTCTGCTCTAGCATTAAAATTGTTTATTAACTTTGTGACCTTAGTTTTCTGCCATCTTTCTCGGCGTACGGCCCCCCCTCAAAGTAGAGTCGGTTCTGAACATATTTCGAAATTCTTAAATACAATGTGGAGGACAGGGACGGCTGTAAGGGGTGATGCGGAGGCCGATTTTAACCTACGTCTATGAGACAGTAAAGGTTAAAAGTTGAAAGTTTTTCTTACAATTTCTCATCCCTGACCTACAGGGAATAGAAAAAAGAATTTACGAAGCTAGTTCTAGTAAGACATTCAGGATTGGACCATACACTATTGCCTCTGCTCCTGCATTAAAATTGTTTATTATCTTTATGACCTTAGTTTGCTGCCATCTTTCTCGGCATATGCCCCCCCCTCAAAGTGGAGTCGGTTTTGAACATATTTCGACATTCTTAAATACAATGTGGAGGACAGGGACGGCTGTAAGGGGTGATGTGGAGGCCGATTTTAACCTACGTCTATGAGACAGTAAAGGTTAAAAGTTGAAACTTTTTCTTACAATTTCTCATCCCTGACCTACAGAGAATTGTAAAAAGAATTTACGAAGCTAGTTCTAGCAAGACATTCAGGATTGGACCATACACCATTGCCTCTGCTCTAGCATTAAAATTGTTTAATAACTTTGTGACCTTAGTTTTCTGCCATCTTTCTCGGCGTATGCCCCCCCCAAAGTAGAGTCGGTTCTAAACATATTTCGAAATTCTTAAATACAATGTGGAGGACAGGGACGGCTGTAAGGGGTGATGTGGAGGCCGATTTTAACCTACGTCTATGAGACAGTAAAGGTTAAAAGTTGAAAGTTTTTCTTACAATTTCTCATCCGTGACCTACAGGGAATAGAAAAAAGAATTTACGAAGCTAGTTCTAGTAAGACATTCAGGATTGGACCATACACTATTGCCTCTGCTCCAGCATTAAAATTGTTTAATAACTTTATGACCTTAGTTTGCTGCCATCTTTCTCGGCATATGCCCCCCCCTCAAAGTGGAGTCGGTTTTGAACATATTTCGACATTCTTAAATACAATGTGGAGGACAGGGACGGCTGTAAGGGATGATGTGGAGGCCGATTTTAACCTACGTCTATGAGACAGTAAAGGTTAAAAGTTGAAACTTTTTCTTACAATTTCTCATCCCTGACCTACAGAGAATTGTAAAAAGAATTTACGAAGCTAGTTCTAGCAAGACATTCAGGATTGGACCATACACCATTGCCTCTGCTCTAGCATTAAAATTGTTTAATAACTTTGTGACCTTAGTTTTCTGCCATCTTTCTCGGCGTATGCCCCCCCCCAAAGTAGAGTCGGTTCTAAACATATTTCGAAATTCTTAAATACAATGTGGAGGACAGGGACGGCTGTAAGGGGTGATGTGGAGGCCGATTTTAACCTGCGTCTATGAGACAGTAAAGGTTAAAAGTTGAAAGTTTTTCTTACAATTTCTCATCCCTGATCTACAGAGAATTGTAAAAAGAATTTACGAAGCTAGTTCTAGCAAGACATTCAGGATTGGACCATACACTATTGCCTCTGCTCTAGCATTAAAATTGTTTATTAACTTTGTGACCTTAGTTTTCTGCCATCTTTCTCAGCGTACGGCCCCCCCCTCAAAGTAGAGTCGGTTCTGAACATATTTCGAAATTCTTAAATACTATGTGGAGGACAGGGACGGCTGTAAGGGGTGATGTGGAGGCCGATTTTAACCTACGTCTATGAGACAGTAAAGGTTAAAAGTTGAAAGTTTTTCTTACAATTTCTCATCCCTGACCTACAGAGAATTGTAAAAAGAATTTACGAAGCTAGTTCTAGCAAGACATTCAGGATTGGACCATACACTATTGCCTCTGCTCTAGCATTAAAATTGTTTATTAACTTTGTGACCTTAGTTTTCTGCCATCTTTCTCGGCGTACGGCCCCCCCTCAAAGTAGAGTCGGTTCTGAACATATTTCGAAATTCTTAAATACAATGTGGAGGACAGGGACGGCTGTAAGGGGTGATGTGGAGGCCGATTTTAACCTACGTCTATGAGACAGTAAAGGTTAAAAGTTGAAAGATTTTCTTACAATTTCTCATCCCTGACCTACAGGGATAGAAAAAAGAATTTAGGAAGCTAGTTCTAGTAAGACATTCAGGAGTGGACCATACACTATTGCCTCTGCTCCAGCATTAAAATTGTTTATTAACTTTATGACCTTAGTTTGCTGCCATCTTTCTCGGCATACGCCCCCCCCTCGAAGTGGAGTCGGTTTTGAACATATTTCGACATTCTTAAATACAATGTGGAGGACAGGGACGGCTGTAAGGGGTGATGTGGAGGCCGATTTTAACCTACGTCTGTGAGACAGTAAAGGTTAAAAGTTGAAACTTTTTCTTACAATTTCTCATCCCTGACCTACAGAGAATTGTAAAAAGAATTTACGAAGCTAGTTCTAGCAAGACATTCAGGATTGGACCATACACCATTGCCTCTGCTCTAGCATTAAAATTGTTTAATTAATTTTGTGACCTTAGTTTTCTGCCATATTTCTCGGCGTACGCCCCCCCCCCCCCAAAGTAGAGTCTCGGTTCTAAACATATTTCGAAATTCTTAAATACAATGTGGAGGACAGGGACGGCTGTAAGGGGTGATTTGGAGGCCGATTTTAACCTACGTCTATGAGACAGTAAAGGTTAAAAGTTGAAACTTTTTCTTACAATTTCTCATCCCTGACCTACAGAGAATTGTAAAAAGAATTTACGAAGCTAGTTCTAGCAAGACATTCAGGATTGGACCATACACCATTGCCTCTGCTCTAGCATTAAAATTGTTTAATAACTTTGTGACTTTAGTTTTCTGCCATCTTTCTCGGCGTACGCCACCCCCCCCAAAGTAGAGTCGGGTCTAAACATATTTCGAAATTCTTAAATACAATGTGGAGGACAGGGACGGCTGTAAGGGGTGATGTGGAGGCCGGTTTAACCTACGTCTATGAGACAGTAAAGGTTAAAAGTTGAAACTTTTTCTTCCAATTTCTCATCCCTGACCTACAGAGAATTGTAAAAAGAATTTACGAAGCTAGTTCTAGCAAGACATTCAGGATTGGACCATACACTATTGCCTCTGCTCCAGCATTAAAATTGTTTATTAACTTTGTGACCTTAGTTTTCTGCCATCTTTCTCGGCGTATGCCCCCCCCCCCAAAGTAGAGTCGGTTCTGAACATATTTCGATATTCTTAAATACAATGTGGAGGACAGGGACGGCTGTAAGGGGTGATGTGGAGGCCGATTTTAACCTACGTCTATGAGAGTAAAGGTTAAAAGTTGAAAGTTTTCCTTACAATTTCTCATCCCTGACCTACAGGGAATAGAAAAAAGAATTTACGAAGCTAGTTCTAGTAAGACATTCAGGATTGGACCATACACTATTGCCTCTGCTCCAGCATTAAAATTGTTTATTAACTTTATGACCTTAGTTTGCTGCCATCTTTCTCGGCATATGCCCCCCCCTCAAAGTGGAGTCGGTTTTGAACATATTTCGACATTCTTAAATATAATGTGGAGGACAGGGACGGCTGTAAGGGGTGATGTGGAGGCCGATTTTAACCTACGTCTATGAGACAGTAAAGGTTAAAAGTTGAAAGTTTTTCTTACAATTTCTCATCCCTGACCTACAGAGAATTGTAAAAAAGAATTTACGAAGCTAGTTCTAGCAAGACATTCAGGATTGGACCATACACTATTGCCTCTGCTCTAGCATTAAAATTGTTTATTAACTTTGTGACCTTAGTTTTCTGCCATCTTTCTCGGCGTACGGCCCCCCCCTCAAAGTAGAGTCGGTTCTGAACATATTTCGAAATTCTTAAATACAATGTGGAGGACAGGGACGGCTGTAAGGGGTGATGTGGAGGCCGATTTTAACCTACGTCTATGAGACAGTAAAGGTTAAAAGTTGAAAGTTTTTCTTACAATTTCTCATCCCTGACCTACAGGGAATAGAAAAAAGAATTTACGAAGCTAGTTCTAGTAAGACATTCAGGATTGGACCATACACTATTGCCTCTGCTCCAGCATTAAAATTGTTTATTATCTTTATGACCTTAGTTTGCTGCCATCTTTCTCAGCATATGCCCCCCCCTCAAAGTGGAGTCGGTTTTGAACATATTTCGACATTCTTAAATACAATGTGGAGGACAGGGACGGCTGTAAGGGGTGATGTGGAGGCCGATTTTAACCTACGTCTATGAGACAGTAAAGGTTAAAAGTTGAAACTTTTTCTTACAATTTCTCATCCCTGACCTACAGAGAATTGTAAAAAGAATTTACGAAGCTAGTTCTAGCAAGACATTCAGGATTGGACCATACACCATTGCCTCTGCTCTAGCATTAAAATTGTTTAATAACTTTGTGACCTTAGTTTTCTGCCATCTTTCTCGGCGTATGCCCCCCCCCAAAGTAGAGTCGGTTCTAAACATATTTCGAAATTCTTAAATAGAATGTGGAGGATAGGGACGGCTGTAAGGGGTGATGTGGAGGCCGATTTTAACCTACGTCTATGAGACAGTAAAGGTTAAAAGTTGAAAGTTTTTCTTACAATTTCTCATCCTCGACCTACAGGGAATAGAAAAAAAAATTTACGAAGCTAGTTCAAGTAAGACATTCAGGATTGGACCATACACTATTGCCTCTGCTCCAGCATTAAAATTGTTTATTAACTTTATGACCTTAGTTTGCTGCCATCTTTCTCGGCATACGCCCCCCCCTCAAAGTGGAGTCGGTTTTGAACATATTTCGACATTCTTAAATACAATGTGGAGGACAGGGACGGCTGTAAGGGGTGATGTGGAGGCCGATTTTAACCTTCGTCTATGAGACAGTAAAGGTTAAAAGTTGAAACTTTTTCTTACAATTTCTCATCCCTGACCTACAGAGAATTGTAAAAAGAATTTACAAAGCTAGTTCTAGCAAGACATTCAGGATTGGACCATACACTATTGCCTCTGCTCTAGCATTAAAATTGTTTATTAACTTTGTGACCTTAGTTTTCTGCCATCTTTCTCGGCGTACGGCCCCCCCCCAAAAGTAGAGTCGGTTCTGAACATATTTCGAAATTCTTAAATACAATGTGGAGGACAGGGACGGCTGTAAGGGGTGATGTGGAGGCCGATTTTAACCTACGTCTATGAGACAGTAAAGGTTAAAAGTTGAAAGATTTTCTTACAATTTCTCATCCCTGACCTACAGGGATAGAAAAAAGAATTTACGAAGCTAGTTCTAGTAAGACATTCAGGAGTGGACCATACACTATTGCCTCTGCTCCAGCATTAAAATTGTTTATTAACTTTATGACCTTAGTTTGCTGCCATCTTTCTCGGCATACGCCCCCCCCCTCAAAGTGGAGTCGGTTTTGAACATATTTCGACATTCTTAAATACAATGTGGAGGACAGGGACGGCTGTAAGGGGTGATGTGGAGGCCGATTTTAACCTACGTCTATGAGACAGTAAAGGTTAAAAGTTGAAACTTTTTCTTACAATTTCTCATCCCTGACCTACAGAGAATTGTAAAAAGAATTTACGAAGCTAGTTCTAGCAAGACATTCAGGATTGGACCATACACCATTGCCTCTGCTCTAGCATTAAAATTGTTTAATAACTTTGTGACCTTAGTTTTCTGCCATCTTTCTCGGCGTACGGCCCCCCCTCAAAGTAGAGTCGGTTCTGAACATATTTCGAAATTCTTAAATACAATGTGGAGGACAGGGACGGCTGTAAGGGGTGATGTGGAGGCCGATTTTAACCTACGTCTATGAGACAGTAAAGGTTAAAAGTTGAAAGTTTTTCTTACAATTTCTCATCCGTGACCTACAGGGAATAGAAAAAAGAATTTACGAAGCTAGTTCTAGTAAGACATTCAGGATTGGACCATACACTATTGCCTCTGCTCCAGCATTAAAATTGTTTATTAACTTTATGACCTTAGTTTGCTGCCATCTTTCTCGGCATATGCCCCCCCCTCAAAGTGGAGTCGGTTTTGAACATATTTCGACATTCTTAAATACAATGTGGAGGACAGGGACGGCTGTAAGGGGTGATGTGGAGGCCGATTTTAACCTACGTCTATGAGACAGTAAAGGTTAAAAGTTGAAACTTTTTCTTACAATTTCTCATCCCTGACCTACAGAGAATTGTAAAAAGAATTTACGAAGCTTGTTCTAGCAAGACATTCAGGATTGGACCATACACCATTGCCTCTGCTCTAGCATTAAAATTGTTTAATAACTTTGTGACCTTAGTTTTCTGCCATCTTTCTCGGCGTATGCCCCCCCCCAAAGTAGAGTCGGTTCTAAACATATTTCGAAATTCTTAAATACAATGTGGAGGACAGGGACGGCTGTAAGGGGTGATGTGGAGGCCGATTTTAACCTGCGTCTATGAGACAGTAAAGGTTAAAAGTTGAAAGTTTTTCTTACAATTTCTCATCCCTGATCTACAGAGAATTGTAAAAAGAATTTACGAAGCTAGTTCTAGCAAGACATTCAGGATTGGACCATACACTATTGCCTCTGCTCTAGCATTAAAATTGTTTATTAACTTTGTGACCTTAGTTTTCTGCCATCTTTCTCGGCGTACGGCTCCCCCCTCAAAGTAGAGTCGGTTCTGAACATATTTCGAAATTCTTAAATACAATGTGGAGGACAGGGACGGCTGTAAGGGGTGATGTGGAGGCCGATTTTAACCTACGTCTATGAGACAGTAAAGGTTAAAAGTTGAAAGTTTTTCTTACAATTTCTCATCCCTGACCTACAGGGAATAGAAAAAAGAATTTACGAAGCTAGTTCAAGTAAGACATTCAGGATTGGACCATACACTATTGCCTCTGCTCCAGCATTAAAATTGTTTATTAACTTTATGACCTTAGTTTGCTGCCATCTTTCTCGGCATACGCCCCCCCCTCAAAGTGGAGTCGGTTTTGAACATATTTCGACATTCTTAAATACAATGTGGAGGACAGGGACGGCTGTAAGGGGTGATGTGGAGGCCGATTTTAACCTTCGTCTATGAGACAGTAAAGGTTAAAAGTTGAAACTTTTTCTTACAATTTCTCATCCCTGACCTACAGAGAATTGCAAAAAGAATTTACGAAGCTAGTTCTAGCAAGACATTCAGGATTGGACCATACACTATTGCCTCTGCTCTAGCATTAAAATTGTTTATTAACTTTGTGACCTTAGTTTTCTGCCATCTTTCTCGGCGTACAGCCCCCCCCCAAAGTAGAGTCGGTTCTGAACATATTTCGAAATTCTTAAATACAATGTGGAGGACAGGGACGGCTGTAAGGGGTGATGTGGAGGCCGATTTTAACCTACGTCTATGAGACAGTAAAGGTTAAAAGTTGAAAGATTTTCTTACAATTTCTCATCCCTGACCTACAGGGATAGAAAAAAGAATTTAGGAAGCTAGTTCTAGTAAGACATTCAGGAGTGGACCATACACTATTGCCTCTGCTCCAGCATTAAAATTGTTTATTAACTTTATGACCTTAGTTTGCTGCCATCTTTCTCGGCATACGCCCCCCCTCGAAGTGGAGTCGGTTTTGAACATATTTCGACATTCTTAAATACAATGTGGAGGACAGGGACGGCTGTAAGGGGTGATGTGGAGGCCGATTTTAACCTACGTCTATGAGACAGTAAAGGTTAAAAGTTGAAACTTTTTCTTACAATTTCTCATCCCTGACCTACAGAGAATTGTAAAAAGAATTTACGAAGCTAGTTCTAGCAAGACATTCAGGATTGGACCATACACCATTGCCTCTGCTCTAGCATTAAAATTGTTTAATAACTTTGTGACCTTAGTTTTCTGCCATATTTCTCGGCGTACGCCCCCCCCCCCCAAAGTAGAGTCGGTTCTAAACATATTTCGAAATTCTTAAATACAATGTGGATGACAGGGACGGCTGTAAGGGGTGATGTGGAGGCCGATTTTAACCTACGTCTATGAGACAGTAAAGGTTAAAAGTTGAACTTTTTCTTACAATTTCTCATCCCTGACCTACAGAGAATTGTAAAAAGAATTTACGAAGCTAGTTCTAGCAAGACATTCAGGATTGGACCATACACCATTGCCTCTGCTCTAGCATTAAAATTGTTTAATAACTTTGTGACTTTAGTTTTCTGCCATGTTTCTCGGCGTACGCCCCCCCCCCAAAGTAGAGTCGGTTCTAAACATATTTCGAAATTCTTAAATACAATGTGGAGGACAGGGACGGCTGTAAGGGGTGATGTGGAGGCCGGTTTAACCTACGTCTATGAGACAGTAAAGGTTAAAAGTTGAAACTTTTTCTTACAATTTCTCATCCCTGACCTACAGAGAATTGTAAAAAGAATTTACGAAGCTAGTTCTAGCAAGACATTCAGGATTGGACCATACACTATTGCCTCTGCTCCAGCATTAAAATTGTTTATTAACTTTATGACCTTAGTTTGCTGCCATCTTTCTCGGCATACGCCCCCCCTCAAAGTGGAGTCGGTTTTGAACATATTTCGACATTCTTAAATACAATGTGGAGGACAGGGACGGCTGTAAGGGGTGATGTGGAGGCCGATTTTAACCTACGTCTATGAGACAGTAAAGGTTAAAAGTTGAAACTTTTTCTTACAATTTCTCATCCCTGACCTACAGAGAATTGTAAAAAGAATTTACGAAGCTAGTTCTAGCAAGACATTCAGGATTGGACCATACACTATTGCCTCTGCTCTAGCATTAAAATTGTTTAATAACTTTGTGACCTTAGTTTTCTGCCATCTTTCTCGGCGTATGCCCCCCCCCCCCAAAGTAGAGTCGGTTCTAAACATATTTCAAAATTCTTAAATACAATGTGGAGGACAGGGACGGCTGTAAGGGGTGATGTGGAGGCCGATTTTAACCTACGTCTATGAGACAGGAAAGGTTAAAAGTTGAAAGTTTTTCTTACAATTTCTCATCCCTGACCTACAGAGAATTGTAAAAAGTATTTACGAAGCTAGTTCTAGCAAGACATTCAGGATTGGACCATACACTATTGCCTCTGCTCTAGCATTAAAATTGTTTATTAACTTTGTGACCTTAGTTTTCTGCCATCTTTCTCGGCGTACGGCCCCCCCTCAAAGTAGAGTCGGTTCTGAACATATTTCGAAATTCTTAAATACAATGTGGAGGACAGGGACGGCTGTAAGGGGTGATGTGGAGGCCGATTTTAACCTACGTCTATGAGACAGTAAAGGTTAAAAGTTGAAAGTTTTTCTTACAATTTCTCATCCCTGACCTACAGGGAATAGAAAAAAGAATTTACGAAGCTAGTTCTAGTAAGACATTCAGGATTGGACCATACACTATTGCCTCTGCTCCTGCATTAAAATTGTTTATTATCTTTATGACCTTAGTTTGCTGCCATCTTTCTCGGCATATGCCCCCCCCTCAAAGTGGAGTCGGTTTTGAACATATTTCGACATTCTTAAATACAATGTGGAGGACAGGGACGGCTGTAAGGGGTGATGTGGAGGCCGATTTTAACCTACGTCTATGAGACAGTAAAGGTTAAAAGTTGAAACTTTTTCTTACAATTTCTCATCCCTGACCTACAGAGAATTGTAAAAAGAATTTACGAAGCTAGTTCTAGCAAGACATTCAGGATTGGACCATACACCATTGCCTCTGCTCTAGCATTAAAATTGTTTAATAACTTTGTGACCTTAGTTTTCTGCCATCTTTCTCGGCGTATGCCCCCCCCCCCAAAGTAGAGTCGGTTCTAAACATATTTCAAAATTCTTAAATACAATGTGGAGGACAGGGACGGCTGTAAGGGGTGATGTGGAGGCCGATTTTAACCTACGTCTATGAGACAGTAAAGGTTAAAAGTTGAAAGTTTGTCTTACAATTTCTCATCCCTGACCTACAGAGAATTGTAAAAAGTATTTACGAAGCTAGTTCTAGCAAGACATTCAGGATTGGACCATACACTATTGCCTCTGCTCTAGCATTAAAATTGTTTATTAACTTTGTGACCTTAGTTTTCTGCCATCTTTCTCGGCGTACGGCCCCCCCTCAAAGTAGAGTCGGTTCTGAACATATTTCGAAATTCTTAAATACAATGTGGAGGACAGGGACGGCTGTAAGGGGTGATGCGGAGGCCGATTTTAACCTACGTCTATGAGACAGTAAAGGTTAAAAGTTGAAAGTTTTTCTTACAATTTCTCATCCCTGACCTACAGGGAATAGAAAAAAGAATTTACGAAGCTAGTTCTAGTAAGACATTCAGGATTGGACCATACACTATTGCCTCTGCTCCTGCATTAAAATTGTTTATTATCTTTATGACCTTAGTTTGCTGCCATCTTTCTCGGCATATGCCCCCCCCTCAAAGTGGAGTCGGTTTTGAACATATTTCGACATTCTTAAATACAATGTGGAGGACAGGGACGGCTGTAAGGGGTGATGTGGAGGCCGATTTTAACCTACGTCTATGAGACAGTAAAGGTTAAAAGTTGAAACTTTTTCTTACAATTTCTCATCCCTGACCTACAGAGAATTGTAAAAAGAATTTACGAAGCTAGTTCTAGCAAGACATTCAGGATTGGACCATACACCATTGCCTCTGCTCTAGCATTAAAATTGTTTAATAACTTTGTGACCTTAGTTTTCTGCCATCTTTCTCGGCGTATGCCCCCCCCAAAGTAGAGTCGGTTCTAAACATATTTCGAAATTCTTAAATACAATGTGGAGGACAGGGACGGCTGTAAGGGGTGATGTGGAGGCCGATTTTAACCTACGTCTATGAGACAGTAAAGGTTAAAAGTTGAAAGTTTTTCTTACAATTTCTCATCCGTGACCTACAGGGAATAGAAAAAAGAATTTACGAAGCTAGTTCTAGTAAGACATTCAGGATTGGACCATACACTATTGCCTCTGCTCCAGCATTAAAATTGTTTAATAACTTTATGACCTTAGTTTGCTGCCATCTTTCTCGGCATATGCCCCCCCCTCAAAGTGGAGTCGGTTTTGAACATATTTCGACATTCTTAAATACAATGTGGAGGACAGGGACGGCTGTAAGGGGTGATGTGGAGGCCAATTTTAACCTACGTCTATGAGACAGTAAAGGTTAAAAGTTGAAACTTTTTCTTACAATTTCTCATCCCTGACCTACAGAGAATTGTAAAAAGAATTTACGAAGCTAGTTCTAGCAAGACATTCAGGATTGGACCATACACCATTGCCTCTGCTCTAGCATTAAAATTGTTTAATAACTTTGTGACCTTAGTTTTCTGCCATCTTTCTCGGCGTATGCCCCCCCCCAAAGTAGAGTCGGTTCTAAACATATTTCGAAATTCTTAAATACAATGTGGAGGACAGGGACGGCTGTAAGGGGTGATGTGGAGGCCGATTTTAACCTGCGTCTATGAGACAGTAAAGGTTAAAAGTTGAAAGTTTTTCTTACAATTTCTCATCCCTGATCTACAGAGAATTGTAAAAAGAATTTACGAAGCTAGTTCTAGCAAGACATTCAGGATTGGACCATACACTATTGCCTCTGCTCTAGCATTAAAATTGTTTATTAACTTTGTGACCTTAGTTTTCTGCCATCTTTCTCGGCGTACGGCCCCCCCCTCAAAGTAGAGTCGGTTCTGAACATATTTCGAAATTCTTAAATACTATGTGGAGGACAGGGACGGCTGTAAGGGGTGATGTGGAGGCCGATTTTAACCTACGTCTATGAGACAGTAAAGGTTAAAAGTTGAAAGTTTTTCTTACAATTTCTCATCCCTGACCTACAGAGAATTGTAAAAAGAATTTACGAAGCTAGTTCTAGCAAGACATTCAGGATTGGACCATACACTATTGCCTCTGCTCTAGCATTAAAATTGTTTATTAACTTTGTGACCTTAGTTTTCTGCCATCTTTCTCGGCGTACGGCCCCCCCTCAAAGTAGAGTCGGTTCTGAACATATTTCGAAATTCTTAAATACAATGTGGAGGACAGGGACGGCTGTAAGGGGTGATGTGGAGGCCGATTTTAACCTACGTCTATGAGACAGTAAAGGTTAAAAGTTGAAAGATTTTCTTACAATTTCTCATCCCTGACCTACAGGGATAGAAAAAAGAATTTAGGAAGCTAGTTCTAGTAAGACATTAAGGAGTGGACCATACACTATTGCCTCTGCTCCAGCATTAAAATTGTTTATTAACTTTATGACCTTAGTTTGCTGCCATCTTTCTCGGCATACGCCCCCCCCTCGAAGTGGAGTCGGTTTTGAACATATTTCGACATTCTTAAATACAATGTGGAGGACAGGGACGGCTGTAAGGGGTGATGTGGAGGCCGATTTTAACCTACGTCTGTGAGACAGTAAAGGTTAAAAGTTGAAACTTTTTCTTACAATTTCTCATCCCTGACCTACAGAGAATTGTAAAAAGAATTTACGAAGCTAGTTCTAGCAAGACATTCAGGATTGGACCATACACCATTGCCTCTGCTCTAGCATTAAAATTGTTTAATTAATTTTGTGACCTTAGTTTTCTGCCATATTTCTCGGCGTACGCCCCCCCCCCCCCCCAAAGTAGAGTCGGTTCTAAACATATTTCGAAATTCTTAAATACAATGTGGAGGACAGGGACGGCTGTAAGGGGTGATTTGGAGGCCGATTTTAACCTACGTCTATGAGACAGTAAAGGTTAAAAGTTGAAACTTTTTCTTACAATTTCTCATCCCTGACCTACAGAGAATTGTAAAAAGAATTTACGAAGCTAGTTCTAGCAAGACATTCAGGATTGGACCATACACCATTGCCTCTGCTCTAGCATTAAAATTGTTTAATAACTTTGTGACTTTAGTTTTCTGCCATCTTTCTCGGCGTACGCCCCCCCCCCCAAAGTAGAGTCGGGTCTAAACATATTTCGAAATTCTTAAATACAATGTGGAGGACAGGGACGGCTGTAAGGGGTGATGTGGAGGCCGGTTTAACCTACGTCTATGAGACAGTAAAGGTTAAAAGTTGAAACTTTTTCTTCCAATTTCTCATCCCTGACCTACAGAGAATTGTAAAAAGAATTTACGAAGCTAGTTCTAGCAAGACATTCAGGATTGGACCATACACTATTGCCTCTGCTCCAGCATTAAAATTGTTTATTAACTTTGTGACCTTAGTTTTCTGCCATCTTTCTCGGCGTATGCCCCCCCCCCAAAGTAGAGTCGGTTCTGAACATATTTCGATATTCTTAAATACAATGTGGAGGACAGGGACGGCTGTAAGGGGTGATGTGGAGGCCGATTTTAACCTACGTCTATGAGAGTAAAGGTTAAAAGTTGAAAGTTTTCCTTACAATTTCTCATCCCTGACCTACAGGGAATAGAAAAAAGAATTTACGAAGCTAGTTCTAGTAAGACATTCAGGATTGGACCATACACTATTGCCTCTGCTCCAGCATTAAAATTGTTTATTAACTTTATGACCTTAGTTTGCTGCCATCTTTCTCGGCATATGCCCCCCCCTCAAAGTGGAGTCGGTTTTGAACATATTTCGACATTCTTAAATATAATGTGGAGGACAGGGACGGCTGTAAGGGGTGATGTGGAGGCCGATTTTAACCTACGTCTATGAGACAGTAAAGGTTAAAAGTTGAAAGTTTTTCTTACAATTTCTCATCCCTGACCTACAGAGAATTGTAAAAAAGAATTTACGAAGCTAGTTCTAGCAAGACATTCAGGATTGGACCATACACTATTGCCTCTGCTCTAGCATTAAAATTGTTTATTAACTTTGTGACCTTAGTTTTCTGCCATCTTTCTCGGCGTACGGCCCCCCCCTCAAAGTAGAGTCGGTTCTGAACATATTTCGAAATTCTTAAATACAATGTGGAGGACAGGGACGGCTGTAAGGGGTGATGTGGAGGCCGATTTTAACCTACGTCTATGAGACAGTAAAGGTTAAAAGTTGAAAGTTTTTCTTACAATTTCTCATCCCTGACCTACAGGGAATAGAAAAAAGAATTTACGAAGCTAGTTCTAGTAAGACATTCAGGATTGGACCATACACTATTGCCTCTGCTCCAGCATTAAAATTGTTTATTATCTTTATGACCTTAGTTTGCTGCCATCTTTCTCAGCATATGCCCCCCCCTCAAAGTGGAGTCGGTTTTGAACATATTTCGACATTCTTAAATACAATGTGGAGGACAGGGACGGCTGTAAGGGGTGATGTGGAGGCCGATTTTAACCTACGTCTATGAGACAGTAAAGGTTAAAAGTTGAAACTTTTTCTTACAATTTCTCATCCCTGACCTACAGAGAATTGTAAAAAGAATTTACGAAGCTAGTTCTAGCAAGACATTCAGGATTGGACCATACACCATTGCCTCTGCTCTAGCATTAAAATTGTTTAATAACTTTGTGACCTTAGTTTTCTGCCATCTTTCTCGGCGTATGCCCCCCCCCAAAGTAGAGTCGGTTCTAAACATATTTCGAAATTCTTAAATAGAATGTGGAGGATAGGGACGGCTGTAAGGGGTGATGTGGAGGCCGATTTTAACCTACGTCTATGAGACAGTAAAGGTTAAAAGTTGAAAGTTTGTCTTACAATTTCTCATCCCTGACCTACAGAGAATTGTAAAAAGAATTTACGAAGCTAGTTCTAGCAAGACATTCAGGATTGGACCATACACTATTGCCTCTGCTCTAGCATTAAAATTGTTTATTAACTTTGTGACCTTAGTTTTCTGCCATCTTTCTCGCCGTATGGCCCCCCCTCAAAGTAGAGTCGGTTCTGAACATATTTCGAAATTCTTAAATACAATGTGGAGGACAGGGACGGCTGTAAGGGGTGATGTGGAGGCCGATTTTAACCTACGTCTATGAGACAGTAAAGGTTAAAAGTTGAAAGTTTTTCTTACAATTTCTCATCCCTGACCTACAGGGAATAGAAAAAAAAATTTACGAAGCTAGTTCAAGTAAGACATTCAGGATTGGACCATACACTTTTGCCTCTGCTCCAGCATTAAAATTGTTTATTAACTTTATGACCTTAGTTTGCTGCCATCTTTCTCGGCATACGCCCCCCCCTCAAAGTGGAGTCGGTTTTGAACATATTTCGACATTCTTAAATACAATGTGGAGGACAGGGACGGCTGTAAGGGGTGATGTGGAGGCCGATTTTAACCTTCGTCTATGAGACAGTAAAGGTTAAAAGTTGAAACTTTTTCTTACAATTTCTCATCCCTGACCTACAGAGAATTGTAAAAAGAATTTACAAAGCTAGTTCTAGCAAGACATTCAGGATTGGACCATACACTATTGCCTCTGCTCTAGCATTAAAATTGTTTATTAACTTTGTGACCTTAGTTTTCTGCCATCTTTCTCGGCGTACGGCCCCCCCCCAAAAGTAGAGTCGGTTCTGAACATATTTCGAAATTCTTAAATACAATGTGGAGGACAGGGACGGCTGTAAGGGGTGATGTGGAGGCCGATTTTAACCTACGTCTATGAGACAGTAAAGGTTAAAAGTTGAAAGATTTTCTTACAATTTCTCATCCCTGACCTACAGGGATAGAAAAAAGAATTTACGAAGCTAGTTCTAGTAAGACATTCAGGAGTGGACCATACACTATTGCCTCTGCTCCAGCATTAAAATTGTTTATTAACTTTATGACCTTAGTTTGCTGCCATCTTTCTCGGCATACGCCCCCCCCCTCAAAGTGGAGTCGGTTTTGAACATATTTCGACATTCTTAAATACAATGTGGAGGACAGGGACGGCTGTAAGGGGTGATGTGGAGGCCGATTTTAACCTACGTCTATGAGACAGTAAAGGTTAAAAGTTGAAACTTTTTCTTACAATTTCTCATCCCTGACCTACAGAGAATTGTAAAAAGAATTTACGAAGCTAGTTCTAGCAAGACATTCAGGATTGGACCATACACCATTGCCTCTGCTCTAGCATTAAAATTGTTTAATAACTTTGTGACCTTAGTTTTCTGCCATCTTTCTCGGCGTACGGCCCCCCCTCAAAGTAGAGTCGGTTCTGAACATATTTCGAAATTCTTAAATACAATGTGGAGGACAGGGACGGCTGTAAGGGGTGATGTGGAGGCCGATTTTAACCTACGTCTATGAGACAGTAAAGGTTAAAAGTTGAAAGTTTTTCTTACAATTTCTCATCCGTGACCTACAGGGAATAGAAAAAAGAATTTACGAAGCTAGTTCTAGTAAGACATTCAGGATTGGACCATACACTATTGCCTCTGCTCCAGCATTAAAATTGTTTATTAACTTTATGACCTTAGTTTGCTGCCATCTTTCTCGGCATATGCCCCCCCCTCAAAGTGGAGTCGGTTTTGAACATATTTCGACATTCTTAAATACAATGTGGAGGACAGGGACGGCTGTAAGGGGTGATGTGGAGGCCGATTTTAACCTACGTCTATGAGACAGTAAAGGTTAAAAGTTGAAACTTTTTCTTACAATTTCTCATCCCTGACCTACAGAGAATTGTAAAAAGAATTTACGAAGCTTGTTCTAGCAAGACATTCAGGATTGGACCATACACCATTGCCTCTGCTCTAGCATTAAAATTGTTTAATAACTTTGTGACCTTAGTTTTCTGCCATCTTTCTCGGCGTATGCCCCCCCCCAAAGTAGAGTCGGTTCTAAACATATTTCGAAATTCTTAAATACAATGTGGAGGACAGGGACGGCTGTAAGGGGTGATGTGGAGGCCGATTTTAACCTGCGTCTATGAGACAGTAAAGGTTAAAAGTTGAAAGTTTTTCTTACAATTTCTCATCCCTGATCTACAGAGAATTGTAAAAAGAATTTACGAAGCTAGTTCTAGCAAGACATTCAGGATTGGACCATACACTATTGCCTCTGCTCTAGCATTAAAATTGTTTATTAACTTTGTGACCTTAGTTTTCTGCCATCTTTCTCGGCGTACGGCTCCCCCCTCAAAGTAGAGTCGGTTCTGAACATATTTCGAAATTCTTAAATACAATGTGGAGGACAGGGACGGCTGTAAGGGGTGATGTGGAGGCCGATTTTAACCTACGTCTATGAGACAGTAAAGGTTAAAAGTTGAAAGTTTTTCTTACAATTTCTCATCCCTGACCTACAGGGAATAGAAAAAAGAATTTACGAAGCTAGTTCAAGTAAGACATTCAGGATTGGACCATACACTATTGCCTCTGCTCCAGCATTAAAATTGTTTATTAACTTTATGACCTTAGTTTGCTGCCATCTTTCTCGGCATACGCCCCCCCCTCAAAGTGGAGTCGGTTTTGAACATATTTCGACATTCTTAAATACAATGTGGAGGACAGGGACGGCTGTAAGGGGTGATGTGGAGGCCGATTTTAACCTTCGTCTATGAGACAGTAAAGGTTAAAAGTTGAAACTTTTTCTTACAATTTCTCATCCCTGACCTACAGAGAATTGCAAAAAGAATTTACGAAGCTAGTTCTAGCAAGACATTCAGGATTGGACCATACACTATTGCCTCTGCTCTAGCATTAAAATTGTTTATTAACTTTGTGACCTTAGTTTTCTGCCATCTTTCTCGGCGTACAGCCCCCCCCCAAAGTAGAGTCGGTTCTGAACATATTTCGAAATTCTTAAATACAATGTGGAGGACAGGGACGGCTGTAAGGGGTGATGTGGAGGCCGATTTTAACCTACGTCTATGAGACAGTAAAGGTTAAAAGTTGAAAGATTTTCTTACAATTTCTCATCCCTGACCTACAGGGATAGAAAAAAGAATTTAGGAAGCTAGTTCTAGTAAGACATTCAGGAGTGGACCATACACTATTGCCTCTGCTCCAGCATTAAAATTGTTTATTAACTTTATGACCTTAGTTTGCTGCCATCTTTCTCGGCATACGCCCCCCCTCGAAGTGGAGTCGGTTTTGAACATATTTCGACATTCTTAAATACAATGTGGAGGACAGGGACGGCTGTAAGGGGTGATGTGGAGGCCGATTTTAACCTACGTCTATGAGACAGTAAAGGTTAAAAGTTGAAACTTTTTCTTACAATTTCTCATCCCTGACCTACAGAGAATTGTAAAAAGAATTTACGAAGCTAGTTCTAGCAAGACATTCAGGATTGGACCATACACCATTGCCTCTGCTCTAGCATTAAAATTGTTTAATAACTTTGTGACCTTAGTTTTCTGCCATATTTCTCGGCGTACGCCCCCCCCCCCCAAAGTAGAGTCGGTTCTAAACATATTTCGAAATTCTTAAATACAATGTGGATGACAGGGACGGCTGTAAGGGGTGATGTGGAGGCCGATTTTAACCTACGTCTATGAGACAGTAAAGGTTAAAAGTTGAACTTTTTCTTACAATTTCTCATCCCTGACCTACAGAGAATTGTAAAAAGAATTTACGAAGCTAGTTCTAGCAAGACATTCAGGATTGGACCATACACCATTGCCTCTGCTCTAGCATTAAAATTGTTTAATAACTTTGTGACTTTAGTTTTCTGCCATGTTTCTCGGCGTACGCCCCCCCCCCAAAGTAGAGTCGGTTCTAAACATATTTCGAAATTCTTAAATACAATGTGGAGGACAGGGACGGCTGTAAGGGGTGATGTGGAGGCCGGTTTAACCTACGTCTATGAGACAGTAAAGGTTAAAAGTTGAAACTTTTTCTTACAATTTCTCATCCCTGACCTACAGAGAATTGTAAAAAGAATTTACGAAGCTAGTTCTAGCAAGACATTCAGGATTGGACCATACACTATTGCCTCTGCTCCAGCATTAAAATTGTTTATTAACTTTATGACCTTAGTTTGCTGCCATCTTTCTCGGCATACGCCCCCCCTCAAAGTGGAGTCGGTTTTGAACATATTTTGACATTCTTAAATACAATGTGGAGGACAGGGACGGCTGTAAGGGGTGATGTGGAGGCTGATTTTAACCTACGTCTATGAGACAGTAAAGGTTAAAAGTTGAAACTTTTTCTTACAATTTCTCATCCCTGACCTACAGAGAATTGTAAAAAGAATTTACGAAGCTAGTTCTAGCAAGACATTCAGGATTGGACCATACACTATTGCCTCTGCTCTAGCATTAAAATTGTTTAATAACTTTGTGACCTTAGTTTTCTGCCATCTTTCTCGGCGTATGCCCCCCCCCCCAAAGTAGAGTCGGTTCTAAACATATTTCAAAATTCTTAAATACAATGTGGAGGACAGGGACGGCTGTAAGGGGTGATGTGGAGGCCGATTTTAACCTACGTCTATGAGACAGGAAAGGTTAAAAGTTGAAAGTTTTTCTTACAATTTCTCATCCCTGACCTACAGAGAATTGTAAAAAGTATTTACGAAGCTAGTTCTAGCAAGACATTCAGGATTGGACCATACACTATTGCCTCTGCTCTAGCATTAAAATTGTTTATTAACTTTGTGACCTTAGTTTTCTGCCATCTTTCTCGGCGTACGGCCCCCCCTCAAAGTAGAGTCGGTTCTGAACATATTTCGAAATTCTTAAATACAATGTGGAGGACAGGGACGGCTGTAAGGGGTGATGTGGAGGCCGATTTTAACCTGCGTCTATGAGACAGTAAAGGTTAAAAGTTGAAAGTTTTTCTTACAATTTCTCATCCCTGACCTACAGGGAATAGAAAAAAGAATTTACGAAGCTAGTTCTAGTAAGACATTCAGGATTGGACCATACACTATTGCCTCTGCTCCTGCATTAAAATTGTTTATTATCTTTATGACCTTAGTTTGCTGCCATCTTTCTCGGCATATGCCCCCCCCTCAAAGTGGAGTCGGTTTTGAACATATTTCGACATTCTTAAATACAATGTGGAGGACAGGGACGGCTGTAAGGGGTGATGTGGAGGCCGATTTTAACCTACGTCTATGAGACAGTAAAGGTTAAAAGTTGAAACTTTTTCTTACAATTTCTCATCCCTGACCTACAGAGAATTGTAAAAAGAATTTACGAAGCTAGTTCTAGCAAGACATTCAGGATTGGACCATACACCATTGCCTCTGCTCTAGCATTAAAATTGTTTAATAACTTTGTGACCTTAGTTTTCTGCCATCTTTCTCGGCGTATGCCCCCCCCCCCCAAAGTAGAGTCGGTTCTAAACATATTTCAAAATTCTTAAATACAATGTGGAGGACAGGGACGGCTGTAAGGGGTGATGTGGAGGCCGATTTTAACCTACGTCTATGAGACAGTAAAGGTTAAAAGTTGAAAGTTTGTCTTACAATTTCTCATCCCTGACCTACAGAGAATTGTAAAAAGTATTTACGAAGCTAGTTCTAGCAAGACATTCAGGATTGGACCATACACTATTGCCTCTGCTCTAGCATTAAAATTGTTTATTAACTTTGTGACCTTAGTTTTCTGCCATCTTTCTCGGCGTACGGCCCCCCCTCAAAGTAGAGTCGGTTCTGAACATATTTCGAAATTCTTAAATACAATGTGGAGGACAGGGACGGCTGTAAGGGGTGATGCGGAGGCCGATTTTAACCTACGTCTATGAGACAGTAAAGGTTAAAAGTTGAAAGTTTTTCTTACAATTTCTCATCCCTGACCTACAGGGAATAGAAAAAAGAATTTACGAAGCTAGTTCTAGTAAGACATTCAGGATTGGACCATACACTATTGCCTCTGCTCCTGCATTAAAATTGTTTATTATCTTTATGACCTTAGTTTGCTGCCATCTTTCTCGGCATATGCCCCCCCCTCAAAGTGGAGTCGGTTTTGAACATATTTCGACATTCTTAAATACAATGTGGAGGACAGGGACGGCTGTAAGGGGTGATGTGGAGGCCGATTTTAACCTACGTCTATGAGACAGTAAAGGTTAAAAGTTGAAACTTTTTCTTACAATTTCTCATCCCTGACCTACAGAGAATTGTAAAAAGAATTTACGAAGCTAGTTCTAGCAAGACATTCAGGATTGGACCATACACCATTGCCTCTGCTCTAGCATTAAAATTGTTTAATAACTTTGTGACCTTAGTTTTCTGCCATCTTTCTCGGCGTATGCCCCCCCCAAAGTAGAGTCGGTTCTAAACATATTTCGAAATTCTTAAATACAATGTGGAGGACAGGGACGGCTGTAAGGGGTGATGTGGAGGCCGATTTTAACCTACGTCTATGAGACAGTAAAGGTTAAAAGTTGAAAGTTTTTCTTACAATTTCTCATCCGTGACCTACAGGGAATAGAAAAAAGAATTTACGAAGCTAGTTCTAGTAAGACATTCAGGATTGGACCATACACTATTGCCTCTGCTCCAGCATTAAAATTGTTTAATAACTTTATGACCTTAGTTTGCTGCCATCTTTCTCGGCATATGCCCCCCCCTCAAAGTGGAGTCGGTTTTGAACATATTTCGACATTCTTAAATACAATGTGGAGGACAGGGACGGCTGTAAGGGGTGATGTGGAGGCCAATTTTAACCTACGTCTATGAGACAGTAAAGGTTAAAAGTTGAAACTTTTTCTTACAATTTCTCATCCCTGACCTACAGAGAATTGTAAAAAGAATTTACGAAGCTAGTTCTAGCAAGACATTCAGGATTGGACCATACACCATTGCCTCTGCTCTAGCATTAAAATTGTTTAATAACTTTGTGACCTTAGTTTTCTGCCATCTTTCTCGGCGTATGCCCCCCCCCAAAGTAGAGTCGGTTCTAAACATATTTCGAAATTCTTAAATACAATGTGGAGGACAGGGACGGCTGTAAGGGGTGATGTGGAGGCCGATTTTAACCTGCGTCTATGAGACAGTAAAGGTTAAAAGTTGAAAGTTTTTCTTACAATTTCTCATCCCTGATCTACAGAGAATTGTAAAAAGAATTTACGAAGCTAGTTCTAGCAAGACATTCAGGATTGGACCATACACTATTGCCTCTGCTCTAGCATTAAAATTGTTTATTAACTTTGTGACCTTAGTTTTCTGCCATCTTTCTCGGCGTACGGCCCCCCCCTCAAAGTAGAGTCGGTTCTGAACATATTTCGAAATTCTTAAATACTATGTGGAGGACAGGGACGGCTGTAAGGGGTGATGTGGAGGCCGATTTTAACCTACGTCTATGAGACAGTAAAGGTTAAAAGTTGAAAGTTTTTCTTACAATTTCTCATCCCTGACCTACAGAGAATTGTAAAAAGAATTTACGAAGCTAGTTCTAGCAAGACATTCAGGATTGGACCATACACTATTGCCTCTGCTCTAGCATTAAAATTGTTTATTAACTTTGTGACCTTAGTTTTCTGCCATCTTTCTCGGCGTACGGCCCCCCCTCAAAGTAGAGTCGGTTCTGAACATATTTCGAAATTCTTAAATACAATGTGGAGGACAGGGACGGCTGTAAGGGGTGATGTGGAGGCCGATTTTAACCTACGTCTATGAGACAGTAAAGGTTAAAAGTTGAAAGATTTTCTTACAATTTCTCATCCCTGACCTACAGGGATAGAAAAAAGAATTTAGGAAGCTAGTTCTAGTAAGACATTAAGGAGTGGACCATACACTATTGCCTCTGCTCCAGCATTAAAATTGTTTATTAACTTTATGACCTTAGTTTGCTGCCATCTTTCTCGGCATACGCCCCCCCCTCGAAGTGGAGTCGGTTTTGAACATATTTCGACATTCTTAAATACAATGTGGAGGACAGGGACGGCTGTAAGGGGTGATGTGGAGGCCGATTTTAACCTACGTCTGTGAGACAGTAAAGGTTAAAAGTTGAAACTTTTTCTTACAATTTCTCATCCCTGACCTACAGAGAATTGTAAAAAGAATTTACGAAGCTAGTTCTAGCAAGACATTCAGGATTGGACCATACACCATTGCCTCTGCTCTAGCATTAAAATTGTTTAATTAATTTTGTGACCTTAGTTTTCTGCCATATTTCTCGGCGTACGCCCCCCCCCCCAAAGTAGAGTCGGTTCTAAACATATTTCGAAATTCTTAAATACAATGTGGAGGACAGGGACGGCTGTAAGGGGTGATTTGGAGGCCGATTTTAACCTACGTCTATGAGACAGTAAAGGTTAAAAGTTGAAACTTTTTCTTACAATTTCTCATCCCTGACCTACAGAGAATTGTAAAAAGAATTTACGAAGCTAGTTCTAGCAAGACATTCAGGATTGGACCATACACCATTGCCTCTGCTCTAGCATTAAAATTGTTTAATAACTTTGTGACTTTAGTTTTCTGCCATCTTTCTCGGCGTACGCCCCCCCCCCAAAGTAGAGTCGGGTCTAAACATATTTCGAAATTCTTAAATACAATGTGGAGGACAGGGACGGCTGTAAGGGGTGATGTGGAGGCCGGTTTAACCTACGTCTATGAGACAGTAAAGGTTAAAAGTTGAAACTTTTTCTTCCAATTTCTCATCCCTGACCTACAGAGAATTGTAAAAAGAATTTACGAAGCTAGTTCTAGCAAGACATTCAGGATTGGACCATACACTATTGCCTCTGCTCCAGCATTAAAATTGTTTATTAACTTTGTGACCTTAGTTTTCTGCCATCTTTCTCGGCGTATGCCCCCCCCCCCCAAAGTAGAGTCGGTTCTGAACATATTTCGATATTCTTAAATACAATGTGGAGGACAGGGACGGCTGTAAGGGGTGATGCGGAGGCCGATTTTAACCTACGTCTATGAGAGTAAAGGTTAAAAGTTGAAAGTTTTTCTTACAATTTCTCATCCCTGACCTACAGGGAATAGAAAAAAGAATTTACGAAGCTAGTTCTAGTAAGACATTCAGGATTGGACCATACACTATTGCCTCTGCTCCAGCATTAAAATTGTTTATTAACTTTATGACCTTAGTTTGCTGCCATCTTTCTCGGCATATGCCCCCCCCTCAAAGTGGAGTCGGTTTTGAACATATTTCGACATTCTTAAATACAATGTGGAGGACAGGGACGGCTGTAAGGGGTGATGTGGAGGCCGATTTTAACCTACGTCTATGAGACAGTAAAGGTTAAAAGTTGAAAGTTTTTCTTACAATTTCTCATCCCTGACCTACAGAGAATTGTAAAAAGAATTTACGAAGCTAGTTCTAGCAAGACATTCAGGATTGGACCATACACTATTGCCTCTGCTCTAGCATTAAAATTGTTTATTAACTTTGTGACCTTAGTTTTCTGCCATCTTTCTCGGCGTACGGCCCCCCCCTCAAAGTAGAGTCGGTTCTGAACATATTTCGAAATTCTTAAATACAATGTGGAGGACAGGGACGGCTGTAAGGGGTGATGTGGAGGCCGATTTTAACCTACGTCTATGAGACAGTAAAGGTTAAAAGTTGAAAGTTTTTCTTACAATTTCTCATCCCTGACCTACAGGGAATAGAAAAAAGAATTTACGAAGCTAGTTCTAGTAAGACATTCAGGATTGGACCATACACTATTGCCTCTGCTCCAGCATTAAAATTGTTTATTATCTTTATGACCTTAGTTTGCTGCCATCTTTCTCAGCATATGCTCCCCCCTCAAAGTGGAGTCGGTTTTGAACATATTTCGACATTCTTAAATACAATGTGGAGGACAGGGACGGCTGTAAGGGGTGATGTGGAGGCCGATTTTAACCTACGTCTATGAGACAGTAAAGGTTAAAAGTTGAAAGTTTTTCTTACAATTTCTCATCCCTGACCTACAGGGAATAGAAAAAAAAATTTACGAAGCTAGTTCAAGTAAGAGATTCAGGATTGGACCATACACTATTGCCTCTGCTCCAGCATTAAAATTGTTTATTAACTTTATGACCTTAGTTTGCTGCCATCTTTCTCGGCATACGCCCCCCCCTCAAAGTGGAGTCGGTTTTGAACATATTTCGACATTCTTAAATACAATGTGGAGGACAGGGACGGCTGTAAGGGGTGATGTGGAGGCCGATTTTAACCTTCGTCTATGAGACAGTAAAGGTTAAAAGTTGAAACTTTTTCTTACAATTTCTCATCCCTGACCTACAGAGAATTGTAAAAAGAATTTACAAAGCTAGTTCTAGCAAGACATTCAGGATTGGACCATACACTATTGCCTCTGCTCTAGCATTAAAATTATTTATTAACTTTGTGACCTTAGTTTTCTGCCATCTTTCTCGGCGTACGGCCCCCCCCCAAAAGTAGAGTCGGTTCTGAACATATTTCGAAATTCTTAAATACAATGTGGAGGACAGGGACGGCTGTAAGGGGTGATGTGGAGGCCGATTTTAACCTACGTCTATGAGACAGTAAAGGTTAAAAGTTGAAAGATTTTCTTACAATTTCTCATCCCTGACCTACAGGGATAGAAAAAAGAATTTACGAAGCTAGTTCTAGTAAGACATTCAGGAGTGGACCATACACTATTGCCTCTGCTCCAGCATTAAAATTGTTTATTAACTTTATGACCTTAGTTTGCTGCCATCTTTCTCGGCATACGCCCCCCCCTCAAAGTGGAGTCGGTTTTGAACATATTTCGACATTCTTAAATACAATGTGGAGGACAGGGACGGCTGTAAGGGGTGATGTGGAGGCCGATTTTAACCTACGTCTATGAGACAGTAAAGGTTAAAAGTTGAAACTTTTTCTTACAATTTCTCATCCCTGACCTACAGAGAATTGTAAAAAGAATTTACGAAGCTAGTTCTAGCAAGACATTCAGGATTGGACCATACACCATTGCCTCTGCTCTAGCATTAAAATTGTTTAATAACTTTGTGACCTTAGTTTTCTGCCATATTTCTCGGCGTACGTCCCCCCCCCCCAAAGTAGAGTCGGTTCTAAACATATTTCGAAATTCTTAAATACAATGTGGAGGACAGGGACGGCTGTAAGGGGTGATGTGGAGGCCGATTTTAACCTATGTCTATGAGACAGTAAAGGTTAAAAGTTGAAAGTTTTTCTTACAATTTCTCATCCCTGACCTACAGGGAATAGAAAAAAGAATTTACGAAGCTAGTTCTAGTAAGACATTCAGGATTGGACCATACACCATTGCCTCTGCTCTAGCATTAAAATTGTTTAATAACTTTGTGACCTTAGTTTTCTGCCATCTTTCTCGGCGTACGTCCCCCCCCCCAAAGTAGAGTCGGTTCTAAACATATTTCGAAATTCTTAAATACAATGTGGAGGACAGGGACGGCTGTAAGGGGTGATGTGGAGGCCGTTTTAACCTACGTCTATGAGACAGTAAAGGTTAAAAGTTGAAACTTTTTCTTACAATTTCTCATCCCTGACCTACAGAGAATTGTAAAAAGAATTTACGAAGCTAGTTCTAGCAAGACATTCAGGATTGGACCATACACTATTGCCTCTGCTCCAGCATTAAAATTGTTTATTAACTTTATGACCTTAGTTTGCTGCCATCTTTCTCGGCATACGCCCCCCCCTCAAAGTGGAGTCGGTTTTGAACATATTTCGACATTCTTAAATACAATGTAGAGGACAGGGACGGCTGTAAGGGGTGATGTGGAGGCCGATTTTAACCTACGTCTATGAGACAGTAAAGGTTAAAAGTTGAAAGTTTTTCTTACAATTTCTCATCCCTGACCTACAGAGAATTGTAAAAAGAATTTACGAAGCTAGTTCTAGCAAGACATTCAGGATTGGACCATACACTATTGCCTTTGCTCTAGCATTAAAATTGTTTATTAACTTTGTGACCTTAGTTTTCTGCCATCTTTCTCGGCGTACGGCCCCCCCCTCAAAGTAGAGTCGGTTCTGAACATATTTCGAAATTCTTAAATACAATGTGGAGGACAGGGACGGCTGTAAGGGGTGATGTGGAGGCCGATTTTAACCTACGTCTATGAGACAGTAAAGGTTAAAAGTTGAAAGTTTTTCTTACAATTTCTCATCCCTGACCTACAGGGAATAGAAAAAAGAATTTACGAAGCTAGTTCTAGTAAGACATTCAGGATTGGACCATACACTATTGCCTCTGCTCCAGCATTAAAATTGTTTATTATCTTTATGACCTTAGTTTGCTGCCATCTTTCTCAGCATATGCCCCCCCCTCAAAGTGGAGTCGGTTTTGAACATATTTCGACATTCTTAAATACAATGTGGAGGACAGGGACGGCTGTAAGGGGTGATGTGGAGGCCGATTTTAACCTACGTCTATGAGACAGTAAAGGTTAAAAGTTGAAACTTTTTCTTACAATTTCTCATCCCTGACCTACAGAGAATTGTAAAAAGAATTTACGAAGCTAGTTCTAGCAAGACATTCAGGATTGGACCATACACCATTGCCTCTGCTCTAGCATTAAAATTGTTTAATAACTTTGTGACCTTAGTTTTCTGCCATCTTTCTCGGCGTATGCCCCCCCCAAAGTAGAGTCGGTTCTAAACATATTTCGAAATTCTTAAATACAATGTGGAGGATAGGGACGGCTGTAAGGGGTGATGTGGAGGCCGATTTTAACCTACGTCTATGAGACAGTAAAGGTTAAAAGTTGAAAGTTTGTCTTACAATTTCTCATCCCTGACCTACAGAGAATTGTAAAAAGAATTTACGAAGCTAGTTCTAGCAAGACATTCAGGATTGGACCATACACTATTGCCTCTGCTCTAGCATTAAAATTGTTTATTAACTTTGTGACCTTAGTTTTCTGCCATCTTTCTCGGCGTACGGCCCCCCCTCAAAGTAGAGTCGGTTCTGAACATATTTCGAAATTCTTAAATACAATGTGGAGGACAGGGACGGCTGTAAGGGGTGATGTGGAGGCCGATTTTAACCTACGTCTATGAGACAGTAAAGGTTAAAAGTTGAAAGTTTTTCTTTCAATTTCTCATCCCTGACCTACAGGGAATAGAAAAAAAAATTTACGAAGCTAGTTCAAGTAAGACATTCAGGATTGGACCATACACTATTGCCTCTGCTCCAGCATTAAAATTGTTTATTAACTTTATGACCTTAGTTTGCTGCCATCTTTCTCGGCATACGCCCCCCCCTCAAAGTGGAGTCAGTTTTGAACATATTTCGACATTCTTAAATACAATGTGGAGGACAGGGACGGCTGTAAGGGGTGATGTGGAGGCCGATTTTAACCTTCGTCTATGAGACAGTAAAGGTTAAAAGTTGAAACTTTTTCTTACAATTTCTCATCCCTGACCTACAGAGAATTGTAAAAAGAATTTACAAAGCTAGTTCTAGCAAGACATTCAGGATTGGACCATACACTATTGCCTCTGCTCTAGCATTAAAATTGTTTATTAACTTTGTGACCTTAGTTTTCTGCCATCTTTCTCGGCGTACGGCCCCCCCCCAAAAGTAGAGTCGGTTCTGAACATATTTCGAAATTCTTAAATACAATGTGGAGGACAGGGACGGCTGTAAGGGGTGATGTGGAGGCCGATTTTAACCTACGTCTATGAGACAGTAAAGGTTAAAAGTTGAAAGATTTTCTTACAATTTCTCATCCCTGACCTATAGGGATAGAAAAAAGAATTTACGAAGCTAGTTCTAGTAAGACATTCAGGAGTGGACCATACACTATTGCCTCTGCTCCAGCATTAAAATTGTTTATTAACTTTATGACCTTAGTTTGCTGCCATCTTTCTCGGCATACGCCCCCTCCTCAAAGTGGAGTCGGTTTTGAACATATTTCGACATTCTTAAATACAATGTGGAGGACAGGGACGGCTGTAAGGGGTGATGTGGAGGCCGATTTTAACCTACGTCTATGAGACAGTAAAGGTTAAAAGTTGAAACTTTTTCTTACAATTTCTCATCCCTGACCTACAGAGAATTGTAAAAAGAATTTACGAAGCTAGTTCTAGCAAGACATTCAGGATTGGACCATACACCATTGCCTCTGCTCTAGCATTAAAATTGTTTAATACCTTTGTGACCTTAGTTTTCTGCCATATTTCTCGGCGTACGTCCCCCCCCCCCAAAGTAGAGTCGGTTCTAAACATATTTCGAAATTCTTAAATACAATGTGGAGGACAGGGACGGCTGTAAGGGGTGATGTGGAGGCCGATTTTAACCTATGTCTATGAGACAGTAAAGGTTAAAAGTTGAAAGTTTTTCTTACAATTTCTCATCCCTGACCTACAGGGAATTGTAAAAAGAATTTACGAAGCTAGTTCTAGCAAGACATTCAGGATTGGACCATACACTATTGCCTCTGCTCCAGCATTAAAATTGTTTATTAACTTTATGACCTTAGTTTGCTGCCATCTTTCTCGGCATACGCCCCCCCCTCAAAGTGGAGTCGGTTTTGAACATATTTCGACATTCTTAAATACAATGTGGAGGACAGGGACGGCTGTAAGGGGTGATGTGGAGGCCGATTTTAACCTACGTCTATGAGACAGTAAAGGTTAAAAGTTGAAACTTTTTATTACAATTTCTCATCCCTGACCTACAGAGAATTGTAAAAAGAATTTACGCAGCTAGTTCTAGCAAGACATTCAGGATTGGACCATACACCATTGCCTCTGCTCTAGCATTAAAATTGTTTAATAACTTTGTGACCTTAGTTTTCTGCCATCTTTCTCGGCGTATGCCCCCCCCCCAAAGTAGAGTCGGTTCTAAACATATTTCGAAATTCTTAAATACAATGTGGAGGACAGGGACGGCTGTAAGGGGTGATGTGGAGGCCGATTTTAACCTACGTCTATGAGACAGTAAAGGTTAAAAGTTGAAAGTTTTTCTTACAATTTCTCATCCCTGACCTACAGAAAATTGTAAAAAGAATTTACGAAGCTAGTTCTAGCAAGACATTCAGGATTGGACCATACACTATTGCCTCTGCTCTAGCATTAAAATTGTTTATTAACTTTGTGACCTTAGTTTTCTGCCATCTTTCTCGGCGTACGGCCCCCCCTCAAAGTAGAGTCGGTTCTGAACATATTTCGAAATTCTTAAATACAATGTGGAGGACAGGGACGGCTGTAAGGGGTGATGTGGAGGCCGATTTTAACCTACGTCTATGAGACAGTAAAGGTTAAAAGTTGAAAGTTTTTCTTACAATTTCTCATCCGTGACCTACAGGGAATAGAAAAAAGAATTTACGAAGCTAGTTCTAGTAAGACATTCAGGATTGGACCATACACTATTGCCTCTGCTCCAGCATTAAAATTGTTTATTAACTTTATGACCTTAGTTTGCTGCCATCTTTCTCGGCATATGCCCCCCCCTCAAAGTGGAGTCGGTTTTGAACATATTTCGAAATTCTTAAATACAATGTGGAGGACAGGGACGGCTGTAAGGGGTGATGTGGAGGCCGATTTTAACCTACGTCTATGAGACAGTAAAGGTTAAAAGTTGAAACTTTTTCTTACAATTTCTCATCCCTGACCTACAGAGAATTGTAAAAAGAATTTACGAAGCTAGTTCTAGCAAGACATTCAGGATTGGACCATACACCATTGCCTCTGCTCTAGCATTAAAATTGTTTAATAACTTTGTGACCTTAGTTTTCTGCCATCTTTCTCGGCGTATGCCCCCCCCCCAAAGTAGAGTCGGTTCTAAACATATTTCGAAATTCTTAAATACAATGTGGAGGACAGGGACGGCTGTAAGGGGTGATGTGGAGGCCGATTTTAACCTGCGTCTATGAGACAGTAAAGGTTAAAAGTTGAAAGTTTTTCTTACAATTTCTCATCCCTGATCTACAGAGAATTGTAAAAAGAATTTACGAAGCTAGTTCTAGCAAGACATTCAGGATTGGACCATACACTATTGCCTCTGCTCTAGCATTAAAATTGTTTATTAACTTTGTGACCTTAGTTTTCTGCCATCTTTCTCGGCGTACGGCCCCCCCCTCAAAGTAGAGTCGGTTCTGAACATATTTCGAAATTCTTAAATACAATGTGGAGGACAGGGACGGCTGTAAGGGGTGATGTGGAGGCCGATTTTAACCTACGTCTATGAGACAGTAAAGGTTAAAAGTTGAAAGTTTTTCTTACAATTTCTCATCCCTGACCTACAGGGAATAGAAAAAAGAATTTACGAAGCTAGTTCAAGTAAGACATTCAGGATTGGACCATACACTATTGCCTCTGCTCCAGCATTAAAATTGTTTATTAACTTTATGACCTTAGTTTGCTGCCATCTTTCTCGGCATACGCCCCCCCCTCAAAGTGGAGTCGGTTTTGAACATATTTCGACATTCTTAAATACAATGTGGAGGACAGGGACGGCTGTAAGGGGTGATGTGGAGGCCGATTTTAACCTTCGTCTATGAGACAGTAAAGGTTAAAAGTTGAAACTTTTTCTTACAATTTCTCATCCCTGACCTACAGAGAATTGCAAAAAGAATTTACGAAGCTAGTTCTAGCAAGACATTCAGGATTGGACCATACACTATTGCCTCTGCTCTAGCATTAAAATTGTTTATTAACTTTGTGACCTTAGTTTTCTGCCATCTTTCTCGGCGTACGGCCCCCCCCCCAAAGTAGAGTCGGTTCTGAACATATTTCGAAATTCTTAAATACAATGTGGAGGACAGGGACGGCTGTAAGGGGTGATGTGGAGGCCGATTTTAACCTACGTCTATGAGACAGTAAAGGTTAAAAGTTGAAAGATTTTCTTACAATTTCTCATCCCTGACCTACAGGGATAGAAAAAAGAATTTAGGAAGCTAGTTCTAGTAAGACATTCAGGAGTGGACCATACACTATTGCCTCTGCTCCAGCATTAAAATTGTTTATTAACTTTATGACCTTAGTTTGCTGCCATCTTTCTCGGCATACGCCCCCCCCTCGAAGTGGAGTCGGTTTTGAACATATTTCGACATTCTTAAATACAATGTGGATGACAGGGACGGCTGTAAGGGGTGATGTGGAGGCCGATTTTAACCTACGTCTATGAGACAGTAAAGGTTAAAAGTTGAAAGTTTTTCTTTCAATTTCTCATCCCTGACCTACAGGGAATAGAAAAAAAAATTTACGAAGCTAGTTCAAGTAAGACATTCAGGATTGGACCATACACTATTGCCTCTGCTCCAGCATTAAAATTGTTTATTAACTTTATGACCTTAGTTTGCTGCCATCTTTCTCGGCATACGCCCCCCCCTCAAAGTGGAGTCAGTTTTGAACATATTTCGACATTCTTAAATACAATGTGGAGGACAGGGACGGCTGTAAGGGGTGATGTGGAGGCCGATTTTAACCTTCGTCTATGAGACAGTAAAGGTTAAAAGTTGAAACTTTTTCTTACAATTTCTCATCCCTGACCTACAGAGAATTGTAAAAAGAATTTACAAAGCTAGTTCTAGCAAGACATTCAGGATTGGACCATACACTATTGCCTCTGCTCTAGCATTAAAATTGTTTATTAACTTTGTGACCTTAGTTTTCTGCCATCTTTCTCGGCGTACGGCCCCCCCCCAAAAGTAGAGTCGGTTCTGAACATATTTCGAAATTCTTAAATACAATGTGGAGGACAGGGACGGCTGTAAGGGGTGATGTGGAGGCCGATTTTAACCTACGTCTATGAGACAGTAAAGGTTAAAAGTTGAAAGATTTTCTTACAATTTCTCATCCCTGACCTATAGGGATAGAAAAAAGAATTTACGAAGCTAGTTCTAGTAAGACATTCAGGAGTGGACCATACACTATTGCCTCTGCTCCAGCATTAAAATTGTTTATTAACTTTATGACCTTAGTTTGCTGCCATCTTTCTCGGCATACGCCCCCTCCTCAAAGTGGAGTCGGTTTTGAACATATTTCGACATTCTTAAATACAATGTGGAGGACAGGGACGGCTGTAAGGGGTGATGTGGAGGCCGATTTTAACCTACGTCTATGAGACAGTAAAGGTTAAAAGTTGAAACTTTTTCTTACAATTTCTCATCCCTGACCTACAGAGAATTGTAAAAAGAATTTACGAAGCTAGTTCTAGCAAGACATTCAGGATTGGACCATACACCATTGCCTCTGCTCTAGCATTAAAATTGTTTAATACCTTTGTGACCTTAGTTTTCTGCCATATTTCTCGGCGTACGTCCCCCCCCCCCAAAGTAGAGTCGGTTCTAAACATATTTCGAAATTCTTAAATACAATGTGGAGGACAGGGACGGCTGTAAGGGGTGATGTGGAGGCCGATTTTAACCTATGTCTATGAGACAGTAAAGGTTAAAAGTTGAAAGTTTTTCTTACAATTTCTCATCCCTGACCTACAGGGAATTGTAAAAAGAATTTACGAAGCTAGTTCTAGCAAGACATTCAGGATTGGACCATACACTATTGCCTCTGCTCCAGCATTAAAATTGTTTATTAACTTTATGACCTTAGTTTGCTGCCATCTTTCTCGGCATACGCCCCCCCCTCAAAGTGGAGTCGGTTTTGAACATATTTCGACATTCTTAAATACAATGTGGAGGACAGGGACGGCTGTAAGGGGTGATGTGGAGGCCGATTTTAACCTACGTCTATGAGACAGTAAAGGTTAAAAGTTGAAACTTTTTATTACAATTTCTCATCCCTGACCTACAGAGAATTGTAAAAAGAATTTACGCAGCTAGTTCTAGCAAGACATTCAGGATTGGACCATACACCATTGCCTCTGCTCTAGCATTAAAATTGTTTAATAACTTTGTGACCTTAGTTTTCTGCCATCTTTCTCGGCGTATGCCCCCCCCCCAAAGTAGAGTCGGTTCTAAACATATTTCGAAATTCTTAAATACAATGTGGAGGACAGGGACGGCTGTAAGGGGTGATGTGGAGGCCGATTTTAACCTACGTCTATGAGACAGTAAAGGTTAAAAGTTGAAAGTTTTTCTTACAATTTCTCATCCCTGACCTACAGAAAATTGTAAAAAGAATTTACGAAGCTAGTTCTAGCAAGACATTCAGGATTGGACCATACACTATTGCCTCTGCTCTAGCATTAAAATTGTTTATTAACTTTGTGACCTTAGTTTTCTGCCATCTTTCTCGGCGTACGGCCCCCCCTCAAAGTAGAGTCGGTTCTGAACATATTTCGAAATTCTTAAATACAATGTGGAGGACAGGGACGGCTGTAAGGGGTGATGTGGAGGCCGATTTTAACCTACGTCTATGAGACAGTAAAGGTTAAAAGTTGAAAGTTTTTCTTACAATTTCTCATCCGTGACCTACAGGGAATAGAAAAAAGAATTTACGAAGCTAGTTCTAGTAAGACATTCAGGATTGGACCATACACTATTGCCTCTGCTCCAGCATTAAAATTGTTTATTAACTTTATGACCTTAGTTTGCTGCCATCTTTCTCGGCATATGCCCCCCCCTCAAAGTGGAGTCGGTTTTGAACATATTTCGAAATTCTTAAATACAATGTGGAGGACAGGGACGGCTGTAAGGGGTGATGTGGAGGCCGATTTTAACCTACGTCTATGAGACAGTAAAGGTTAAAAGTTGAAACTTTTTCTTACAATTTCTCATCCCTGACCTACAGAGAATTGTAAAAAGAATTTACGAAGCTAGTTCTAGCAAGACATTCAGGATTGGACCATACACCATTGCCTCTGCTCTAGCATTAAAATTGTTTAATAACTTTGTGACCTTAGTTTTCTGCCATCTTTCTCGGCGTATGCCCCCCCCCCAAAGTAGAGTCGGTTCTAAACATATTTCGAAATTCTTAAATACAATGTGGAGGACAGGGACGGCTGTAAGGGGTGATGTGGAGGCCGATTTTAACCTGCGTCTATGAGACAGTAAAGGTTAAAAGTTGAAAGTTTTTCTTACAATTTCTCATCCCTGATCTACAGAGAATTGTAAAAAGAATTTACGAAGCTAGTTCTAGCAAGACATTCAGGATTGGACCATACACTATTGCCTCTGCTCTAGCATTAAAATTGTTTATTAACTTTGTGACCTTAGTTTTCTGCCATCTTTCTCGGCGTACGGCCCCCCCCTCAAAGTAGAGTCGGTTCTGAACATATTTCGAAATTCTTAAATACAATGTGGAGGACAGGGACGGCTGTAAGGGGTGATGTGGAGGCCGATTTTAACCTACGTCTATGAGACAGTAAAGGTTAAAAGTTGAAAGTTTTTCTTACAATTTCTCATCCCTGACCTACAGGGAATAGAAAAAAGAATTTACGAAGCTAGTTCAAGTAAGACATTCAGGATTGGACCATACACTATTGCCTCTGCTCCAGCATTAAAATTGTTTATTAACTTTATGACCTTAGTTTGCTGCCATCTTTCTCGGCATACGCCCCCCCCTCAAAGTGGAGTCGGTTTTGAACATATTTCGACATTCTTAAATACAATGTGGAGGACAGGGACGGCTGTAAGGGGTGATGTGGAGGCCGATTTTAACCTTCGTCTATGAGACAGTAAAGGTTAAAAGTTGAAACTTTTTCTTACAATTTCTCATCCCTGACCTACAGAGAATTGCAAAAAGAATTTACGAAGCTAGTTCTAGCAAGACATTCAGGATTGGACCATACACTATTGCCTCTGCTCTAGCATTAAAATTGTTTATTAACTTTGTGACCTTAGTTTTCTGCCATCTTTCTCGGCGTACGGCCCCCCCCCCAAAGTAGAGTCGGTTCTGAACATATTTCGAAATTCTTAAATACAATGTGGAGGACAGGGACGGCTGTAAGGGGTGATGTGGAGGCCGATTTTAACCTACGTCTATGAGACAGTAAAGGTTAAAAGTTGAAAGATTTTCTTACAATTTCTCATCCCTGACCTACAGGGATAGAAAAAAGAATTTAGGAAGCTAGTTCTAGTAAGACATTCAGGAGTGGACCATACACTATTGCCTCTGCTCCAGCATTAAAATTGTTTATTAACTTTATGACCTTAGTTTGCTGCCATCTTTCTCGGCATACGCCCCCCCCTCGAAGTGGAGTCGGTTTTGAACATATTTCGACATTCTTAAATACAATGTGGATGACAGGGACGGCTGTAAGGGGTGATGTGGAGGCCGATTTTAACCTACGTCTATGAGACAGTAAAGGTTAAAAGTTGAAACTTTTTCTTACAATTTCTCATCCCTGACCTACAGAGAATTGTAAAAAGAATTTACGAAGCTAGTTCTAGCAAGACATTCAGGATTGGACCATACACCATTGCCTCTGCTCTAGCATTAAAATTGTTTAATAACTTTGTGACTTTAGTTTTCTGCCATCTTTCTCGGCGTACGCCCCCCCCCCAAAGTAGAGTCGGTTCTAAACATATTTCGAAATTCTTAAATACAATGTGGAGGACAGGGACGGCTGTAAGGGGTGATGTGGAGGCCGGTTTAACCTACGTCTATGAGACAGTAAAGGTTAAAAGTTGAAACTTTTTCTTACAATTTCTCATCCCTGACCTACAGAGAATTGTAAAAAGAATTTACGAAGCTAGTTCTAGCAAGACATTCAGGATTGGACCATACACTATTGCCTCTGCTCCAGCATTAAAATTGTTTATTAACTTTATGACCTTAGTTTGCTGCCATCTTTCTCGGCATACGCCCCCCCTCAAAGTGGAGTCGGTTTTGAACATATTTCGACATTCTTAAATACAATGTGGATGACAGGGACGGCTGTAAGGGGTGATGTGGAGGCCGATTTTAACCTACGTCTATGAGACAGTAAAGGTTAAAAGTTGAAACTTTTTCTTACAATTTCTCATCCCTGACCTACAGAGAATTGTAAAAAGAATTTACGAAGCTAGTTCTAGCAAGACATTCAGGATTGGACCATACACCATTGCCTCTGCTCTAGCATTAAAATTGTTTAATAACTTTGTGACCTTAGTTTTCTGCCATCTTTCTCGGCGTATGCCCCCCCCCCCCCAAAGTAGAGTCGGTTCTAAACATATTTCAAAATTCTTAAATACAATGTGGAGGACAGGGACGGCTGTAAGGGGTGATGTGGAGGCCGATTTTAACCTACGTCTATGAGACAGGAAAGGTTAAAAGTTGAAAGTTTTTCTTACAATTTCTCATCCCTGACCTACAGAGAATTGTAAAAAGAATTTACGAAGCTAGTTCTAGCAAGACATTCAGGATTGGACCATACACTATTGCCTCTGCTCTAGCATTAAAATTGTTTATTAACTTTGTGACCTTAGTTTTCTGCCATCTTTCTCGGCGTACGCCCCCCCCCCAAAGTAGAGTCGGTTCTGAACATATTTCGAAATTCTTAAATACAATGTGGAGGACAGGGACGGCTGTAAGGGGTGATGTGGAGGCCGATTTTAACCTACGTCTATTAGACAGTAAAGGTTAAAAGTTGAAAGTTTTTCTTACAATTTCTCATCCCTGACCTACAGGGAATAGAAAAAAGAATTTACAAAGCTAGTTCTAGCAAGACATTCAGGATTGGACCATACACTATTGCCTCTGCTCTAGCATTAAAATTGTTTATTAACTTTGTGACCTTAGTTTTCTGCCATCTTTCTCGGCGTACGGCCCCCCCTCAAAGTAGAGTCGGTTCTGAACATATTTCGAAATTCTTAAATACAATGTGGAGGACAGGGACGGCTGTAAGGGGTGATGTGGAGGCCGATTTTAACCTACATCTATGAGACAGTAAAGGTTAAAAGTTGAAAGTTTTTCTTACAATTTCTCATCCCTGACCTACAGGGAATAGAAAAAAGAATTTACGAAGCTAGTTCTAGTAAGACATTCAGGATTGGACCATACACTATTGCCTCTGCTCCTGCATTAAAATTGTTTATTATCTTTATGACCTTAGTTTGCTGCCATCTTTCTCGGCATATGCCCCCCCCCTCAAAGTGAAGTCGGTTTTGAACATATTTCGACATTCTTAAATACAATGTGGAGGACAGGGACGGCTGTAAGGGGTGATGTGGAGGCCGATTTTAACCTACGTCTATGAGACAGTAAAGGTTAAAAGTTGAAACTTTTTCTTACAATTTCTCATCCCTGACCTACAGAGAATTGTAAAAAGAATTTACGAAGCTAGTTCTAGCAAGACATTCAGGATTGGACCATACACCATTGCCTCTGCTCTAGCATTAAAATTGTTTAATAACTTTGTGACCTTAGTTTTCTGCCATCTTTCTCGGCGTATGCCCCCCCCAAAGTAGAGTCGGTTCTAAACATATTTCGAAATTCTTAAATACAATGTGGAGGACAGGGACGGCTGTAAGGGGTGATGTGGAGGCCGATTTTAACCTACGTCTATGAGACAGTAAAGGTTAAAAGTTGAAAGTTTTTCTTACAATTTCTCATCCGTGACCTACAGGGAATAGAAAAAAGAATTTACGAAGCTAGTTCTAGTAAGACATTCAGGATTGGACCATACACTATTGCCTCTGCTCCAGCATTAAAATTGTTTATTAACCTTATGACCTTAGTTTGCTGCCATCTTTCTCGGCATATGCCCCCCCCTCAAAGTGGAGTCGGTTTTGAACATATTTCGAAATTCTTAAATACAATGTGGAGGACAGGGACGGCTGTAAGGGGTGATGTGGAGGCCGATTTTAACCTGCGTCTATGAGACAGTAAAGGTTAAAAGTTGAAAGTTTTTCTTACAATTTCTCATCCCTGATCTACAGAGAATTGTAAAAAGAATTTACGAAGCTAGTTCTAGCAAGACATTCAGGATTGGACCATACACTATTGCCTCTGCTCTAGCATTAAAATTGTTTATTAACTTTGTGACCTTAGTTTTCTGCCATCTTTCTCGGCGTACGGCCCCCCCCTCAAAGTAGAGTCGGTTCTGAACATATTTCGAAATTCTTAAATACTATGTGGAGGACAGGGACGGCTGTAAGGGGTGATGTGGAGGCCGATTTTAACCTACGTCTATGAGACAGTAAAGGTTAAAAGTTGAAAGTTTTTCTTACAATTTCTCATCCCTGACCTACAGAGAATTGTAAAAAGAATTTACGAAGCTAGTTCTAGCAAGACATTCAGGATTGGACCATACACTATTGCCTCTGCTCTAGCATTAAAATTGTTTATTAACTTTGTGACCTTAGTTTTCTGCCATCTTTCTCGGCGTACGGCCCCCCCTCAAAGTAGAGTCGGTTCTGAACATATTTCGAAATTCTTAAATACAATGTGGAGGACAGGGACGGCTGTAAGGGGTGATGTGGAGGCCGATTTTAACCTACGTCTATGAGACAGTAAAGGTTAAAAGTTGAAAGTTTTTCTTACAATTTCTCATCCCTGACCTACAGGGAATAGAAAAAAGAATTTACGAAGCTAGTTCAAGTAAGACATTCAGGATTGGACCATACACTATTGCCTCTGCTCCAGCATTAAAATTGTTTATTAACTTTATGACCTTAGTTTGCTGCCATCTTTCTCGGCATACGCCCCCCCCTCAAAGTGGAGTCGGTTTTGAACATATTTCGACATTCTTAAATACAATGTGGAGGACAGGGACGGCTGTAAGGGGTGATGTGGAGGCCGATTTTAACCTTCGTCTATGAGACAGTAAAGGTTAAAAGTTGAAACTTTTTCTTACAATTTCTCATCCCTGACCTACAGAGAATTGCAAAAAGAATTTACGAAGCTAGTTCTAGCAAGACATTCAGGATTGGACCATACACTATTGCCTCTGCTCCAGCATTAAAATTGTTTATTAACTTTGTGACCTTAGTTTTCTGCCATCTTTCTCGGCGTACGCCCCCCCCCCAAAGTAGAGTCGGTTCTGAACATATTTCGAAATTCTTAAATACAATGTGGAGGACAGGGACGGCTGTAAGGGGTGATGTGGAGGCCGATTTTAACCTACGTCTATGAGACAGTAAAGGTTAAAAGTTGAAAGGTTTTCTTACAATTTCTCATCCCTGACCTACAGGGATAGAAAAAAGAATTTAGGAAGCTAGTTCTAGTAAGACATTCAGGAGTGGACCATACACTATTGCCTCTGCTCCAGCATTAAAATTGTTTATTAACTTTATGACCTTAGTTTGCTGCCATCTTTCTCGGCATACGCCCCCCCCCTCGAAGTGGAGTCGGTTTTGAACATATTTCGACATTCTTAAATACAATGTGGAGGACAGGGACGGCTGTAAGGGGTGATGTGGAGGCCGATTTTAACCTACGTCTGTGAGACAGTAAAGGTTAAAAGTTGAAACTTTTTCTTACAATTTCTCATCCCTGACCTACAGAGAATTGTAAAAAGAATTTACGAAGCTAGTTCTAGCAAGACATTCAGGATTGGACCATACACCATTGCCTCTGCTCTAGCATTAAAATTGTTTAATTAATTTTGTGACCTTAGTTTTCTGCCATATTTCTCGGTGTACGCCCCCCCCCCCCAAAGTAGAGTCGGTTCTAAACATATTTCGAAATTCTTAAATACAATGTGGAGGACAGGGACGGCTGTAAGGGGTGATGTGGAGGCCGATTTTAACCTACGTCTATGAGACAGTAAAGGTTAAAAGTTGAAACTTTTTCTTACAATTTCTCATCCCTGACCTACAGAGAATTGTAAAAAGAATTTACGAAGCTAGTTCTAGCAAGACATTCAGGATTTGACCATACACCATTGCCTCTGCTCTAGCATTAAAATTGTTTAATAACTTTGTGACTTTAGTTTTCTGCCATCTTTCTCGGCGTACGCCCCCCCCCCCAAAGTAGAGTCGGGTCTAAACATATTTCGAAATTCTTAAATACAATGTGGAGGACAGGGACGGCTGTAAGGGGTGATGTGGAGGCCGGTTTAACCTACGTCTATGAGACAGTAAAGGTTAAAAGTTGAAACTTTTTCTTCCAATTTCTCATCCCTGACCTACAGAGAATTGTAAAAAGAATTTACGAAGCTAGTTCTAGCAAGACATTCAGGATTGGACCATACACTATTGCCTCTGCTCCAGCATTAAAATTGTTTATTAACTTTATGACCTTAGTTTGCTGCCATCTTTCTCGGCATACGCCCCCCCCTCAAAGTGGAGTCGGTTTTGAACATATTTCGACATTCTTAAATACAATGTGGAGGACAGGGACGGCTGTAAGGGGTGATGTGGAGGCCGATTTTAACCTACATCTATGAGACAGTAAAGGTTAAAAGTTGAAACTTTTTCTTACAATTTCTCATCCCTGACCTACAGAGAATTGTAAAAAGAATTTACGAAGCTAGTTCTAGCAAGACATTCAGGATTGGACCATACACCATTGCCTCTGCTCTAGCATTAAAATTGTTTAATAACTTTGTGACCTTAGTTTTCTGCCATCTTTCTCGGCGTATGCCCCCCCCCCCAAAGTAGACTCGGTTCTAAACATATTTCAAAATTCTTAAATACAATGTGGAGGACAGGGACGGCTGTAAGGGGTGATGTGGAGGCCGATTTTAACCTACGTCTATGAGACAGTAAAGGTTAAAAGTTGAAAGTTTTTCTTACAATTTCTCATCCCTGACCTACAGAGAATTGTAAAAAGAATTTACGAAGCTAGTTCTAGCAAGACATTCAGGATTGGACCATACACTATTGCCTCTGCTCTAGCATTAAAATTGTTTATTAACTTTGTGACCTTAGTTTTCTGCCATCTTTCTCGGCGTACGCCCCCCCCCAAAGTAGAGTCGGTTCTGAACATATTTCGATATTCTTAAATACAATGTGGAGGACAGGGACGGCTGTAAGGGGTGATGTGGAGGCCGATTTTAACCTACGTCTATGAGAGTAAAGGTTAAAAGTTGAAAGTTTTTCTTACAATTTCTCATCCCTGACCTACAGGGAATAGAAAAAAGAATTTACGAAGCTAGTTCTAGTAAGACATTCAGGATTGGACCATACACTATTGCCTCTGCTCCAGCATTAAAATTGTTTATTAACTTTATGACCTTAGTTTGCTGCCATCTTTCTCGGCATATGCCCCCCCCTCAAAGTGGAGTCGGTTTTGAACATATTTCGACATTCTTAAATACAATGTGGAGGACAGGGACGGCTGTAAGGGGTGATGTGGAGGCCGAATTTAACCTACGTCTATGAGACAGTAAAGGTTAAAAGTTGAAAGTTTTTCTTACAATTTCTTATCCCTGACCTACAGAGAATTGTAAAAAGAATTTACGAAGCTAGTTCTAGCAAGACATTCAGGATTGGACCATACACTTTTGCCTCTGCTCTAGCATTAAAATTGTTTATTAACTTTGTGACCTTAGTTTTCTGCCATCTTTCTCGGCGTACGGCCCCCCCCTCAAAGTAGAGTCGGTTCTGAACATATTTCGAAATTCTTAAATACAATGTGGAGGACAGGGACGGCTGTAAGGGGTGATGTGGAGGCCGATTTTAACCTACGTCTATGAGACAGTAAAGGTTAAAAGTTGAAAGTTTTTCTTACAATTTCTCATCCCTGACCTACAGGGAATAGAAAAAAGAATTTACGAAGCTAGTTCTAGTAAGACATTCAGGATTGGACCATACACTATTGCCTCTGCTCCAGCATTAAAATTGTTTATTATCTTTATGACCTTAGTTTGCTGCCATCTTTCTCAGCATATGCCCCCCCCTCAAAGTGGAGTCGGTTTTGAACATATTTCGACATTCTTAAATACAATGTGGAGGACAGGGACGGCTGTAAGGGGTGATGTGGAGGCCGATTTTAACCTACGTCTATGAGACAGTAAAGGTTAAAAGTTGAAACTTTTTCTTACAATTTCTCATCCCTGACCTACAGAGAATTGTAAAAAGAATTTACGAAGCTAGTTCTAGCAAGACATTCAGGATTGGACCATACACCATTGCCTCTGCTCTAGCATTAAAATTGTTTAATAACTTTGTGACCTTAGTTTTCTGCCATCTTTCTCGGCGTATGCCCCCCCCCAAAGTAGAGTCGGTTCTAAACATATTTCGAAATTCTTAAATACAATGTGGAGGATAGGGACGGCTGTAAGGGGTGATGTGGAGGCCGATTTTAACCTACGTCTATGAGACAGTAAAGGTTAAAAGTTGAAAGTTTGTCTTACAATTTCTCATCCCTGACCTACAGAGAATTGTAAAAAGAATTTACGAAGCTAGTTCTAGCAAGACATTCAGGATTGGACCATACACTATTGCCTCTGCTCTAGCATTAAAATTGTTTATTAACTTTGTGACCTTAGTTTTCTGCCATCTTTCTCGGCGTACGGCCCCCCCTCAAAGTAGAGTCGGTTCTGAACATATTTCGAAATTCTTAAATACAATGTGGAGGACAGGGACGGCTGTAAGGGGTGATGTGGAGGCCGATTTTAACCTACGTCTATGAGACAGTAAAGGTTAAAAGTTGAAAGTTTTTCTTACAATTTCTCATCCCTGACCTACAGGGAATAGAAAAAAAAATTTACGAAGCTAGTTCAAGTAAGACATTCAGGATTGGACCATACACTATTGCCTCTGCTCCAGCATTAAAATTGTTTATTAACTTTATGACCTTAGTTTGCTGCCATCTTTCTCGGCATACGCCCCCCCTCAAAGTGGAGTCGGTTTTGAACATATTTCGACATTCTTAAATACAATGTGGAGGACAGGGACGGCTGTAAGGGGTGATGTGGAGGCCGATTTTAACCTTCGTCTATGAGACAGTAAAGGTTAAAAGTTGAAACTTTTTCTTACAATTTCTCATCCCTGACCTACAGAGAATTGTAAAAAGAATTTACAAAGCTAGTTCTAGCAAGACATTCAGGATTGGACCATACACTATTGCCTCTGCTCTAGCATTAAAATTGTTTATTAACTTTGTGACCTTAGTTTTCTGCCATCTTTCTCGGCGTACGGCCCCCCCCCAAAGTAGAGTCGGTTCTGAACATATTTCGAAATTCTTAAATACAATGTGGAGGACAGGGACGGCTGTAAGGGGTGATGTGGAGGCCGATTTTAACCTACGTCTATGAGACAGTAAAGGTTAAAAGTTGAAAGATTTTCTTACAATTTCTCATCCCTGACCTACAGGGATAGAAAAAAGAATTTACGAAGCTAGTTCTAGTAAGACATTCAGGAGTGGACCATACACTATTGCCTCTGCTCCAGCATTAAAATTGTTTATTAACTTTATGACCTTAGTTTGCTGCCATCTTTCTCGGCATACGCCCCCCCCTCAAAGTGGAGTCGGTTTTGAACATATTTCGACATTCTTAAATACAATGTGGAGGACAGGGACGGCTGTAAGGGGTGATGTGGAGGCCGATTTTAACCTACGTTTATGAGACAGTAAAGGTTAAAAGTTAAAACTTTTTCTTACAATTTCTCATCCCTGACCTACAGAGAATTGTAAAAAGAATTTACGAAGCTAGTCCTAGCAAGACATTCAGGATTGGACCATACACCATTGCCTCTGCTCTAGCATTAAAATTGTTTAATAACTTTGTGACCTTAGTTTTCTGCCATATTTCTCGGCGTACGCCCCCCCCCCAAAGTAGAGTCGGTTCTAAACATATTTCGAAATTCTTAAATACAATGTGGAGGACAGGGACGGCTGTAAGGGGTGATGTGGAGGCCGATTTTAACCTATGTCTATGAGACAGTAAAGGTTAAAAGTTGAAAGTTTTTCTTACAATTTCTCATCCCTGACCTACAGGGAATAGAAAATAGAATTTACGAAGCTAGTTCTAGTAAGACATTCAGGATTGGACCATACACTATTGCCTCTGCTCCAGCATTAAAATTGTTTATTAACTTTATGACCTTAGTTTGCTGCCATCTTTCTCGGCATATGCCCCCCCCCTCAAAGTGGAGTCGGTTTTGAACATATTTCGACATTCTTAAATACAATGTGGAGGACAGGGACGGCTGTAAGGGGTGATGTGGAGGCCGATTTTAACCTACGTCTATGAGACAGTAAAGGTTAAAAGTTGAAACTTTTTCTTACAATTTCTCATCCCTGACCTACAGAGAATTGTAAAAAGAATTTACGAAGCTGGTTCTAGCAAGACATTCAGGATTGGACCATACACCATTGCCTCTGCTCTAGCATTAAAATTGTTTAATACCTTTGTGACCTTAGTTTTCTGCCATCTTTCTCGGCGTACGCCCCCCCCCCAAAGTAGAGTCGGTTCTAAACATATTTCGAAATTCTTAAATACAATGTGGAGGACAGGGACGGCTGTAAGGGGTGATGTGGAGGCCGATTTTAACCTACGTCTATGAGACAGTAAAGGTTGAAAGTTGAAAGTTTTTCTTACAATTTCTCATCCCTGACCTACAGGGAATAGAAAAAAGAATTTACAAAGCTAGTTCTAGTAAGACATTCAGGATTGGACCATACACTATTGCCTCTGCTCCAGCATTAAAATTGTTTATTAACTTTATGACCTTAGTTTGCTGCCATCTTTCTCGGCATACGCCCCCCCCTCAAAGTGGAGTCAGTTTTGAACATATTTCGACATTCTTAAATACAATGTGGAGGACAGGGACGGCTGTAAGGGGTGATGTGGAGGCCGATTTTAACCTTCGTCTATGAGACAGTAAAGGTTAAAAGTTGAAACTTTTTCTTACAATTTCTCATCCCTGACCTACAGAGAATTGTAAAAAGAATTTACGAAGCTAGTTCTAGCAAGACATTCAGGATTGGACCATACACTATTGCCTCTGCTCTAGCATTAAAATTGTTTATTAACTTTGTGACCTTAGTTTTCTGCCATCTTTCTCGGCGTACGGCCCCCCCAAAGTAGAGTCGGTTCTGAACATATTTCGAAATTCTTAAATACAATGTGGAGGACAGGGACGGCTGTAAGGGGTGATGTGGAGGCCGATTTTAACCTACGTCTATGAGACAGTAAAGGTTAAAAGTTGAAAGTTTTTCTTACAATTTCTCATCCCTGACCTACAGGGAATAGAAAAAAGAATTTACAAAGCTAGTTCTAGTAAGACATTCAGGATTGGACCATACACTATTGCCTCTGCTCCAGCATTAAAATTGTTTAATAACTTTATGACCTTAGTTTGCTGCCATCTTTCTCGGCATACGCCCCCCCCCTCAAAGTGGAGTCGGTTTTGAACATATTTCGACATTCTTAAATACAATGTGGAGGACAGGGACGGCTGTAAGGGGTGATGTGGAGGCCGATTTTAACCTACGTCTATGAGACAGTAAAGGTTAAAAGTTGAAAGTTTTTCTTACAATTTCTCATGCCTGACCTACAGGGAATAGAAAAAAGAATTTACAAAGCTAGTTCTAGCAAGACATTCAGGATTGGACCATACACTATTGCCTCAGCTCCAGCATTAAAATTGTTTATTAACTGTATGACCTTAGTTTGCTGCCATCTTTCTCGACATACGGCCCCCCTCAAAGTGGAGTCGGTTTTGAACATATTTCGAAATTCTTAAATACAATGTGGAGGACAGGGACGGCTGTAAGGGGTGATGTGGAGGCCGATTTTAACCTATGTCTATGAGACAGTAAAGGTTAAAAGTTGAAAGTTTTTCTTACAATTTCTCATCCCTGACCTACAGGGAATAGAAAAAAGAATTCACGAAGCTAGTTCTAGTAAGACATTCAGGATTGGAGCATACACTATTGCCTTCTGTTCCAGCGTTAAAATTGTTTATTAACTTTTTGACCTTAGTTTGCTGCCATCTTTCTCCTTGTACGGCCACTCCTCAAAGTGGAGTCAGTTTTGAACACATTTTAAAGTTCTAAAATACAATTTGGAGGATAGGGACGGCTGTAAGGGGTGATGTGGAGGCCGTTTTTAACCTACGTCTATGAGACAGTAAAGGTTAAAAGTTGAATAATTTTCTTACAATTTCTCATCCCTGACCAACAGAGAATTGAAAAAAGAATTTACAAAGCTAGTTGTAGTAAGACATTTAGGATTGGAGCATACACTATTGCCTTCTGTTCCAGCGTTAAAATTGTTTATTAACTTTTTGACCTTAGTTTGCTGCCATCTTTCTCCGTGTACGGCCACTCCTCAAAGTGGAGTCAGTTTTGATCATATTTCGAAATTCTTAAATACAATGTGGAGGACAGAGACGGCTGTAAGGGGTGATGTGGAGGCCGATTTTAACCTATGTCTATGAGACAGTAAAGGTTAAAAGTTGAAAGTTTTTCTTACAATTTCTCATCCCTGACCTACAGGGAATAGAAAAAAGAATTTACGAAGCTAGTTCTAGTAAGACATTCAGGATTGGACCATACACTATTGCCTCTGCTCCAGCATTAAAATTGTTTATTAACTTTATGACCTTAGTTTGCTGCCATCTTTCTCGGAATACGCCCCCCCCCTCAAAGTGGAGTCGGTTTTGAACATATTTCGACATTCTTAAATACAATGTGGAGGACAGGGACGGCTGTAAGGGGTGATGTGGAGGCCGATTTTAACCTACGTCTATGAGACAGTAAAGGTTAAAAGTTGAAACTTTTTCTTACAATTTCTCATCCCTGACCTACAGAGAATTGTAAAAAGAATTTACGAAGCTAGTTCTAGCAAGACATTCAGGATTGGACCATACACCATTGCCTCTGCTCTAGCATTAAAATTGTTTAATAACTTTGTGACCTTAGTTTTCTGCCATCTTTCTCGGCGTACGCCCCCCCCCCCCCCAAAGTAGAGTCGGTTCTAAACATATTTCGAAATTCTTAAATACAATGTGGAGGACAGGGACGGCTGTAAGTGGTGATGTGGAGGCCGTTTTAACCTACGTCTATGAGACAGTAAAGGTTAAAAGTTGAAACTTTTTTTTACAATTTCTCATCCCTGACCTACAGAGAATTGTAAAAAGAATTTACGAAGCTAGTTCTAGCAAGACATTCAGGATAGGACCATACACTATTGCCTCTGCTCCAGCATTAAAATTGTTTATTAACTTTATGACCTTAGTTTGCTGCCATCTTTCTCGGCATACGCCCCCCCCTCAAAGTGGAGTCGGTTTTGAACATATTTTGACATTCTTAAATACATTGTGGAGGACAGGGACGGCTGTAAGGGGTGATGTGGAGGCCGATTTTAACCTACGTCTATGAGACAGTAAAGGTTAAAAGTTGAAACTTTTTCTTACAATTTCTCATCCCTGACCTACAGAGAATTGTAAAAAGAATTTACGAAGCTAGTTCTAGCAAGACATTCAGGATTGGACCATACACCATTGCCTCTGCTCTAGCATTAAAATTGTTTAATAACTTTGTGACCTTAGTTTTCTGCCATCTTTCTCGGCATACGCCCCCCCGCCCTCAAAGTGGAGTCGGTTTTGAACATATTTCGACATTCTTAAATACAATGTGGAGGACAGGGACGGCTGTAAGGGGTGATGTGGAGGCCGATTTTAACCTACGTCTATGAGACAGTAAAGGTTAAAAGTTGAAAGTTTTTCTTACAATTTCTCATCCCTGACCTACAGGGAATAGAAAAAAGAATTCACAAAGCTAGTTCTAGCAAGACATTCAGGATTGGACCATACACTATTGCCTCTGCTCCAGCATTAAAATTGTTTATTAACTTTATAACCTTAGTTTGCTGCCATCTTTCTCGGCATACGGCCCCCCTCAAAGTGGAGTCGGTTTTGAACATATTTCGAAATTCTTAAATACAATGTGGAGGACAGGGACGGCTGTAAGGGGTGATGTGGAGGCCGATTTTAACCTACGTCTATGAGACAGTAAAGGTTAAAAGTTGAAAGTTTTTCTTACAATTTCTCATCCCTGACCTACAGGGAATAGAAAAAAGAATTCACAAAGCTAGTTCTAGTAAGACATTCAGGATAGGACCATACACTATTGCCTCTGCTCCAGCATTAAAATTGTTTATTAACTTTATGACCTTAGTTTGCTGCCATCTTTCTCAGCATACGGCCCCCCTCAAAGTGGAGTCGGTTTTGAACATATTTCGAAATTCTTAAATACAATGTGGAGGACAGGGACGGCTGTAAGGGGTGATGTGGAGGCCGATTTTAACCTACGTCTATGAGACAGTAAAGGTTAAAAGTTGAAAGTTTTTCTTACAATTTCTCATCCCTGACCTACAGGGAACAGAAAAAAGAGTTTACGAAGCTAGTTCTAGTAAGACATTCAGGATTGGACCATACACTATTGCCTCTGCTCCAGCATTAAAATTGTTTATTAACTTTATGACCTTAGTTTGCTGCCATCTTTCTCGGCATACGGCCCCCCTCAAAGTGGAGTCGGTTTTGAACATATTTCGAAATTCTTAAATACAATGTGGAGGATAGGGACGGCTGTAAGGGGTGATGTGGAGGCCGATTTTAACCTACGTCTATGAGACAGTGAAGGTTAAAAGTTGAAAGTTTTTCTTACAATTTCCTATCCCTGACCAACAGAGAATAGAACAAAGAATTTACGAAGCTAGTTGTAGTAAGACATTTAGGATTGGACCATACACTATTGCCTTGTGTTCCAGCATTAAAATTGTTTATTAACTTTGTGACCTTATTTTGCTGCCATCTTTCTCGGTGTACGGCCACTCCCCAAAGTGGAGTCAGTTTTGAACACATTTTAAAGTTGTAAAATACAATTTGGAGGATAGGGACGGCTGTAAGGGGTGATGTGGAGGCCGTTTTTAATCTACGTCTATGAGACAGTAAAGGTTAAAAGTTGAAAAATTTTCTTACAATTTCTCATCCCTGACCAACAGAGAATTGAAAAAAGAATTTACAAAGCTAGTTGTAGTAAGACATTCAGGATTGGAGCATACACTATTGCCTTCTGTTCCAGCGTTAAAATTGTTTATTAACTTTTTGACCTTAGTTTGCTGCCATCTTTCTCCGTGTACGGCCACTCCTCAAAGTGGAGTCAGTTTTGATCATATTTCGAAATTCTTAAATACAATGTGGAGGACAGGGACGGCTGTAAGGGGTGATGTGGAGGCCGATTTTAACCTATGTCTATGAGACAGTAAAGGTTAAAAGTTGAAAGTTTTTCTTACAATTTCTCATCCCTGACCTACAGGGAATATAAAAAAGAATTTACGAAGCTAGTTCTAGTAAGACATTCAGGATTGGACCATACACTATTACCTCTGCTCCAGCATTAAAATTGTTTATTAACTTTATGACCTTAGTTTGCTGCCATTTTTCTCGGCATACGCCCCCCCTCAAAGTGGAGTCGGTTTTGAACATATTTCGACATTCTTAAATACAATGTGGAGGACAGGGACGGCTGTAAGGGGTGATGTGGAGGCCGATTTTAACCTACGTCTATGAGACAGTAAAGGTTAAAAGTTGAAACTTTTTCTTACAATTTCTCATCCCTGACCTACAGAGAATTGTAAAAAGAATTTACGAAGCTAGTTCTAGCAAGACATTCAGGATTGGACCATACACCATTGCCTCTGCTCTAGCATTAAAATTGTTTAATAACTTTGTGACCTTAGTTTTCTGCCATGTTTCTCGGCGTACGCCCCCCCCCCAAAGTAGAGTCGGATCTAAACATATTTCGAAATTCTTAAATACAATGTGGAGGACAGGGACGGCTGTATGGGGTGATGTGGAGGCCGTTTTTAACCTACGTCTATGAGACAGTAAAGGTTAAAAGTTGAAAGTTTTTCTTACAATTTCTCATCCCTGACCTACAGGGAATAGAAAAAAGAATTTACGAAGCTAGTTGTAGTAAGACATTTAGGATTGGACCATACACTATTGCCTTGTGTTCCAGCATTAAAATTGTTTATTAACTTTGTGACCTTATTTTGCTGCCATCTTTCTCAGTGTACGGCCACTCCCCAAAGTGGAGTCAGTTTTGAACACATTTTAAAGTTCTAAAATACAATTTGGAGGATAGGGACGGCTGTAAGGGGTGATGTGGAGGCCGTTTTTAACCTACGTCTATGAGACAGTAAAGGTTAAAAGTTGAATAATTTTCTTACAATTTCTCATCCCTGACCAACAGAGAATTGAAAAAAGAATTTACAAAGCTAGTTGTAGTAAGACATTTAGGATTGGAGCATACACTATTGCCTTCTGTTCCAGCGTTAAAATTGTTTATTAACTTTTTGACCTTAGTTTTCTGCCATCTTTCTCGGCGTACGCCCCCCCCCCCAAGTAGAGTCGGTTCTAAACATATTTCGAAATTCTTAAATACAATGTGGAGGACAGGGACGGCTGTAAGGGGTGATGTGGAGGCCGTTTTAACCTACGTCTATGAGACAGTAAAGGTTAAAAGTTGAAACTTTTTCTTACAATTTCTCATCCCTGACCTACAGAGAATTGTAAAAAGAATTTACGAAGCTAGTTCTAGCAAGACATTCAGGATTGGACCATACACCATTGCCTCTGCTCTAGCATTAAAATTGTTTAATAACTTTGTGACCTTAATTTTCTGCCATCTTTCTCGGCGTACGCCCCCCCCCCAAAGTAGAGTCGGATCTAAACATATTTCGAAATTCTTAAATACAATGTGGAGGACAGGGACGGCTGTATGGGGTGATGTGGAGGCCGTTTTTAACCTACGTCTATGAGACAGTAAAGGTTAAAAGTTGAAAGTTTTTCTTACAATTTCTCATCCCTGACCTACAGGGAATAGAAAAAAGAATTTACGAAGCTAGTTGTAGTAAGACATTTAGGATTGGACCATACACTATTGCCTTGTGTTCCAGCATTAAAATTGTTTATTAACTTTGTGACCTTATTTTGCTGCCATCTTTCTCAGTGTACGGCCACTCCCCAAAGTGGAGTCAGTTTTGAACACATTTTAAAGTTCTAAAATACAATTTGGAGGATAGGGACGGCTGTAAGGGGTGATGTGGAGGCCGTTTTTAACCTACGTCTATGAGACAGTAAAGGTTAAAAGTTGAATAATTTTCTTACAATTTCTCATCCCTGACCAACAGAGAATTGAAAAAAGAATTTACAAAGCTAGTTGTAGTAAGACATTTAGGATTGGAGCATACACTATTGCCTTCTGTTCCAGCATTAAAATTGTTTATTAACTTTTTGACCTTAGTTTTCTGCCATCTTTCTCGGCGTACGCCCCCCCCCCCAAGTAGAGTCGGTTCTAAACATATTTCGAAATTCTTAAATACAATGTGGAGGACAGGGACGGCTGTAAGGGGTGATGTGGAGGCCGTTTTAACCTACGTCTATGAGACAGTAAAGGTTAAAAGTTGAAACTTTTTCTTACAATTTCTCATCCCTGACCTACAGAGAATTGTAAAAAGAATTTACGAAGCTAGTTCTAGCAAGACATTCAGGATTGGACCATACACCATTGCCTCTGCTCTAGCATTAAAATTGTTTAATAACTTTGTGACCTTAATTTTCTGCCATCTTTCTCGGCGTATGCCCCCCCCCCAAAGTAGAGTCGGTTCTAAAAATATTTCAAAATTCTTAAATACAATGTGGAGGACAGGGACAGCTGTAAGGGGTGATGTGGAGGCCGATTTTAACCTACGTCTATGAGACAGTAAAGGTTAAAAGTTGAAAGTTTTTCTTACAATTTCTCATCCCTGACCTACAGGGAATAGAAAAAAGAATGTACGAAGCTAGTTCTAGTAAGACATTCAGGAGTGGACCATACACTATTGCCTCTGCTCCAGCATTAAAATTGTTTATTAACTTTATGACCTTAGTTTGCTGCCATCTTTCTCGGCATACGCCCCCCCCCCTCAAAGTGGAGTCGGTTTTGAACATATTTCGACATTCTTAAATACAATGTGGAGGACAGGGACGGCTGTAAGGGGTGATGTGGAGGCCGATTTTAACCTACGTCTATGAGACAGTAAAGGTTAAAAGTTGAAAGTTTTTCTTACAATTTCTCATCCCTGACCTACAGGGAATAGAAAAAAGAATTTACAAAGCTAGTTCTAGCAAGACATTCAGGATTGGACCATACACTATTGCCTCTGCTCCAGCATTAAAATTGTTTATTAACTTTATGACCTTAGTTTGCTGCCATCTTTCTCGGCATACGGCCCCCCTCAAAGTGGAGTCGGTTTTGAACATATTTCGAAATTCTTAAATACAATGTGGAGGATAGGGACGGCTGTAAGGGGTGATGTGGAGGCCGATTTTAACCTACGTCTATGAGACAGTGAAGGTTAAAAGTTGAAAGTTTTTCTTACAATTTCTTATCCCTGACCAACAGAGAATAGAACAAAGAATTTACGAAGCTAGTTGTAGTAAGACATTTAGGATTGGACCATACACTATTGCCTTGTGTTCCAGCATTAAAATTGTTTATTAACTTTGTGACCTTATTTTGCTGCCATCTTTCTCGGTGTACGGCCACTCCCCAAAGTGGAGTCAGTTTTGAACACATTTTAAAGTTCTAAAATACAATTTGGAGGATAGGGACGGCTGTAAGGGGTGATGTGGAGGCCGTTTTTAACCTACGTCTATGAGACAGTAAAGGTTAAAAGTTGAATAATTTTCTTACAATTTCTCATCCCTGACCAACAGAGAATTGAAAAAAGAATTTACAAAGCTAGTTGTAGTAAGACATTTAGGATTGGAGCATACACTATTGCCTTCTGTTCCAGCGTTAAAATTGTTTATTAACTTTTTGACCTTAGTTTTCTGCCATCTTTCTCGGCGTACGCCCCCCCCCCCAAAGTAGAGTCGGTTCTAAACATATTTCGAAATTCTTAAATACAATGTGGAGGACAGGGACGGCTGTAAGGGGTGATGTGGAGGCCGTTTTAACCTACGTCTATGAGACAGTAAAGGTTAAAAGTTGAAACTTTTTCTTACAATTTCTCATCCCTGACCTACAGAGAATTGTAAAAAGAATTTACGAAGCTAGTTCTAGCAAGACATTCAGGATTGGACCATACACTATTGCCTCTGCTCCAGCATTAAAATTGTTTATTAACTTTATGACCTTAGTTTGCTGCCATCTTTCTCGGCATACGCCCCCCCCTCAAAGTGGAGTCGGTTTTTAACATATTTCGACATTCTTAAATACAATGTGGAGGACAGGGACGGCTGTAAGGGGTGATGTGGAGGCCGATTTTAACCTACGTCTATGAGACAGTAAAGGTTAAAAGTTGAAACTTTTTCTTACAATTTCTCATCCCTGACCTACAGAGAATTGTAAAAAGAATTTACGAAGCTAGTTCTAGCAAGACATTCAGGATTGGACCATACACCATTGCCTCTGCTCTAGCATTAAAATTGTTTAATAACTTTGTGGCCTTAGTTTTCTGCCATCTTTCTCGGCGTATGCCCCCCCCCCCAAAGTAGAGTCGGTTCTAAACATATTTCAAAATTCTTAAATACAATGTGGAGGACAGGGACGGCTGTAAAGGGTGATGTGGAGGCCGATTTTAACCTACGTCTATGAGACAGTAAAGGTTAAAAGTTGAAAGTTTTTCTTACAATTTCTCATCCCTGACCTACAGAGAATTGTAAAAAGAATTTACGAAGCTAGTTCTAGCAAGACATTCAGGATTGGACCATACACTATTGCCTCTGCTCTAGCATTAAAATTGTTTATTAACTTTGTGACCTTAGTTTTCTGCCATCTTTCTCGGCGTACGGCCCCCCCTCAAAGTAGAGTCGGTTCTGAACATATTTCGAAATTCTTAAATACAATGTGGAGGACAGGGACGGCTGTAAGGGGTGATGTGGAGGCCGATTTTAACCTACGTCTATGAGACAGTAAAGGTTAAAAGTTGAAAGTTTTTCTTACAATTTCTCATCCCTGACCTACAGGGAATAGAAAAAATAATTTACAAAGCTAGTTCTGGTAAGACATTCAGGATTGGACCATACACTATTGCCTCTGCTCCAGCATTAAAATTGTTTATTAACTTTATGACCTTAGTTTGCTGCCATCTTTCTCGGCATACGCCCCCCCCTCGAAGTGGAGTCGGTTTTGAACATATTTCGACATTCTTAAATACAATGTGGAGGACAGGGACGGCTGTAAGGGGTGATGTGGAGGCCGATTTTAACCTTCGTCTATGAGACAGTAAAGGTTAAAAGTTGAAACTTTTTCTTACAATTTCTCATCCCTGACCTACAGAGAATTGTAAAAAGAATTTACGAAGCTAGTTCTAGCAAGACATTCAGGATTGGACCATACACCATTGCCTCTGCTCTAGCATTAAAATTGTTTAATAACTTTGTGACCTTAATTTTCTGCCATCTTTCTCGGCGTATGCCCCCCCCCCAAAGTAGAGTCGGTTCTAAAAATATTTCAAAATTCTTAAATACAATGTGGAGGACAGGGACAGCTGTAAGGGGTGATGTGGAGGCCGATTTTAACCTACGTCTATGAGACAGTAAAGGTTAAAAGTTGAAAGTTTTTCTTACAATTTCTCATCCCTGACCTACAGGGAATAGAAAAAAGAATGTACGAAGCTAGTTCTAGTAAGACATTCAGGAGTGGACCATACACTATTGCCTCTGCTCCAGCATTAAAATTGTTTATTAACTTTATGACCTTAGTTTGCTGCCATCTTTCTCGGCATACGCCCCCCCCCTCAAAGTGGAGTCGGTTTTGAACATATTTCGACATTCTTAAATACAATGTGGAGGACAGGGACGGCTGTAAGGGGTGATGTGGAGGCCGATTTTAACCTACGTCTATGAGACAGTAAAGGTTAAAAGTTGAAAGTTTTTCTTACAATTTCTCATCCCTGACCTACAGGGAATAGAAAAAAGAATTTACAAAGCTAGTTCTAGCAAGACATTCAGGATTGGACCATACACTATTGCCTCTGCTCCAGCATTAAAATTGTTTATTAACTTTATGACCTTAGTTTGCTGCCATCTTTCTCGGCATACGGCCCCCCTCAAAGTGGAGTCGGTTTTGAACATATTTCGAAATTCTTAAATACAATGTGGAGGATAGGGACGGCTGTAAGGGGTGATGTGGAGGCCGATTTTAACCTACGTCTATGAGACAGTGAAGGTTAAAAGTTGAAAGTTTTTCTTACAATTTCTTATCCCTGACCAACAGAGAATAGAACAAAGAATTTACGAAGCTAGTTGTAGTAAGACATTTAGGATTGGACCATACACTATTGCCTTGTGTTCCAGCATTAAAATTGTTTATTAACTTTGTGACCTTATTTTGCTGCCATCTTTCTCGGTGTACGGCCACTCCCCAAAGTGGAGTCAGTTTTGAACACATTTTAAAGTTCTAAAATACAATTTGGAGGATAGGGACGGCTGTAAGGGGTGATGTGGAGGCCGTTTTTAACCTACGTCTATGAGACAGTAAAGGTTAAAAGTTGAATAATTTTCTTACAATTTCTCATCCCTGACCAACAGAGAATTGAAAAAAGAATTTACAAAGCTAGTTGTAGTAAGACATTTAGGATTGGAGCATACACTATTGCCTTCTGTTCCAGCGTTAAAATTGTTTATTAACTTTTTGACCTTAGTTTTCTGCCATCTTTCTCGGCGTACGCCCCCCCCCCCAAAGTAGAGTCGGTTCTAAACATATTTCGAAATTCTTAAATACAATGTGGAGGACAGGGACGGCTGTAAGGGGTGATGTGGAGGCCGTTTTAACCTACGTCTATGAGAGAGTAAAGGTTAAAAGTTGAAACTTTTTCTTACAATTTCTCATCCCTGACCTACAGAGAATTGTAAAAAGAATTTACGAAGCTAGTTCTAGCAAGACATTCAGGATTGGACCATACACTATTGCCTCTGCTCCAGCATTAAAATTGTTTATTAACTTTATGACCTTAGTTTGCTGCCATCTTTCTCGGCATACGCCCCCCCCTCAAAGTGGAGTCGGTTTTTAACATATTTCGACATTCTTAAATACAATGTGGAGGACAGGGACGGCTGTAAGGGGTGATGTGGAGGCCGATTTTAACCTACGTCTATGAGACAGTAAAGGTTAAAAGTTGAAACTTTTTCTTACAATTTCTCATCCCTGACCTACAGAGAATTGTAAAAAGAATTTACGAAGCTAGTTCTAGCAAGACATTCAGGATTGGACCATACACCATTGCCTCTGCTCTAGCATTAAAATTGTTTAATAACTTTGTGGCCTTAGTTTTCTGCCATCTTTCTCGGCGTATGCCCCCCCCCCCCAAAGTAGAGTCGGTTCTAAACATATTTCAAAATTCTTAAATACAATGTGGAGGACAGGGACGGCTGTAAGGGGTGATGTGGAGGCCGATTTTAACCTACGTCTATGAGACAGTAAAGGTTAAAAGTTGAAAGTTTTTCTTACAATTTCTCATCCCTGACCTACAGAGAATTGTAAAAAGAATTTACGAAGCTAGTTCTAGCAAGACATTCAGGATTGGACCATACACTATTGCCTCTGCTCTAGCATTAAAATTGTTTATTAACTTTGTGACCTTAGTTTTCTGCCATCTTTCTCGGCGTACGGCCCCCCCTCAAAGTAGAGTCGGTTCTGAACATATTTCGAAATTCTTAAATACAATGTGGAGGACAGGGACGGCTGTAAGGGGTGATGTGGAGGCCGATTTTAACCTACGTCTATGAGACAGTAAAGGTTAAAAGTTGAAAGTTTTTCTTACAATTTCTCATCCCTGACCTACAGGGAATAGAAAAAAGAATTTACAAAGCTAGTTCTGGTAAGACATTCAGGATTGGACCATACACTATTGCCTCTGCTCCAGCATTAAAATTGTTTATTAACTTTATGACCTTAGTTTGCTGCCATCTTTCTCGGCATACGCCCCCCCCTCGAAGTGGAGTCGGTTTTGAACATATTTCGACATTCTTAAATACAATGTGGAGGACAGGGACGGCTGTAAGGGGTGATGTGGAGGCCGATTTTAACCTTCGTCTATGAGACAGTAAAGGTTAAAAGTTGAAACTTTTTCTTACAATTTCTCATCCCTGACCTACAGAGAATTGTAAAAAGAATTTACGGAGCTAGTTCTAGCAAGACATTCAGGATTGGACCATACACTATTGCCTCTGCTCTAGCATTAAAATTGTTTATTAACTTTGTGACCTTAGTTTTCTGCCATCTTTCTCGGCGTACGGCCCCCCCCCAAAGTAGAGTCGGTTCTGAACATATTTCAAAATTCTTAAATACAATGTGGAGGACAGGGACGGCTGTAAGGGGTGATGTGGAGGCCGATTTTAACCTACGTCTATGAGACAGTAAAGGTTAAAAGTTGAAAGTTTTTCTTACAATTTCTCATCCCTGACCTACAGGGAATAAAAAAAAGAATTTACAAAGCTAGTTCTAGTAAGACATTCAGAAGTGGACCATACACTATTGCCTCTGCTCCAGCATTAAAATTGTTTATTAACTTTATGACCTTAGTTTGCTGCCATCTTTCTCGGCATACGCCCCCCCCCCTCAAAGTGGAGTCGGTTTTGAACATATTTCGAAATTCTTAAATACAATGTGGAGGACCGGGACGGCTGTAAGGGGTGATGTGGAGGCCGATTTTAACCTACGTCTATGAGTCAGTAAAGGTTAAAAGTTGAAAGTTTTTCTTACAATTTCTCATCCCTGACCTACAGGGAATAGAAAAAAGAATTCACAAAGCTAGTTCTAGTAAGACATTCAGGATTGGACCATACACTATTGCCTCTGCTCCAGCATTAAAATTGTTTATTAACTTTATGACCTTAGTTTGCTGCCATCTTTCTCGGCATACGGCCCCCCTCAAAGTGGAGTGGGTTTTGAACATATTTCGAAATTCTTAAATACAATGTGGAGGACAGGGACGGCTGTAAGGGGTGATGTGGAGGCCGATTTTAACCTACGTCTATGAGACAGTAAAGGTTAAAAGTTGAAAGTTTTTCTTACAATTTCTCATCCCTGACCTAAAGGGGATAGAAAAAAGAATTTACGAAGCTAGTTCTAGTAAGACATTCAGGATTGGACCATACACTATTGCCTCTGCTCCAGCATTAAAATTGTTTATTAACTTTATGACCTTAGTTTGCTGCCATCTTTCTCGGCATACGGCCCCCCTCAAAGTGGAGTCAGTTTTGAACATATTTCGAAATTCTTAAATACAATGTGGAGGATAGGGACGGCTGTAAGGGGTGATGTGGAGGCCGATTTTAACCTACGTCTATGAGACAGTGAAGGTTAAAAGTTGAAAGTTTTTCTTACAATTTCTTATCCCTGACCAACAGAGAATAGAACAAAGAATTTACGAAGCTAGTTGTAGTAACACATTTAGGATTGGACCATACACTATTGCCTTGTGTTCCAGCATTAAAATTGTTTATTAACTTTGTGACCTTATTTTGCTGCCATCTTTCTCGGTGTACGGCCACTCCCCAAAGTGGAGTCAGTTTTGAACACATTTTAAAGTTCTAAAATACAATTTGGAGGATAGGGACGGCTGTAAGGGGTGATGTGGAGGCCGTTTTTAACCTACGTCTATGAGACAGTAAAGGTTAAAAGTTGAATAATTTTCTTACAATTTCTCATCCCTGACCAACAGAGAATTGAAAAAAGAATTTACAAAGCTAGTTGTAGTAAGACATTTAGGATTGGAGCATACACTATTGCCTTCTGTTCCAGCGTTAAAATTGTTTATTAACTTTTTGACCTTAGTTTGCTGCCATCTTTCTCGGCATATGCCCCCCCCTCAAAGTGGAGTCGGTTTTGAACATATTTCGACATTCTTAAATACAATGTGGAGGACAGGGACGGCTGTAAGGGGTGATGTGGAGGCCGATTTTAACCTACGTCTATGAGACAGTAAAGGTTAAAAGTTGAAAGTTTTTCTTACAATTTCTCATCCCTGACCTACAGAGAATTGTAAAAAGAATTTACGAAGCTAGTTCTAGCAAGACATTCAGGATTGGACCATACACTATTGCCTCTGCTCTAGCATTAAAATTGTTTATTAACTTTGTGACCTTAGTTTTCTGCCATCTTTCTCGGCGTACGGCCCCCCCCAAAGTAGAGTCGGTTCTGAACATATTTCGAAATTCTTAAATACAATGTGGAGGACAGGGACGGCTGTAAGGGGTGATGTGGAGGCCGATTTTAACCTACGTCTATGAGACAGTAAAGGTTAAAAGTTGAAAGATTTTCTTACAATTTCTCATCCCTGACCTACAGGGATAGAAAAAAGAATTTAGGAAGCTAGTTCTAGTAAGACATTCAGGATTGGACCATACACTATTGCCTCTGCTCCAGCATTAAAATTGTTTATTAACTTTATGACCTTAGTTTGCTGCCATCTTTCTCGGCATACGCCCCCCCCTCGAAGTGGAGTCGGTTTTGAACATATTTCGACATTCTTAAATACAATGTGGAGGACAGGGACGGCTGTAAGGGGTGATGTGGAGGCCGATTTTAACCTTCGTCTATGAGACAGTAAAGGTTAAAAGTTGAAACTTTTTCTTACAATTTCTCATCCCTGACCTACAGAGAATTGTAAAAAGAATTTACGGAGCTAGTTCTAGCAAGACATTCAGGATTGGACCATACACTATTGCCTCTGCTCTAGCATTAAAATTGTTTATTAACTTTGTGACCTTAGTTTTCTGCCATCTTTCTCGGCGTACGGCCCCCCCCCAAAGTAGAGTCGGTTCTGAACATATTTCAAAATTCTTAAATACAATGTGGAGGACAGGGACGGCTGTAAGGGGTGATGTGGAGGCCGATTTTAACCTACGTCTATGAGACAGTAAAGGTTAAAAGTTGAAAGTTTTTCTTACAATTTCTCATCCCTGACCTACAGGGAATAAAAAAAAGAATTTACAAAGCTAGTTCTAGTAAGACATTCAGAAGTGGACCATACACTATTGCCTCTGCTCCAGCATTAAAATTGTTTATTAACTTTATGACCTTAGTTTGCTGCCATCTTTCTCGGCATACGCCCCCCCCCCTCAAAGTGGAGTCGGTTTTGAACATATTTCGAAATTCTTAAATACAATGTGGAGGACCGGGACGGCTGTAAGGGGTGATGTGGAGGCCGATTTTAACCTACGTCTATGAGTCAGTAAAGGTTAAAAGTTGAAAGTTTTTCTTACAATTTCTCATCCCTGACCTACAGGGAATAGAAAAAAGAATTCACAAAGCTAGTTCTAGTAAGACATTCAGGATTGGACCATACACTATTGCCTCTGCTCCAGCATTAAAATTGTTTATTAACTTTATGACCTTAGTTTGCTGCCATCTTTCTCGGCATACGGCCCCCCTCAAAGTGGAGTCAGTTTTGAACATATTTCGAAATTCTTAAATACAATGTGGAGGACAGGGACGGCTGTAAGGGGTGATGTGGAGGCCGATTTTAACCTACGTCTATGAGACAGTAAAGGTTAAAAGTTGAAAGTTTTTCTTACAATTTCTCATCCCTGACCTACAGGGAATAGAAAAAAGAATTTACGAAGCTAGTTCTAGTAAGACATTCAGGATTGGACCATACACTATTGCCTCTGCTCCAGCATTAAAATTGTTTATTAACTTTATGACCTTAGTTTGCTGCCATCTTTCTCGGCATACGGCCCCCCTCAAAGTGGAGTCAGTTTTGAACATATTTCGAAATTCTTAAATACAATGTGGAGGATAGGGACGGCTGTAAGGGGTGATGTGGAGGCCGATTTTAACCTACGTCTATGAGACAGTGAAGGTTAAAAGTTGAAAGTTTTTCTTACAATTTCTTATCCCTGACCAACAGAGAATAGAACAAAGAATTTACGAAGCTAGTTGTAGTAACACATTTAGGATTGGACCATACACTATTGCCTTGTGTTCCAGCATTAAAATTGTTTATTAACTTTGTGACCTTATTTTGCTGCCATCTTTCTCGGTGTACGGCCACTCCCCAAAGTGGAGTCAGTTTTGAACACATTTTAAAGTTCTAAAATACAATTTGGAGGATAGGGACGGCTGTAAGGGGTGATGTGGAGGCCGTTTTTAACCTACGTCTATGAGACAGTAAAGGTTAAAAGTTGAATAATTTTCTTACAATTTCTCATCCCTGACCAACAGAGAATTGAAAAAAGAATTTACAAAGCTAGTTGTAGTAAGACATTTAGGATTGGAGCATACACTATTGCCTTCTGTTCCAGCGTTAAAATTGTTTATTAACTTTTTGACCTTAGTTTGCTGCCATCTTTCTCGGCATATGCCCCCCCCTCAAAGTGGAGTCGGTTTTGAACATATTTCGACATTCTTAAATACAATGTGGAGGACAGGGACGGCTGTAAGGGGTGATGTGGAGGCCGATTTTAACCTACGTCTATGAGACAGTAAAGGTTAAAAGTTGAAAGTTTTTCTTACAATTTCTCATCCCTGACCTACAGAGAATTGTAAAAAGAATTTACGAAGCTAGTTCTAGCAAGACATTCAGGATTGGACCATACACTATTGCCTCTGCTCTAGCATTAAAATTGTTTATTAACTTTGTGACCTTAGTTTTCTGCCATCTTTCTCGGCGTACGGCCCCCCCCAAAGTAGAGTCGGTTCTGAACATATTTCGAAATTCTTAAATACAATGTGGAGGACAGGGACGGCTGTAAGGGGTGATGTGGAGGCCGATTTTAACCTACGTCTATGAGACAGTAAAGGTTAAAAGTTGAAAGATTTTCTTACAATTTCTCATCCCTGACCTACAGGGATAGAAAAAAGAATTTAGGAAGCTAGTTCTAGTAAGACATTCAGGAGTGGACCATACACTATTGCCTCTGCTCCAGCATTAAAATTGTTTATTAACTTTATGACTTTAGTTTGCTGCCATCTTTCTCAGCATACGCCCCCCCCTCAAAGTGGAGTCGGTTTTGAACATATTTCGACATTCTTAAATACAATGTGGAGGACAGGGACGGCTGTAAGGGGTGATGTGGAGGCCGATTTTAACCTACGTCTATGAGACAGTAAAGGTTAAAAGTTGAAACTTTTTCTTACAATTTCTCATCCCTGACCTACAGAGAATTGTAAAAAGAATTTACGAAGCTAGTTCTAGCAAGACATTCAGGATTGGACCATACACCATTGCCTCTGCTCTAGCATTAAAATTGTTTAATAACTTTGTGACCGTAGTTTTCTGCCATCTTTCTCGGCGTACGCCCCCCCCCCCAAAGTAGAGTCGGTTCTAAACATATTTCGAAATTCTTAAATACAATGTGGCGGACAGGGACGGCTGTAAGGGGTGATGTGGAGGCCGATTTTAACCTACGTCTATGAGACAGTAAAGGTTAAAAGTTGAAACTTTTTCTTACAATTTCTCATCCCTGACCTACAGAGAATTGTAAAAAGAATTTACGAAGCTAGTTCTAGCAAGACATTCAGGATTGGACCATACACCATTGCCTCTGCTCTAGCATTAAAATTGTTTAATAACTTTGTGACTTTAGTTTTCTGCCATCTTTCTCGGCGTACGCCCCCCCCCCAAAGTAGAGTCGGTTCTAAACATATTTCGAAATTCTTAAATACAATGTGGAGGACAGGGACGGCTGTAAGGGGTGATGTGGAGGCCGATTTTAACCTACGTCTATGAGACAGTAAAGGTTAAAAGTTGAAAGTTTTTCTTACAATTTCTCATCCCTGACCTACAGGGAATAGAAAAAAAAATTTACGAAGCTAGTTCAAGTAAGACATTCAGGATTGGACCATACACTATTGCCTCTGCTTCAGCATTAAAATTGTTTATTAACTTTATGACCTTAGTTTGCTGCCATCTTTCTCGGCATACGCCCCCCCCTCAAAGTGGAGTCGGTTTTGAACATATTTCGACATTCTTAAATACAATGTGGAGGACAGGGACGGCTGTAAGGGGTGATGTGGAGGCCGATTTTAACCTTCGTCTATGAGACAGTACAGGTTAAAAGTTGAATCTTTTTCTTACAATTTCTCATCCCTGACCTACAGAGAATTGTAAAAAGAATTTACAAAGCTAGTTCTAGCAAGACATTCAGGATTGGACCATACACTATTGCCTCTGCTCTAGCATTAAAATTGTTTATTAACTTTGTGACCTTAGTTTTCTGCCATCTTTCTCGGCGTACGGCCCCCCCCCAAAGTAGAGTCGGTTCTGAACATATTTCGAAATTCTTAAATACAATGTGGAGGACAGGGACGGCTGTAAGGGGTGATGTGGAGGCCGATTTTAACCTACGTCTATGAGACAGTAAAGGTTAAAAGTTGAAAGATTGTCTTACAATTTCTCATCCCTGACCTACAGGGATAGAAAAAAGAATTTACGAAGCTAGTTCTAGTAAGACATTCAGGAGTGGACCATACACTATTGCCTCTGCTCCAGCATTAAAATTGTTTATTAACTTTATGACCTTAGTTTGCTGCCATCTTTCTCGGCATACGCCCCCCCCTCAAAGTGGAGTCGGTTTTGAACATATTTCGACATTCTTAAATACAATGTGGAGGACAGGGACGGCTGTAAGGGGTGATGTGGAGGCCGATTTTAACCTACGTCTATGAGACAGTAAAGGTTAAAAGTTAAAACTTTTTCTTACAATTTCTCATCCCTGACCTACAGAGAATTGTAAAAAGAATTTACGAAGCTAGTCCTAGCAAGACATTCAGGATTGGACCATACACCATTGCCTCTGCTCTAGCATTAAAATTGTTTAATAACTTTGTGACCTTAGTTTTCTGCCATATTTCTCGGCGTACGCCCCCCCCCCAAAGTAGAGTCGGTTCTAAACATATTTCGAAATTCTTAAATACAATGTGGAGGACAGGGACGGCTGTAAGGGGTGATGTGGAGGCCGATTTTAACCTATGTCTATGAGACAGTAAAGGTTAAAAGTTGAAAGTTTTTCTTACAATTTCTCATCCCTGACCTACAGGGAATAGAAAATAGAATTTACGAAGCTAGTTCTAGTAAGACATTCAGGATTGGACCATACACTATTGCCTCTGCTCCAGCATTATAATTGTTTATTAACTTTATGACCTTAGTTTGCTGCCATCTTTCTCGGCATATGCCCCCCCCCTCAAAGTGGAGTCGGTTTTGAACATATTTCGACATTCTTAAATACAATGTGGAGGACAGGGACGGCTGTAAGGGGTGATGTGGAGGCCGATTTTAACCTACGTCTATGAGACAGTAAAGGTTAAAAGTTGAAACTTTTTCTTACAATTTCTCATCCCTGACCTACAGAGAATTGTAAAAAGAATTTACGAAGCTGGTTCTAGCAAGACATTCAGGATTGGACCATACACCATTGCCTCTGCTCTAGCATTAAAATTGTTTAATAACTTTGTGACCTTAGTTTTCTGCCATCTTTCTCGGCGTACGCCCCCCCCCCAAAGTAGAGTCGGTTTTAAACATATTTCGAAATTCTTAAATACAATGTGGAGGACAGGGACGGCTGTAAGGGGTGATGTGGAGGCCGTTTTAACCTACGTCTATGAGACAGTAAAGGTTAAAAGTTGAAACTTTTTCTTACAATTTCTCATCCCTGACCTACAGAGAATTGTAAAAAGAATTTACAAAGCTAGTTCTAGCAAGACATTCAGGATTGGACCATACACTATTGCCTCTGCTCCAGCATTAAAATTGTTTATTAACTTTTAGACCTTAGTTTTCTGCCATCTTTCTCGGCGTACGGCCCCCCCTCAAAGTAGAGTCGGTTCTGAACATATTTCGAAATTCTTAAATACAATGTGGAGGACAGGGACGGCTGTAAGGGGTGATGTGGAGGCCGATTTTAACCTACGTCTATGAGACAGTAAAGGTTAAAAGTTGAAAGTTTTTCTTACAATTTCTCATCCCTGACCTACAGGGAATAGAAAAAAGAATTTACAAAGCTAGTTCTAGTAAGACATTCAGGATTGGACCATACACTATTGCCTCTGCTCCAGCATTAAAATTGTTTATTAACTTTATGACCTTAGTTTGCTGCCATCTTTCTCGGCATACGCCCCCCCCTCAAAGTGGAGTCGGTTTTGAACATATTTCGACATTCTTAAATACAATGTGGAGGACAGGGACGGCTGTAAGGGGTGATGTGGAGGCCGATTTTAACCTTCGTCTATGAGACAGTAAAGGTTAAAAGTTGAAACTTTTTCTTACAATTTCTCATCCCTGACCTACAGAGAATTGTAAAAAGAATTTACGAAGCTAGTTCTAGCAAGACATTCAGGATTGGACCATACACTATTGCCTCTGCTCTAGCATTAAAATTGTTTATTAACTTTGTGACCTTAGTTTTCTGCCATCTTTCTCGGCGTACGGCCCCCCCAAAGTAGAGTCGGTTCTGAACATATTTCGAAATTCTTAAATACAATGTGGAGGACAGGGACGGCTGTAAGGGGTGATGTGGAGGCCGATTTTAACCTACGTCTATGAGACAGTAAAGGTTAAAAGTTGAAAGTTTTTCTTACAATTTCTCATCCCTGACCTACAGGGAATAGAAAAAAGAATTTACAAAGCTAGTTCTAGTAAGACATTCAGGATTGGACCATACACTATTGCCTCTGCTCCAGCATTAAAATTGTTTAATAACTTTATGACCTTAGTTTGCTGCCATCTTTCTCGGCATACGCCCCCCCCCTCAAAGTGGAGTCGGTTTTGAACATATTTCGACATTCTTAAATACAATGTGGAGGACAGGGACGGTTGTAAGGGGTGATGTGGAGGCCGATTTTAACCTACGTCTATGAGACAGTAAAGGTTAAAAGTTGAAAGTTTTTCTTACAATTTCTCATCCCTGACCTACAGGGAATAGAAAAAAGAATTTACAAAGCTAGTTCTAGCAAGACATTCAGGATTGGACCATACACTATTGCCTCAGCTCCAGCATTAAAATTGTTTATTAACTGTATGACCTTAGTTTGCTGCCATCTTTCTCGGCATACGGCCCCCCTCAAAGTGGAGTCGGTTTTGAACATATTTCGAAATTCTTAAATACAATGTGGAGGACAGGGACGGCTGTAAGGGGTGATGTGGAGGCCGATTTTAACCTACGTCTATGAGACAGTAAAGGTTAAAAGTTGAAAGTTTTTCTTACAATTTCTCATCCCTGACCTACAGGGAATAGAAAAAAGAATTCACGAAGCTAGTTCTAGTAAGACATTCAGGATTGGAGCATACACTATTGCCTTCTGTTCCAGCGTTAAAATTGTTTATTAACTTTTTGACCTTAGTTTGCTGCCATCTTTCTCCGTGTACGGCCACTCCTCAAAGTGGAGTCAGTTTTGAACACATTTTAAAGTTCTAAAATACAATTTGGAGGATAGGGACGGCTGTAAGGGGTGATGTGGAGGCCGTTTTTAACCTACGTCTATGAGACAGTAAAGGTTAAAAGTTGAATATTTTTCTTACAATTTCTCATCCCTGACCAACAGAGAATTGAAAAAAGAATTTACAAAGCTAGTTGTAGTAAGACATTTAGGATTGGAGCATACACTATTGCCTTCTGTTCCAGCGTTAAAATTGTTTATTAACTTTTTGACCTTAGTTTGCTGCCATCTTTCTCCGTGTACGGCCACTCCTCAAAGTGGAGTCAGTTTTGATCATATTTCGAAATTCTTAAATACAATGTGGAGGACAGGGACGGCTGTAAGGGGTGATGTGGAGGCCGATTTTAACCTATGTCTATGAGACAGTAAAGGTTAAAAGTTGAAAGTTTTTCTTACAATTTCTCATCCCTGACCTACAGGGAATAGAAAAAAGAATTTACGAAGCTAGTTCTAGTAAGACATTCAGGATTGGACCATACACTATTGCCTCTGCTCCAGCATTAAAATTGTTTATTAACTTTATGACCTTAGTTTGCTGCCATCTTTCTCGGAATACGCCCCCCCCCCTCAAAGTGGAGTCGGTTTTGAACATATTTCGACATTCTTAAATACAATGTGGAGGACAGGGACGGCTGTAAGGGGTGATGTGGAGGCCGATTTTAACCTACGTCTATGAGACAGTAAAGGTTAAAAGTTGAAACTTTTTCTTACAATTTCTCATCCCTGACCTACAGAGAATTGTAAAAAGAATTTACGAAGCTAGTTCTAGCAAGACATTCAGGATTGGACCATACACCATTGCCTCTGCTCCAGCATTAAAATTGTTTAATAACTTTGTGACCTTAGTTTTCTGCCATCTTTCTCGGCGTACGCCCCCCCCCCCCCAAAGTAGAGTCGGTTCTAAACATATTTCGAAATTCTTAAATACAATGTGGAGGACAGGGACGGCTGTAAGTGGTGATGTGGAGGCCGTTTTAACCTACGTCTATGAGACAGTAAAGGTTAAAAGTTGAAACTTTTTCTTACAATTTCTCATCCCTGACCTACAGAGAATTGTAAAAAGAATTTACGAAGCTAGTTCTAGCAAGACATTCAGGATAGGACCATACACTATTGCCTCTGCTCCAGCATTAAAATTGTTTATTAACTTTATGACCTTAGTTTGCTGCCATCTTTCTCGGCATACGCCCCCCCCTCAAAGTGGAGTCGGTTTTGAACATATTTCGACATTCTTAAATACATTGTGGAGGACAGGGACGGCTGTAAGGGGTGATGTGGAGGCCGATTTTAACCTACGTCTATGAGACAGTAAAGGTTAAAAGTTGAAACTTTTTCTTACAATTTCTCATCCCTGACCTACAGAGAATTGTAAAAAGAATTTACGAAGCTAGTTCTAGCAAGACATTCAGGATTGGACCATACACCATTGCCTCTGCTCTAGCATTAAAATTGTTTAATAACTTTGTGACCTTAGTTTTCTGCCATATTTCTCGGCGTACGCCCCCCCCCCAAAGTAGAGTAGGATATAAACATATTTCGAAATTCTTAAATACAATGTGGAGGACAGGGACAGCTGTAAGGGGTGATGTGGAGGCCGTTTTTAACCTACGTCTATGAGACAGTAAAGGTTAAAAGTTGAACGTTTTTCTTACAATTTCTCATCCCTGACCTACAGGGAATAGAAAAAGAATTTACGAAGCTAGTTCTAGTAAGACATTCAGGATTGGACCATACACTATTGCCTCTGCTCCAGCATTAAAATTGTTTATTAACTTTATGACCTTAGTTTGCTGCCATCTTTCTCGGCATACGCCCCCCCCTCAAAGTGGAGTCGGTTTTGAACATATTTCGACATTCTTAAATACAATGTGGAGGACAGGGACGGCTGTAAGGGGTGATGTGGAGGCCGATTTTAACCTACGTCTATGAGACAGTAAAGGTTAAAAGTTGAAACTTTTTCTTACAATTTCTCATCCCTGACCTACAGAGAATTGTAAAAAGAATTTACGAAGCTAGTTCTAGCAAGACATTCAGGATTGGACCATACACTATTGCCTCTGCTCTAGCATTAAAATTGTTTATTAACTTTGTGACCTTAGTTTTCTGCCATCTTTCTCGGCGTACGGCCCCCCCTCAAAGTAGAGTCGGTTCTGAACATATTTCGAAATTCTTAAATACAATGTGGAGGACAGGGACGGCTGTAAGGGGTGATGTGGAGGCCGATTTTAACCTACGTCTATGAGACAGTAAAGGTTAAAAGTTGAAAGTTTTTCTTACAATTTCTCATCCCTGACCTACAGGGAATAGAAAAAAGAATTTACGAAGCTAGTTCTAGTAAGACATTCAGGATTGGACCATACACTATTGCCTCTGCTCCAGCATTAAAATTGTTTATTAACTTTATGACCTTAGTTTGCTGCCATCTTTCTCGGCATACGCCCCCCCCTCAAAGTGGAGTCGGTTTTGAACATATTTCGACATTCTTAAATACAATGTGGAGGACAGGGACGGCTGTAAGGGGTGATGTGGAGGCCGATTTTAACCTTCGTCTATGAGACAGTAAAGGTTAAAAGTTGAAACTTTTTCTTACAATTTCTCATCCCTGACCTACAGAGAATTGTAAAAAGAATTTACGAAGCTAGTTCTAGCAAGACATTCAGGATTGGACCATACACTATTGCCTCTGCTCTAGCATTAAAATTGTTTATTAACTTTGTGACCTTAGTTTTCTGCCATCTTTCTCGGCGTACGCCCCCCCCCCAAAGTAGAGTCGGTTCTGAACATATTTCGAAATTCTTAAATACAATGTGGAGGACAGGGGCGGCTGTAAGGGGTGATGTGGAGGCCGATTTTAACCTACGTCTATGAGACAGTAAAGGTTAAAAGTTGAAAGTTTTTCTTACAATTTCTCATCCCTGACCTACAGGGAATAGAAAAAAGAATTTATGAAGCTAGTTCTAGTAAGACATTCAGGAGTGGACCATACACTATTGCCTCTGCTCCAGCATTAAAATTGTTTATTAACTTTATGACCTTAGTTTGCTGCCATCTTTCTCGGCATACGCCCCCCCGCCCTCAAAGTGGAGTCGGTTTTGAACATATTTCGACATTCTTAAATACAATGTGGAGGACAGGGACGGCTGTAAGGGGCGATGTGGAGGCCGATTTTAACCTACGTCTATGAGACAGTAAAGGTTAAAAGTTGAAAGTTTTTCTTACAATTTCTCATCCCTGACCTACAGGGAATAGAAAAAAGAATTCACAAAGCTAGTTCTAGCAAGACATTCAGGATTGGACCATACACTATTGCCTCTGCTCCAGCATTAAAATTGTTTATTAACTTTATAACCTTAGTTTGCTGCCATCTTTCTCGGCATACGGCCCCCCTCAAAGTGGAGTCGGTTTTGAACATATTTCGAAATTCTTAAATACAATGTGGAGGACAGGGACGGCTGTAAGGGGTGATGTGGAGGCCGATTTTAACCTACGTCTATGAGACAGTAAAGGTTAAAAGTTGAAAGTTTTTCTTACAATTTCTCATCCCTGACCTACAGGGAATAGAAAAAAGAATTCACAAAGCTAGTTCTAGTAAGACATTCAGGATAGGACCATACACTATTGCCTCTGCTCCAGCATTAAAATTGTTTATTAACTTTATGACCTTAGTTTGCTGCCATCTTTCTCAGCATACGGCCCCCCTCAAAGTGGAGTCGGTTTTGAACATATTTCGAAATTCTTAAATACAATGTGGAGGACAGTGACGGCTGTAAGGGGTGATGTGGAGGCCGATTTTAACCTACGTCTATGAGACAGTAAAGGTTAAAAGTTGAAAGTTTTTCTTACAATTTCTCATCCCTGACCTACAGGGAATAGAAAAAAGAGTTTACGAAGCTAGTTCTAGTAAGACATTCAGGATTGGACCATACACTATTGCCTCTGCTCCAGCATTAAAATTGTTTATTAACTTTATGACCTTAGTTTGCTGCCATCTTTCTCGGCATACGGCCCCCCTCAAAGTGGAGTCGGTTTTGAACATATTTCGAAATTCTTAAATACAATGTGGAGGATAGGGACGGCTGTAAGGGGTGATGTGGAGGCCGATTTTAACCTACGTCTATGAGACAGTGAAGGTTAAAAGTTGAAAGTTTTTCTTACAATTTCTTATCCCTGACCAACAGAGAATAGAACAAAGAATTTACGAAGCTAGTTGTAGTAAGACATTTAGGATTGGACCATACACTATTGCCTTGTGTTCCAGCATTAAAATTGTTTATTAACTTTGTGACCTTATTTTGCTGCCATCTTTCTCGGTGTACGGCCACTCCCCAAAGTGGAGTCAGTTTTGAACACATTTTAAAGTTCTAAAATACAATTTGGAGGATAGGGACGGCTGTAAGGGGTGATGTGGAGGCCGTTTTTAATCTACGTCTATGAGACAGTAAAGGTTAAAAGTTGAATAATTTTCTTACAATTTCTCATCCCTGACCAACAGAGAATTGAAAAAAGAATTTACAAAGCTAGTTGTAGTAAGACATTTAGGATTGGAGCATACACTATTGCCTTCTGTTCCAGCGTTAAAATTGTTTATTAACTTTTTGACCTTAGTTTGCTGCCATCTTTCTCCGTGTACGGCCACTCCTCAAAGTGGAGTCAGTTTTGATCATATTTCGAAATTCTTAAATACAATGTGGAGGACAGGGACGGCTGTAAGGGGTGATGTGGAGGCCGATTTTAACCTACGTCTATGAGACAGTAAAGGTTAAAAGTTGAAAGTTTTTCTTACAATTTCTCATCCCTGACCTACAGGGAATAGAAAAAAGTATGTACGAAGCTAGTTCTAGTAAGACATTCAGGAGTGGACCATACACTATTGCCTCTGCTCCAGCATTAAAATTGTTTATTAACTTTATGACCTTAGTTTGCTGCCATCTTTCTCGGCATACGCCCCCCCCTCAAAGTGGAGTCGGTTTTGAACATATTTCGACATTCTTAAATACAATGTGGAGGACAGGGACGGCTGTAAGGGGTGATGTGGAGGCCGATTTTAACCTACGTCTATGAGACAGTAAAGGTTAAAAGTTGAAAGTTTTTCTTACAATTTCTCATCCCTGACCTACAGGGAATAGAAAAAAGAATGTACGAAGCTAGTTCTAGTAAGACATTCAGGAGTGGACCATACACTATTGCCTCTGCTCCAGCATTAAAATTGTTTGTTAACTTTATGACCTTAGTTTGCTGCCATCTTTCTCGGCATACGCCCCCCCCCCCTCAAAGTGGAGTCGGTTTTGAACATATTTCGACATTCTTAAATACAATGTGGAGGACAGGGACGGCTGTAAGGGGTGATGTGGAGGCCGATTTTAACCTACGTCTATGAGACAGTAAAGGTTAAAAGTTGAAAGTTTTTCTTACAATTTCTCATCCCTGACCTACAGGGAATAGAAAAAAGAATTTACAAAGCTAGTTCTAGCAAGACATTCAGGATTGGACCATACACTATTGCCTCTGCTCCAGCATTAAAATTGTTTATTAACTTTATGACCTTAGTTTGCTGCCATCTTTCTCGGCATACGGCCCCCCTCAAAGTGGAGTCGGTTTTGAACATATTTCGAAATTCTTAAATACAATGTGGAGGATAGGGACGGCTGTAAGGGGTGATGTGGAGGCCGATTTTAACCTACGTCTATGAGACAATGAAGGTTAAAAGTTGAAAGTTTTTCTTACAATTTCTTATCCCTGACCAACAGAGAATAGAACAAAGAATTTACGAAGCTAGTTGTAGTAAGACATTTAGGATTGGACCATACACTATTGCCTTGTGTTCCAGCATTAAAATTGTTTATTAACTTTGTGACCTTATTTTGCTGCCATCTTTCTCGGTGTACGGCCACTCCCCAAAGTGGAGTCAGTTTTGAACACATTTTAAAGTTCTAAAATACAATTTGGAGGATAGGGACGGCTGTAAGGGGTGATGTGGAGGCCGTTTTTAACCTACGTCTATGAGACAGTAAAGGTTAAAAGTTGAATAATTTTCTTACAATTTCTCATCCCTGACCAACAGAGAATTGAAAAAAGAATTTACAAAGCTAGTTGTAGTAAGACATTTAGGATTGGAGCATACACTATTGCCTTCTGTTCCAGCGTTAAAATTGTTTATTAACTTTTTGACCTTAGTTTTCTGCCATCTTTCTCGGCGTACGCCCCCCCCCCCAAAGTAGAGTCGGTTCTAAACATATTTCAAAATTCTTAAATACAATGTGGAGGACAGGGACGGCTGTAAGGGGTGATGTGGAGGCCGTTTTAACCTACGTCTATGAGACAGTAAAGGTTAAAAGTTGAAACTTTTTCTTACAATTTCTCATCCCTGACCTACAGAGAATTGTAAAAAGAATTTACGAAGCTAGTTCTAGCAAGACATTCAGGATTGGACCATACACTATTGCCTCTGCTCCAGCATTAAAATTGTTTATTAACTTTATGACCTTAGTTTGCTGCCATCTTTCTCGGCATACGCCCCCCCCTCAAAGTGGAGTCGGTTTTGAACATATTTCGACATTCTTAAATACAATGTGGAGGACAGGGACGGCTGTAAGGGGTGATGTGGAGGCCGATTTTAACCTACGTCTATGAGACAGTAAAGGTTAAAAGTTGAAACTTTTTCTTACAATTTCTCATCCCTGACCTACAGAGAATTGTAAAAAGAATTTACGAAGCTAGTTCTAGCAAGACATTCAGGATTGGACCATACACCATTGCCTCTGCTCTAGCATTAAAATTGTTTAATAACTTTGTGACCTTAGTTTTCTGCCATCTTTCTCGGCGTATGCCCCCCCCCCCAAAGTAGAGTCGGTTCTAAACATATTTCAAAATTCTTAAATACAATGTGGAGGACAGGGACGGCTGTAAGGGGTGATGTGGAGGCCGATTTTAACCTACGTCTATGAGACAGTAAAGGTTAAAAGTTGAAAGTTTTTCTTACAATTTCTCATCCCTGACCTACAGAGAATTGTAAAAAGAATTTACGAAGCTAGTTCTAGCAAGACATTCAGGATTGGACCATACACTATTGCCTCTGCTCTAGCATTAAAATTGTTTATTAACTTTGTGACCTTAGTTTTCTGCCATCTTTCTCGGCGTACGGCCCCCCCAAAGTAGAGTCAGTTCTGAACATATTTCGAAATTCTTAAATACAATGTGGAGGACAGGGACGGCTGTAAGGGGTGATGTGGAGGCCGATTTTAACCTACGTCTATGAGACAGTAAAGGTTAAAAGTTGAAAGTTTTTCTTACAATTTCTCATCCCTGACCTACAGGGAATAGAAAAAAGAATTTACAAAGCTAGTTCTAGTAAGACATTCAGGATTGGACCATACACTATTGCCTCTGCTCCAGCATTAAAATTGTTTAATAACTTTATGACCTTAGTTTGCTGCCATCTTTCTCGGCATACGCCCCCCCCCCTCAAAGTGGAGTCGGTTTTGAACATATTTCGACATTCTTAAATACAATGTGGAGGACAGGGACGGTTGTAAGGGGTGATGTGGAGGCCGATTTTAACCTACGTCTATGAGACAGTAAAGGTTAAAAGTTGAAAGTTTTTCTTACAATTTCTCATCCCTGACCTACAGGGAATAGAAAAAAGAATTTACAAAGCTAGTTCTAGCAAGACATTCAGGATTGGACCATACACTATTGCCTCAGCTCCAGCATTAAAATTGTTTATTAACTGTATGACCTTAGTTTGCTGCCATCTTTCTCGGCATACGGCCCCCCTCAAAGTGGAGTCGGTTTTGAACATATTTCGAAATTCTTAAATACAATGTGGAGGACAGGGACGGCTGTAAGGGGTGATGTGGAGGCCGATTTTAACCTACGTCTATGAGACAGTAAAGGTTAAAAGTTGAAAGTTTTTCTTACAATTTCTCATCCCTGACCTACAGGGAATAGAAAAAAGAATTCACGAAGCTAGTTCTAGTAAGACATTCAGGATTGGAGCATACACTATTGCCTTCTGTTCCAGCGTTAAAATTGTTTATTAACTTTTTGACCTTAGTTTGCTGCCATCTTTCTCCGTGTACGGCCACTCCTCAAAGTGGAGTCAGTTTTGAACACATTTTAAAGTTCTAAAATACAATTTGGAGGATAGGGACGGCTGTAAGGGGTGATGTGGAGGCCGTTTTTAACCTACGTCTATGAGACAGTAAAGGTTAAAAGTTGAATAATTTTCTTACAATTTCTCATCCCTGACCAACAGAGAATTGAAAAAAGAATTTACAAAGCTAGTTGTAGTAAGACATTTAGGATTGGAGCATACACTATTGCCTTCTGTTCCAGCGTGAAAATTGTTTATTAACTTTTTGACCTTAGTTTGCTGCCATCTTTCTCCGTGTACGGCCACTCCTCAAAGTGGAGTCAGTTTTGATCATATTTCGAAATTCTTAAATACAATGTGGAGGACAGGGACGGCTGTAAGGGGTGATGTGGAGGCCGATTTTAACCTATGTCTATGAGACAGTAAAGGTTAAAAGTTGAAAGTTTTTCTTACAATTTCTCATCCCTGACCTACAGGGAATAGAAAAAAGAATTTACGAAGCTAGTTCTAGTAAGACATTCAGGATTGGACCATACACTATTGCCTCTGCTCCAGCATTAACATTGTTTATTAACTTTATGACCTTAGTTTGCTGCCATCTTTCTCGGAATACGCCCCCCCCCTCAAAGTGGAGTCGGTTTTGAACATATTTCGACATTCTTAAATACAATGTGGAGGACAGGGACGGCTGTAAGGGGTGATGTGGAGGCCGATTTTAACCTACGTCTATGAGACAGTAAAGGTTAAAAGTTGAAACTTTTTCTTACAATTTCTCATCCCTGACCTACAGAGAATTGTAAAAAGAATTTACGAAGCTAGTTCTAGCAAGACATTCAGGATTGGACCATACACCATTGCCTCTGCTCCAGCATTAAAATTGTTTAATAACTTTGTGACCTTAGTTTTCTGCCATCTTTCTCGGCGTACGCCCCCCCCCCAAAGTAGAGTCGGTTCTAAACATATTTCGAAATTCTTAAATACAATGTGGAGGACAGGGACGGCTGTAAGTGGTGATGTGGAGGCCGTTTTAACCTACGTCTATGAGACAGTAAAGGTTAAAAGTTGAAACTTTTTCTTACAATTTCTCATCCCTGACCTACAGAGAATTGTAAAAAGAATTTACGAAGCTAGTTCTAGCAAGACATTCAGGATAGGACCATACACTATTGCCTCTGCTCCAGCATTAAAATTGTTTATTAACTTTATGACCTTAGTTTGCTGCCATCTTTCTCGGCATACGCCCCCCCCTCAAAGTGGAGTCGGTTTTGAACATATTTCGACATTCTTAAATACATTGTGGAGGACAGGGACGGCTGTAAGGGGTGATGTGGAGGCCGATTTTAACCTACGTCTATGAGACAGTAAAGGTTAAAAGTTGAAACTTTTTCTTACAATTTCTCATCCCTGACCTACAGAGAATTGTAAAAAGAATTTACGAAGCTAGTTCTAGCAAGACATTCAGGATTGGACCATACACCATTGCCTCTGCTCTAGCATTAAAATTGTTTAATAACTTTGTGACCTTAGTTTTCTGCCATATTTCTCGGCGTACGCCCCCCCCCCCAAGTAGAGTCGGATCTAAACATATTTCGAAATTCTTAAATACAATGTGGAGGACAGGGACAGCTGTAAGGGGTGATGTGGAGGCCGTTTTTAACCTACGTCTATGAGACAGTAAAGGTTAAAAGTTGAACGTTTTTCTTACAATTTCTCATCCCTGACCTACAGGGAATAGAAAAAGAATTTACGAAGCTAGTTCTAGTAAGACATTCAGGATTGGACCATACACTATTGCCTCTGCTCCAGCATTAAAATTGTTTATTAACTTTATGACCTTAGTTTGCTGCCATCTTTCTCGGCATACGCCCCCCCTCAAAGTGGAGTCGGTTTTGAACATATTTCGACATTCTTAAATACAATGTGGAGGACAGGGACGGCTGTAAGGGGTGATGTGGAGGCCGATTTTAAACTACGTCTATGAGACAGTAAAGGTTAAAAGTTGAAACTTTTTCTTACAATTTCTCATCCCTGACCTACAGAGAATTGTAAAAAGAATTTACGGAGCTAGTTCTAGCAAGACATTCAGGATTGGACCATACACTATTGCCTCTGCTCTAGCATTAAAATTGTTTATTAACTTTGTGACCTTAGTTTTCTGCCATCTTTCTCGGCGTACGGCCCCCCCCAAAGTAGAGTCGGTTCTGAACATATTTCAAAATTCTTAAATACAATGTGGAGGACAGGGACGGCTGTAAGGGGTGATGTGGAGGCCGATTTTAACCTACGTCCATGAGACAGTAAAGGTTAAAAGTTGAAAGTTTTTCTTACAATTTCTCATCCCTGACCTACAGGGAATAGAAAAAAGAATTTACAAAGCTAGTTCTAGCAAGACATTCAGGAGTGGACCATACACTATTGCCTCTGCTCCAGCATTAAAATTGTTTATTAACTTTATGACCTTAGTTTGCTGCCATCTTTCTCGGCATACGGCCCCCCTCAAAGTGGAGTCGGTTTTGAACATATTTCGAAATTCTTAAATACAATGTGGAGGACCGGGACGGCTGTAAGGGGTGATGTGGAGGCCGATTTTAACCTACGTCTATGAGACAGTAAAGGTTAAAAGTTGAAAGTTTTTCTTACAATTTCTCATCCCTGACCTACAGGGAATAGAAAAAAGAATTCACAAAGCTAGTTCTAGTAAGACATTCAGGATTGGACCATACACTATTGCCTCTGCTCCAGCATTAAAATTGTTTATTAACTTTATGACCTTAGTTTGCTGCCATCTTTCTCGGCATACGGCCCCCCTCAAAGTGGAGTGGGTTTTGAACATATTTCGAAATTCTTAAATACAATGTGGAGGACAGGGACGGCTGTAAGGGGTGATGTGGAGGCCGATTTTAACCTACGTCTATGAGACAGTAAAGGTTAAAAGTTGAAAGTTTTTCTTACAATTTCTCATCCCTGACCTACAGGGAATAGAAAAAAGAATTTACGAAGCTAGTTCTAGTAAGACATTCAGGATTGGACCATACACTATTGCCTCTGCTCCAGCATTAAAATTGTTTATTAACTTTATGACCTTAGTTTGCTGCCATCTTTCTCGGCATACGGCCCCCCTCAAAGTGGAGTCAGTTTTGAACATATTTCGAAATTCTTAAATACAATGTGGAGGATAGGGACGGCTGTAAGGGGTGATGTGGAGGCCGATTTTAACCTACGTCTATGAGACAGTGAAGGTTAAAAGTTGAAAGTTTTTCTTACAATTTCTTATCCCTGACCAACAGAGAATAGAACAAAGAATTTACGGAGCTAGTTGTAGTAAGACATTTAGGATTGGACCATACACTATTGCCTTGTGTTCCAGCATTAAAATTGTTTATTAACTTTGTGACCTTATTTTGCTGCCATCTTCTCGGTGTACGGCCACTCCCCAAAGTGGAGTCAGTTTTGAACACATTTTAAAGTTCTAAAATACAATTTGGAGGATAGGGACGGCTGTAAGGGGTGATGTGGAGGCCGTTTTTAACCTACGTCTATGAGACAGTAAAGGTTAAAAGTTGAATAATTTTCTTACAATTTCTCATCCCTGACCTACAGAGAATTGTAAAAAGAATTTACGAAGCTAGTTCTAGCAAGACATTCAGGATTGGACCATACACTATTGCCTTTGCTCTAGCATTAAAATTGTTTATTAACTTTGTGACCTTAGTTTTCTGCCATCTTTCTCGGCGTACGGCCCCCCCCAAAGTAGAGTCGGTTCTGAACATATTTCGAAATTCTTAAATACAATGTGGAGGACAGGGACGGCTGTAAGGGGTGATGTGGAGGCCGATTTTAACCTACGTCTATGAGACAGTAAAGGTTAAAAGTTGAAAGATTTTCTTACAATTTCTCATCCCTGACCTACAGGGATAGAAAAAAGAATTTAGGAAGCTAGTTCTAGTAAGACATTCAGGAGTAGACCATACACTATTGCCTCTGCTCCAGCATTAAAATTGTTTATTAACTTTATGACTTTAGTTTGCTGCCATCTTTCTCAGCATACGCCCCCCCCTCAAAGTGGAGTCGGTTTTGAACATATTTCGACATTCTTAAATACAATGTGGAGGACAGGGACGGCTGTAAGGGGTGATGTGGAGGCCGATTTTAACCTACGTCTATGAGACAGTAAAGGTTAAAAGTTGAAACTTTTTCTTACAATTTCTCATCCCTGACCTACAGAGAATTGTAAAAAGAATTTACGAAGCTAGTTCTAGCAAGACATTCAGGATTGGACCATACACCATTGCCTCTGCTCTAGCATTAAAATTGTTTAATAACTTTGTGACCGTAGTTTTCTGCCATATTTCTCGGCGTACGCCCCCCCCCCCCCAAAGTAGAGTCGGTTCTAAACATATTTCGAAATTCTTAAATACAATGTGGCGGACAGGGACGGCTGTAAGGGGTGATGTGGAGGCCGATTTTAACCTACGTCTATGAGACAGTAAAGGTTAAAAGTTGAAACTTTTTCTTACAATTTCTCATCCCTGACCTACAGAGAATTGTAAAAAGAATTTACGAAGCTAGTTCTAGCAAGACATTCAGGATTGGACCATACACCATTGCCTCTGCTCTAGCATTAAAATTGTTTAATAACTTTGTGACTTTAGTTTTCTGCCATCTTTCTCGGCGTACGCCCCCCCCCAAAGTAGAGTCGGTTCTAAACATATTTCGAAATTCTTAAATACAATGTGGAGGACAGGGACGGCTGTAAGGGGTGATGTGGAGGCCGTTTTAACCTACGTCTATGAGACAGTAAAGGTTAAAAGTTGAAACTTTTTCTTACAATTTCTCATCCCTGACCTACAGAGAATTGTAAAAAGAATTTACGAAGCTAGTTCTAGCAAGACATTCAGGATTGGACCATACACTATTGCCTCTGCTCTAGCATTAAAATTGTTTAATAACTTTGTGGCCTTAGTTTTCTGCCATCTTTCTCGGCGTATGCCCCCCCCCAAAGTAGAGTCGGTTCTAAACATATTTCAAAATTCTTAAATACAATGTGGAGGACAGGGACGGCTGTAAGGGGTGATGTGGAGGCCGATTTTAACCTACGTCTATGAGACAGTAAAGGTTAAAAGTTGAAAGTTTTTCTTACAATTTCTCATCCCTGACCTACAGAGAATTGTAAAAAGAATTTACGAAGCTAGTTCTAGCAAGACATTCAGGATTGGACCATACACTATTGCCTCTGCTCTAGCATTAAAATTGTTTATTAACTTTGTGACCTTAGTTTTCTGCCATCTTTCTCGGCGTACGCCCCCCCCCCAAAGTAGAGTCGGTTCTGAACATATTTCGAAATTCTTAAATACAATGTGGAGGACAGGGACGGCTGTAAGGGGTGATGTGGAGGCCGATTTTAACCTACGTCTATGAGACAGTAAAGGTTAAAAGGTGAAAGTTTTTCTTACAATTTCTCATCCCTGACCTACAGGGAATAGAAAAAAGAATTTACGAAGCTAGTTCTAGTAAGACATTCAGGATTGGACCATACACTATTGCCTCTGCTCCAGCATTAAAATTGTTTATTAACTTTATGACCTTAGTTTGCTGCCATCTTTCTCGGCATATGCCCCCCCTCAAAGTGGAGTCGGTTTTGAACATATTTCGACATTCTTAAATACAATGTGGAGGACAGGGACGGCTGTAAGGGGTGATGTGGAGGCCGATTTTAACCTACGTCTATGAGACAGTAAAGGTTAAAAGTTGAAAGTTTTTCTTACAATTTCTCATCCCTGACCTACAGAGAATTGTAAAAAGAATTTACGAAGCTAGTTCTAGCAAGACATTCAGGATTGGACCATACACTATTGCCTCTGCTCTAGCATTAAAATTGTTTATTAACTTTGTGACCTTAGTTTTCTGCCATCTTTCTCGGCGTACGGCCCCCCCTCAAAGTAGAGTCGGTTCTGAACATATTTCGAAATTCTTAAATACAATGTGGAGGACAGGGACGGCTGTAAGGGGTGATGTGGAGGCCGATTTTAACCTACGTCTATGAGACAGTAAAGGTTAAAAGTTGAAAGTTTTTCTTACAATTTCTCATCCCTGACCTACAGGGAATAGAAAAAAGAATTTACGAAGCTAGTTCTAGCAAGACATTCAGGATTGGACCATACACCATTGCCTCTGCTCTAGCATTAAAATTGTTTAATAACTTTGTGACCTTAGTTTTCTGCCATATTTCTCGGCGTACGCCCCCCCCCCAAAGTAGAGTCGGTTCTAAACATATTTCGAAATTCTTAAATACAATGTGGCGGACAGGGACGGCTGTAAGGGGTGATGTGGAGGCCGATTTTAACCTACGTCTATGAGACAGTAAAGGTTAAAAGTTGAAACTTTTTCTTACAATTTCTCATCCCTGACCTACAGAGAATTGTAAAAAGAATTTACGAAGCTAGTTCTAGCAAGACATTCAGGATTGGACCATACACCATTGCCTCTGCTCTAGCATTAAAATTGTTTAATAACTTTGTGACTTTAGTTTTCTGCCATCTTTCTCGACGTACGCCCCCCCCCAAAGTAGAGTCGGTTCTAAACATATTTCGAAATTCTTAAATACAATGTGGAGGACAGGGACGGCTGTAAGGGGTGATGTGGAGGCTGGTTTAACCTACGTCTATGAGACAGTAAAGGTTAAAAGTTGAAACTTTTTCTTACAATTTCTCATCCCTGACCTACAGAGAATTGTAAAAAGAATTTACGAAGCTAGTTCTAGCAAGACATTCAGGATTGGACCATACACTATTGCCTCTGCTCCAGCATTAAAATTGTTTATTAACTTTATGACCTTAGTTTGCTGCCATCTTTCTCGGCATACGCCCCCCCCTCAAAGTGGAGTCGGTTTTGAACATATTTCAACATTCTTAAATACAATGTGGAGGACAGGGACGGCTGTAAGGGGTGATGTGGAGGCCGATTTTAACCTACGTCTATGAGACAGTAAAGGTTAAAAGTTGAAACTTTTTCTTACAATTTCTCATCCCTGACCTACAGAGAATTGTAAAAAGAATTTACGAAGCTAGTTCTAGCAAGACATTCAGGATTGGACCATACACCATTGCCTCTGCTCTAGCATTAAAATTGTTTAATAACTTTGTGACCTTAGTTTTCTGCCATCTTTCTCGGCGTATGCCCCCCCCCCCAAAGTAGAGTCGGTTCTAAACATATTTCAAAATTCTTAAATACAATGTGGAGGACAGGGACGTCTGTAAGGGGTGATGTGGAGGCCGATTTTAACCTATGTCTATGAGACAGTAAAGGTTAAAAGTTGAAAGTTTTTCTTACAATTTCTCATCCCTGACCTACAGAGAATTGTAAAAAGAATTTACGAAGCTAGTTCTAGCAAGACATTCAGGATTGGACCATACACTATTGCCTCTGCTCTAGCATTAAAATTGTTTATTAACTTTGTGACCTTAGTTTTCTGCCATCTTTCTCGGCGTACGCCCCCCCCCAAAGTAGAGTCGGTTCTGAACGTATTTCGAAATTCTTAAATACAATGTGGAGGACAGGGACGGCTGTAAGGGGTGATGTGGAGGCCGATTTTAACCTACGTCTATGAGACAGTAAAGGTTAAAAGTTGAAAGTTTTTCTTACAATTTCTCATCCCTGACCTACAGGGAATAGAAAAAAGAATTTACGAAGCTAGTTCTAGTAAGACATTCAGGATTGGACCATACACTATTGCCTCTGCTCCAGCATTAAAATTGTTTATTAACTTTATGACCTTAGTTTGCTGCCATCTTTCTCGGCATATGCCCCCCCCTCAAAGTGGAGTCGGTTTTGAACATATTTCGACATTCTTAAATACAATGTGGAGGACAGGGACGGCTGTAAGGGGTGATGTGGAGGCCGATTTTAACCTACGTCTATGAGACAGTAAAGGTTAAAAGTTGAAAGTTTTTCTTACAATTTCTCATCCCTGACCTACAGAGAATTGTAAAAAGAATTTACGAAGCTAGTTCTAGCAAGACATTCAGGATTGGACCATACACTATTGCCTCTGCTCTAGCATTAAAATTGTTTATTAACTTTGTGACCTTAGTTTTCTGCCATCTTTCTCGGCGTACGGCCTCCCCTCAAAGTAGAGTCGGTTCTGAACATATTTCGAAATTTTTAAATACAATGTGGAGGACAGGGACGGCTGTAAGGGGTGATGTGGAGGCCGATTTTAACCTACGTCTATGAGACAGTTAAGGTTAAAAGTTGAAAGTTTTTCTTACAATTTCTCATCCCTGACCTACAGGGAATAGAAAAAAGAATTTACGAAGCTAGTTCTAGTAAGACATTCAGGATTGGACCATACACTATTGCCTCTGCTCCAGCATTAAAATTGTTTATTAACTTTATGACCTTAGTTTGCTGCCATCTTTCTCGGCGTACGCCCCCCCCCCAAAGTTGAGTCGGTTCTGAACATATTTCGGAATTCTTAAATACAATGTGGAGGACAGGGACGGCTGTAAGGGGTGATGTGGAGGCCGATTTTCACCTACATCTATGAGACAGTAAAGGTTAAAAGTTGAAAGTTTTTCTTACAATTTCTCATCCCTGACCTACAGGGAATAGAAAAAAGAATTTACGAAGCTAGTTCTAGTAAGACATTCAGGATTGGACCATACACTATTGCCTCTGCTCCAGCATTAAAATTGTTTATTAACTTTATGACCTTAGTTTACTGCCATCTTTCTCGGCATATGCCCCCCCTCAAAGTGAAGTCGGTTTTGAACATATTTCGACATTCTTAAATACAATGTGGAGGACAGGGACGGCTGTAAGGGGTGATGTGGAGGCCGATTTTAACCTATGTCTATGAGACAGTAAAGGTTAAAAGTTGAAACTTTTTCTTACAATTTCTCATCCCTGACCTACAGAGAATTGTAAAAAGAATTTACGAAGCTAGTTCTAGCAAGACATTCAGGATTGGACCATACACCATTGCCTCTGCTCTAGCATTAAAATTGTTTAATAACTTTGTGACCTTAGTTTTCTGCCATCTTTCTCGGCGTATGCCCCCCCCCCAAAGTAGAGTCGGTTCTAAACATATTTCGAAATTCTTAAATACAATGTGGAGGACAGGGACGGCTGTAAGGGGTGATGTGAAGGCCGATTTTAACCTACGTCTATGAGACAGTAAAGGTTAAAAGTTGAAAGTTTTTCTTACAATTTCTCATCCCTGACCTACAGAGAATTGTAAAAAGAATTTACGAAGCTAGTTCTAGCAAGACATTCAGGAGTGGACCATACACTATTGCCTCTGCTCCAGCATTAAAATTGTTTATTAACTTTATGACCTTAGTTTGCTGCCATCTTTCTCGGCATACGGCCCCCCTCAAAGTGGAGTCGGTTTTGAACATATTTCGAAATTCTTAAATACAATGTGGAGGACCGGGACGGCTGTAAGGGGTGATGTGGAGGCCGATTTTAACCTACGTCTATGAGACAGTAAAGGTTAAAAGTTGAAAGTTTTTCTTACAATTTCTCATCCCTGACCTACAGGGAATAGAAAAAAGAATTCACAAAGCTAGTTCTAGTAAGACATTCAGGATTGGACCATACACTATTGCCTCTGCTCCAGCATTAAAATTGTTTATTAACTTTATGACCTTAGTTTGCTGCCATCTTTCTCGGCATACGGCCCCCCTCAAAGTGGAGTGGGTTTTGAACATATTTCGAAATTCTTAAATACAATGTGGAGGACAGGGACGGCTGTAAGGGGTGATGTGGAGGCCGATTTTAACCTACGTCTATGAGACAGTAAAGGTTAAAAGTTGAAAGTTTTTCTTACAATTTCTCATCCCTGACCTACAGGGAATAGAAAAAAGAATTTACGAAGCTAGTTCTAGTAAGACATTCAGGATTGGACCATACACTATTGCCTCTGCTCCAGCATTAAAATTGTTTATTAACTTTATGACCTTAGTTTGCTGCCATCTTTCTCGGCATACGGCCCCCCTCAAAGTGGAGTCAGTTTTGAACATTTTTCGAAATTCTTAAATACAATGTGGAGGATAGGGACGGCTGTAAGGGGTGATGTGGAGGCCGATTTTAACCTACGTCTATGAGACAGTGAAGGTTAAAAGTTGAAAGTTTTTCTTACAATTTCTTATCCCTGACCAACAGAGAATAGAACAAAGAATTTACGGAGCTAGTTGTAGTAAGACATTTAGGATTGGACCATACACTATTGCCTTGTGTTCCAGCATTAAAATTGTTTATTAACTTTGTGACCTTATTTTGCTGCCATCTTCTCGGTGTACGGCCACTCCCCAAAGTGGAGTCAGTTTTGAACACATTTTAAAGTTCTAAAATACAATTTGGAGGATAGGGACGGCTGTAAGGGGTGATGTGGAGGCCGTTTTTAACCTACGTCTATGAGACAGTAAAGGTTAAAAGTTGAATAATTTTCTTACAATTTCTCATCCCTGACCTACAGAGAATTGTAAAAAGAATTTACGAAGCTAGTTCTAGCAAGACATTCAGGATTGGACCATACACTATTGCCTTTGCTCTAGCATTAAAATTGTTTATTAACTTTGTGACCTTAGTTTTCTGCCATCTTTCTCGGCGTACGGCCCCCCCCAAAGTAGAGTCGGTTCTGAACATATTTCGAAATTCTTAAATACAATGTGGAGGACAGGGACGGCTGTAAGGGGTGATGTGGAGGCCGATTTTAACCTACGTCTATGAGACAGTAAAGGTTAAAAGTTGAAAGATTTTCTTACAATTTCTCATCCCTGACCTACAGGGATAGAAAAAAGAATTTAGGAAGCTAGTTCTAGTAAGACATTCAGGAGTGGACCATACACTATTGCCTCTGCTCCAGCATTAAAATTGTTTATTAACTTTATGACTTTAGTTTGCTGCCATCTTTCTCAGCATACGCCCCCCCCTCAAAGTGGAGTCGGTTTTGAACATATTTCGACATTCTTAAATACAATGTGGAGGACAGGGACGGCTGTAAGGGGTGATGTGGAGGCCGATTTTAACCTACGTCTATGAGACAGTAAAGGTTAAAAGTTGAAACTTTTTCTTACAATTTCTCATCCCTGACCTACAGAGAATTGTAAAAAGAATTTACGAAGCTAGTTCTAGCAAGACATTCAGGATTGGACCATACACCATTGCCTCTGCTCTAGCATTAAAATTGTTTAATAACTTTGTGACCGTAGTTTTCTGCCATATTTCTCGGCGTACGCCCCCCCCCCCCCAAAGTAGAGTCGGTTCTAAACATATTTCGAAATTCTTAAATACAATGTGGCGGACAGGGACGGCTGTAAGGGGTGATGTGGAGGCCGATTTTAACCTACGTCTATGAGACAGTAAAGGTTAAAAGTTGAAACTTTTTCTTACAATTTCTCATCCCTGACCTACAGAGAATTGTAAAAAGAATTTACGAAGCTAGTTCTAGCAAGACATTCAGGATTGGACCATACACCATTGCCTCTGCTCTAGCATTAAAATTGTTTAATAACTTTGTGACTTTAGTTTTCTGCCATCTTTCTCGGCGTACGCCCCCCCCCAAAGTAGAGTCGGTTCTAAACATATTTCGAAATTCTTAAATACAATGTGGAGGACAGGGACGGCTGTAAGGGGTGATGTGGAGGCCGTTTTAACCTACGTCTATGAGACAGTAAAGGTTAAAAGTTGAAACTTTTTCTTACAATTTCTCATCCCTGACCTACAGAGAATTGTAAAAAGAATTTACGAAGCTAGTTCTAGCAAGACATTCAGGATTGGACCATACACTATTGCCTCTGCTCTAGCATTAAAATTGTTTAATAACTTTGTGGCCTTAGTTTTCTGCCATCTTTCTCGGCGTATGCCCCCCCCAAAGTAGAGTCGGTTCTAAACATATTTCAAAATTCTTAAATACAATGTGGAGGACAGGGACGGCTGTAAGGGGTGATGTGGAGGCCGATTTTAACCTACGTCTATGAGACAGTAAAGGTTAAAAGTTGAAAGTTTTTCTTACAATTTCTCATCCCTGACCTACAGAGAATTGTAAAAAGAATTTACGAAGCTAGTTCTAGCAAGACATTCAGGATTGGACCATACACTATTGCCTCTGCTCTAGCATTAAAATTGTTTATTAACTTTGTGACCTTAGTTTTCTGCCATCTTTCTCGGCGTACGCCCCCCCCCCAAAGTAGAGTCGGTTCTGAACATATTTCGAAATTCTTAAATACAATGTGGAGGACAGGGACGGCTGTAAGGGGTGATGTGGAGGCCGATTTTAACCTACGTCTATGAGACAGTAAAGGTTAAAAGGTGAAAGTTTTTCTTACAATTTCTCATCCCTGACCTACAGGGAATAGAAAAAAGAATTTACGAAGCTAGTTCTAGTAAGACATTCAGGATTGGACCATACACTATTGCCTCTGCTCCAGCATTAAAATTGTTTATTAACTTTATGACCTTAGTTTGCTGCCATCTTTCTCGGCATATGCCCCCCCTCAAAGTGGAGTCGGTTTTGAACATATTTCGACATTCTTAAATACAATGTGGAGGACAGGGACGGCTGTAAGGGGTGATGTGGAGGCCGATTTTAACCTACGTCTATGAGACAGTAAAGGTTAAAAGTTGAAAGTTTTTCTTACAATTTCTCATCCCTGACCTACAGAGAATTGTAAAAAGAATTTACGAAGCTAGTTCTAGCAAGACATTCAGGATTGGACCATACACTATTGCCTCTGCTCTAGCATTAAAATTGTTTATTAACTTTGTGACCTTAGTTTTCTGCCATCTTTCTCGGCGTACGGCCCCCCCTCAAAGTAGAGTCGGTTCTGAACATATTTCGAAATTCTTAAATACAATGTGGAGGACAGGGACGGCTGTAAGGGGTGATGTGGAGGCCGATTTTAACCTACGTCTATGAGACAGTAAAGGTTAAAAGTTGAAAGTTTTTCTTACAATTTCTCATCCCTGACCTACAGGGAATAGAAAAAAGAATTTACGAAGCTAGTTCTAGCAAGACATTCAGGATTGGACCATACACCATTGCCTCTGCTCTAGCATTAAAATTGTTTAATAACTTTGTGACCTTAGTTTTCTGCCATATTTCTCGGCGTACGCCCCCCCCCCAAAGTAGAGTCGGTTCTAAACATATTTCGAAATTCTTAAATACAATGTGGCGGACAGGGACGGCTGTAAGGGGTGATGTGGAGGCCGATTTTAACCTACGTCTATGAGACAGTAAAGGTTAAAAGTTGAAACTTTTTCTTACAATTTCTCATCCCTGACCTACAGAGAATTGTAAAAAGAATTTACGAAGCTAGTTCTAGCAAGACATTCAGGATTGGACCATACACCATTGCCTCTGCTCTAGCATTAAAATTGTTTAATAACTTTGTGACTTTAGTTTTCTGCCATCTTTCTCGACGTACGCCCCCCCCCCAAAGTAGAGTCGGTTCTAAACATATTTCGAAATTCTTAAATACAATGTGGAGGACAGGGACGGCTGTAAGGGGTGATGTGGAGGCTGGTTTAACCTACGTCTATGAGACAGTAAAGGTTAAAAGTTGAAACTTTTTCTTACAATTTCTCATCCCTGACCTACAGAGAATTGTAAAAAGAATTTACGAAGCTAGTTCTAGCAAGACATTCAGGATTGGACCATACACTATTGCCTCTGCTCCAGCATTAAAATTGTTTATTAACTTTATGACCTTAGTTTGCTGCCATCTTTCTCGGCATACGCCCCCCCCTCAAAGTGGAGTCGGTTTTGAACATATTTCAACATTCTTAAATACAATGTGGAGGACAGGGACGGCTGTAAGGGGTGATGTGGAGGCCGATTTTAACCTACGTCTATGAGACAGTAAAGGTTAAAAGTTGAAACTTTTTCTTACAATTTCTCATCCCTGACCTACAGAGAATTGTAAAAAGAATTTACGAAGCTAGTTCTAGCAAGACATTCAGGATTGGACCATACACCATTGCCTCTGCTCTAGCATTAAAATTGTTTAATAACTTTGTGACCTTAGTTTTCTGCCATCTTTCTCGGCGTATGCCCCCCCCCCAAAGTAGAGTCGGTTCTAAACATATTTCAAAATTCTTAAATACAATGTGGAGGACAGGGACGTCTGTAAGGGGTGATGTGGAGGCCGATTTTAACCTATGTCTATGAGACAGTAAAGGTTAAAAGTTGAAAGTTTTTCTTACAATTTCTCATCCCTGACCTACAGAGAATTGTAAAAAGAATTTACGAAGCTAGTTCTAGCAAGACATTCAGGATTGGACCATACACTATTGCCTCTGCTCTAGCATTAAAATTGTTTATTAACTTTGTGACCTTAGTTTTCTGCCATCTTTCTCGGCGTACGCCCCCCCCCAAAGTAGAGTCGGTTCTGAACGTATTTCGAAATTCTTAAATACAATGTGGAGGACAGGGACGGCTGTAAGGGGTGATGTGGAGGCCGATTTTAACCTACGTCTATGAGACAGTAAAGGTTAAAAGTTGAAAGTTTTTCTTACAATTTCTCATCCCTGACCTACAGGGAATAGAAAAAAGAATTTACGAAGCTAGTTCTAGTAAGACATTCAGGATTGGACCATACACTATTGCCTCTGCTCCAGCATTAAAATTGTTTATTAACTTTATGACCTTAGTTTGCTGCCATCTTTCTCGGCATATGCCCCCCCCTCAAAGTGGAGTCGGTTTTGAACATATTTCGACATTCTTAAATACAATGTGGAGGACAGGGACGGCTGTAAGGGGTGATGTGGAGGCCGATTTTAACCTACGTCTATGAGACAGTAAAGGTTAAAAGTTGAAAGTTTTTCTTACAATTTCTCATCCCTGACCTACAGAGAATTGTAAAAAGAATTTACGAAGCTAGTTCTAGCAAGACATTCAGGATTGGACCATACACTATTGCCTCTGCTCTAGCATTAAAATTGTTTATTAACTTTGTGACCTTAGTTTTCTGCCATCTTTCTCGGCGTACGGCCTCCCCTCAAAGTAGAGTCGGTTCTGAACATATTTCGAAATTTTTAAATACAATGTGGAGGACAGGGACGGCTGTAAGGGGTGATGTGGAGGCCGATTTTAACCTACGTCTATGAGACAGTTAAGGTTAAAAGTTGAAAGTTTTTCTTACAATTTCTCATCCCTGACCTACAGGGAATAGAAAAAAGAATTTACGAAGCTAGTTCTAGTAAGACATTCAGGATTGGACCATACACTATTGCCTCTGCTCCAGCATTAAAATTGTTTATTAACTTTATGACCTTAGTTTGCTGCCATCTTTCTCGGCGTACGCCCCCCCCCCAAAGTTGAGTCGGTTCTGAACATATTTCGGAATTCTTAAATACAATGTGGAGGACAGGGACGGCTGTAAGGGGTGATGTGGAGGCCGATTTTCACCTACATCTATGAGACAGTAAAGGTTAAAAGTTGAAAGTTTTTCTTACAATTTCTCATCCCTGACCTACAGGGAATAGAAAAAAGAATTTACGAAGCTAGTTCTAGTAAGACATTCAGGATTGGACCATACACTATTGCCTCTGCTCCAGCATTAAAATTGTTTATTAACTTTATGACCTTAGTTTACTGCCATCTTTCTCGGCATATGCCCCCCCTCAAAGTGAAGTCGGTTTTGAACATATTTCGACATTCTTAAATACAATGTGGAGGACAGGGACGGCTGTAAGGGGTGATGTGGAGGCCGATTTTAACCTATGTCTATGAGACAGTAAAGGTTAAAAGTTGAAACTTTTTCTTACAATTTCTCATCCCTGACCTACAGAGAATTGTAAAAAGAATTTACGAAGCTAGTTCTAGCAAGACATTCAGGATTGGACCATACACCATTGCCTCTGCTCTAGCATTAAAATTGTTTAATAACTTTGTGACCTTAGTTTTCTGCCATCTTTCTCGGCGTATGCCCCCCCCCCAAAGTAGAGTCGGTTCTAAACATATTTCGAAATTCTTAAATACAATGTGGAGGACAGGGACGGCTGTAAGGGGTGATGTGAAGGCCGATTTTAACCTACGTCTATGAGACAGTAAAGGTTAAAAGTTGAAAGTTTTTCTTACAATTTCTCATCCCTGACCTACAGAGAATTGTAAAAAGAATTTACGAAGCTAGTTCTAGCAAGACATTCAGGATTGGACCATACACTATTGCCTCTGCTCTAGCATTAAAATTGTTTATTAACTTTGTGACCTTAGTTTTCTGCCATCTTTCTCGGCGTACAGCCCCCCCTCAAAGTAGAGTCGGTTCTGAACATATTTCGAAATTCTTAAATACAATGTGGAGGACAGGGACGGCTGTAAGGGGTGATGTGGAGGCCGATTTTAACCTACGTCTATGAGACAGTAAAGGTTAAAAGTTGAAAGTTTTTCTTACAATTTCTCATCCCTGACCTACAGGGAATAGAAAAAAGAATTTACGAAGCTAGTTCTAGCAAGACATTCAGGATTGGACCATACACCATTGCCTCTGCTCTAGCATTAAAATTGTTTAATAACTTTGTGACCGTAGTTTTCTGCCATATTTCTCGGCGTACGCCCCCCCCCCCCAAAGTAGAGTCGGTTCTAAACATATTTCGAAATTCTTAAATACAATGTGGCGGACAGGGACGGCTGTAAGGGGTGATGTGGAGGCCGATTTTAACCTACGTCTATGAGACAGTAAAGGTTAAAAGTTGAAACTTTTTCTTACAATTTCTCATCCCTGACCTACAGAGAATTGTAAAAAGAATTTACGAAGCTAGTTCTAGCAAGACATTCAGGATTGGACCATACACCATTGCCTCTGCTCTAGCATTAAAATTGTTTAATAACTTTGTGACTTTAGTTTTCTGCCATCTTTCTCGGCGTACGCCCCCCCCCAAAGTAGAGTCGGTTCTAAACATATTTCGAAATTCTTAAATACAATGTGGAGGACAGGGACGGCTGTAAGGGGTGATGTGGAGGCCGTTTTAACCTACGTCTATGAGACAGTAAAGGTTAAAAGTTGAAACTTTTTCTTACAATTTCTCATCCCTGACCTACAGAGAATTGTAAAAAGAATTTACGAAGCTAGTTCTAGCAAGACATTCAGGATTGGACCATACACTATTGCCTCTGCTCCAGCATTAAAATTGTTTATTAACTTTATGACCTTAGTTTGCTGCCATCTTTCTCGGCATACGCCCCCCCCTCAAAGTGGAGTCGGTTTTGAACATATTTCAACATTCTTAAATACAATGTGGAGGACAGGGACGGTTGTAAGGGGTGATGTGGAGGCCGATTTTAACCTACGTCTATGAGACAGTAAAGGTTAAAAGTTGAAACTTTTTCTTACAATTTCTCATCCCTGACCTACAGAGAATTGTAAAAAGAATTTACGAAGCTAGTTCTAGCAAGACATTCAGGATTGGACCATACACCATTGCCTCTGCTCTAGCATTAAAATTGTTTAATAACTTTGTGACCTTAGTTTTCTGCCATCTTTCTCGGCGTATGCCCCCCCCCAAAGTAGAGTCGGTTCTAAACATATTTCAAAATTCTTAAATACAATGTGGAGGACAGGGACGTCTGTAAGGGGTGATGTGGAGGCCGATTTTAACCTACGTCTATGAGACAGTAAAGGTTAAAAGTTGAAAGTTTTTCTTACAATTTCTCATCCCTGACCTACAGAGAATTGTAAAAAGAATTTACGAAGCTAGTTCTAGCAAGACATTCAGGATTGGACCATACACTATTGCCTCTGCTCTAGCATTAAAATTGTTTATTAACTTTGTGACCTTAGTTTTCTGCCATCTTTCTCGGCGTACGCCCCCCCCCCCAAAGTAGAGTCGGTTCTGAACATATTTCGAAATTCTTAAATACAATGTGGAGGACAGGGACGGCTGTAAGGGGTGATGTGGAGGCCGATTTTAACCTACGTCTATGAGACAGTAAAGGTTAAAAGTTGAAAGTTTTTCTTACAATTTCTCATCCCTGACCTACAGGGAATAGAAAAAAGAATTTACGAAGCTAGTTCTAGTAAGACATTCAGGATTGGACCATACACTATTGCCTCTGCTCCAGCATTAAAATTGTTTATTAACTTTATGACCTTAGTTTGCTGCCATCTTTCTCGGCATATGCCCCCCCCTCAAAGTGGAGTCGGTTTTGAACATATTTCGACATTCTTAAATACAATGTGGAGGACAGGGACGGCTGTAAGGGGTGATGTGGAGGCCGATTTTAACCTACGTCTATGAGACAGTAAAGGTTAAAAGTTGAAAGTTTTTCTTACAATTTCTCATCCCTGACCTACAGAGAATTGTAAAAAGAATTTACGAAGCTAGTTCTAGCAAGACATTCAGGATTGGACCATACACTATTGCCTCTGCTCTAGCATTAAAATTGTTTATTAACTTTGTGACCTTAGTTTTCTGCCATCTTTCTCGGCGTACGGCCTCCCCTCAAAGTAGAGTCGGTTCTGAACATATTTCGAAATTCTTAAATACAATGTGGAGGACAGGGACGGCTGTAAGGGGTGATGTGGAGGCCGATTTTAACCTACGTCTATGAGACAGTAAAGGTTAAAAGTTGAAAGTTTTTCTTACAATTTCTCATCCCTGACCTACAGGGAATAGAAAAAAGAATTTACGAAGCTAGTTCTAGTAAGACATTCAGGATTGGACCATACACTATTGCCTCTGCTCCAGCATTAAAATTGTTTATTAACTTTATGACCTTAGTTTGCTGCCATCTTTCTCGGCGTACGCCCCCCCCCAAAGTTGAGTCGGTTCTGAACATATTTCGGAATTCTTAAATACAATGTGGAGGACAGGGACGGCTGTAAGGGGTGATGTGGAGGCCGATTTTAACCTACATCTATGAGACAGTAAAGGTTAAAAGTTGAAAGTTTTTCTTACAATTTCTCATCCCTGACCTACAGGGAATAGAAAAAAGAATTTACGAAGCTAGTTCTAGTAAGACATTCAGGATTGGACCATACACTATTGCCTCTGCTCCAGCATTAAAATTGTTTATTAACTTTATGACCTTAGTTTGCTGCCATCTTTCTCGGCATATGCCCCCCCTCAAAGTGGAGTCGGTTTTGAACATATTTTGACATTCTTAAATACAATGTGGAGGACAGGGACGGCTGTAAGGGGTGATGTGGAGGCCGATTTTAACCTATGTCTATGAGACAGTAAAGGTTAAAAGTTGAAACTTTTTCTTACAATTTCTCATCCCTGACCTACAGAGAATTGTAAAAAGAATTTACGAAGCTAGTTCTAGCAAGACATTCAGGATTGGACCATACACCATTGCCTCTGCTCTAGCATTAAAATTGTTTAATAACTTTGTGACCTTAGTTTTCTGCCATCTTTCTCGGCGTATGCCCCCCCCCCAAAGTAGAGTCGGTTCTAAACATATTTCGAAATTCTTAAATACAATGTGGAGGACAGGGACGGCTGTAAGGGGTGATGTGAAGGCCGATTTTAACCTACGTCTATGAGACAGTAAAGGTTAAAAGTTGAAAGTTTTTCTTACAATTTCTCATCCCTGACCTACAGAGAATTGTAAAAAGAATTTACGAAGCTAGTTCTAGCAAGACATTCAGGATTGGACCATACACCATTGCCTCTGCTCTAGCATTAAAATTGTTTAATAACTTTGTGACTTTAGTTTTCTGCCATCTTTCTCGACGTACGCCCCCCCCCCAAAGTAGAGTCGGTTCTAAACATATTTCGAAATTCTTAAATACAATGTGGAGGACAGGGACGGCTGTAAGGGGTGATGTGGAGGCTGGTTTAACCTACGTCTATGAGACAGTAAAGGTTAAAAGTTGAAACTTTTTCTTACAATTTCTCATCCCTGACCTACAGAGAATTGTAAAAAGAATTTACGAAGCTAGTTCTAGCAAGACATTCAGGATTGGACCATACACTATTGCCTCTGCTCCAGCATTAAAATTGTTTATTAACTTTATGACCTTAGTTTGCTGCCATCTTTCTCGGCATACGCCCCCCCCTCAAAGTGGAGTCGGTTTTGAACATATTTCAACATTCTTAAATACAATGTGGAGGACAGGGACGGCTGTAAGGGGTGATGTGGAGGCCGATTTTAACCTACGTCTATGAGACAGTAAAGGTTAAAAGTTGAAACTTTTTCTTACAATTTCTCATCCCTGACCTACAGAGAATTGTAAAAAGAATTTACGAAGCTAGTTCTAGCAAGACATTCAGGATTGGACCATACACCATTGCCTCTGCTCTAGCATTAAAATTGTTTAATAACTTTGTGACCTTAGTTTTCTGCCATCTTTCTCGGCGTATGCCCCCCCCCCCAAAGTAGAGTCGGTTCTAAACATATTTCAAAATTCTTAAATACAATGTGGAGGACAGGGACGTCTGTAAGGGGTGATGTGGAGGCCGATTTTAACCTATGTCTATGAGACAGTAAAGGTTAAAAGTTGAAAGTTTTTCTTACAATTTCTCATCCCTGACCTACAGAGAATTGTAAAAAGAATTTACGAAGCTAGTTCTAGCAAGACATTCAGGATTGGACCATACACTATTGCCTCTGCTCTAGCATTAAAATTGTTTATTAACTTTGTGACCTTAGTTTTCTGCCATCTTTCTCGGCGTACGCCCCCCCCCAAAGTAGAGTCGGTTCTGAACGTATTTCGAAATTCTTAAATACAATGTGGAGGACAGGGACGGCTGTAAGGGGTGATGTGGAGGCCGATTTTAACCTACGTCTATGAGACAGTAAAGGTTAAAAGTTGAAAGTTTTTCTTACAATTTCTCATCCCTGACCTACAGGGAATAGAAAAAAGAATTTACGAAGCTAGTTCTAGTAAGACATTCAGGATTGGACCATACACTATTGCCTCTGCTCCAGCATTAAAATTGTTTATTAACTTTATGACCTTAGTTTGCTGCCATCTTTCTCGGCATATGCCCCCCCCTCAAAGTGGAGTCGGTTTTGAACATATTTCGACATTCTTAAATACAATGTGGAGGACAGGGACGGCTGTAAGGGGTGATGTGGAGGCCGATTTTAACCTACGTCTATGAGACAGTAAAGGTTAAAAGTTGAAAGTTTTTCTTACAATTTCTCATCCCTGACCTACAGAGAATTGTAAAAAGAATTTACGAAGCTAGTTCTAGCAAGACATTCAGGATTGGACCATACACTATTGCCTCTGCTCTAGCATTAAAATTGTTTATTAACTTTGTGACCTTAGTTTTCTGCCATCTTTCTCGGCGTACGGCCTCCCCTCAAAGTAGAGTCGGTTCTGAACATATTTCGAAATTTTTAAATACAATGTGGAGGACAGGGACGGCTGTAAGGGGTGATGTGGAGGCCGATTTTAACCTACGTCTATGAGACAGTTAAGGTTAAAAGTTGAAAGTTTTTCTTACAATTTCTCATCCCTGACCTACAGGGAATAGAAAAAAGAATTTACGAAGCTAGTTCTAGTAAGACATTCAGGATTGGACCATACACTATTGCCTCTGCTCCAGCATTAAAATTGTTTATTACCTTTATGACCTTAGTTTGCTGCCATCTTTCTCGGCGTACGCCCCCCCCCCAAAGTTGAGTCGGTTCTGAACATATTTCGGAATTCTTAAATACAATGTGGAGGACAGGGACGGCTGTAAGGGGTGATGTGGAGGCCGATTTTCACCTACATCTATGAGACAGTAAAGGTTAAAAGTTGAAAGTTTTTCTTACAATTTCTCATCCCTGACCTACAGGGAATAGAAAAAAGAATTTACGAAGCTAGTTCTAGTAAGACATTCAGGATTGGACCATACACTATTGCCTCTGCTCCAGCATTAAAATTGTTTATTAACTTTATGACCTTAGTTTACTGCCATCTTTCTCGGCATATGCCCCCCCTCAAAGTGAAGTCGGTTTTGAACATATTTCGACATTCTTAAATACAATGTGGAGGACAGGGACGGCTGTAAGGGGTGATGTGGAGGCCGATTTTAACCTATGTCTATGAGACAGTAAAGGTTAAAAGTTGAAACTTTTTCTTACAATTTCTCATCCCTGACCTACAGAGAATTGTAAAAAGAATTTACGAAGCTAGTTCTAGCAAGACATTCAGGATTGGACCATACACCATTGCCTCTGCTCTAGCATTAAAATTGTTTAATAACTTTGTGACCTTAGTTTTCTGCCATCTTTCTCGGCGTATGCCCCCCCCCCAAAGTAGAGTCGGTTCTAAACATATTTCGAAATTCTTAAATACAATGTGGAGGACAGGGACGGCTGTAAGGGGTGATGTGAAGGCCGATTTTAACCTACGTCTATGAGACAGTAAAGGTTAAAAGTTGAAAGTTTTTCTTACAATTTCTCATCCCTGACCTACAGAGAATTGTAAAAAGAATTTACGAAGCTAGTTCTAGCAAGACATTCAGGATTGGACCATACACTATTGCCTCTGCTCTAGCATTAAAATTGTTTATTAACTTTGTGACCTTAGTTTTCTGCCATCTTTCTCGGCGTACAGCCCCCCCTCAAAGTAGAGTCGGTTCTGAACATATTTCGAAATTCTTAAATACAATGTGGAGGACAGGGACGGCTGTAAGGGGTGATGTGGAGGCCGATTTTAACCTACGTCTATGAGACAGTAAAGGTTAAAAGTTGAAAGTTTTTCTTACAATTTCTCATCCCTGACCTACAGGGAATAGAAAAAAGAATTTACGAAGCTAGTTCTAGCAAGACATTCAGGATTGGACCATACACCATTGCCTCTGCTCTAGCATTAAAATTGTTTAATAACTTTGTGACCGTAGTTTTCTGCCATATTTCTCGGCGTACGCCCCCCCCCCCCCAAAGTAGAGTCGGTTCTAAACATATTTCAAAATTCTTAAATACAATGTGGCGGACAGGGACGGCTGTAAGGGGTGATGTGGAGGCCGATTTTAACCTACGTCTATGAGACAGTAAAGGTTAAAAGTTGAAACTTTTTCTTACAATTTCTCATCCCTGACCTACAGAGAATTGTAAAAAGAATTTACGAAGCTAGTTCTAGCAAGACATTCAGGATTGGACCATACACCATTGCCTCTGCTCTAGCATTAAAATTGTTTAATAACTTTGTGACTTTAGTTTTCTGCCATCTTTCTCGGCGTACGCCCCCCCCCAAAGTAGAGTCGGTTCTAAACATATTTCGAAATTCTTAAATACAATGTGGAGGACAGGGACGGCTGTAAGGGGTGATGTGGAGGCCGTTTTAACCTACGTCTATGAGACAGTAAAGGTTAAAAGTTGAAACTTTTTCTTACAATTTCTCATCCCTGACCTACAGAGAATTGTAAAAAGAATTTACGAAGCTAGTTCTAGCAAGACATTCAGGATTGGACCATACACTATTGCCTCTGCTCCAGCATTAAAATTGTTTATTAACTTTATGACCTTAGTTTGCTGCCATCTTTCTCGGCATACGCCCCCCCCTCAAAGTGGAGTCGGTTTTGAACATATTTCAACATTCTTAAATACAATGTGGAGGACAGGGACGGTTGTAAGGGGTGATGTGGAGGCCGATTTTAACCTACGTCTATGAGACAGTAAAGGTTAAAAGTTGAAACTTTTTCTTACAATTTCTCATCCCTGACCTACAGAGAATTGTAAAAAGAATTTACGAAGCTAGTTCTAGCAAGACATTCAGGATTGGACCATACACCATTGCCTCTGCTCTAGCATTAAAATTGTTTAATAACTTTGTGACCTTAGTTTTCTGCCATCTTTCTCGGCGTATGCCCCCCCCCAAAGTAGAGTCGGTTCTAAACATATTTCAAAATTCTTAAATACAATGTGGAGGACAGGGACGTCTGTAAGGGGTGATGTGGAGGCCGATTTTAACCTACGTCTATGAGACAGTAAAGGTTAAAAGTTGAAAGTTTTTCTTACAATTTCTCATCCCTGACCTACAGAGAATTGTAAAAAGAATTTACGAAGCTAGTTCTAGCAAGACATTCAGGATTGGACCATACACTATTGCCTCTGCTCTAGCATTAAAATTGTTTATTAACTTTGTGACCTTAGTTTTCTGCCATCTTTCTCGGCGTACGCCCCCCCCCCAAAGTAGAGTCGGTTCTGAACATATTTCGAAATTCTTAAATACAATGTGGAGGACAGGGACGGCTGTAAGGGGTGATGTGGAGGCCGATTTTAACCTACGTCTATGAGACAGTAAAGGTTAAAAGTTGAAAGTTTTTCTTACAATTTCTCATCCCTGACCTACAGGGAATAGAAAAAAGAATTTACGAAGCTAGTTCTAGTAAGACATTCAGGATTGGACCATACACTATTGCCTCTGCTCCAGCATTAAAATTGTTTATTAACTTTATGACCTTAGTTTGCTGCCATCTTTCTCGGCATATGCCCCCCCCTCAAAGTGGAGTCGGTTTTGAACATATTTCGACATTCTTAAATACAATGTGGAGGACAGGGACGGCTGTAAGGGGTGATGTGGAGGCCGATTTTAACCTACGTCTATGAGACAGTAAAGGTTAAAAGTTGAAAGTTTTTCTTACAATTTCTCATCCCTGACCTACAGAGAATTGTAAAAAGAATTTACGAAGCTAGTTCTAGCAAGACATTCAGGATTGGACCATACACTATTGCCTCTGCTCTAGCATTAAAATTGTTTATTAACTTTGTGACCTTAGTTTTCTGCCATCTTTCTCGGCGTACGGCCTCCCCTCAAAGTAGAGTCGGTTCTGAACATATTTCGAAATTCTTAAATACAATGTGGAGGACAGGGACGGCTGTAAGGGGTGATGTGGAGGCCGATTTTAACCTACGTCTATGAGACAGTAAAGGTTAAAAGTTGAAAGTTTTTCTTACAATTTCTCATCCCTGACCTACAGGGAATAGAAAAAAGAATTTACGAAGCTAGTTCTAGTAAGACATTCAGGATTGGACCATACACTATTGCCTCTGCTCCAGCATTAAAATTGTTTATTAACTTTATGACCTTAGTTTGCTGCCATCTTTCTCGGCGTACGCCCCCCCCCAAAGTTGAGTCGGTTCTGAACATATTTCGGAATTCTTAAATACAATGTGGAGGACAGGGACGGCTGTAAGGGGTGATGTGGAGGCCGATTTTAACCTACATCTATGAGACAGTAAAGGTTAAAAGTTGAAAGTTTTTCTTACAATTTCTCATCCCTGACCTACAGGGAATAGAAAAAAGAATTTACGAAGCTAGTTCTAGTAAGACATTCAGGATTGGACCATACACTATTGCCTCTGCTCCAGCATTAAAATTGTTTATTAACTTTATGACCTTAGTTTGCTGCCATCTTTCTCGGCATATGCCCCCCCTCAAAGTGGAGTCGGTTTTGAACATATTTTGACATTCTTAAATACAATGTGGAGGACAGGGACGGCTGTAAGGGGTGATGTGGAGGCCGATTTTAACCTATGTCTATGAGACAGTAAAGGTTAAAAGTTGAAACTTTTTCTTACAATTTCTCATCCCTGACCTACAGAGAATTGTAAAAAGAATTTACGAAGCTAGTTCTAGCAAGACATTCAGGATTGGACCATACACCATTGCCTCTGCTCTAGCATTAAAATTGTTTAATAACTTTGTGACCTTAGTTTTCTGCCATCTTTCTCGGCGTATGCCCCCCCCCAAAGTAGAGTCGGTTCTAAACATATTTCGAAATTCTTAAATACAATGTGGAGGACAGGGACGGCTGTAAGGGGTGATGTGAAGGCCGATTTTAACCTACGTCTATGAGACAGTAAAGGTTAAAAGTTGAAAGTTTTTCTTACAATTTCTCATCCCTGACCTACAGAGAATTGTAAAAAGAATTTACGAAGCTAGTTCTAGCAAGACATTCAGGATTGGACCATACACTATTGCCTCTGCTCTAGCATTAAAATTGTTTATTAACTTTGTGACCTTAGTTTTCTGCCATCTTTCTCGGCGTACAGCCCCCCCTCAAAGTAGAGTCGGTTCTGAACATATTTCGAAATTCTTAAATACAATGTGGAGGACAGGGACGGCTGTAAGGGGTGATGTGGAGGCCGATTTTAACCTACGTCTATGAGACAGTAAAGGTTAAAAGTTGAAAGTTTTTCTTACAATTTCTCATCCCTGACCTACAGGGAATAGAAAAAAGAATTTACGAAGCTAGTTCTAGTAAGACATTCAGGAGTGGACCATACACTATTGCCTCTGCTCCAGCATTAAAATTGTTTATTAACTTTATGACCTTAGTTTGCTGCCATCTTTCTCGGCATACGCCCCCCCCTCAAAGTGGAGTCGGTTTTGAACATATTTCGACATTCTTAAATACAATGTGGAGGACAGGGACGGCTGTAAGGGGTGATGTGGAGGCCGATTTTAACCTACGTCTATGAGACAGTAAAGGTTAAAAGTTGAAACTTTTTCTTACAATTTCTCATCCCTGACCTACAGAGAATTGTAAAAAGAATTTACGAAGCTAGTTCTAGCAAGACATTCAGGATTGGACCATACACCATTGCCTCTGCTCTAGCATTAAAATTGTTTAATAACTTTGTGACCTTATTTTTCTGCCATATTTCTCGGCGTACGCCCCCCCCCCCCCAAAGTAGAGTCGGTTCTAAACATATTTCGAAATTTTTAAATACAATGTGGAGGACAGGGACGGCTGTAAGGGGTGATGTGGAGGCCGATTTTAACCTATGTCTATGAGACAGTAAAGGTTAAAAGTTGAAAGTTTTTCTTACAATTTCTCATCCCTGACCTACAGGGAATAGAAAAAAGAATTTACGAAGCTAGTTCTAGTAAGACATTCAGGATTGGACCATACACTATTGCCTCTGCTCCAGCATTAAAATTGTTTATTAACTTTATGACCTTAGTTTGCTGCCATCTTTCTCGGCATATGCCCCCCCCGTCAAAGTGGAGTCGGTTTTGAACATATTTCGACATTCTTAAATACAATGTGGAGGACAGGGACGGCTGTAAGGGGTGATGTGGAGGCCGATTTTAACCTACGTCTATGAGACAGTAAAGGTTAAAAGTTGAAACTTTTTCTTACAATTTCTCATCCCTGACCTACAGAGAATTGTAAAAAGAATTTACGAAGCTAGTTCTAGCAAGACATTAAGGATTGGACCATACACCATTGCCTCTGCTCTAGCATTAAAATTGTTTAATAACTTTGTGACCTTAGTTTTCTGCCATCTTTCTCGGCGTACGCCCCCCCCCCCAAAGTAGAGTCGGTTCTAAACATATTTCGAAATTCTTAAATACAATGTGGAGGACAGGGACGGCTGTAAGGGGTGATGTGGAGGCCGTTTTAACCTACGTCTATGAGACAGTAAAGGTTAAAAGTTGAAACTTTTTCTTACAATTTCTCATCCCTGACCTACAGAGAATTGTAAAAAGAATTTACGAAGCTAGTTCTAGCAAGACATTCAGGATTGGACCATACACTATTGCCTCTGCTCCAGCATTAAAATTGTTTATTAACTTTATGACCTTAGTTTGCTGCCATCTTTCTCGGCATACGCCCCCCCCTCAAAGTGGAGTCGGTTTTGAACATATTTCGACATTCTTAAATACAATGTGGAGGACAGGGACGGCTGTAAGGGGTGATGTGGAGGCCGATTTTAACCTACGTCTATGAGACAGTAAAGGTTAAAAGTTGAAAGTTTTTCTTACAATTTCTATTCCCTGACCTACAGAGAATTGTAAAAAGAATTTACGAAGCTAGTTCTAGCAAGACATTCAGGATTGGACCATACACTATTGCCTCTGCTCTAGCATTAAAATTGTTTATTAACTTTGTGACCTTAGTTTTCTGCCATCTTTCTCGGCGTACGGCCCCCCCTCAAAGTAGAGTCGGTTCTGAACATATTTCGAAATTCTTAAATACAATGTGGAGGACAGGGACGGCTGTAAGGGGTGATGTGGAGGCCGATTTTAACCTACGTCTATGAGACAGTATAGGTTAAAAGTTGAAAGTTTTTCTTACAATTTCTCATCCCTGACCTACAGGGAATAGAAAAAAGAATTTACGAAGCTAGTTCTAGTAAGACATTCAGGATTGGACCATACACTATTGCCTCTGCTCCAGCATTAAAATTGTTTATTAACTTTATGACCTTAGTTTGCTGCCATCTTTCTCGGCATATGCCCCCCCCTCAAAGTGGAGTCGGTTTTGAACATATTTCGACATTCTTAAATACAATGTGGAGGACAGGGACGGCTGTAAGGGGTGATGTGGAGGCCGATTTTAACCTACGTCTATGAGACAGTAAAGGTTAAAAGTTGAAACTTTTTCTTACAATTTCTCATCCCTGACCTACAGAGAATTGTAAAAAGAATTTACGAAGCTAGTTCTAGCAAGACATTCAGGATTGGACCATACACCATTGCCTCTGCTCTAGCATTAAAATTGTTTAATAACTTTGTGACCTTAGTTTTCTGCCATATTTCTCGGCGTACGCCCCCCCCCCCCAAAGTAGAGTCGGTTCTAAACATATTTCGAAATTTTTAAATACAATGTGGAGGACAGGGACGGCTGTAAGGGGTGATGTGGAGGCCGATTTTAACCTATGTCTATGAGACAGTAAAGGTTAAAAGTTGAAAGTTTTTCTTACAATTTCTCATCCCTGACCTACAGGGAATAGAAAAAAGAATTTACGAAGCTAGTTCTAGTAAGACATTCAGGATTGGACCATACACTATTGCCTCTGCTCCAGCATTAAAATTGTTTATTAACTTTATGACCTTAGTTTGCTTCCATCTTTCTCGGCATATGCCCCCCCCCGTCAAAGTGGAGTCGGTTTTGAACATATTTCGACATTCTTAAATACAATGTGGAGGACAGGGACGGCTGTAAGGGGTGATGTGGAGGCCGATTTTAACCTACGTCTATGAGACAGTAAAGGTTAAAAGTTGAAACTTTTTCTTACAATTTCTCATCCCTGACCTACAGAGAATTGTAAAAAGAATTTACGAAGCTAGTTCTAGCAAGACATTAAGGATTGGACCATACACCATTGCCTCTGCTCTAGCATTAAAATTGTTTAATAACTTTGTGACCTTAGTTTTCTGCCATCTTTCTCGGCGTACGCCCCCCCCCCCAAAGTAGAGTCGGTTCTAAACATATTTCGAAATTCTTAAATACAATGTGGAGGACAGGGACGGCTGTAAGGGGTGATGTGGAGGCCGTTTTAACCTACGTCTATGAGACAGTAAAGGTTAAAAGTTGAAACTTTTTCTTACAATTTCTCATCCCTGACCTACAGAGAATTGTAAAAAGAATTTACGAAGCTAGTTCTAGCAAGACATTCAGGATTGGACCATACACTATTGCCTCTGCTCCAGCATTAAAATTGTTTATTAACTTTATGACCTTAGTTTGCTGCCATCTTTCTCGGCATACGCCCCCCCCTCAAAGTGGAGTCGGTTTTGAACATATTTCGACATTCTTAAATACAATGTGGAGGACAGGGACGGCTGTAAGGGGTGATGTGGAGGCCGATTTTAACCTACGTCTATGAGACAGTAAAGGTTAAAAGTTGAAACTTTTTCTTACAATATCTCATCCCTGACCTACAGAGAATTGTAAAAAGAATTTACGAAGCTAGTTCTAGCAAGACATTCAGGATTGGACCATACACCATTGCCTCTGCTCTAGCATTAAAATTGTTTAATAACTTTGTGACCTTAGTTTTCTGCCATCTTTCTCGGCGTATGCCCCCCCCCAAAGTAGAGTCGGTTCTAAACATATTTCCAAATTCTTAAATACAATGTGGAGGACAGGGACGGCTGTAAGGGGTGATGTGGAGGCCGATTTTAACCTACGTCTATGAGACAGTAAAGGTTAAAAGTTGAAAGTTTTTCTTACAATTTCTATTCCCTGACCTACAGAGAATTGTAAAAAGAATTTACGAAGCTAGTTCTAGCAAGACATTCAGGATTGGACCATACACTATTGCCTCTGCTCTAGCATTAAAATTGTTTATTAACTTTGTGACCTTAGTTTTCTGCCATCTTTCTCGGCGTACGGCCCCCCCTCAAAGTAGAGTCGGTTCTGAACATATTTCGAAATTCTTAAATACAATGTGGAGGACAGGGACAGCTGTAAGGGGTGATGTGGAGGCCGATTTTAACCTACGTCTATGAGACAGTATAGGTTAAAAGTTGAAAGTTTTTCTTACAATTTCTCATCCCTGACCTACAGGGAATAGAAAAAAGAATTTACGAAGCTAGTTCTAGTAAGACATTCAGGATTGGACCATACACTATTGCCTCTGCTCCAGCATTAAAATTGTTTATTAACTTTATGACCTTAGTTTGCTGCCATCTTTCTCGGCATATGCCCCCCCCTCAAAGTGGAGTCGGTTTTGAACATATTTCGACATTCTTAAATACAATGTGGAGGACAGGGACGGCTGTAAGGGGTGATGTGGAGGCCGATTTTAACCTACGTCTATGAGACAGTAAAGGTTAAAAGTTGAAACTTTTTCTTACAATTTCTCATCCCTGACCTACAGAGAATTGTAAAAAGAATTTACGAAGCTAGTTCTAGCAAGACATTCAGGATTGGACCATACACCATTGCCTGTGCTCTAGCATTAAAATTGTTTAATAACTTTGTGACCTTAGTTTTCTGCCATCTTTCTCGGCGTATGCCCCCCCCCAAAGTAGAGTCGGTTCTAAACATATTTCGAAATTCTTAAATACAATGTGGAGGACAGGGACGGCTGTAAGGGGTGATGTGGAGGCCGATTTTAACCTGCATCTATGAGACAGTAAAGGTTAAAAGTTGAAAGTTTTTCTTACAATTTCTCATCCCTGATCTACAGAGAATTGTAAAAAGAATTTACGAAGCTAGTTCTAGCAAGACATTCAGGATTGGACCATACACTATTGCCTCTGCTCCAGCATTAAAATTGTTTATTAACTTTGTGACCTTAGTTTTCTGCCATCTTTCTCGGCGTACGGCCCCCCCTCAAAGTAGAGTCGGTTCTGAACATATTTCAAAATTCCTAAATACAATGTGGAGGACAGGGACGGCTGTAAGGGGTGATGTGGAGGCCGATTTTAACCTACGTCTATGAGACAGTAAAGGTTAAAAGTTGAAAGTTTTTCTTACAATTTCTCATCCCTGACCTACAGGGAATAGAAAAAAGAATTTACGAAGCTACTTCAAGTAAGACATTCAGGATTGGACCATACACTATTGCCTCTGCTCCAGCATTAAAATTGTTTATTAACTTTATGACCTTAGTTTGCTGCCATCTTTCTCGGCATACGCCCCCCCCTCAAAGTGGAGTCGGTTTTGAACATATTTCGACATTCTTAAATACAATGTGGAGGACAGGGACGGCTGTAAGGGGTGATGTGGAGGCCGATTTTAACCTTTGTCTATGAGACAGTAAAGGTTAAAAGTTGAAACTTTTTCTTACAATTTCTCATCCCTGACCTACAGAGAATTGTAAAAAGAATTTACGAAGCTAGTTCTAGCAAGACATTCAGGATTGGACCATACACTATTGCCTCTGCTCTAGCATTAAAATTGTTTATTAACTTTGTGACCTTAGTTTTCTGCCATCTTTCTCGGCGTACGGCCCCCCCCAAAGTAGAGTCGGTTCTGAACATATTTCGAAATTCTTAAATACAATGTGGAGGACAGGGACGGCTGTAAGGGGTGATGTGGAGGCCGATTTTAACCTACGTCTATGAGACAGTAAAGGTTAAAAGTTGAAAGATTTTCTTACAATTTCTCATCCCTGACCTACAGGGATAGAAAAAAGAATTTAGGAAGCTAGTTCTAGTAAGACATTCAGGAGTGGACCATACACTATTGCCTCTGCTCCAGCATTAAAATTGTTTATTAACTTTATGACCTTAGTTTGCTGCCATCTTTCTCGGCATACGCCCCCCCCTCAAAGTGGAGTCGGTTTTGTACATATTTCGACATTCTTAAATACAACGTGGAGGACAGGGACGGCTGTAAGGGGTGATGTGGAGGCCGATTTTAACCTACGTCTATGAGACAGTAAAGGTTAAAAGTTGAAACTTTTTCTTACAATTTCTCATCCCTGACCTACAGAGAATTGTAAAAAGAATTTACGAAGCTAGTTCTAGCAAGACATTCAGGATTGGACCATACACCATTGCCTCTGCTCTAGCATTAAAATTGTTTAATAACTTTGTGACCTTAGTTTTCTGCCATATTTCTCGGCGTACGCCCCCCCCCCCAAAGTAGAGTCGGTTCTAAACATATTTCGAAATTCTTAAATACAATGTGGCGGACAGGGACGGCTGTAAGGGGTGATGTGGAGGCCGATTTTAACCTACGTCTATGAGACAGTAAAGGTTAAAAGTTGAAACTTTTTCTTACAATTTCTCATCCCTGACCTACAGAGAATTGTAAAAAGAATTTACGAAGCTAGTTCTAGCAAGACATTCAGGATTGGACCATACACCATTGCCTCTGCTCTAGCATTAAAATTGTTTAATAACTTTGTGACTTTAGTTTTCTGCCATCTTTCTCGGCGTACGCCCCCCCCCCAAAGTAGAGTCGGTTCTAAACATATTTCGAAATTCTTAAATACAATGTGGAGGACAGGGACGGCTGTAAGGGGTGATGTGGAGGCCGTTTTAACCTACGTCTATGAGACAGTAAAGGTTAAAAGTTGAAACTTTTTCTTACAATTTCTCATCCCTGACCTACAGAGAATTGTAAAAAGAATTTACGAAGCTAGTTCTAGCAAGACATTCAGGATTGGACCATACACTATTGCCTCTGCTCCAGCATTAAAAGTGTTTATTAACTTTATGACCTTAGTTTGCTGCCATCTTTCTCGGCATACGCCCCCCCTCAAAGTGGAGTCGGTTTTGAACATATTTCGACATTCTTAAATACAATGTGGAGGACAGGGACGGCTGTAAGGGGTGATGTGGAGGCCGATTTTAACCTACGTCTATGAGACAGTAAAGGTTAAAAGTTGAAACTTTTTCTTACAATTTCTCATCCCTGACCTACAGAGAATTGTAAAAAGAATTTACGAAGCTAGTTCTAGCAAGACATTCAGGATTGGACCATACACCATTGCCTCTGCTCTAGCATTAAAATTGTTTAATAACTTTGTGACCTTAGTTTTCTGCCATCTTTCTCGGCGTATGCCCCCCCCCAAAGTAAAGTCGGTTCTAAACATATTTCAAAATTCTTAAATACAATGTGGAGGACAGGGACGGCTGTAAGGGGTGATGTGGAGGCCGATTTTAACCTACGTCTATGAGACAGTAAAGGTTAAAAGTTGAAAGTTTTTCTTACAATTTCTCATCCTTGACCTACAGAGAATTGTAAAAAGAATTTACGAAGCTAGTTCTAGCAAGACATTCAGGATTGGACCATACACTATTGCCTCTGCTCTAGCATTAAAATTGTTTATTAACTTTGTGACCTTAGTTTTCTGCCATCTTTCTCGGCGTACGCCCCCCCCCCAAAGTAGAGTCGGTTCTGAACATATTTCGAAATTCTTAAATACAATGTGGAGGACAGGGACGGCTTTAAGGGGTGATGTGGAGGCCGATTTTAACCTACGTCTATGAGACAGTAAAGGTTAAAAGTTGAACGTTTTTCTTACAATTTCTCATCCCTGACCTACAGGGAATAGAAAAAAGAATTTACGAAGCTAGTTCTAGTAAGACATTCAGGATTGGACCATACACTATTGCCTCTGCTCCAGCATTAAAATTGTTTATTAACTTTATGACCTTAGTTTGCTGCCATCTTTCTCGGCATATGCCCCCCCCTCAAAGTGGAGTCGGTTTTGAACATATTTCGACATTCTTAAATACAATGTGGAGGACAGGGACGGCTGTAAGGGGTGATGTGGAGGCCGATTTTAACCTACGTCTATGAGACAGTAAAGGTTAAAAGTTGAAAGTTTTTCTTACAATTTCTCATCCCTGACCTACAGAGAATTGTAAAAAGAATTTACGAAGCTAGTTCTAGCAAGACATTCAGGATTGGACCATACACTATTGCCTCTGCTCTAGCATTAAAATTGTTTATTAACTTTGTGACCTTAGTTTTCTGCCATCTTTCTCGGCGTACGGCCCCCCCTCAAAGTAGAGTCGGTTCTGAACATTTTTCGAAATTCCTAAATACAATGTGGAGGACAGGGACGGCTGTAAGGGGTGATGTGGAGGCCGATTTTAACCTACGTCTATGGGACAGTAAAGGTTAAAAGTTGAAAGTTTTTCTTACAATTTCTCATCCCTGACCTACAGGGAATAGAAAAAAGAATTTACGAAGCTAGTTCTAGTAAGACATTCAGGATTGGACCATACACTATTGCCTCTGCTCCAGCATTAAAATTGTTTATTAACTTTATGACCTTAGTTTGCTGCCATCTTTCTCGGCGTACGCCCCCCCCCCCAAAGTAGAGTCGGTTCTGAACATATTTCGAAATTCTTAAATACAATGTGGAGGACAGGGACGGCTGTAAGGGGTGATGTGGAGGCCGATTTTAACCTACGTCTATGAGACAGTAAAGGTTAAAAGTTGAAAGTTTTTCTTACAATTTCTCATCCCTGACCTACAGAGAATTGTAAAAAGAATTTACGAAGCTAGTTCTAGCAAGACATTCAGGATTGGACCATACACTATTGCCTCTGCTCTAGCATTAAAATTGTTTATTAACTTTGTGACCTTAGTTTTCTGCCATCTTTCTCGGCGTACGGCCCCCCCTCAAAGTAGAGTCGGTTCTGAACATATTTCGAAATTCTTAAATACAATGTGGAGGACAGGGACGGCTGTAAGGGGTGATGTGGAGGCCGATTTTAACCTACGTCTATGAGACAGTAAAGGTTAAAAGTTGAACATTTTTCTTACAATTTCTCATCCCTGACCTACAGGGAATAGAAAAAAGAATTTACGAAGCTAGTTCTAGTAAGACATTCAGGATTGGACCACACACTATTGCCTCTGCTCCAGCATTAAAATTGTTTATTAACTTTATGACCTTAGTTTGCTGCCATCTTTCTCGGCATATGCCCCCCCTCAAAGTGGAGTCGGTTTTGAACATATTTCGACATTCTTACATACAATGTGGAGGACAGGGACGGCTGTAAGGGGTGATGTGGAGGCCGATTTTAACCTACGTCTATGAGACAGTAAAGGTTAAAAGTTGAAACTTTTTCTTACAATTTCTCATCCCTGACCTACAGAGAATTGTAAAAAGAATTTACGAAGCTAGTTCTAGCAAGACATTCAGGATTGGACCATACACCATTGCCTCTGCTCTAGCATTAAAATTGTTTAATAACTTTGTGACCTTAGTTTTCTGCCATCTTTCTCGGCGTATGCCCCCCCCCAAAGTAGAGTCGGTTCTAAACATATTTCGAAATTCTTAAATACAATGTGGAGGACAGGGACGGCTGTAAGGGGTGATGTGGAGGCCGATTTTAACCTACGTCTATGAGACAGTAAAGGTTAAAAGTTGAAAGTTTTTCTTACAATTTCTCATCCCTGACCTACAGAGAATTGTAAAAAGAATTTACGAAGCTAGTTCTAGCAAGACATTCAGGATTGGACCATACACTATTGCCTCTGCTCTAGCATTAAAATTGTTTATTAACTTTGTGACCTTAGTTTTCTGCCATCTTTCTCGGCGTACAGCCCCCCCTCAAAGTAGAGTCGGTTCTGAACATATTTCGAAATTCTTAAATACAATGTGGAGGACAGGGACGGCTGTAAGGGGTGATGTGGAGGCCGATTTTAACCTACGTCTATGAGACAGTAAAGGTTAAAAGTTGAAAGTTTTTCTTACAATTTCTCATCCCTGACCTACAGGGAATAGAAAAAAGAATTTACGAAGCTAGTTCAAGTAAGACATTCAGGATTGGACCATACACTATTGCCTCTGCTCCAGCATTAAAATTGTTTATTAACTTTATGACCTTAGTTTGCTGCCATCTTTCTCGGCATACGCCCCCCCCCTCAAAGTGGAGTCGGTTTTGAACATATTTCGACATTCTTAAATACAATGTGGAGGACAGGGACGGCTGTAAGGGGTGATGTGGAGGCCGATTTTAACCTTCGTCTATGAGACAGTAAAGGTTAAAAGTTGAAACTTTTTCTTACAATTTCTCATCCCTGACCTACAGAGAATTGTAAAAAGAATTTACAAAGCTAGTTCTAGCAAGACATTCAGGATTGGACCATACACTATTGCCTCTGCTCTAGCATTAAAATTGTTTATTAACTTTGTGACCTTAGTTTTCTGCCATCTTTCTCGGCGTACGGCCCCCCCCCAAAAGTAGAGTCGGTTCTGAACATATTTCGAAATTCTTAAATACAATGTGGAGGACAGGGACGGCTGTAAGGGGTGATGTGGAGGCCGATTTTAACCTACGTCAATGAGACAGTAAAGGTTAAAAGTTGAAAGATTTTCTTACAATTTCTCATCCCTGACCTACAGGGATAGAAAAAAGAATTTACGAAGCTAGTTCTAGTAAGACATTCAGGAGTGGACCATACACTATTGCCTCTGCTCCAGCATTAAAATTGTTTATTAACTTTATGACCTTAGTTTGCTGCCATCTTTCTCGGCATACGCCCCCCCCTCAAAGTGGAGTCGGTTTTGAACATATTTCGACATTCTTAAATACAATGTGGAGGACAGGGACGGCTGTAAGGGGTGATGTGGAGGCCGATTTTAACCTACGTCTATGAGACAGTAAAGGTTAAAAGTTGAAACTTTTTCTTACAATTTCTCATCCCTGACCTACAGAGAATTGTAAAAAGAATTTACGAAGCTAGTTCTAGCAAGACATTCAGGATTGGACCATACACCATTGCCTCTGCTCTAGCACTAAAATTGTTTAATAACTTTGTGACCTTAGTTTTCTGCCATATTTCTCGGCGTACGCCCCCCCCCAAAGTAGAGTCGGTTCTAAACATATTTCGAAATTCTTAAATACAATGTGGAGGACAGGGACGGCTGTAAGGGGTGATGTGGAGGCCGATTTTAACCTATGTCTATGAGACAGTAAAGGTTAAAAGTTGAAAGTTTTTCTTACAATTTCTCATCCCTGACCTACAGGGAATAGAAAAAAGAATTTACGAAGCTAGTTCTAGTAAGACATTCAGGATTGGACCATACACTATTGCCTCTGCTCCAGCATTAAAATTGTTTATTAACTTTATGACCTTAGTTTGCTGCCATCTTTCTCGGCATATGCCCCCCCCTCAAAGTGGAGTCGGTTTTGAACATATTTCGACATTCTTAAATACAATGTGGAGGACAGGGACGGCTGTAAGGGGTGATGTGGAGGCCGATTTTAACCTACGTCTATGAGACAGTAAAGGTTAAAAGTTCAAACTTTTTCTTACAATTTCTCATCTCTGACCTACAGAGAATTGTAAAAAGAATTTACGAAGCTAGTTCTAGCAAGACATTCAGGATTGGACCATACACCATTGCCTCTGCTCTAGCATTAAAATTGTTTAATAACTTTGTGACCTTAGTTTTCTGCCATCTTTCTCGGCGTACGCCCCCCCCCCCCAAAGTAGAGTCGGTTCTAAACATATTTCGAAATTCTTAAATACAATGTGGAGGACAGGGACGGCTGTAAGGGGTGATGTGGAGGCCGTTTTAACCTACGTCTATGAGACAGTAAAGGTTAAAAGTTGAAACTTTTTCTTACAATTTCTCATCCCTGACCTACAGAGAATTGTAAAAAGAATTTACGAAGCTAGTTCTAGCAAGACATTCAGGATTGGACCATACACTATTGCCTCTGCTCCAGCATTAAAATTGTTTATTAACTTTATGACCTTAGTTTGCTGCCATCTTTCTCGGCATACGCCCCCCCCTCAAAGTGGAGTCGGTTTTGAACATATTTCGACATTCTTAAATACAATGTGGAGGACAGGGACGGCTGTAAGGGGTGATGTGGAGGCCGATTTTAACCTACGTCTATGAGACAGTAAAGGTTAAAAGTTGAAACTTTTTCTTACAATATCTCATCCCTGACCTACAGAGAATTGTAAAAAGAATTTACGAAGCTAGTTCTAGCAAGACATTCAGGATTGGACCATACACCATTGCCTCTGCTCTAGCATTAAAATTGTTTAATAACTTTGTGACCTTAGTTTTCTGCCATCTTTCTCGGCGTATGCCCCCCCCCAAAGTAGAGTCGGTTCTAAACATATTTCCAAATTCTTAAATACAATGTGGAGGACAGGGACGGCTGTAAGGGGTGATGTGGAGGCCGATTTTAACCTACGTCTATGAGACAGTAAAGGTTAAAAGTTGAAAGTTTTTCTTACAATTTCTATTCCCTGACCTACAGAGAATTGTAAAAAGAATTTACGAAGCTAGTTCTAGCAAGACATTCAGGATTGGACCATACACTATTGCCTCTGCTCTAGCATTAAAATTGTTTATTAACTTTGTGACCTTAGTTTTCTGCCATCTTTCTCGGCGTACGGCCCCCCCTCAAAGTAGAGTCGGTTCTGAACATATTTCGAAATTCTTAAATACAATGTGGAGGACAGGGACAGCTGTAAGGGGTGATGTGGAGGCCGATTTTAACCTACGTCTATGAGACAGTATAGGTTAAAAGTTGAAAGTTTTTCTTACAATTTCTCATCCCTGACCTACAGGGAATAGAAAAAAGAATTTACGAAGCTAGTTCTAGTAAGACATTCAGGATTGGACCATACACTATTGCCTCTGCTCCAGCATTAAAATTGTTTATTAACTTTATGACCTTAGTTTGCTGCCATCTTTCTCGGCATATGCCCCCCCCTCAAAGTGGAGTCGGTTTTGAACATATTTCGACATTCTTAAATACAATGTGGAGGACAGGGACGGCTGTAAGGGGTGATGTGGAGGCCGATTTTAACCTACGTCTATGAGACAGTAAAGGTTAAAAGTTGAAACTTTTTCTTACAATTTCTCATCCCTGACCTACAGAGAATTGTAAAAAGAATTTACGAAGCTAGTTCTAGCAAGACATTCAGGATTGGACCATACACCATTGCCTGTGCTCTAGCATTAAAATTGTTTAATAACTTTGTGACCTTAGTTTTCTGCCATCTTTCTCGGCGTATGCCCCCCCCCAAAGTAGAGTCGGTTCTAAACATATTTCGAAATTCTTAAATACAATGTGGAGGACAGGGACGGCTGTAAGGGGTGATGTGGAGGCCGATTTTAACCTGCATCTATGAGACAGTAAAGGTTAAAAGTTGAAAGTTTTTCTTACAATTTCTCATCCCTGATCTACAGAGAATTGTAAAAAGAATTTACGAAGCTAGTTCTAGCAAGACATTCAGGATTGGACCATACACTATTGCCTCTGCTCCAGCATTAAAATTGTTTATTAACTTTGTGACCTTAGTTTTCTGCCATCTTTCTCGGCGTACGGCCCCCCCTCAAAGTAGAGTCGGTTCTGAACATATTTCAAAATTCCTAAATACAATGTGGAGGACAGGGACGGCTGTAAGGGGTGATGTGGAGGCCGATTTTAACCTACGTCTATGAGACAGTAAAGGTTAAAAGTTGAAAGTTTTTCTTACAATTTCTCATCCCTGACCTACAGGGAATAGAAAAAAGAATTTACGAAGCTACTTCAAGTAAGACATTCAGGATTGGACCATACACTATTGCCTCTGCTCCAGCATTAAAATTGTTTATTAACTTTATGACCTTAGTTTGCTGCCATCTTTCTCGGCATACGCCCCCCCCTCAAAGTGGAGTCGGTTTTGAACATATTTCGACATTCTTAAATACAATGTGGAGGACAGGGACGGCTGTAAGGGGTGATGTGGAGGCCGATTTTAACCTTTGTCTATGAGACAGTAAAGGTTAAAAGTTGAAACTTTTTCTTACAATTTCTCATCCCTGACCTACAGAGAATTGTAAAAAGAATTTACGAAGCTAGTTCTAGCAAGACATTCAGGATTGGACCATACACTATTGCCTCTGCTCTAGCATTAAAATTGTTTATTAACTTTGTGACCTTAGTTTTCTGCCATCTTTCTCGGCGTACGGCCCCCCCCAAAGTAGAGTCGGTTCTGAACATATTTCGAAATTCTTAAATACAATGTGGAGGACAGGGACGGCTGTAAGGGGTGATGTGGAGGCCGATTTTAACCTACGTCTATGAGACAGTAAAGGTTAAAAGTTGAAAGATTTTCTTACAATTTCTCATCCCTGACCTACAGGGATAGAAAAAAGAATTTAGGAAGCTAGTTCTAGTAAGACATTCAGGAGTGGACCATACACTATTGCCTCTGCTCCAGCATTAAAATTGTTTATTAACTTTATGACCTTAGTTTGCTGCCATCTTTCTCGGCATACGCCCCCCCCTCAAAGTGGAGTCGGTTTTGTACATATTTCGACATTCTTAAATACAACGTGGAGGACAGGGACGGCTGTAAGGGGTGATGTGGAGGCCGATTTTAACCTACGTCTATGAGACAGTAAAGGTTAAAAGTTGAAACTTTTTCTTACAATTTCTCATCCCTGACCTACAGAGAATTGTAAAAAGAATTTACGAAGCTAGTTCTAGCAAGACATTCAGGATTGGACCATACACCATTGCCTCTGCTCTAGCATTAAAATTGTTTAATAACTTTGTGACCTTAGTTTTCTGCCATATTTCTCGGCGTACGCCCCCCCCCCCAAAGTAGAGTCGGTTCTAAACATATTTCGAAATTCTTAAATACAATGTGGCGGACAGGGACGGCTGTAAGGGGTGATGTGGAGGCCGATTTTAACCTACGTCTATGAGACAGTAAAGGTTAAAAGTTGAAACTTTTTCTTACAATTTCTCATCCCTGACCTACAGAGAATTGTAAAAAGAATTTACGAAGCTAGTTCTAGCAAGACATTCAGGATTGGACCATACACCATTGCCTCTGCTCTAGCATTAAAATTGTTTAATAACTTTGTGACTTTAGTTTTCTGCCATCTTTCTCGGCGTACGCCCCCCCCCCAAAGTAGAGTCGGTTCTAAACATATTTCGAAATTCTTAAATACAATGTGGAGGACAGGGACGGCTGTAAGGGGTGATGTGGAGGCCGTTTTAACCTACGTCTATGAGACAGTAAAGGTTAAAAGTTGAAACTTTTTCTTACAATTTCTCATCCCTGACCTACAGAGAATTGTAAAAAGAATTTACGAAGCTAGTTCTAGCAAGACATTCAGGATTGGACCATACACTATTGCCTCTGCTCCAGCATTAAAAGTGTTTATTAACTTTATGACCTTAGTTTGCTGCCATCTTTCTCGGCATACGCCCCCCCTCAAAGTGGAGTCGGTTTTGAACATATTTCGACATTCTTAAATACAATGTGGAGGACAGGGACGGCTGTAAGGGGTGATGTGGAGGCCGATTTTAACCTACGTCTATGAGACAGTAAAGGTTAAAAGTTGAAACTTTTTCTTACAATTTCTCATCCCTGACCTACAGAGAATTGTAAAAAGAATTTACGAAGCTAGTTCTAGCAAGACATTCAGGATTGGACCATACACCATTGCCTCTGCTCTAGCATTAAAATTGTTTAATAACTTTGTGACCTTAGTTTTCTGCCATCTTTCTCGGCGTATGCCCCCCCCCAAAGTAAAGTCGGTTCTAAACATATTTCAAAATTCTTAAATACAATGTGGAGGACAGGGACGGCTGTAAGGGGTGATGTGGAGGCCGATTTTAACCTACGTCTATGAGACAGTAAAGGTTAAAAGTTGAAAGTTTTTCTTACAATTTCTCATCCTTGACCTACAGAGAATTGTAAAAAGAATTTACGAAGCTAGTTCTAGCAAGACATTCAGGATTGGACCATACACTATTGCCTCTGCTCTAGCATTAAAATTGTTTATTAACTTTGTGACCTTAGTTTTCTGCCATCTTTCTCGGCGTACGCCCCCCCCCCAAAGTAGAGTCGGTTCTGAACATATTTCGAAATTCTTAAATACAATGTGGAGGACAGGGACGGCTTTAAGGGGTGATGTGGAGGCCGATTTTAACCTACGTCTATGAGACAGTAAAGGTTAAAAGTTGAACGTTTTTCTTACAATTTCTCATCCCTGACCTACAGGGAATAGAAAAAAGAATTTACGAAGCTAGTTCTAGTAAGACATTCAGGATTGGACCATACACTATTGCCTCTGCTCCAGCATTAAAATTGTTTATTAACTTTATGACCTTAGTTTGCTGCCATCTTTCTCGGCATATGCCCCCCCCTCAAAGTGGAGTCGGTTTTGAACATATTTCGACATTCTTAAATACAATGTGGAGGACAGGGACGGCTGTAAGGGGTGATGTGGAGGCCGATTTTAACCTACGTCTATGAGACAGTAAAGGTTAAAAGTTGAAAGTTTTTCTTACAATTTCTCATCCCTGACCTACAGAGAATTGTAAAAAGAATTTACGAAGCTAGTTCTAGCAAGACATTCAGGATTGGACCATACACTATTGCCTCTGCTCTAGCATTAAAATTGTTTATTAACTTTGTGACCTTAGTTTTCTGCCATCTTTCTCGGCGTACGGCCCCCCCTCAAAGTAGAGTCGGTTCTGAACATTTTTCGAAATTCCTAAATACAATGTGGAGGACAGGGACGGCTGTAAGGGGTGATGTGGAGGCCGATTTTAACCTACGTCTATGGGACAGTAAAGGTTAAAAGTTGAAAGTTTTTCTTACAATTTCTCATCCCTGACCTACAGGGAATAGAAAAAAGAATTTACGAAGCTAGTTCTAGTAAGACATTCAGGATTGGACCATACACTATTGCCTCTGCTCCAGCATTAAAATTGTTTATTAACTTTATGACCTTAGTTTGCTGCCATCTTTCTCGGCGTACGCCCCCCCCCCCAAAGTAGAGTCGGTTCTGAACATATTTCGAAATTCTTAAATACAATGTGGAGGACAGGGACGGCTGTAAGGGGTGATGTGGAGGCCGATTTTAACCTACGTCTATGAGACAGTAAAGGTTAAAAGTTGAACATTTTTCTTACAATTTCTCATCCCTGACCTACAGGGAATAGAAAAAAGAATTTACGAAGCTAGTTCTAGTAAGACATTCAGGATTGGACCACACACTATTGCCTCTGCTCCAGCATTAAAATTGTTTATTAACTTTATGACCTTAGTTTGCTGCCATCTTTCTCGGCATATGCCCCCCCTCAAAGTGGAGTCGGTTTTGAACATATTTCGACATTCTTACATACAATGTGGAGGACAGGGACGGCTGTAAGGGGTGATGTGGAGGCCGATTTTAACCTACGTCTATGAGACAGTAAAGGTTAAAAGTTGAAACTTTTTCTTACAATTTCTCATCCCTGACCTACAGAGAATTGTAAAAAGAATTTACGAAGCTAGTTCTAGCAAGACATTCAGGATTGGACCATACACCATTGCCTCTGCTCTAGCATTAAAATTGTTTAATAACTTTGTGACCTTAGTTTTCTGCCATCTTTCTCGGCGTATGCCCCCCCCCAAAGTAGAGTCGGTTCTAAACATATTTCGAAATTCTTAAATACAATGTGGAGGACAGGGACGGCTGTAAGGGGTGATGTGGAGGCCGATTTTAACCTACGTCTATGAGACAGTAAAGGTTAAAAGTTGAAAGTTTTTCTTACAATTTCTCATCCCTGACCTACAGAGAATTGTAAAAAGAATTTACGAAGCTAGTTCTAGCAAGACATTCAGGATTGGACCATACACTATTGCCTCTGCTCTAGCATTAAAATTGTTTATTAACTTTGTGACCTTAGTTTTCTGCCATCTTTCTCGGCGTACAGCCCCCCCTCAAAGTAGAGTCGGTTCTGAACATATTTCGAAATTCTTAAATACAATGTGGAGGACAGGGACGGCTGTAAGGGGTGATGTGGAGGCCGATTTTAACCTACGTCTATGAGACAGTAAAGGTTAAAAGTTGAAAGTTTTTCTTACAATTTCTCATCCCTGACCTACAGGGAATAGAAAAAAGAATTTACGAAGCTAGTTCAAGTAAGACATTCAGGATTGGACCATACACTATTGCCTCTGCTCCAGCATTAAAATTGTTTATTAACTTTATGACCTTAGTTTGCTGCCATCTTTCTCGGCATACGCCCCCCCCCTCAAAGTGGAGTCGGTTTTGAACATATTTCGACATTATTAAATACAATGTGGAGGACAGGGACGGCTGTAAGGGGTGATGTGGAGGCCGATTTTAACCTTCGTCTATGAGACAGTAAAGGTTAAAAGTTGAAACTTTTTCTTACAATTTCTCATCCCTGACCTACAGAGAATTGTAAAAAGAATTTACAAAGCTAGTTCTAGCAAGACATTCAGGATTGGACCATACACTATTGCCTCTGCTCTAGCATTAAAATTGTTTATTAACTTTGTGACCTTAGTTTTCTGCCATCTTTCTCGGCGTACGGCCCCCCCCCAAAAGTAGAGTCGGTTCTGAACATATTTCGAAATTCTTAAATACAATGTGGAGGACAGGGACGGCTGTAAGGGGTGATGTGGAGGCCGATTTTAACCTACGTCAATGAGACAGTAAAGGTTAAAAGTTGAAAGATTTTCTTACAATTTCTCATCCCTGACCTACAGGGATAGAAAAAAGAATTTACGAAGCTAGTTCTAGTAAGACATTCAGGAGTGGACCATACACTATTGCCTCTGCTCCAGCATTAAAATTGTTTATTAACTTTATGACCTTAGTTTGCTGCCATCTTTCTCGGCATACGCCCCCCCCTCAAAGTGGAGTCGGTTTTGAACATATTTCGACATTCTTAAATACAATGTGGAGGACAGGGACGGCTGTAAGGGGTGATGTGGAGGCCGATTTTAACCTACGTCTATGAGACAGTAAAGGTTAAAAGTTGAAACTTTTTCTTACAATTTCTCATCCCTGACCTACAGAGAATTGTAAAAAGAATTTACGAAGCTAGTTCTAGCAAGACATTCAGGATTGGACCATACACCATTGCCTCTGCTCTAGCACTAAAATTGTTTAATAACTTTGTGACCTTAGTTTTCTGCCATATTTCTCGGCGTACGCCCCCCCCCAAAGTAGAGTCGGTTCTAAACATATTTCGAAATTCTTAAATACAATGTGGAGGACAGGGACGGCTGTAAGGGGTGATGTGGAGGCCGATTTTAACCTATGTCTATGAGACAGTAAAGGTTAAAAGTTGAAAGTTTTTCTTACAATTTCTCATCCCTGACCTACAGGGAATAGAAAAAAGAATTTACGAAGCTAGTTCTAGTAAGACATTCAGGATTGGACCATACACTATTGCCTCTGCTCCAGCATTAAAATTGTTTATTAACTTTATGACCTTAGTTTGCTGCCATCTTTCTCGGCATATGCCCCCCCCTCAAAGTGGAGTCGGTTTTGAACATATTTTGACATTCTTAAATACAATGTGGAGGACAGGGACGGCTGTAAGGGGTGATGTGGAGGCCGATTTTAACCTACGTCTATGAGACAGTAAAGGTTAAAAGTTCAAACTTTTTCTTACAATTTCTCATCTCTGACCTACAGAGAATTGTAAAAAGAATTTACGAAGCTAGTTCTAGCAAGACATTCAGGATTGGACCATACACCATTGCCTCTGCTCTAGCATTAAAATTGTTTAATAACTTTGTGACCTTAGTTTTCTGCCATCTTTCTCGGCGTACGCCCCCCCCCCCAAAGTAGAGTCGGTTCTAAACATATTTCGAAATTCTTAAATACAATGTGGAGGACAGGGACGGCTGTAAGGGGTGATGTGGAGGCCGTTTTAACCTACGTCTATGAGACAGTAAAGGTTAAAAGTTGAAACTTTTTCTTACATTTTCTCATCCCTGACCTACAGAGAATTGTAAAAAGAATTTACGAAGCTAGTTCTAGCAACACATTCAGGATTGGACCATACACTATTGCCTCTGCTCCAGCATTAAAATTGTTTATTAACTTTATGACCTTAGTTTGCTGCCATCTTCCTCGGCATACGCCCCCCCCTCAAAGTAGAGTCGGTTCTAAACATATTTCGAAATTCTTAAATACAATGTGGAGGACAGGGACGGCTGTAAGGGGTGATGTGGAGGCCGTTTTAACCTACGTCTATGAGACAGTAAAGGTTAAAAGTTGAAAGTTTTTCTTACAATTTCTCATCCCTGACCTACAGAGAATTGTAAAAAGAATTTACGAAGCTAGTTCTAGCAAGACATTCAGGATTGGACCATACACTATTGCCTCTGCTCTAGCATTAAAATTGTTTATTAACTTTGTGACCTTAGTTTTCTGCCATCTTTCTCGGCGTACAGCCCCCCCTCAAAGTAGAGTCGGTTCTGAACATATTTCGAAATTCTTAAATACAATGTGGAGGACAGGGACGGCTGTAAGGGGTGATGTGGAGGCCGATTTTAACCTACGTCTATGAGACAGTAAAGGTTAAAAGTTGAAAGTTTTTCTTACAATTTCTCATCCCTGACCTACAGGGAATAGAAAAAAGAATTTACGAAGCTAGTTCAAGTAAGACATTCAGAATTGGACCATACACTATTGCCTCTGCTCCAGCATTAAAATTGTTTATTAACTTTATGACCTTAGTTTGCTGCCATCTTTCTCGGCATACGCCCCCCCCTCAAAGTGGAGTCAGTTTTGAACATATTTCGACATTCTTAAATACAATGTGGAGGACAGGGACGGCTGTAAGGGGTGATGTGGAGGCCGTTTTAACCTACGTCTATGAGACAGTAAAGGTTAAAAGTTGAAAGTTTTTCTTACAATTTCTCATCCCTGACCTACAGAGAATTGTAAAAAGAATTTACGAAGCTAGTTCTAGCAAGACATTCAGGATTGGACCATACACTATTGCCTCTGCTCTAGCATTAAAATTGTTTATTAACTTTGTGACCTTAGTTTTCTGCCATCTTTCTCGGCGTACGCCCCCCCCCCAAAAGTAGAGTCGGTTCTGAACATATTTCGAAATTCTTAAATACAATGTGGAGGACAGGGACGGCTGTAAGGGGTGATGTGGAGGCCGATTTTAACCTACGTCTATGAGACAGTAAAGGTTAAAAGTTGAAAGATTTTCTTACAATTTCTCATCCCTGACCTACAGGGATAGAAAAAAGAATTTACGAAGCTAGTTCTAGTAAGACATTCAGGAGTGGACCATACACTATTGCCTCTGCTCCAGCATTAAAATTGTTTATTAACTTTATGACCTTAGTTTGCTGCCATCTTTCTCGGCATACGCCCCCCCCTCAAAGTGGAGTCGGTTTTGAACATATTTCGACATTCTTAAATACAATGTGGAGGACAGGGACGGCTGTAAGGGGTGATGTGGAGGCCGATTTTAACCTACGTCTATGAGACAGTAAAGGTTAAAAGTTGAAACTTTTTCTTACAATTTCTCATCCCTGACCTACAGAGAATTGTAAAAAGAATTTACGAAGCTAGTTCTAGCAAGACATTCAGGATTGGACCATACACCATTGCCTCTGCTCTAGCATTAAAATTGTTTAATAACTTTGTGACCTTAGTTTTCTGCCATCTTTCTCGGCGTATGCCCCCCCCCCAAAGTAGAGTCGGTTCTAAACATATTTCGAAATTCTTAAATACAATGTGGAGGACAGGGACGGCTGTAAGGGGTGATGTGGAGGCCGATTTTAACGTACGTCTATGAGACAGTAAAGGTTAAAAGTTGAAAGATTTTCTTACAATTTCTCATCCCTGACCTACAGGGATAGAAAAAAGAATTTACGAAGCTAGTTCTAGTAAGACATTCAGGAGTGGACCATACACTATTGCCTCTGCTCCAGCATTAAAATTGTTTATTAACTTTATGACCTTAGTTTGCTGCCATCTTTCTCGGCATATGCCCCCCCCTCAAAGTGGAGTCGGTTTTGAACATAGTTCGACATTCTTAAATACAATGTGGAGGACAGGGACGGCTGTAAGGGGTGATGTGGAGGCCGATTTTACCCTACGTCTATGAGACAGTAAAGGTTAAAAGTTGAAACTTTTTCTTACAATTTCTCATCCCTGACCTACAGAGAATTGTAAAAAGAATTTACGAAGCTAGTTCTAGCAAGACATTCAGGATTGGACCATACACCATTGCCTCTGCTCTAGCATTAAAATTGTTTAATAACTTTGTGACTTTAGTTTTCTGCCATCTTTCTCGGCGTACGCCCCCCCCCCCAAAGTAGAGTCGGTTCTAAACATATTTCGAAATTCTTAAATACAATGTGGAGGACAGGGACGGCTGTAAGGGGTGATGTGGAGGCCGATTTTAACCTACGTCTATGAGACAGTAAAGGTTAAAAGTTGAAAGTTTTTCTTACAATTTCTCATCCCTGACCTACAGGGAATAGAAAAAAGAATTTACGAAGCTAGTTCAAGTAAGACATTCAGAATTGGACCATACACTATTGCCTCTGCTCCAGCATTAAATTTGTTTATTAACTTTATGACCTTAGTTTGCTGCCATCTTTCTCGGCATACGCCCCCCCCTCAAAGTGGAGTCGGTTTTGAACATATTTCGACATTCTTAAATACAATGTGGAGGACAGGGACGGCTGTAAGGGGTGATGTGGAGGCCGATTTTAACCTTCGTCTATGAGACAGTAAAGGTTAAAAGTTGAAATTTTTTCTTACAATTTCTCATCCCTGACCTACAGAGAATTGTAAAAAGAATTTACAAAGCTAGTTCTAGCAAGACATTCAGGATTGGACCATACACTAATGCCTCTGCTCTAGCATTAAAATTGTTTATTAACTTTGTGACCTTAGTTTTCTGCCATCTTTCTCGGCGTACAGCCCCCCCCCAAAAGTAGAGTCGGTTCTGAACATATTTCGAAATTCTTAAATACAATGTGGAGGACAGGGACGGCTGTAAGGGGTGATGTGGAGGCCGATTTTAACCTACGTCTATGAGACAGTAAAGGTTAAAAGTTGAAAGATTTTCTTACAATTTCTCATCCCTGACCTACAGGGATAGAAAAAAAAATTTTACGAAGCTAGTTCTAGTAAGACATTCAGGATTGGACCATACACTATTGCCTCTGCTCCAGCATTAAAATTGTTTATTAACTTTATGACCTTAGTTTGCTGCCATCTTTCTCGGCATATGCCCCCCCCCCCTCAAAGTGGAGTCGGTTTTGAACATATTTCGACATTCTTAAATACAATGTGGAGGACAGGGACGGCTGTAAGGGGTGATGTGGAGGCCGATTTTAACCTACGTCTATGAGACAGTAAAGGTTAAAAGTTGAAACTTTTTCTTACAATTTCTCATCCCTGACCTACAGAGAATTGTAAAAAGAATTTACGAAGCTAGTTCTAGCAAGACATTCAGGATTGGACCATACACCATTGCCTCTGCTCTAGCATTAAAATTGTTTAATAACTTTGTGACCTTAGTTTTCTGCCATCTTTCTCGGCGTACGCCCCCCCCCCCCAAAGTAGAGTCGGTTCTAAACATATTTCGAAATTCTTAAATACAATGTGGAGGACAGGGACGGCTGTAAGGGGTGATGTGGAGGCCGTTTTAACCTACGTCTATGAGACAGTAAAGGTTAAAAGTTGAAACTTTTTCTTACAATTTCTCATCCCTGACCTACAGAGAATTGTAAAAAGAATTTACGAAGCTAGTTCTAGCAAGACATTCAGGATTGGACCATACACTATTGCCTCTGCTCCAGCATTAAAATTGTTTATTAACTTTATGACCTTAGTTTACTGCCATCTTTCTCGGCATACGCCCCCCCCCTCAAAGTGGAGTCGGTTTTGAACATATTTCGACATTCTTAAATACAATGTGGAGGACAGGGACGGCTGTAAGGGGTGATGTGGAGGCCTATTTTAACCTACGTCTATGAGACAGTAAAGGTTAAAAGTTGAAACTTTTTCTTACAATTTCTCATCCCTGACCTACAGAGAATTGTAAAAAGAATTTACGAAGCTAGTTCTAGCAAGACATTCAGGATTGGACCATGCACCATTGCCTCTGCTCTAGCATTAAAATTGTTTAATAACTTTGTGACCTTAGTTTTCTGCCATCTTTCTCGGCGTATGCCCCCCCCCAAAGTAGAGTCGGTTCTAAACATATTTCGAAATTCTTAAATACAATGTGGAGGACAGGGACGGCTGTTAGGGGTGATGTGGAGGCCGATTTTAACCTACGTCTATGAGACAGTAAAGGTTAAAAGTTGAAAGTTTTTCTTACAATTTCTCATCCCTGACCTACAGAGAATTGTAAAAAGAATTTACGAAGCTAGTTCTAGCAAGACATTCAGGATTGGACCATACACTATTGCCTCTGCTCTAGCATTAAAATTGTTTATTAACTTTGTGACCTTAGTTTTCTGCCATCTTTCTCGGCGTACGGCCCCCCCTCAAAGTAGAGTCGGTTCTGAACATATTTCGAAATTCTTAAATACAATGTGGAGGACAGGGACGGCTGTAAGGGGTGATGTGGAGGCCGATTTTAACCTATGTCTATGAGACAGTAAAGGTTAAAAGTTGAAAATTTTTCTTACAATTTCTCATCCCTGACCTACAGGGAATAGAAAAAAGAATTTACGAAGCTAGTTCTAGTAAGACATTCAGGATTGGACCATACACTATTGCCTCTGCTCCAGCATTAAAATTGTTTATTAACTTTATGACCTTAGTTTGCTGCCATCTTTCTCGGCATATGCCCCCCCCCCCTCAAAGTGGAGTCGGTTTTGAACATATTTCGACATTCTTAAATACAATGTGGAGGACAGGGACGGCTGTAAGGGGTGATGTGGAGGCCGATTTTAACCTACGTCTATGAGACAGTAAAGGTTAAAAGTTGAAACTTTTTCTTACAATTTCTCATCCCTGACCTACAGAGAATTGTAAAAAGAATTTACGAAGCTAGTTCTAGCAAGACATTCAGGATTGGACCATACACCATTGCCTCTGCTCTAGCATTAAAATTGTTTAATAACTTTGTGACCTTAGTTTTCTGCCATCTTTCTCGGCGTACGCCCCCCCCCAAAGTAGAGTCAGTTCTAAACATATTTCGAAATTCTTAAATACAATGTGGAGGACAGGGACGGCTGTAAGGGGTGATGTGGAGGCCGTTTTAACCTACGTCTATGAGACAGTAAAGGTTAAAAGTTGAAACTTTTTCTTACAATTTCTCATCCCTGACCTACAGAGAATTGTAAAAAGAATTTACGAAGCTAGTTCTAGCAAGACATTCAGGATTGGACCATACACTATTGCCTCTGCTCCAGCATTAAAATTGTTTATTAACTTTATGACCTTAGTTTGCTGCCATCTTTCTCGGCATACGCCCCCCCCTCAAAGTGGAGTCGGTTTTGAACATATTTCGACATTCTTAAATACAATGTGGAGGACAGGGATGGCTGTAAGGGGTGATGTGGAGGCCGATTTTAACCTACGTCTATGAGACAGTAAAGGTTAAAAGTTGAAACTTTTTCTTACAATTTCTCATCCCTGACCTACAGAGAATTGTAAAAAGAATTTACGAAGCTAGTTCTAGCAAGACATTCAGGATTGGACCATACACCATTGCCTCTGCTCTAGCATTAAAATTGTTTAATAACTTTGTGACCTTAGTTTTCTGCCATCTTTCTCGGCGTATGCCCCCCCCCCAAAGTAGAGTCGGTTCTAAACATATTTCGAAATTCTTAAATACAATGTGGAGGACAGGGACGGCTGTAAGGGGTGATGTGGAGGCCGATTTTAACCTACGTCTATGAGACAGTAAAGGTTAAAAGTTGAAAGTTTTTCTTACAATTTCTCATCCCTGACCTACAGAGAATTGTAAAAAGAATTTACGAAGCTAGTTCTAGCAAGACATTCAGGATTGGACCATGCACCATTGCCTCTGCTCTAGCATTAAAATTGTTTAATAACTTTGTGACCTTAGTTTTCTGCCATCTTTCTCGGCGTATGCCCCCCCAAAGTAGAGTCGGTTCTAAACATATTTCGAAATTCTTAAATACAATGTGGAGGACAGGGACGGCTGTTAGGGGTGATGTGGAGGCCGATTTTAACCTACGTCTATGAGACAGTAAAGGTTAAAAGTTGAAAGTTTTTCTTACAATTTCTCATCCCTGACCTACAGAGAATTGTAAAAAGAATTTACGAAGCTAGTTCTAGCAAGACATTCAGGATTGGACCATACACTATTGCCTCTGCTCTAGCATTAAAATTGTTTATTAACTTTGTGACCTTAGTTTTCTGCCATCTTTCTCGGCGTACGGCCCCCCCTCAAAGTAGAGTCGGTTCTGAACATATTTCGAAATTCTTAAATACAATGTGGAGGACAGGGACGGCTGTAAGGGGTGATGTGGAGGCCGATTTTAACCTACGTCTATGAGACAGTAAAGGTTAAAAGTTGAAAGTTTTTCTTACAATTTCTCATCCCTGACCTACAGGGAATAGAAAAAAGAATTTACGAAGCTAGTTCTAGTAAGACATTCAGGATTGGACCATACACTATTGCCTCTGCTCCAGCATTAAAATTGTTTATTAACTTTATGACCTTAGTTTGCTGCCATCTTTCTCGGCATACGCCCCCCCTCAAAGTGGAGTCGGTTTTGAACATATTTCGACATTCTTAAATACAATGTGGAGGACAGGGACGGCTGTAAGGGGTGATGTGGAGGCCGATTTTAACCTACGTCTATGAGACAGTAAAGGTTAAAAGTTGAAACTTTTTCTTACAATTTCTCATCCCTGACCTACAGAGAATTGTAAAAAGAATTTACGAAGCTAGTTCTAGCAAGACATTCAGGATTGGACCATACACCATTGCCTCTGCTCTAGCATTAAAATTGTTTAATAACTTTGTGACCTTAGTTTTCTGCCATATTTCTCGGCGTACGCCCCCCCCCCCCAAAGTAGAGTCGGTTCTAAACATATTTCGAAATTTTTAAATACAATGTGGAGGACAGGGACGGCTGTAAGGGGTGATGTGGAGGCCGATTTTAACCTATGTCTATGAGACAGTAAAGGTTAAAAGTTGAAAGTTTTTCTTACAATTTCTCATCCCTGACCTACAGGGAATAGAAAAAAGAATTTTACGAAGCTAGTTCTAGTAAGACATTCAGGATTGGACCATACACTATTGCCTCTGCTCCAGCATTAAAATTGTTTATTAACTTTATGACCTTAGTTTGCTGCCATCTTTCTCGGCATATGCCCCCCCCCCCTCAAAGTGGAGTCGGTTTTGAACATATTTCGACATTCTTAAATACAATGTGGAGGACAGGGACGGCTGTAAGGGGTGATGTGGAGGCCGATTTTAACCTACGTCTATGAGACAGTAAAGGTTAAAAGTTGAAACTTTTTCTTACAATTTCTCATCCCTGACCTACAGAGAATTGTAAAAAGAATTTACGAAGCTAGTTCTAGCAAGACATTCAGGATTGGACCATACACCATTGCCTCTGCTCTAGCATTAAAATTGTTTAATAACTTTGTGACCTTAGTTTTCTGCCATCTTTCTCGGCGTACGCCCCCCCCCCCCCCCCAAAGTAGAGTCGGTTCTAAACATATTTCGAAATTCTTAAATACAATGTGGAGGACAGGGACGGCTGTAAGGGGTGATGTGGAGGCCGTTTTAACCTACGTCTATGAGACAGTAAAGGTTAAAAGTTGAAACTTTTTCTTACAATTTCTCATCCCTGACCTACAGAGAATTGTAAAAAGAATTTACGAAGCTAGTTCTAGCAAGACATTCAGGATTGGACCATACACTATTGCCTCTGCTCCAGCATTAAAATTGTTTATTAACTTTATGACCTTAGTTTGCTGCCATCTTTCTCGGCATACGCCCCCCCCTCAAAGTGGAGTCGGTTTTGAACATATTTCGACATTCTTAAATACAATGTGGAGGACAGGGACGGCTGTAAGGGGTGATGTGGAGGCCTATTTTAACCTACGTCTATGAGACAGTAAAGGTTAAAAGTTGAAACTTTTTCTTACAATTTCTCATCCCTGACCTACAGAGAATTGTAAAAAGAATTTACGAAGCTAGTTCTAGCAAGACATTCAGGATTGGACCATGCACCATTGCCTCTGCTCTAGCATTAAAATTGTTTATTAACTTTGTGACCTTAGTTTTCTGCCATCTTTCTCGGCGTATGCCCCCCCCAAAGTAGAGTCGGTTCTAAACATATTTCGAAATTCTTAAATACAATGTGGAGGACAGGGACGGCTGTTAGGGGTGATGTGGAGGCCGATTTTAACCTACGTCTATGAGACAGTAAAGGTTAAAAGTTGAAAGTTTTTCTTACAATTTCTCATCCCTGACCTACAGAGAATTGTAAAAAGAATTTACGAAGCTAGTTCTAGCAAGACATTCAGGATTGGACCATACACTATTGCCTCTGCTCCAGCATTAAAATTGTTTATTAACTTTATGACCTTAGTTTGCTGCCATCTTTCTCGGCATATGCCCCCCCCCCCTCAAAGTGGAGTCGGTTTTGAACATATTTCGACATTCTTAAATACAATGTGGAGGACAGGGACGGCTGTAAGGGGTGATGTGGAGGCCGATTTTAACCTACGTCTATGAGACAGTAAAGGTTAAAAGTTGAAACTTTTTCTTACAATTTCTCATCCCTGACCTACAGAGAATTGTAAAAAGAATTTACGAAGCTAGTTCTAGCAAGACATTCAGGATTGGACCATACACCATTGCCTCTGCTCTAGCATTAAAATTGTTTAATAACTTTGTGACCTTAGTTTTCTGCCATCTTTCTCGGCGTACGCCCCCCCCCAAAGTAGAGTCAGTTCTAAACATATTTCGAAATTCTTAAATACAATGTGGAGGACAGGGACGGCTGTAAGGGGTGATGTGGAGGCCGTTTTAACCTACGTCTATGAGACAGTAAAGGTTAAAAGTTGAAACTTTTTCTTACAATTTCTCATCCCTGACCTACAGAGAATTGTAAAAAGAATTTACAAAGCTAGTTCTAGCAAGACATTCAGGATTGGACCATACACTATTGCCTCTGCTCCAGCATTAAAATTGTTTATTAACTTTATGACCTTAGTTTGCTGCCATCTTTCTCGGCATACGCCCCCCCCTCAAAGTGGAGTCGGTTTTGAACATATTTCGACATTCTTAAATACAATGTGGAGGACAGGGATGGCTGTAAGGGGTGATGTGGAGGCCGATTTTAACCTACGTCTATGAGACAGTAAAGGTTAAAAGTTGAAACTTTTTCTTACAATTTCTCATCCCTGACCTACAGAGAATTGTAAAAAGAATTTACGAAGCTAGTTCTAGCAAGACATTCAGGATTGGACCATACACCATTGCCTCTGCTCTAGCATTAAAATTGTTTAATAACTTTGTGACCTTAGTTTTCTGCCATCTTTCTCGGCGTATGCCCCCCCCCCAAAGTAGAGTCGGTTCTAAACATATTTCGAAATTCTTAAATACAATGTGGAGGACAGGGACGGCTGTAAGGGGTGATGTGGAGGCCGATTTTAACCTACGTCTATGAGACAGTAAAGGTTAAAAGTTGAAAGTTTTTCTTACAATTTCTCATCCCTGACCTACAGAGAATTGTAAAAAGAATTTACGAAGCTAGTTCTAGCAAGACATTCAGGATTGGACCATGCACCATTGCCTCTGCTCTAGCATTAAAATTGTTTAATAACTTTGTGACCTTAGTTTTCTGCCATCTTTCTCGGCGTATGCCCCCCCAAAGTAGAGTCGGTTCTAAACATATTTCGAAATTCTTAAATACAATGTGGAGGACAGGGACGGCTGTTAGGGGTGATGTGGAGGCCGATTTTAACCTACGTCTATGAGACAGTAAAGGTTAAAAGTTGAAAGTTTTTCTTACAATTTCTCATCCCTGACCTACAGAGAATTGTAAAAAGAATTTACGAAGCTAGTTCTAGCAAGACATTCAGGATTGGACCATACACTATTGCCTCTGCTCTAGCATTAAAATTGTTTATTAACTTTGTGACCTTAGTTTTCTGCCATCTTTCTCGGCGTACGGCCCCCCCTCAAAGTAGAGTCGGTTCTGAACATATTTCGAAATTCTTAAATACAATGTGGAGGACAGGGACGGCTGTAAGGGGTGATGTGGAGGCCGATTTTAACCTACGTCTATGAGACAGTAAAGGTTAAAAGTTGAAAGTTTTTCTTACAATTTTTCATCCCTGACCTACAGGGAATAGAAAAAAGAATTTACGAAGCTAGTTCTAGTAAGACATTCAGGATTGGACCATACACTATTGCCTCTGCTCCAGCATTAAAATTGTTTATTAACTTTATGACCTTAGTTTGCTGCCATCTTTCTCGGCATACGCCCCCCCTCAAAGTGGAGTCGGTTTTGAACATATTTCGACATTCTTAAATACAATGTGGAGGACAGGGACGGCTGTAAGGGGTGATGTGGAGGCCGATTTTAACCTACGTCTATGAGACAGTAAAGGTTAAAAGTTGAAACTTTTTCTTACAATTTCTCATCCCTGACCTACAGAGAATTGTAAAAAGAATTTACGAAGCTAGTTCTAGCAAGACATTCAGGATTGGACCATACACCATTGCCTCTGCTCTAGCATTAAAATTGTTTAATAACTTTGTGACCTTAGTTTTCTGCCATATTTCTCGGCGTACGCCCCCCCCCCCCCAAAGTAGAGTCGGTTCTAAACATATTTCGAAATTTTTAAATACAATGTGGAGGACAGGGACGGCTGTAAGGGGTGATGTGGAGGCCGATTTTAACCTATGTCTATGAGACAGTAAAGGTTAAAAGTTGAAAGTTTTTCTTACAATTTCTCATCCCTGACCTACAGGGAATAGAAAAAAGAATTTTACGAAGCTAGTTCTAGTAAGACATTCAGGATTGGACCATACACTATTGCCTCTGCTCCAGCATTAAAATTGTTTATTAACTTTATGACCTTAGTTTGCTGCCATCTTTCTCGGCATATGCCCCCCCCCCCTCAAAGTGGAGTCGGTTTTGAACATATTTCGACATTCTTAAATACAATGTGGAGGACAGGGACGGCTGTAAGGGGTGATGTGGAGGCCGATTTTAACCTACGTCTATGAGACAGTAAAGGTTAAAAGTTGAAACTTTTTCTTACAATTTCTCATCCCTGACCTACAGAGAATTGTAAAAAGAATTTACGAAGCTAGTTCTAGCAAGACATTCAGGATTGGACCATACACCATTGCCTCTGCTCTAGCATTAAAATTGTTTAATAACTTTGTGACCTTAGTTTTCTGCCATCTTTCTCGGCGTACGCCCCCCCCCCCCCCAAAGTAGAGTCGGTTCTAAACATATTTCGAAATTCTTAAATACAATGTGGAGGACAGGGACGGCTGTAAGGGGTGATGTGGAGGCCGTTTTAACCTACGTCTATGAGACAGTAAAGGTTAAAAGTTGAAACTTTTTCTTACAATTTCTCATCCCTGACCTACAGAGAATTGTAAAAAGAATTTACGAAGCTAGTTCTAGCAAGACATTCAGGATTGGACCATACACTATTGCCTCTGCTCCAGCATTAAAATTGTTTATTAACTTTATGACCTTAGTTTGCTGCCATCTTTCTCGGCATACGCCCCCCCCTCAAAGTGGAGTCGGTTTTGAACATATTTCGACATTCTTAAATACAATGTGGAGGACAGGGACGGCTGTAAGGGGTGATGTGGAGGCCTATTTTAACCTACGTATATGAGACAGTAAAGGTTAAAAGTTGAAACTTTTTCTTACAATTTCTCATCCCTGACCTACAGAGAATTGTAAAAAGAATTTACGAAGCTAGTTCTAGCAAGACATTCAGGATTGGACCATGCACCATTGCCTCTGCTCTAGCATTAAAATTGTTTATTAACTTTGTGACCTTAGTTTTCTGCCATCTTTCTCGGCGTATGCCCCCCCCAAAGTAGAGTCGGTTCTAAACATATTTCGAAATTCTTAAATACAATGTGGAGGACAGGGACGGCTGTAAGGGGTGATGTGGAGGCCGATTTTAACCTACGTCTATGAGACAGTAAAGGTTAAAAGTTGAAAGTTTTTCTTACAATTTCTCATCCCTGACCTACAGGGAATAGAAAAAAGAATTTACGAAGCTAGTTCTAGTAAGACATTCAGGATTGGACCATACACTATTGCCTCTGCTCCAGCATTAAAATTGTTTATTAACTTTATGACCTTAGTTTGCTGCCATCTTTCTCGGCATATGCCCCCCCCCCTCAAAGTGGAGTCGGTTTTGAACATATTTCGACATTCTTAAATACAATGTGGAGGACAGGGACGGCTGTAAGGGGTGATGTGGAGGCCGATTTTAACCTACGTCTATGAGACAGTAAAGGTTAAAAGTTGAAACTTTTTCTTACAATTTCTCATCCCTGACCTACAGAGAATTGTAAAAAGAATTTACGAAGCTAGTTCTAGCAAGACATTCAGGATTGGACCATACACTATTGCCTCTGCTCCAGCATTAAAATTGTTTATTAACTTTATGACCTTAGTTTGCTGCCATCTTTCTCGGCATACGCCCCCCCCTCAAAGTGGAGTCGGTTTTGAACATATTTCGACATTCTTAAATACAATGTGGAGGACAGGGATGGCTGTAAGGGGTGATGTGGAGGCCGATTTTAACCTACGTCTATGAGACAGTAAAGGTTAAAAGTTGAAACTTTTTCTTACAATTTCTCATCCCTGACCTACAGAGAATTGTAAAAAGAATTTACGAAGCTAGTTCTAGCAAGACATTCAGGATTGGACCATACACCATTGCCTCTGCTCTAGCATTAAAATTGTTTAATAACTTTGTGACCTTAGTTTTCTGCCATCTTTCTCGGCGTATGCCCCCCCCCCAAAGTAGAGTCGGTTCTAAACATATTTCGAAATTCTTAAATACAATGTGGAGGACAGGGACGGCTGTAAGGGGTGATGTGGAGGCCGATTTTAACCTACGTCTATGAGACAGTAAAGGTTAAAAGTTGAAAGTTTTTCTTACAATTTCTCATCCCTGACCTACAGAGAATTGTAAAAAGAATTTACGAAGCTAGTTCTAGCAAGACATTCAGGATTGGACCATACACTATTGCCTCTGCTCTAGCATTAAAATTGTTTATTAACTTTGTGACCTTAGTTTTCTGCCATCTTTCTCGGCGTACGGCCCCCCCTCAAAGTAGAGTCGGTTCTGAACATATTTCGAAATTCTTAAATACAATGTGGAGGACAGGGACGGCTGTAAGGGGTGATGTGGAGGCCGATTTTAACCTTCGTCTATGAGACAGTAAAGGTTAAAAGTTGAAACTTTTTCTTACAATTTCTCATCCCTGACCTACAGAGAATTGTAAAAAGAATTTACAAAGCTAGTTCTAGCAAGACATTCAGGATTGGACCATACACTATTGCCTCTGCTCTAGCATTAAAATTGTTTATTAACTTTGTGACCTTAGTTTTCTGCCATCTTTCTCGGCGTACGGCCCCCCCCCAAAAGTAGAGTCGGTTCTGAACATATTTCGAAATTCTTAAATACAATGTGGAGGACAGGGACGGCTGTAAGGGGTGATGTGGAGGCCGATTTTAACCTACGTCTATGAGACAGTAAAGGTTAAAAGTTGAAAGATTTTCTTACAATTTCTCATCCCTGACCTACAGGGATAGAAAAAAGAATTTACGAAGCTAGTTCTAGTAAGACATTCAGGAGTGGACCATACACTATTGCCTCTGCTCCAGCATTAAAATTGTTTATTAACTTTATGACCTTAGTTTGCTGCCATCTTTCTCGGCATACGCCCCCCCTCAAAGTGGAGTCGGTTTTGAACATATTTCGACATTCTTAAATACAATGTGGAGGACAGGGACGGCTGTAAGGGGTGATGTGGAGGCCGATTTTAACCTACGTCTATGAGACAGTAAAGGTTAAAAGTTTAAACTTTTTCTTACAATTTCTCATCCCTGACCTACAGAGAATTGTAAAAAGAATTTACGAAGCTAGTTCTAGCAAGACATTCAGGATTGGACCATACACCATTGCCTCTGCTCTAGCATTAAAATTGTTTAATAACTTTGTGACCTTAGTTTTCTGCCATCTTTCTCGGCGTATGCCCCCCCCCAAAGTAGAGTCGGTTCTAAACATATTTCGAAATTCTTAAATACAATGTGGAGGACAGGGACGGCTGTAAGGGGTGATGTGGAGGCCGATTTTAACCTACGTCTATGAGACAGTAAAGGTTAAAAGTTGAAAGATTTTCTTACAATTTCTCATCCCTGACCTACAGGGATAGAAAAAAGAATTTACAAAGCTAGTTCTAGTAAGACATTCAGGAGTGGACCATACACTATTGCCTCTGCTCCAGCATTAAAATTGTTTATTAACTTTATGACCTTAGTTTGCTGCCATCTTTCTCGGCATACGCCCCCCCCTCAAAGTGGAGTCGGTTTTGAACATATTTCGACATTCTTAAATACAATGTGGAGGACAGGGACGGCTGTAAGGGGTGATGTGGAGGCCGATTTTAACCTACGTCTATGAGACAGTAAAGGTTAAAAGTTGAAACTTTTTCTTACAATTTCTCATCCCTGACCTACAGAGAATTGTAAAAAGAATTTACGAAGCTAGTTCTAGCAAGACATTCAGGATTGGACCATGCACCATTGCCTCTGCTCTAGCATTAAAATTGTTTAATAACTTTGTGACCTTAGTTTTCTGCCATATTTCTCGGCGTACGCCCCCCCCCCCCCAAAGTAGAGTCGGTTCTAAACATATTTCGAAATTCTTAAATACAATGTGGAGGACAGGGACGGCTGTAAGGGGTGATGTGGAGGCCGATTTTAACCTATGTCTATGAGACAGTAAAGGTTAAAAGTTGAAAGTTTTTCTTACAATTTCTCATCCCTGACCTACAGGGAATAGAAAAAAGAATTTACGAAGCTAGTTCTAGTAAGACATTCAGGATTGGACCATACACTATTGCCTCTGCTCCAGCATTAAAATTGTTTATTAACTTTATGACCTTAGTTTGCTGCCATCTTTCTCGGCATATGCCCCCCCTCAAAGTGGAGTCGGTTTTGAACATATTTCGACATTCTTAAATACAATGTGGAGGACAGGGACGGCTGTAAGGGGTGATGTGGAGGCCGATTTTAACCTACGTCTATGAGACAGTAAAGGTTAAAAGTTGAAACTTTTTCTTACAATTTCTCATCCCTGACCTACAGAGAATTCTAAAAAGAATTTACGAAGCTAGTTCTAGCAAGACATTCAGGATTGGACCATACACCATTGCCTCTGCTCTAGCATTAAAATTGTTTAATAACTTTTTGACTTTAGTTTTCTGCCATCTTTCTCGGCGTACGCCCCCCCCCCCAAAGTAGAGTCGGTTCTAAACATATTTCGAAATTCTTAAATACAATGTGGAGGACAGGGACGGCTGTAAGGGGTGATGTGGAGGCCGATTTTAACCTACGTCTATGAGACAGTAAAGGTTAAAAGTTGAAAGTTTTTCTTACAATTTCTCATCCCTGACCTACAGAGAATTGTAAAAAGAATTTACGAAGCTAGTTCTAGCAAGACATTCAGGATTGGACCATACACTATTGCCTCTGCTCTAGCATTAAAATTGTTTATTAACTTTGTGACCTTAGTTTTCTACCATCTTTCTCGGCGTACAGCCCCCCCTCAAAGTAGAGTCGGTTCTGAACATATTTCGAAATTCTTAAATACAATGTGGAGGACAGGGACGGCTGTAAGGGGTGATGTGGAGGCCGATTTTAACCTACGTCTATGAGACAGTAAAGGTTAAAAGTTGAAAGTTTTTCTTACAATTTCTCATCCCTGACCTACAGGGAATAGAAAAAAGAATTTACGAAGCTAGTTCAAGTAAGACATTCAGAATTGGACCATACACTATTGCCTCTGCTCCAGCATTAAAATTGTTTATTAACTTTATGACCTTAGTTTGCTGCCATCTTTCTCGGCATACGCCCCCCCCTCAAAGTGGAGTCGGTTTTGAACATATTTCGACATTCTTAAATACAATGTGGAGGACAGGGACGGCTGTAAGGGGTGATGTGGAGGCCGATTTTAACCTTCGTCTATGAGACAGTAAAGGTTAAAAGTTGAAACTTTTTCTTACAATTTCTCATCCCTGACCTACAGAGAATTGTAAAAAGAATTTACAAAGCTAGTTCTAGCAAGACATTCAGGATTGGACCATACACTATTGCCTCTGCTCTAGCATTAAAATTGTTTATTAACTTTGTGACCTTAGTTTTCTGCCATCTTTCTCGGCGTACGTCCCCCCCCCAAAAGTAGAGTCGGTTCTGAACATATTTCGAAATTCTTAAATACAATGTGGAGGACAGGGACGGCTGTAAGGGGTGATGTGGAGGCCGATTTTAACCTACGTCTATGAGACAGTAAAGGTTAAAAGTTGAAAGATTTTCTTACAATTTCTCATCCCTGACCTACAGGGATAGAAAAAAGAATTTACGAAGCTAGTTCTAGTAAGACATTCAGGAGTGGACCATACACTATTGCCTCTGCTCCAGCATTAAAATTGTTTATTAACTTTATGACCTTAGTTTGCTGCCATCTTTCTCGGCATACGCCCCCCCCTCAAAGTGGAGTCGGTTTTGAACATATTTCGACATTCTTAAATACAATGTGGAGGACAGGGATGGCTGTAAGGGGTGATGTGGAGGCCGATTTTAACCTACGTCTATGAGACAGTAAAGGTTAAAAGTTGAAACTTTTTCTTACAATTTGTCATCCCTGACCTACAGAGAATTGTAAAAAGAATTTTCGAAGCTAGTTCTAGCAAGACATTCAGGATTGGACCATACACCATTGCCTCTGCTCTAGCATTAAAATTGTTTAATAACTTTGTGACCTTAGTTTTCTGCCATCTTTCTCGGCGTATGCCCCCCCCCCCAAAGTAGAGTCGGTTCTAAACATATTTCGAAATTCTTAAATACAATGTGGAGGACAGGGACGGCTGTAAGGGGTGATGTGGAGGCCGATTTTAACCTACGTCTATGAGACAGTAAAGGTTAAAAGTTGAAAGTTTTTCTTACAATTTCTCATCCCTGACCTACAGAGAATTGTAAAAAGAATTTACGAAGCTAGTTCTAGCAAGACATTCAGGATTGGACCATACACTATTGCCTCTGCTCTAGCATTAAAATTGTTTATTAACTTTGTGACCTTAGTTTTCTGCCATCTTTCTCGGCGTACGGCCCCCCCTCAAAGTAGAGTCGGTTCTGAACATATTTCGAAATTCTTAAATACAATGTGGAGGACAGGGACGGCTGTAAGGGGTGATGTGGAGGCCGATTTTAACCTACGTCTATGAGACAGTAAAGGTTAAAAGTTGAAAGTTTTTCTTACAATTTCTCATCCCTGACCTACAGGGAATAGAAAAAACAATTTACGAAGCTAGTTCTAGTAAGACATTCAGGATTGGACCATACACTATTGCCTCTGCTCCAGCATTAAAATTGTTTATTAACTTTATGACCTTAGTTTGCTGCCATCTTTCTCGGCATACGCCCCCCCCTCAAAGTGGAGTCGGTTTTGAACATATTTCGACATTCTTAAATACAATGTGGAGGACAGGGACGGCTGTAAGGGGTGATGTGGAGGCCGATTTTAACCTTCGTCTATGAGACAGTAAAGGTTAAAAGTTGAAACTTTTTCTTACAATTTCTCATCCCTGACCTACAGAGAATTGTAAAAAGAATTTACAAAGCTAGTTCTAGCAAGACATTCAGGATTGGACCATACACTATTGCCTCTGCTCTAGCATTAAAATTGTTTATTAACTTTGTGACCTTAGTTTTCTGCCATCTTTCTCGGCGTACGGCCCCCCCCCAAAAGTAGAGTCGGTTCTGAACATATTTCGAAATTCTTAAATACAATGTGGAGGACAGGGACGGCTGTAAGGGGTGATGTGGAGGCCGATTTTAACCTACGTCTATGAGACAGTAAAGGTTAAAAGTTGAAAGATTTTCTTACAATTTCTCATCCCTGACCTACAGGGATAGAAAAAAGAATTTACGAAGCTAGTTCTAGTAAGACATTCAGGAGTGGACCATACACTATTGCCTCTGCTCCAGCATTAAAATTGTTTATTAACTTTATGACCTTAGTTTGCTGCCATCTTTCTCGGCATACGCCCCCCCCTCAAAGTGGAGTCGGTTTTGAACATATTTCGACATTCTTAAATACAATGTGGAGGACAGGGACGGCTGTAAGGGGTGATGTGGAGGCCGATTTTAACCTACGTCTATGAGACAGTAAAGGTTAAAAGTTGAAACTTTTTCTTACAATTTCTCATCCCTGACCTACAGAGAATTGTAAAAAGAATTTACGAAGCTAGTTCTAGCAAGACATTCAGGATTGGACCATACACCATTGCCTCTGCTCTAGCATTAAAATTGTTTAATAACTTTGTGACCTTAGTTTTCTGCCATCTTTCTCGGCGTATGCCCCCCCCCAAAGTAGAGTCGGTTCTAAACATATTTCGAAATTCTTAAATACAATGTGGAGGACAGGGACGGCTGTAAGGGGTGATGTGGAGGCCGATTTTAACCTACGTCTATGAGACAGTAAAGGTTAAAAGTTGAAAGATTTTCTTACAATTTCTCATCCCTGACCTACAGGGATAGAAAAAAGAATTTACGAAGCTAGTTCTAGTAAGACATTCAGGAGTGGACCATACACTATTGCCTCTGCTCCAGCATTAAAATTGTTTATTAACTTTATGACCTTAGTTTGCTGCCATCTTTCTCGGCATATGCCCCCCCCCCCTCAAAGTGGAGTCGGTTTTGAACATATTTCGACATTCTTAAATACAATGTGGAGGACAGGGACGGCTGTAAGGGGTGATGTGGAGGCCGATTTTAACCTACGTCTATGAGACAGTAAAGGTTAAAAGTTGAAACTTTTTCTTACAATTTCTCATCCCTGACCTACAGAGAATTGTAAAAAGAATTTACGAAGCTAGTTCTAGCAAGACATTCAGGATTGGACCATACACCATTGCCTCTGCTCTAGCATTAAAATTGTTTAATAACTTTTTGACTTTAGTTTTCTGCCATCTTTCTCGGCGTACGCCCCCCCCCCCCCCCAAAGTAGAGTCGGTTCTAAACATATTTCGAAATTCTTAAATACAATGTGGAGGACAGGGACGGCTGTAAGGGGTGATGTGGAGGCCGATTTTAACCTACGTCTATGAGACAGTAAAGGTTAAAAGTTGAAAGTTTTTCTTACAATTTCTCATCCCTGACCTACAGAGAATTGTAAAAAGAATTTACGAAGCTAGTTCTAGCAAGACATTCAGGATTGGACCATACACTATTGCCTCTGCTCTAGCATTAAAATTGTTTATTAACTTTGTGACCTTAGTTTTCTACCATCTTTCTCGGCGTACAGCCCCCCCTCAAAGTAGAGTCGGTTCTGAACATATTTCGAAATTCTTAAATACAATGTGGAGGACAGGGACGGCTGTAAGGGGTGATGTGGAGGCCGATTTTAACCTACGTCTATGAGACAGTAAAGGTTAAAAGTTGAAAGTTTTTCTTACAATTTCTCATCCCTGACCTACAGGGAATAGAAAAAAGAATTTACGAAGCTAGTTCAAGTAAGACATTCAGAATTGGACCATACACTATTGCCTCTGCTCCAGCATTAAAATTGTTTATTAACTTTATGACCTTAGTTTGCTGCCATCTTTCTCGGCATACGCCCCCCCCTCAAAGTGGAGTCGGTTTTGAACATATTTCGACATTCTTAAATACAATGTGGAGGACAGGGACGGCTGTAAGGGGTGATGTGGAGGCCGATTTTAACCTTCGTCTATGAGACAGTAAAGGTTAAAAGTTGAAACTTTTTCTTACAATTTCTCATCCCTGACCTACAGAGAATTGTAAAAAGAATTTACAAAGCTAGTTCTAGCAAGACATTCAGGATTGGACCATACACTATTGCCTCTGCTCTAGCATTAAAATTGTTTATTAACTTTGTGACCTTAGTTTTCTGCCATCTTTCTCGGCGTACGGCCCCCCCCCAAAAGTAGAGTCGGTTCTGAACATATTTCGAAATTCTTAAATACAATGTGGAGGACAGGGACGGCTGTAAGGGGTGATGTGGAGGCCGATTTTAACCTACGTCTATGAGACAGTAAAGGTTAAAAGTTGAAAGATTTTCTTACAATTTCTCATCCCTGACCTACAGGGATAGAAAAAAGAATTTACGAAGCTAGTTCTAGTAAGACATTCAGGAGTGGACCATACACTATTGCCTCTGCTCCAGCATTAAAATTGTTTATTAACTTTATGACCTTAGTTTGCTGCCATCTTTCTCGGCATACGCCCCCCCCTCAAAGTGGAGTCGGTTTTGAACATATTTCGACATTCTTAAATACAATGTGGAGGACAGGGATGGCTGTAAGGGGTGATGTGGAGGCCGATTTTAACCTACGTCTATGAGACAGTAAAGGTTAAAAGTTGAAACTTTTTCTTACAATTTGTCATCCCTGACCTACAGAGAATTGTAAAAAGAATTTTCGAAGCTAGTTCTAGCAAGACATTCAGGATTGGACCATACACCATTGCCTCTGCTCTAGCATTAAAATTGTTTAATAACTTTGTGACCTTAGTTTTCTGCCATCTTTCTCGGCGTATGCCCCCCCCCCAAAGTAGAGTCGGTTCTAAACATATTTCGAAATTCTTAAATACAATGTGGAGGACAGGGACGGCTGTAAGGGGTGATGTGGAGGCCGATTTTAACCTACATCTATGAGACAGTAAAGGTTAAAAGTTGAAAGTTTTTCTTACAATTTCTCATCCCTGACCTACAGAGAATTGTAAAAAGAATTTACGAAGCTAGTTCTAGCAAGACATTCAGGATTGGACCATACACTATTGCCTCTGCTCTAGCATTAAAATTGTTTATTAACTTTGTGACCTTAGTTTTCTGCCATCTTTCTCGGCGTACGGCCCCCCCTCAAAGTAGAGTCGGTTCTGAACATATTTCGAAATTTTTAAATACAATGTGGAGGACAGGGACGGCTGTAAGGGGTGATGTGGAGGCCGATTTTAACCTACGTCTATGAGACAGTAAAGGTTAAAAGTTGAAAGTTTTTCTTACAATTTCTCATCCCTGACCTACAGGGAATAGAAAAAACAATTTACGAAGCTAGTTCTAGTAAGACATTCAGGATTGGACCATACACTATTGCCTCTGCTCCAGCATTAAAATTGTTTATTAACTTTATGACCTTAGTTTGCTGCCATCTTTCTCGGCATACGCCCCCCCCCTCAAAGTGGAGTCGGTTTTGAACATATTTCGACATTCTTAAATACAATGTGGAGGACAGGGACGGCTGTAAGGGGTGATGTGGAGGCCGATTTTACCCTTCGTCTATGAGACAGTAAAGGTTAAAAGTTGAAACTTTTTCTTACAATTTCTCATCCCTGACCTACAGAGAATTGTAAAAAGAATTTACAAAGCTAGTTCTAGCAAGACATTCAGGATTGGACCATACACTATTGCCTCTGCTCTAGCATTAAAATTGTTTATTAACTTTGTGACCTTAGTTTTCTGCCATCTTTCTCGGCGTACGGCCCCCCCCCAAAAGTAGAGTCGGTTCTGAACATATTTCGAAATTCTTAAATACAATGTGGAGGACAGGGACGGCTGTAAGGGGTGATGTGGAGGCCGATTTTAACCTACGTCTATGAGACAGTAAAGGTTAAAAGTTGAAAGATTTTCTTACAATTTCTCATCCCTGACCTACAGGGATAGAAAAAAGAATTTACGAAGCTAGTTCTAGTAAGACATTCAGGATTGGACCATACACTATTGCCTCTGCTCTAGCATTAAAATTGTTTATTAACTTTGTGACCTTAGTTTTCTGCCATCTTTCTCGGCGTACGGCCCCCCCTCAAAGTAGAGTCGGTTCTGAACATATTTCGAAATTCTTAAATACAATGTGGAGGACAGGGACGGCTGTAAGGGGTGATGTGGAGGCCGATTTTAACCTACGTCTATGAGACAGTAAAGGTTAAAAGTTGAAAGTTTTTCTTACAATTTCTCATCCCTGACCTACAGGGAATAGAAAAAACAATTTACGAAGCTAGTTCTAGTAAGACATTCAGGATTGGACCATACACTATTGCCTCTGCTCCAGCATTAAAATTGTTTATTAACTTTATGACCTTAGTTTGCTGCCATCTTTCTCGGCATACGCCCCCCCCTCAAAGTGGAGTCGGTTTTGAACATATTTCGACATTCTTAAATACAATGTGGAGGACAGGGACGGCTGTAAGGGGTGATGTGGAGGCCGATTTTACCCTTCGTCTATGAGACAGTAAAGGTTAAAAGTTGAAACTTTTTCTTACAATTTCTCATCCCTGACCTACAGAGAATTGTAAAAAGAATTTACAAAGCTAGTTCTAGCAAGACATTCAGGATTGGACCATACACTATTGCCTCTGCTCTAGCATTAAAATTGTTTATTAACTTTGTGACCTTAGTTTTCTGCCATCTTTCTCGGCGTACGGCCCCCCCCCAAAAGTAGAGTCGGTTCTGAACATATTTCGAAATTCTTAAATACAATGTGGAGGACAGGGACGGCTGTAAGGGGTGATGTGGAGGCCGATTTTAACCTACGTCTATGAGACAGTAAAGGTTAAAAGTTGAAAGATTTTCTTACAATTTCTCATCCCTGACCTACAGGGATAGAAAAAAGAATTTACGAAGCTAGTTCTAGTAAGACATTCAGGAGTGGACCATACACTATTGCCTCTGCTCCAGCATTAAAATTGTTTATTAACTTTATGACCTTAGTTTGCTGCCATCTTTCTCGGCATACGCCCCCCCCTCAAAGTGGAGTCGGTTTTGAACATATTTCGACATTCTTAAATACAATGTGGAGGACAGGGACGGCTGTAAGGGGTGATGTGGAGGCCGATTTTAACCTACGTCTATGAGACAGTAAAGGTTAAAAGTTGAAACTTTTTCTTACAATTTCTCATCCCTGACCTACAGAGAATTGTAAAAAGAATTTACGAAGCTAGTTCTAGCAAGACATTCAGGATTGGACCATACACCATTGCCTCTGCTCTAGCATTAAAATTGTTTAATAACTTTGTGACCTTAGTTTTCTGCCATCTTTCTCGGCGTATGCCCCCCCCCAAAGTAGAGTCGGTTCTAAACATATTTCGAAATTCTTAAATACAATGTGGAGGACAGGGACGGCTGTAAGGGGTGATGTGGAGGCCGATTTTAACCTACGTCTATGAGACAGTAAAGGTTAAAAGTTGAAAGATTTTCTTACAATTTCTCATCCCTGACCTACAGGGATAGAAAAAAGAATTTACGAAGCTAGTTCTAGTAAGACATTCAGGAGTGGACCATACACTATTGCCTCTGCTCCAGCATTAAAATTGTTTATTAACTTTATGACCTTAGTTTGCTGCCATCTTTCTCGGCATACGCCCCCCCCTCAAAGTGGAGTCGGTTTTGAACATATTTCGACATTCTTAAATACAATGTGGAGGACAGGGACGGCTGTAAGGGGTGATGTGGAGGCCGATTTTAACCTACGTCTATGAGACAGTAAAGTTTAAAAGTTGAAACTTTTTCTTACAATTTCTCATCCCTGACCTACAGAGAATTGTAAAAAGAATTTACGAAGCTAGTTCTAGCAAGACATTCAGGATTGGACCATACACCATTGCCTCTGCTCTAGCATTAAAATTGTTTAATAACTTTGTGACCTTAGTTTTCTGCCATATTTCTCGGCGTACGCCCCCCCCCCAAAGTAGAGTCGGTTCTAAACATATTTCGAAATTCTTAAATACAATGTGGAGGACAGGGACGGCTGTAAGGGGTGATGTGGAGGCCGATTTTAACCTATGTCTATGAGACAGTAAAGGTTAAAAGTTGAAAGTTTTTCTTACAATTTCTCATCCCTGACCTACAGGGAATAGAAAAAAGAATTTACGAAGCTAGTTCTAGTAAGACATTCAGGATTGGACCATACACTATTGCCTCTGCTCCAGCATTAAAATTGTTTATTAACTTTATGACCTTAGTTTGCTGCCATCTTTCTCGGCATATGCCCCCCTCAAAGTGGAGTCGGTTTTGAACATATTTCGACATTCTTAAATACAATGTGGAGGACAGGGACGGCTGTAAGGGGTGATGTGGAGGCCGATTTTAACCTACGTCTATGAGACAGTAAAGGTTAAAAGTTGAAACTTTTTCTTACAATTTCTCATCCCTGACCTACAGAGAATTGTAAAAAGAATTTACGAAGCTAGTTCTAGCAAGACATTCAGGATTGGACCATACACCATTGCCTCTGCTCTAGCATTAAAATTGTTTAATAACTTTTTGACTTTAGTGTTCTGCCATCTTTCTCGGCGTACGCCCCCCCCCCCCCAAAGTAGAGTCGGTTCTAAACATATTTCGAAATTCTTAAATACAATGTGGAGGACAGGGACGGCTGTAAGGGGTGATGTGGAGGCCGATTTTAACCTACATCTATGAGACAGTAAAGGTTAAAAGTTGAAAGTTTTTCTTACAATTTCTCATCCCTGACCTACAGAGAATTGTAAAAAGAATTTACGAAGCTAGTTCTAGCAAGACATTCAGGATTGGACCATACACTATTGCCTCTGCTCTAGCATTAAAATTGTTTATTAACTTTGTGACCTTAGTTTTCTACCATCTTTCTCGGCGTACAGCCCCCCCTCAAAGTAGAGTCGGTTCTGAACATATTTCGAAATTCTTAAATACAATGTGGAGGACAGGGACGGCTGTAAGGGGTGATGTGGAGGCCGATTTTAACCTACGTCTATGAGACAGTAAAGGTTAAAAGTTGAAAGTTTTTCGTACAATTTCTCATCCCTGACCTACAGGGAATAGAAAAAAGAATTTACGAAGCTAGTTCAAGTAAGACATTCAGAATTGGACCATACACTATTGCCTCTGCTCCAGCATTAAAATTGTTTATTAACTTTATGACCTTAGTTTGCTGCCATCTTTCTCGGCATACGCCCCCCCCTCAAAGTGGAGTCGGTTTTGAACATATTTCGACATTCTTAAATACAATGTGGAGGACAGGGACGGCTGTAAGGGGTGATGTGGAGGCCGATTTTAACCTTCGTCTATGAGACAGTAAAGGTTAAAAGTTGAAACTTTTTCTTACAATTTCTCATCCCTGACCTACAGAGAATTGTAAAAAGAATTTACAAAGCTAGTTCTAGCAAGACATTCAGGATTGGACCATACACTATTGCCTCTGCTCTAGCATTAACATTGTTTATTAACTTTGTGACCTTAGTTTTCTGCCATCTTTCTCGGCGTACGGCCCCCCCCCAAAAGTAGAGTCGGTTCTGAACATATTTCGAAATTCTTAAATACAATGTGGAGGACAGGGACGGCTGTAAGGGGTGATGTGGAGGCCGATTTTAACCTACGTCTATGAGACAGTAAAGGTTAAAAGTTGAAAGATTTTCTTACAATTTCTCATCCCTGACCTACAGGGATAGAAAAAAGAATTTACGAAGCTAGTTCTAGTAAGACATTCAGGAGTGGACCAAACACTATTGCCTCTGCTCCAGCATTAAAATTGTTTATTAACTTTATGACCTTAGTTTGCTGCCATCTTTCTCGGCATACGCCCCCCCCTCAAAGTGGAGTCGGTTTTGAACATATTTCGACATTGTTAAATACAATGTGGAGGACAGGGACGGCTGTAAGGGGTGATGTGGAGGCCGATTTTAACCTACGTCTATGAGACAGTAAAGGTTAAAAGTTGAAACTTTTTCTTACAATTTCTCATCCCTGATCTACAGAGAATTGTAAAAAGAATTTACGAAGCTAGTTCTAGCAAGACATTCAGGATTGGACCATACACTATTGCCTCTGCTCTAGCATTAAAATTGTTTATTAACTTTGTGACCTTAGTTTTCTGCCATCTTTCTCGGCGTACGCCCCCCCCCTCAAAGTAGAGTCGGTTCTGAACATATTTCGAAATTCTTAAATACAATGTGGAGGACAGGGACGGCTGTAAGGGGTGATGTGGAGGCCGATTTTAACCTACGTCTATGAGACAGTAAAGGTTAAAAGTTGAAAGTTTTTCTTACAATTTCTCATCCTTGACCTACAGAGAATTGTAAAAAGAATTTATGAAGCTAGTTCTAGCAAGACATTCAGGATTGGACCATACACTATTGCCTCTGCTCTAGCATTAAAATTGTTTATTAACTTTGTGACCTTAGTTTTCTGCCATCTTTCTCGGCGTACGGCCCCCCCTCAAAGTAGAGTCGGTTCTGAACATATTTCGAAATTCTTAAATACAATGTGGAGGACAGGGACGGCTGTAAGGGGTGATGTGGAGGCCGATTTTAACCTACGTCTATGAGACAGTAAAGGTTAAAAGTTGAAAGTTTTTCTTACAATTTCTCATCCCTGACCTACAGGGAATAGAAAAAAGAATTTACGAAGCTAGTTCAAGTAAGACATTCAGGATTGGACCATACACTATTGCCTCTGCTCCAGCATTAAAATTGTTTATTAACTTTATGACCTTAGTTTGCTGCCATCTTTCTCGGCATACGCCCCCCCCTCAAAGTGGAGTCGGTTTTGAACATATTTCGACATTCTTAAATACAATGTGGAGGACAGGGACGGCTGTAAGGGGTGATGTGGAGGCCGATTTTAACCTACGTCTATGAGACAGTAAAGGTTAAAAGTTGAAACTTTTTCTTACAATTTCTCATCCCTGACCTACAGAGAATTGTAAAAAGAATTTACGAAGCTAGTTCTAGCAAGACATTCAGGATTGGACCATACACTATTGCCTCTGCTCTAGCATTAAAATTGTTTATTAACTTTGTGACCTTAGTTTTCTGCCATCTTTCTCGGCGTACGGCCCCCCCCCAAAGTAGAGTCGGTTCTGAACATATTTCGAAATTCTTAAATACAATGTGGAGGACAGGGACGGCTGTAAGGGGTGATGTGGAGGCCGATTTTAACCTACGTCTATGAGACAGTAAAGGTTAAAAGTTGAAAAATTTTCTTACAATTTCTCATCCCTGACCTACAGGGATAGAAAAAAGAATTTAGGAAGCTAGTTCTAGTAAGACATTCAGGAGTGGACCATACACTATTGCCTCTGCTCCAGCATTAAAATTGTTTATTAACTTTATGACCTTAGTTTGCTGCCATCTTTCTCGGCATACGCCCCCCCTCAAAGTGGAGTTTCAGTTTTGATCATATTTCGAAATTCTTAAATACAATGTGGAGGACAGGGACAGCTGTAAGGGGTGGTGTGGAGGCCGATTTTAACCTACGTCTATGAGACAGTAAAGGTTAAAAGTTGAAAGTTTTTCTTACAATTTCTCATCCCTGACCTACAGGGAATAGAAAAAAGAATTTACGAAGCTAGTTCTAGTAAGACATTCAGGATTGGACCATACACTATTGCCTCTGCTCCAGCATTAAAATTGTTTATTAACTTTATGACCTTAGTTTGCTGCCATCTTTCTCGGCATACGGCCCCCCTCAAAGTGGAGTCGGTTTTGAACATATTTCGGCATTCTTAAATACAATGTGGAGGACAGGGACGGCTGTAAGGGGTGATGTGGAGGCCGATTTTAACCTACGTCTATGAGACAGTAAAGGTTAAAAGTTGAAACTTTTTCTTACAATTTCTCATCCCTGACCTACAGAGAATTGTAAAAAGAATTTACGAAGCTAGTTCTAGCAAGACATTCGGGATTGGACCATACACCATTGCCTCTGCTCTTGCATTAAAATTGTTTAATAACTTTGTGACCTTAGTTTTCTGCCATCTTTCTCGGCGTACGCCCCCCCCCCAAAGTAGAGTCGGTTCTAAACATATTTCGAAATTCTTAAATACAATGTGGAGGACAGGGACGGCTGTAAGGGGTGATGTGGAGGCCGTTTTAACCTACGTCTATGAGACAGTAAAGGTTAAAAGTTGAAAGTTTTTCTTACAATTTCTCATCCCTGACCTACAGGGAATAGAAAAAAGAATTTACGAAGCTAGTTCTAGTAAGACATTCAGGATTGGACCATACACTATTGCCTCTGCTCCAGCATTAAAATTGTTTATTAACTTTATGACCTTAGTTTGCTGCCATCTTTCTCGGCATACGCCCCCCCCTCAAAGTGGAGTCGGTTTTGAACATATTTCGACATTCTTAAATACAATGTGGAGGACAGGGACGGCTGTAAGGGGTGATGTGGAGGCCGATTTTAACCTACGTCTATGAGACAGTAAAGGTTAAAAGTTGAAACTTTTTCTTACAATTTCTCATCCCTGACCTACAGAGAATTGTAAAAAGAATTTACGAAGCTAGTTCTAGCAAGACATTCAGGATTGGACCATACACCATTGCCTCTGCTCTAGCATTAAAATTGTTTAATAACTTTGTGACCTTAGTTTTCTGCCATCTTTCTCGGCGTATGCCCCCCCCGAAAGTAGAGTCGGTTCTAAACATATTTCGAAATTCTTAAATACAATGTGGAGGACAGGGACGGCTGTAAGGGGTGATGTGGAGGCCGATTTTAACCTACGTCTATGAGACAGTAAAGGTTAAAAGTTGAAAGTTTTTCTTACAATTTCTCATCCCTGACCTACAGGGAATAGAAAAAAGAATGTACGAAGCTAGTTCTAGTAAGACATTCAGGATTGGACCATACACTATTGCCTCTGCTCCAGCATTAAAATTGTTTATTAACTTTATGACCTTAGTTTGCTGCCATCTTTCTCAGCATACGGCCCCCCTCAAAGTGGAGTCGGTTTTGAACATATTTCGAAATTCTTAAATACAATGTGGAGGATAGGGACGGCTGTAAGGGGTGATGTGGAGGCCGATTTTAACCTACGTCTATGAGACAGTGAAGGTTAAAAGTTGAAAGTTTTTCTTACAATTTCTCATCCCTGACCAACAGAGAATAAAACAAAGAATTTACGAAGCTAGTTCTAGTAAGACATTCAGGATTGGACCATACACTATTGCCTCTGCTCCAGCATTAAAATTGTTTATTAACTTTATGACCTTAGTTTGCTGCCATCTTTCTCGGCATACGGCCCCCCTCAAAGTGGAGTCGGTTTTGAACATATTTCGAAATTCTTAAATACAATGTGGAGGATAGGGACAGCTGTAAGGGGTGATGTGGAGGCCGATTTTAACCTACGTCCATGAGACAGTGAAGGTTAAAAGTTGAAAGTTTTTCTTACAATTTCTTATCCCTGACCAACAGAGAATAGAACAAAGAATTTACGAAGCTAGTTGTAGTAAGACATTTAGGATTGGACCATACACTATTGCCTTGTGTTCCAGCATTAAAATTGTTTATTAACTTTGTGACCTTATTTTGCTGCCATCTTTCTCGGTGTACGGCCACTCCCCAAAGTGGAGTCAGTTTTGAACACATTTTAAAGTTCTAAAATACAATTTGGAGGATAGGGACGGCTGTAAGGGGTGATGTGGAGGCCGATTTTAACCTACGTCTATGAGACAGTAAAGGTTAAAAGTTGAAACTTTTTCTTACAATTTCTCAACCCTGACCTACAGAGAATTGTAAAAAGAATTTACGAAGCTAGTTCTAGCAAGACATTCAGGATTGGACCATACACCATTGCCTCTGCTCTAGCATTAAAATTGTTTAATAACTTTGTGACCTTAGTTTTCTGCTATCTTTCTCGGCGTATGCCCCCCCCAAAGTAGAGTCGGTTCTAAACATATTTTGAAATTCAATACAATGTGGAGGACAGGGACGGCTGTAAGGGGTGATGTGGAGGCCGATTTTAACCTACGTCTATGAGACAGTAAAGGTTAAAAGTTGAAAGTTTTTCTTACAATTTCTCATCCCTGACCTACAGAGAATTGTAAAAAGAATTTACGAAGCTAGTTCTAGCAAGACATTCAGGATTGGACCATACACTATTGCCTCTGCTCTAGCATTAAATTGTTTATTAACTTTGTGACCTTAGTTTTCTGCCATCTTTCTCGGCGTACGGCCCCCCCTCAAAGTAGAGTCGGTTCTGAACATATTTCGAAATTCTTAAATACAATGTGGAGGACAGGGACGGCTGTAAGGGGTGATGTGGAGGCCGATTTTAACCTACGTCTGTGAGACAGTAAAGGTTAAAAGTTGAAAGTTTTTCTTACAATTTCTCATCCCTGACCTACAGGGAATAGAAAAAAGAATTTACGAAGCTAGTTCTAGTAAGACATTCAGGATTGGACCATACACTATTGCCTCTGCTCCAGCATAAAAATTGTTTTTTAACTTTATAACCTTAGTTTGCTGCCATCTTTCTTGGCATACGCCCCCCCCCTCAAAGTGGAGTCGGTTTTGAACATATTTCGACATTCTTAAATACAATGTGGAGGACAGGGACGGCTGTAAGGGGTGATGTGGAGGCCGATTTTAACCTTCGTCTATGAGACAGTAAAGGTTAAAAGTTGAATCTTTTTCTTACAATTTCTCATCTCTGACCTACAGAGAATTGTAAAAAGAATTTACGAAGCTAGTTCTAGCAAGACATTCAGGATTGGACCATACACTATTGCCTCTGCTCTAGCATTAAAATTGTTTATTAACTTTGTGACCTTAGTTTTCTGCCATCTTTCTCGGCGTACGGCCCCCCCCCAAAGTAGAGTCGGTTCTGAACATATTTCAAAATTCTTAAATACAATGTGGAGGACAGGGACGGCTGTAAGGGGTGATGTGGAGGCCGATTTTAACCTACGTCTATGAGACAGTAAAGGTTAAAAGTTGAAAGTTTTTCTTACAATTTCTCATCCCTGACCTACAGGGAATAGAAAAAAGAATTTACGAAGCTAGTTCTAGTTAGACATTCAGGAGTGGACCATACACTATTGCCTCTGCTCCAGCATTAAAATTGTTTATTAACTTTATGACCTTAGTTTGCTGCCATCTTTCTCGGCATACGCCCCCCCCCCTCAAAGTGGAGTCGGTTTTGAACATATTTCAACATTCTTAAATACAATGTGGAGGACAGGGACGGCTGTAAGGGGTGATGTGGAGGCCGATTTTAACCTACGTCTATGAGACAGTAAAGGTTAAAAGTTGAAAGTTTTTCTTACAATTTCTCATCCCTGACCTACAGGGAATAGAAAAAAGAATTTACAAAGCTAGTTCTAGCAAGACATTCAGGATTGGACCATACACTATTGCCTCTGCTCCAGCATTAAAATTGTTAATTAACTTTATGACCTTAGTTTGCTGCCATCTTTCTCGGCATACGGCCCCCCTCAAAGTGGAGTCGGTTTTGAACATATTTCAAAATTCTTAAATACAATGTGGAGGACAGGGACGGCTGTAAGGGGATATGTGGAGGCCGATTTTAACCTACGTCTATGAGACAGTAAAGGTTAAAAGTTGAAAGTTTTTCTTACAATTTCTCATCCCTGACCTACAGGGAATAGAAAAAAGAATTTACGAAGCTAGTTCTAGTAAGACATTCAGGATTGGACCATACACTATTGCCTCTGCTCCAGCATTAAAATTGTTTATTAACTTTATGACCTTAGTTTGCTGCCATCTTTCTCGGCATACGCCCCCCCCTCAAAGTGGAGTCGGTTTTGAACATATTTTGACATTCTTAAATACAATGTGGAGGACAGGGACGGCTGTAAGGGGTGATGTGGAGGCCGATTTTAACATACGTCTATGAGACAGTAAAGGTTAAAAGTTGAAACTTTTTCTTACAATTTCTCAACCCTGACCTACAGAGAATTGTAAAAAGAATTCACGAAGCTAGTTCTAGCAAGACATTCAGGATTGGACCATACACCATTGCCTCTGCTCTAGCATTAAAATTGTTTAATAACTTTGTGACCTTAGTTTTCTGCCATCTTTCTCGGCGTATGCCCCCCCCAAAGTAAAGTCGGTTCTAAACATATTTCGAAATTCTTAAATACAATGTGGAGGACAGGGACGGCTGTAAGGGGTGATGTGGAGGACGATTTTAACCTACGTCTATGAGACAGTAAAGGTTAAAAGTTGAAAGTTTTTCTTACAATTTCTCATCCCTGACCTACAGAGAATTGTAAAAAGAATTTACGAAGCTAGTTCTAGCAAGACATTCAGGATTGGACCATACACTATTGCCTCTGCTCTAGCATTAAAATTGTTTATTAACTTTGTGCCTTTAGTTTTCTGCCATCTTTCTCGGCGTACGGCCCCCCCTCAAAGTAGAGCCGGTTCTGAACATATTTTCGAAATTCTTAAATACAATGTGGAGGACAGGGACGGCTGTAAGGGGTGATGTGGAGGCCGATTTTAACCTACGTCTATGAGACAGTAAAGGTTAAAAGTTGAAAGTTTTTCTTACAATTTCTCTTCCCTGACCTACAGGGAATAGAAAAAAGAATTTACGAAGCTAGTTCTAGTAAGACATTCAGGATTGGACCATACACTATTGCCTCTGCTCCAGCATTAAAATTGTTTATTAACTTTATGACCTTAGTTTGCTGCCATCTTTCTCGGCGTACGACCCCCCCCCAAAGTAGAGTCGGTTCTGAACATATTTCGAAATTCTTAAATACAATGTGGAGGACAGGGACGGCTGTAAGGGGTGATGTGGAGGCCGATTTTAACCTACGTCTATGAGACAGTAAAGGTTAAAAGTTGAAAGTTTTTCTTACAATTTCTCATCCCTGACCTACAGGGAATAGAAAAAAGAATTTACGAAGCTAGTTCTAGTAAGACATTCAGGAGTGGACCATACACTATTGCCCCTGCTCCAGCATTAAAATTGTTTATTAACTTTATGACCTTAGTTTGCTGCCATCTTTCTCGGCATACGCCCCCTCCCTCAAAGTGGAGTCGGTTTTGAACATATTTCAACATTCTTAAATACAATGTGGAGGACAGGGACGGCTGTAAGGGGTGATGTGGAGGCCGATTTTAACATATGTCTATGAGACAGTAAAGGTTAAAAGTTGAAACTTTTTCTTACAATTTCTCAACCCTGACCTACAGAGAATTGTAAAAAGAATTCACGAAGCTAGTTCTAGCAAGACATTCAGGATTGGACCATACACCATTGCCTCTGCTCTAGCATTAAAATTGTTTAATAACTTTGTGACCTTAGTTTTCTGCCATCTTTCTCGGCGTATGCCCCCCCCAAAGTAAAGTCGGTTCTAAACATATTTCGAAATTCTTAAATACAATGTGGAGGACAGGGACGGCTGTAAGGGGTGATGTGGAGGACGATTTTAACCTACGTCTATGAGACAGTAAAGGTTAAAAGTTGAAAGTTTTTCTTACAATTTCTCATCCCTGACCTACAGAGAATTGTAAAAAGAATTTACGAAGCTAGTTCTAGCAAGACATTCAGGATTGGACCATACACTATTGCCTCTGCTCTAGCATTAAAATTGTTTATTAACTTTGTGCCTTTAGTTTTCTGCCATCTTTCTCGGCGTACGGCCCCCCCTCAAAGTAGAGTCGGTTCTGAACATATTTTCGAAATTCTTAAATACAATGTGGAGGACAGGGACGGCTGTAAGGGGTGATGTGGAGGCCGATTTTAACCTACGTCTATGAGACAGTAAAGGTTAAAAGTTGAAAGTTTTTCTTACAATTTCTCTTCCCTGACCTACAGGGAATAGAAAAAAGAATTTACGAAGCTAGTTCTAGTAAGACATTCAGGATTGGACCATACACTATTGCCTCTGCTCCAGCATTAAAATTGTTTATTAACTTTATGACCTTAGTTTGCTGCCATCTTTCTCGGCGTACGACCCCCCCCCAAAGTAGAGTCGGTTCTGAACATATTTCGAAATTCTTAAATACAATGTGGAGGACAGGGACGGCTGTAAGCGGTGATGTGGAGGCCGATTTTAACCTACGTCTATGAGACAGTAAAGGTTAAAAGTTGAAAGTTTTTCTTACAATTTCTCATCCCTGACCTACAGGGAATAGAAAAAAGAATTTACGAAGCTAGTTCTAGTAAGACATTCAGGAGTGGACCATACACTATTGCCCCTGCTCCAGCATTAAAATTGTTTATTAACTTTATGACCTTAGTTTGCTGCCATCTTTCTCGGCATACGCCCCCTCCCTCAAAGTGGAGTCGGTTTTGAACATATTTCAACATTCTTAAATACAATGTGGAGGACAGGGACGGCTGTAAGGGGTGATGTGGAGGCCGATTTTAACCTACGTCTATGAGACAGTAAAGGTTAAAAGTTGAAAGTTTTTCTTACAATTTCTCATCCCTGACCTACAGGGAATAGAAAAAAGAATTTACAAAGCTAGTTCTAGCAAGACATTCAGGATTGGACCATACACTATTGCCTCTGCTCCAGCATTAAAATTGTTAATTAACTTTATGACCTTAGTTTGCTGCCATCTTTCTCGGCATACGGCCCCCCTCAAAGTGGAGTCGGTTTTGAACATATTTCGAAATTCTTAAATATAATGTGGAGGACAGGGACGGCTGTAAGGGGTGATGTGGAGGCCGATTTTAACCTACGTCTATGAGACAGTAAAGGTTAAAAGTTGAAAGTTTTTCTTACAATTTCTCATCCCTGACCTACAGGGAATAGAAAAAAGAATTCACGAAGCTAGTTCTAGTAAGACATTCAGGATTGGACCATACACTATTGCCTCTGCTCCAGCATTAAAATTGTTTATTAACTTTATGACCTTAGTTTGCTGCCATCTTTCTCGGCATACGGCCCCCCTCAAAGTGGAGTCGGTTTTGAACATATTTCGAAATTCTTAAATACAATGTGGAGGACAGGGACGCTGTAAGGGGTGATGTGGAGGCCGATTTTAACCTACGTCTATGAGACAGTAAAGGTTAAAAGTTGAAAGTTTTTCTTACAATTTCTCATCCCTGACCTACAGAGAATTGTAAAAAGAATTTACAAAGCTAGTTCTAGCAAGACATTCAGGATTGGACCATACACTATTGCATCTGCTGCAGCATTAAAATTGTTTATTAACTTTATGACCTTAGTTTGCTGCCATCTTTCTCGGCATACGCCCCCCCCTCAAAGTGGAGTCGGTTTTGAACATATTTCGACATTCTTAAATACAATGTGGAGGACAGGGACGGCTGTAAGGGGTGATGTGGAGGCCGATTTTAACCTACGTCTATGAGACAGTAAAGGTTAAAAGTTGAAAGTTTTTCTTACAATTTCTCATCCCTGACCTACAGGGAATAGAAAAAAGAATTTACGAAGCTAGTTCTAGTAAGACATTCAGGAGTGGACCATACACTATTGCCTCTGCTCCAGCATTAAAATTGTTTATTAACTTTATGACCTTAGTTTGCTGCCATCTTTCTCGGCATACGCCCCCCCTCAAAGTGGAGTCGGTTTTGAACATATTTCGACATTCTTAAATACAATGTGGAGGACAGGGACGGCTGTAAGGGGTGATGTGGAGGCCGATTTTAACCTACATCTATGAGACAGTAAAGGTTAAAAGTTGAAAGTTTTTCTTACAATTTCTCATCCCTGACCTACAGGGAATAGAAAAAAGAATTTACAAAGCTAGTTCTAGCAAGACATTCAGGATTGGACCATACACTATTGCCTCTGCTCCAGCATTACAATTGTTTATTAACTTTATGACCTTAGTTTGCTGCCATCTTTCTCGGCATACGGCCCCCCTCAAAGTGGAGTCGGTTTTGAACATATTTCGAAATTCTTAAATACAATGTGGAGGACAGGGACGGCTGTAAGGGGTGATGTGGAGGCCGATTTTAACCTACGTCTATGAGACAGTAAAGGTTAAAAGTTGAAAGTTTTTCTTACAATTTCTCATCCCTGACCTACAGGGAATAGAAAAAAGAATTCACGAAGCTAGTTCTAGTAAGACATTCAGGATTGGACCATACACTATTGCCTCTGCTCCAGCATTAAAATTGTTTATTAACTTTATGACCTTAGTTTGCTGCCATCTTTCTCGGCATACGGCCCCCCTCAAAGTGGAGTCGGTTTTGAACATATTTCGAAATTCTTAAATACAATGTGGAGGACAGGGACGGCGTTAAGGGGTGATGTGGAGGCTGATTTTAACCTACGTCTATGAGACAGTAAAGGTTAAAAGTTGAAAGTTTTTCTTACAATTTCTCATCCCTGACCTACAGGGAATAGAAAAAAGAATTTACGAAGCTAGTTCTAGTAAGACATTCAGGATTGGACCATACACTATTGCCTCTGCTCCAGCATTAAAATTGTTTATTAACTTTATGACCTTAGTTTGCTGCCATCTTTCTCGGCATACGGCCCCCCTCAAAGTGGAGTCGGTTTTGAACATATTTCGAAATTCTTAAATACAATGTGGAGGATAGGGACGGCTGTAAGGGGTGATGTGGAGGCCGATTTTAACCTACGTCTATGAGACAGTGAAGGTTAAAAGTTGAAAGTTTTTCTTACAATTTCTTATCCCTGACCAACAGAGAATAGAACAAAGAATTTACGAAGCTAGTTGTAGTAAGACATTTAGGATTGGACCATACACTATTGCCTTGTGTTCCAGCATTAAAATTGTTTATTAACTTTGTGACCTTATTTTGCTGCCATCTTTCTCGGTGTACGGCCACTCCCCAAAGTGGAGTCAGTTTTGAACACATTTTAAAGTTCTAAAATACAATTTGGAGGATAGGGACGGCTGTAAGGGGTGATGTGGAGGCCGTTTTTAACCTACGTCTATGAGACAGTAAAGGTTAAAAGTTGAATAATTTTATTACAATTTCTCATCCCTGACCAACAGAGAATTGAAAAAAGAATTTACAAAGCTAGTTGTAGTAAGACATTTAGGATTGGAGCATACACTATTGCCTTCTGTTCCAGCGTTAAAATTGTTTACTAACTTTTTGACCTCAGTTTGCTGCCATCTTTCTCCGTGTACGGCCACTCCTCAAAGTGGAGTCAGTTTTGATCATATTTCGAAATTCTTAAATACAATGTGGAGGACAGGGACGGCTGTAAGGGGTGATGTGGAGGCCGATTTTAACCTATGTCTATGAGACAGTAAAGGTTAAAAGTTGAAAGTTTTTCTTACAATTTCTCATCCCTGACCTACAAGGAATAGAAAAAACAATTTACGAAGCTAGTTCTAGTAAGACATTCAGGATTGGACCATACACTATTGCCTCTGCTCCAGCATTAAAATTGTTTATTAACTTTATGACCTTAGTTTGCTGCCATCTTTCTCGGCATATGCCCCCCCCTCAAAGTGGAGTCGGTTTTGAACATATTTCGACATTCTTAAATACAATGTGGAGGACAGGGACGGCTGTAAGGGGTGATGTGGAGGCCGATTTTAACCTACGTCTATGAGACAGTAAAGGTTAATAGTTGAAACTTTTTCTTACAATTTCTCATCCCTGACCTACAGAGAATTGTAAAAAGAATTTACGAAGCTAGTTCTAGCAAGAAATTCAGGATTGGACCATACACCATTGCCTCTGCTTTAGCATTAAAATTGTTTAATAACTTTGTGACCTTAGTTTTCTGCCATCTTTCTCGGCGTACGCCCCCCCCCCGAAGTAGAGTCGGTTCTAAACATATTTCGAAATTCTTAAATACAATGTGGAGGACAGGGACGGCTGTAAGGGGTGATGTGGAGGCCGATTTTAACCTACGTCTATGAGACAGTAAAGGTTAAAAGTTGAAACTTTTTCTTACAATTTCTCATCCCTGACCTACAGAGAATAATAAAAAGAATTTACGAAGCTAGTTCTAGCAAGACATTCAGGATTGGACCATACACCATTGCCTCTGCTCTAGCATTAAAATTGTTTATTAACTTTGTGACCTTAGTTTTCTGCCATCTTTCTCGGCGTACGCCCCCCCCCCAAAGTAGATTCGGTTCTGAACATATTTCGAAATTCTTAAATACAATGTGGAGGACAGGGACGGCTGTAAGGGGTGATGTGGAGGCCGATTTTAACCTATGTCTATGAGACAGTAAAGGTTAAAAGTTGAAAGTTTTTCTTACAATTTCTCATTCCTGACCTACAGGGAATAGAAAAAAGAATTAACGAAGCTAGTTCTAGTAAGACATTCAGGATTGGACCATACACTATTGCCTCTGCTCCAGCATTAAAATTGTTTATTAACTTTATGACCTTAGTTTGCTGCCATCTTTCTCGGCATACGCCCCCCCCTCAAAGTGGAGTCGGTTTTGAACATATTTTGACATTCTTGAATACAATGTGGAGGACAGGGACAGCTGTAAGGGGTGTTGTGGAGGCCGATTTTAACCTACGTCTATGAGACAGTAAAGGTTAAAAGTTGAAACTTTTTCTTACAATTTCTCAACCCTGACCTACAGAGAATTGTAAAAAGAATTTACAAAGCTAGTTCTAGCAAGACATTCAGGATTGGACCATACACTATTGCCTCTGCTCCAGCATTAAAATTGTTAATTAACTTTATGACCTTAGTTTGCTGCCATCTTTCTCGGCATACGGCCCCCCTCAAAGTGGAGTCGGTTTTGAACATATTTCGAAATTCTTAAATACAATGTGGAGGACAGGGACGGCTGTAAGGGGTGATGTGGAGGCCGATTTTAACCTACGTCTATGAGACAGTAAAGGTTAAAAGTTGATAGTTTTTCTTACAATTTCTCATCCCTGACCTACAGGGAATAGAAAAAAGAATTCACGAAGCTAGTTCTAGTAAGACATTCAGGATTGGACCATACACTATTGCCTCTGCTCCAGCATTAAAATTGTTTATTAACTTTATGACCTTAGTTTCCTGCTATCTTTCTCGGCATACGGCCCCCCTCAAAGTGGAGTCGGTTTTGAACATATTTCGAAATTCTTAAATACAACGTGGAGGACAGGGACGGCTGTAAGGGGTGATGTGGAGGCCGATTTTAACCTACGTCTATGAGACAGTAAAGGTTAAAAGTTGAAAGTTTTTCTTACAATTTCTCATCCCTGACCTACAGGGAATAGAAAAAAGAATTTACGAAGCTAGTTCTAGTAAGACATTCAGGATTGGACCATACACTATTGCCTCTGCTCCAGCATTAAAATTGTTTATTAACTTTATGACCTTAGTTTGCTGCCATCTTTCTCGGCATACGGCCCCCCTCAAAGTGGAGTCGGTTTTGAACATATTTCGAAATTCTTAAATACAATGCGGAGGATAGGGACGGCTGTAAGGGGTGATGTGGAGGCCGATTTTAACCTACGTCTATGAGACAGTGAAGGTTAAAAGTTGAAAGTTTTTCTTACAATTTCTTATCCCTGACCAACAGAGAATTGAACAAAGAATTTACGAAGCTAGTTGTAGTAAGACATTTAGGATTGGACCATACACTATTGCCTTGTGTTCCAGCATTAAAATTGTTTATTAACTTTGTGACCTTATTTTGCTGCCATCTTTCTCGGTGTACGGCCACTCCCCAAAGTGGAGTCAGTTTTGAACACATTTTAAAGTTCTAAAATACAATTTGGAGGATAGGGACGGCTGTAAGGGGTGATGTGGAGGCCGTTTTTAACCTACGTCTATGAGACAGTAAAGGTTAAAAGTTGAATAATTTTCTTACAATTTCTCATCCCTGACCAACAGAGAATTGAAAAAAGAATTTACAAAGCTAGTTGTAGTAAGACATTTAGGATTGGAGCATACACTATTGCCTTCTGTTCCAGCGTTAAAATTGTTTATTAACTTTTTGACCTTAGTTTGCTGCCATCTTTCTCCGTGTACGGCCACTCCTCAAAGTGGAGTCAGTTTTGATCATATTTCGAAATTCTTAAATACAATATGGAGGACAGGGACGGCTGTAAGGGGTGATGTGGAGGCCGATTTTAACCTATGTCTATGAGACAGTAAAGGTTAAAAGTTGAAAGTTTTCTTACAATTTCTCATCCCTGACCTACAGGGAATAGAAAAAAGAATTTACGAAGCTAGTTCTAGTAAGACATTCAGGATTGGACCATACACTATTGCCTCTGCTCCAGCATTAAAATTGTTTATTAACTTTATGACCTTAGTTTGCTGCCATCTTTCTCGGCATACGCCCCCCCCTCAAAGTGGAGTCAGTTTTGAACATATTTCGACATTCTTAAATACAATGTGGAGGACAGGGACGGCTGTAAGGGGTGATGTGGAGGCCGATTTTAACCTTCGTCTATGAGACAGTAAAGGTTATAAGTTGAAACTTTTTCTTACAATTTCTCATCCCTGACCTACAGAGAATTGTAAAAAGAATTTACGAAGCTAGTTGTAGCAAGACATTCAGGATTGGACCATACACTATTGCCTCTGCTCTAGCATTAAAATTGTTTATTAACTTTGTGACCTTAGTTTTCTGCCATCTTTCTCGGCGTACGCCCCCCCCTCAAAGTAGAGTCGGTTCTGAACATATTTCGAAATTCTTAAATACAATGTGGAGGACAGGGACGGCTGTAAGGGGTGATGGGGAGGCCGATTTTAACCTACGTCTATGAGACAGTAAAGGTTAAAAGTTGAAAGTTTTTCTTACAATTTCTCATCCCTGACCTACAGGGAATAGAAAAAAGAATTTACGAAGCTAGTTCTAGTAAGACATTCAGGAGTGGACCATACACTATTGCCTCTGCTCCAGCATTAAAATTGTTTATTAACTTTATGACCTTAGTTTGCTGCCATCTTTCTCGGCATACGCCCCCCCCCCCTCAAAGTGGAGTCGGTTTTGAACATATTTCGACATTCTTAAATACAATGTGGAGGACAGGGGCGGCTGTAAGGGGTGATGTGGAGGCCGATTTTAACCTACGTCTATGAGACAGTAAAGGTTAAAAGTTGAAAGTTTTTCTTACAATTTCTCATCCCTGACCTACAGGGAATAGAAAAAAGAATTTACAAAGCTAGTTCTAGCAAGACATTCAAATTTGGACCATACACTATTGCCTCTGCTCCAGCATTAAAATTGTTTATTAACTTTATGACCTTAGTTTGCTGCCATCTTTCTCGGCATACGGCCCCCCTCAAAGTGGCGTCGGTTTTGAACATATTTCGAAATTCTTAAATACAATGTGGAGGACAGGGACGGCTGTAAGGGGTGATGTGGAGGCCGATTTTAACCTACGTCTATGAGACAGTAAAGGTTAAAAGTTGAAAGTTTTTCTTACAATTTCTCATCCCTGACCTACAGGGAATAGAAAAAAGAATTCACGAAGCTAGGTCTAGTAAGACATTCAGGATTGGACCATACACTATTGCCTCTGCTCCAGCATTAAAATTGTTTATTAACTTTATGACCTTAGTTTGCTGCCATCTTTCTCGGCATACGGCCCCCCTCAAAGTGGAGTCGGTTTTGAACATATTTCGAAATTCTTAAATACAATGTGGAGGACAGGGACGGCGTTAAGGGGTGATGTGGAGGCCGATTTTAACCTACGTCTATGAGACAGTAAAGGTTAAAAGTTAAAAGTTTTTCTTACAATTTCTCATCCCTGACCTACAGGGAATAGAAAAAAGAATTTACGAAGCTAGTTCTAGTAAGACATTCAGGATTGGACCATACACTATTGCCTCTGCTCCAGCATTAAAATTGTTTATTAACTTTATGAGCTTAGTTTGCTGCCATCTTTCTCGGCATACGGCCCCCCTCAAAGTGGAGTCGGTTTTGAACATATTTCGAAATTCTTAAATACAATGTGGAGGATAGGGACGGCTGTAAGGGGTGATGTGGAGGCCGATTTTAACCTACGTCTATGAGACAGTGAAGGTTAAAAGTTGAAAGTTTTTCTTACAATTTCTTATCCCTGACCAACAGAGAATAGAACAAAGAATTTACGAAGCTAGTTGTAGTAAGACATTTAGGATTGGACCATACACTATTGCCTTGTGTTCCAGCATTAAAATTGTTTATTAACTTTGTGACCTTATTTTGCTGCCATCTTTCTCGGTGTACGGCCACTCCCCAAAGTGGAGTCAGTTTTGAACGCATTTTAAAGTTCTAAAATACAATTTGGAGGATAGGGACGGCTGTAAGGGGTGATGTGGACGCCGTTTTTAACCTACGTCTATGAGACAGTAAAGGTTAAAAGTTGAATAATTTTCTTACAATTTCTCATCCCTGACCAACAGAGAATTGAAAAAAGAATTTACAAAGCTAGTTGTAGTAAGACATTTAGGATTGGAGCATACACTATTGCCTTCTGTTCCAGCGTTAAAATTGTTTACTAACTTTTTGACCTCAGTTTGCTGCCATCTTTCTCCGTGTACGGCCACTCCTCAAAGTGGAGTCAGTTTTGATCATATTTCGAAATTCTTAAATACAATGTGGAGGACAGGGACGGCTGTAAGGGGTGATGTGGAGGCCGATTTTAACCTACGTCTATGAGACAGTAAAGGTTAAAAGTTGAAACTTTTTCTTACAATTTCTCATCCCTGACCTACAGAAAATTGTAAAAAGAATTTACGAAGCTAGTTCTAGCAAGACATTCAGGATTGGACCATACACCATTGCCTCTGCTCTAGCATTAAAATTGTTTAATAACTTTGTGAACTTAGTTTTCTGCCATATTTCTCGGCGTACGCCCCCCCCCCCAAGTAGAGTCGGTTCTAAACATATTTCGAAATTCTTAAATACAATGTGGAGGACAGGGACGGCTGTAAGGGGTGATGTGGAGGCCGATTTTAACCTACGTCTATGAGACAGTAAAGGTTAAAAGTTGAAACTTTTTCTTACAATTTCTCATCCCTGACCTACAGAGAATTGTAAAAAGAATATACGAAGCTAGTTCTAGCAAGACATTCAGGATTGGACCATACACCATTGCCTCTGCTCTAGCATTAAAATGTTTTAATAACTTTGTGACCTTAGTTTTCTGCCATCTTTCTCGGCGTATGCCCCTCCCCAATGTAGAGTCGGTTCTAAACATATTTCGAAATTCTTAAATACAATGTGGAGGACAGGGACGGCTGTAAGGGGTGATGTGGAGGCCGATTTTAACCTACGTCTATGAGACAGTAAAGGTTAAAAGTTGAAAGTTTTTCTCACAATTTCTCATCCCTGACCTACAGAGAATTGTAAAAAGAATTTACGGAGCTAGTTCTAGCAAGACATTCAGGATTGGACAATACACTATTGCCTCTGCTCTAGCATTAAAATTGTTTATTAACTTTGTGACCTTAGTTTTCTGCCATCTTTCTCGGCGTACGGCCCCCCCTCAAAGTAGAGTCGGTTCTGAACATATTTCGAAATTCTTAAATACAATGTGGAGGACAGGGACGGCTGTAAGGGGTGATGTGGAGGCTGATTTTAACCTACGTCTATGAGACAGTAAAGGTTAAAAGTTGAAAGTTTTTCTTACAATTTCTCATCCCTGACCTACAGGGAATAGAAAAAAGAATTTACGAAGCTAGTTCTAGTAAGACATTCAGGATTGGACCATACACTATTGCCTCTGCTCCAGCATTAAAATTGTTTATTAACTTTATGACCTTAGTTTGCTGCCATCTTTCTCGGCATATGCCCCCCCCTCAAAGTGGAGTCGGTTTTGAACATATTTCGACATTCTTAAATACAATGTGGAGGACAGGGACGGCTGTAAGGGGTGATGTGGAGGCCGATTTTAACCTACGTCTATGAGACAGTAAAGGTTAAAAGTTGAAACTTTTTCTTACAATTTCTCATCCCTGACCTACAGAGAATTGTAAAAAGAATTTACGAAGCTAGTTCTAGCAAGACATTCAGGATTGGACCATACACCATTGCCTCTGCTCTAGCATTAAAATTGTTTAATAACTTTGTGACCTTAGTTTTCTGCCATCTTTCTCGGCGTATGCCCCCCCCAAAGTAGAGTCGGTTCTAAACATATTTCAAAATTCTTAAATACAATGTGGAGGACAGGGACGGCTGTAAGGGGTGATGTGGAGGCCGATTTTAACCTACGTCTATGAGACAGTAAAGGTTAAAAGTTGAAAGTTTTTCTTACAATTTCTCATCCCTGACCTACAGAGAATTGTAAAAAGAATTTACGAAGCTAGTTCTAGCAAGACATTCAGGATTGGACCATACACTATTGCCTCTGCTCTAGCATTAAAATTGTTTATTAACTTTGTGACCTTAGTTTTCTGCAATCTTTCTCGGCGTACGGCCCACCCTCAAAGTAGAGTCGGTTCTGAACATATTTCGAAATTCTTAAATACAATGTGGAGGACAGGGACGGCTGTAAGATGTGATGTGGAGGCCGATTTTAACCTACGTCTATGAGACAGTAAAGGTTAAAAGTTGAAAGTTTTTCTTACAATTTCTCATCCCTGACCTACAGGGAATAGAAAAAAGAATTTACGAAGCTAGTTCAAGTAAGACATTCAGGATTGGACCATACACTATTGCCTCTGCTCCAGCATTAAAATTGTTTATTAACTTTATGACCTTAGTTTGCTGCCATGTTTCTCGGCATACGCCCCCCCCCTCAAAGTGGAGTCGGTTTTGAACATATTTCGACATTCTTGAATACAATGTGGAGGACAGGGACGGCTGTAAGGGGTGATGTGGAGGCCGATTTTAACCTACGTCTATGAGACAGTAAAGGTTAAAAGTTGAAACTTTTTCTTACAATTTCTCATCCCTGACCTACAGAGAATTGTAAAAAGAATTTATGAAGCTAGGTCTAGCAAGACATTCAGGATTGGACCATACACTATTGCCTCTGCTCTAGCATTAAAATTGTTTATTAACTTTGTGACCTTAGTTTTCTGCCATCTTTCTCGGCGTACGCCCCCCCCCCCAAAGTAGAGTCGGTTCTGAACATATTTCGAAATTCTTAAATACAATGTGGAGGACAGGGACGGCTGTCAGGGGTGATGTGGAGGCCGATTTTAACCTACGTCTATGAGACAGTAAAGGTTAAAAGTTGAAAGTTTTTCTTACAATTTCTCATCCCTGACCTACAGGGAATAGAAAAAAGAATTTACGAAGCTAGTTCTAGTAAGACATTCAGGATTGGACCATACACTATTGCCTCTGCTCCAGCATTAAAATTGTTTATTAACTTTATGACCTTAGTTTGCTGCCATCTTTCTCGGCATATGCCCCCCCCTCAAAGTGGAGTCGGTTTTGAACATATTTCGACATTCTTAAATACAATGTGGAGGACAGGGACGGCTGTAAGGGGTGATGTGGAGGCCGATTTTAACCTACGTCTATGAGACAGTAAAGGTTAAAAGTTGAAACTTTTTCTTACAATTTCTCATCCCTGACCTACAGAGAATTGTAAAAAGAATTTACGAAGCTAGTTCTAGCAAGACATTCAGGATTGGACCATACACCATTGCCTCTGCTCTAGCATTAAAATGTTTTAATAACTTTGTGACCTTAGTTTTCTGCCATCTTTCTCGGCGTATGCCCCCCCCCCAAAGTAGAGTCGGTTCTAAACATATTTCGAAATTCTTAAATACAATGTGGAGGACAGGGACGGCTGTAAGGGGTGATGTGGAGGCCGATTTTAACCTACGTCTATGAGACAGTAAAGGTTAAAAGTTGAAAGTTTTTCTTACAATTTCTCATCCCTGACCTACAGAGAATTGTAAAAAGAATTTACGAAGCTAGTTCTAGCAAGACATTCAGGATTGGACCATACACTATTGCCTCTGCTCTAGCATTAAAATTGTTTATTAACTTTGTGACCTTAGTTTTCTGCCATCTTTCTCGGCGTACGGCCCCCCCTCAAAGTAGAGTCGGTTCTGAACATATTTCGAAATTCTTAAATACAATGTGGAGGACAGGGACGGCTGTAAGGGGTGATGTGGAGGCCGATTTTAACCTACGTCTATGAGACAGTAAAGGTTAAAAGTTGAAACTTTTTCTTACAATTTCTCATCCCTGACCTACAGAGAATTGTAAAAAGAATTTACGAAGCTAGTTCTAGCAAGACATTCAGGATTGGACCATACACCATTGCCTCTGCTCTGCATTAAAATTGTTCAATAACTTTGTGACCTTAGTTTTCTGCCATATTTCTCGGCGTACGCCCCCCCCCCAAAGTAGAGTCGGTTCTAAACATATTTCGAAATTCTTAAATACAATGTGGAGGACAGGGACGGCTGTAAGGGGTGATGTGGAGGCCGATTTTAACCTACGTCTATGAGACAGTAAAGGTTAAAAGTTGAAACTTTTTCTTACAATTTCTCATCCCTGACCTACAGAGAATTGTAAAAAGAAGTTACGAAGCTAGTTCTAGCAAGACATTCAGGATTGGACCATACACCATTGCCTCTGCTCTAGCATTAAAATGTTTTAATAACTTTGTGACCTTAGTTTTCTGCCATCTTTCTCGGCGTATGCCCCCCCCCAAAGTAGAGTCGGTTCTAAACATATTTCGAAATTCTTAAATACAATGTGGAGGACAGGGACGGCTGTAAGGGGTGATGTGGAGGCCGATTTTAACCTACGTCTATGAGACAGTAAAGGTTAAAAGTTGAAAGTTTTTCTTACAATTTCTCATCCCTGACCTACAGAGAATTGTAAAAAGAATTTACGAAGCTAGTTCTAGCAAGACATTCAGGATTGGACCATACACTATTGCCTCTGCTCTAGCATTAAAATTGTTTATTAACTTTGTGACCTTAGTTTTCTGCCATCTTTCTCGGCGTACGGCCCCCCCTCAAAGTAGAGTCGGTTCTGAACATATTTCGAAATTCTTAAATACAATGTGGAGGACAGGGACGGCTGTAAGGGGTGATGTGGAGGCCGATTTTAACCTACGTCTATGAGACAGTAAAGGTTAAAAGTTGAAAGTTTTTCTTACAATTTCTCATCCCTGACCTACAGGGAATAGAAAAAAGAATTTACGAAGCTAGTTCTAGTAAGACATTCAGGATTGGACCATACACTATTGCCTCTGCTCCAGCATTAAAATTGTTTATTAACTTTATGACCTTAGTTTGCTGCCATCTTTCTCGGCATATGCCCCCCCCTCAAAGTGGAGTCGGTTTTGAACATATTTCGACATTCTTAAATACAATGTGGAGGACAGGGACGGCTGTAAGGGGTGATGTGGAGGCCGATTTTAACCTACGTCTATGAGACAGTAAAGGTTAAAAGTTGAAACTTTTTCTTACAATTTCTCATCCCTGACCTACAGAGAATTGTAAAAAGAATTTACGAAGCTAGTTCTAGCAAGACATTCAGGATTGGACCATACACCATTGCCTCTGCTCTAGCATTAAAATTGTTTAATAACTTTGTGACCTTAGTTTTCTGCCATCTTTCTCGGCGTATGCCCCCCCCAAAGTAGAGTCGGTTCTAAACATATTTCGAAATTCTTAAATACAATGTGGAGGACAGGGACGGCTGTAGGGGTGATGTGGAGGCCGATTTTAACCTACGTCTATGAGACAGTAAAGGTTAAAAGTTGAAAGTTTTTCTTACAATTTCTCATCCCTGACCTACAGAGAATTGTAAAAAGAATTTACGAAGCTAGTTCTAGCAAGACATTCAGGATTGGACCATACACTATTGCCTCTGCTCTAGCATTAAAATTGTTTATTAACTTTGTGACCTTAGTTTTCTGCCATCTTTCTCGGCGTACGGCCCCCCCTCAAAGTAGAGTCGGTTCTGAACATATTTCGAAATTTCTAAATACAATGTGGAGGACAGGGACGGCTGTAAGGGGTGATGTGGAGGCCGATTTTAACCTACGTCTATGAGACCGTAAAGGTTAAAAGTTGAAAGTTTTTCTTACAATTTCTCATCCCTGACCTACAGGGAATAGAAAAAAGAATTTACGAAGCTAGTTCAAGTAAGACATTCAGGATTGGACCATACAATATTGCCTCTGCTCCAGCATTAAAATTGTTTATTAACTTTATGACCTTACTTTGCTGCCATCTTTCTCGGCATACGCCCCCCCCTCAAAGTGGAGTCGGTTTTGAACATATTTCGACATTCTTGAATACAATGTGGAGGACAGGGACGGCTGTAAGGGGTGATGTGGAGGCCGATTTTAACCTTTGTCTATGAGACAGTAAAGGTTAAAAGTTGAAACTTTTTCTTACAATTTCTCATCCCTGACCTACAGAGAATTGTAAAAAGAATTTACGAAGCTAGTTCTAGCAAGACATTCAGGATTGGACCATACACTATTGCCTCTGCTCTAGCATTAAAATTGTTTATTAACTTTGTGACCTTAGTTTTCTGCCATCTTTCTCGGTGTACGGCCCCCCCCCAAAGTAGAGTCGGTTCTGAACATATTTCGAAATTCTTAAATACAATGTGGAGGACAGGGACGGCTGTAAGGGGTGATGTGGAGGCCGATTTTAACCTACGTCTATGAGACAGTAAAGGTTAAAAGTTGAAAGATTTTCTTACAATTTCTCATCCCTGACCTACAGGGATAGAAAAAAGAATTTACGAAGCTAGTTATAGTAAGACATTCAGGAGTGGACCATACACTATTGCCTCTGCTCCAGCATTAAAATTGTTTATTAACTTTATGACCTTAGTTTGCTGCCATCTTTCTCGGCATACGCCCCCCCCTCAAAGTGGAGTCGGTTTTGAACATATTTCGTTATTCTTAAATACAATGTGGAGGACAGGGACGGCTGTAAGGGGTGATGTGGAGGCCGTTTTTAACCTACGTCTATGAGACAGTAAAGGTTAAAAGTTGAAACTTTTTCTTACAATTTCTCATCCCTGACCTACAGAGAATTGTAAAAAGAATTTACGAAGCTAGGTCTAGCAAGACATTCAGGATTGGACCATACACTATTGCCTCTGCTCTAGCATTAAAATTGTTTATTAACTTTGTGACCTTAGTTTTCTGCCATCTTTCTCGGCGTACGCCCCCCCCAAAGTAGAGTCGGTTCTGAACATATTTCGAAATTCTTTAATACAATGTGGAGGACAGGGACGGCTGTCAGGGGTGATGTGGAGGCTGATTTTAACCTACGTCTATGAGACAGTAAAGGTTAAAAGTTGAAAGTTTTTCTTACAATTTCTCATCCCTGACCTACAGGGAATAGAAAAAAGAATTTACGAAGCTAGTTCTAGTAAGACATTCAGGATTGGACCATACACTATTGCCTCTGCTCCAGCATTAAAATTGTTTATTAACTTTATGACCTTAGTTTGCTGCCATCTTTCTCGGCATATGCCCCCCCCTCAAAGTGGAGTCGGTTTTGAACATATTTCGACATTCTTAAATACAATGTGGAGGACAGGGACGGCTGTAAGGGGTGATGTGGAGGCCGATTTTAACCTACGTCTATGAGACAGTAAAGGTTAAAAGTTGAAACTTTTTCTTACAATTTCTCATCCCTGACCTACAGAGAATTGTAAAAAGAATTTACGAAGCTAGTTCTAGCAAGACATTCAGGATTGGACCATACACCATTGCCTCTGCTCTAGCATTAAAATGTTTTAATAACTTTGTGACCTTAGTTTTCTGCCATCTTTCTCGGCTTATGCCCCCCCCCAAAGTAGAGTCGGTTCTAAACATATTTCGAAATTCTTAAATACAATGTGGAGGACAGGGACGGCTGTAAGGGGTGATGTGGAGGCCGATTTTAACCTACGTCTATGAGACAGTAAAGGTTAAAAGTTGAAAGTTTTTCTTACAATTTCTCATCCCTGACCTACAGAGAATTGTAAAAAGAATTTACGAAGCTAGTTCTAGCAAGACATTCAGGATTGGACCATACACTATTGCCTCTGCTCTAGCATTAAAATTGTTTATTAACTTTGTGACCTTAGTTTTCTGCCATCTTTCTCGGCGTACGGCCCCCCCTCAAAGTAGAGTCGGTTCTGAACATATTTCGAAATTCTTAAATACAATGTGGAGGACAGGGACGGCTGTAAGGGGTGATGTGGAGGCCGATTTTAACCTACGTCTATGAGACAGTAAAGGTTAAAAGTTGAAAGTTTTTCTTACAATTTCTCATCCCTGACCTACAGGGAATAGAAAAAAGAATTTACGAAGCTAGTTCTAGTAAGACATTCAGGATTGGACCATACACTATTGCCTCTGCTCCAGCATTAAAATAGTTTATTAACTTTATGACCTTAGTTTGCTGCCATCTTTCTCGGCATATGCCCCCCCCTCAAAGTGGAGTCGGTTTTGAACATATTTCAACATTCTTAAATACAATGTGGAGGACAGGGACGGCTGTAAGGGGTGATGTGGAGGCTGATTTTAACCTTCGTCTATGAGACAGTAAAGGTTAAAAGTTGAAACTTTTTCTTACAATTTCTCATCCCTGACCTACAGAGAATTGTAAAAAGAATTTACGAAGCTAGTTCTAGCAAGACATTCAGGATTGGACCATACACCATTGCCTCTGCTCTAGCATTAAAATTGTTTAATAACTTTGTGACCTTAGTTTTCTGCCATCTTTCTCGGCGTATGCCCCCCCCAAAGTAGAGTCGGTTCTAAACATATTTCGAAATTCTTAAATACAATGTGGAGGACCGGGACGGCTGTAAGGGGTGATGTGGAGGCCGATTTTAACCTACGTCTATGAGACAGTAAAGGTTAAAAGTTGAAAGTTTTTCCTACAATTTCTCATCCCTGACCTACAGAGAATTGTAAAAAGAATTTACGAAGCTAGTTCTAGCAAGACATTCAGGATTGGACCATACACTATTGCCTCTGCTCTAGCATTAAAATTGTTTATTAACTTTGTGACCTTAGTTTTCTGCCATCTTTCTCGGCGTACGGCCCCCCCTCAAAGTAGAGTCGGTTCTGAACATATTTCGAAATTCTTAAATACAATGTGGAGGACAGGGACGGCTGTAAGGGGTGATGTGGAGGCCGATTTTAACCTACGTCTATGAAACAGTAAAGGTTAAAAGTTGAAAGTTTTTCTTACAATTTCTCATCCCTGACCTACAGGGAATAGAAAAAAGAATTTACGAAGCTAGTTCAAGTAAGACATTCAGGATTGGACCATACACTATTGCCTCTGCTCCAGCATTAAAATTGTTTATTAACTTTATGACCTTAGTTTGCTGCCATCTTTCTCGGCATACGCCCCCCCCTCAAAGTGGAGTCGGTTTTGAACATATTTCGACATTCTTGAATACAATGTGGAGGACAGGGACGGCTGTAAGGGGTGATGTGGAGGCCGATTTTAACCTTCGTCTATGAGACAGTAAAGGTTAAAAGTTGAAACTTTTTCTTACAATTTCTCATCCCTGACCTACAGAGAATTGTAAAAAGAATTTACGAAGCTAGTTCTAGCAAGACATTCAGGATTGGACCATACACTATTGCCTCTGCTCTAGCATTAAAATTGTTTATTAACTTTGTGACCTTAGTTTTCTGCCATCTTTCTCGGCGTACGGCCCCCCCCCAAAGTAGAGTCGGTTCTGAACATATTTCGAAATTCTTAAATACAATGTGGAGGACAGGGACGGCTGTAAGGGGTGATGTGGAGGCCGATTTTAACCTACGTCTATGAGACCAGTAAAGGTTAAAAGTTGAAAGATTTTCTTACAATTTCTCATCCCTGACCTACAGGGATAGAAAAAAGAATTTACGAAGCTAGTTCTAGTAAGACATTCAGGAGTGGACCATACACTATTGCCTCTGCTCCAGCATTAAAATTGTTTATTAACTTTATGACCTTAGTTTGCTGCCATCTTTCTCGGCATACGCCCCCCCCTCAAAGTGGAGTCGGTTTTGAACATATTTCGACATTCTTAAATACAATGTGGAGGACAGGGACGGCTGTAAGGGGTGATGTGGAGGCCGATTTTAACCTACGTCTATGAGACAGTAAAGGTTAAAAGTTGAAACTTTTTCTTACAATTTCTCATCCCTGACCTACAGAGAATTGTAAAAAGAATTTACGAAGCTAGTTCTAGCAAGACATTCAGGATTGGACCATACACCATTGCCTCTGCTCTAGCATTAAAATTGTTTAATAACTTTGTGACCTTAGTTTTCTGCCATATTTCTCGGCGTACGCCCCCCCCCCAAAGTAGAGTCGGTTCTAAACATATTTCGAAATTCTTAAATACAATGTGGAGGACAGGGACGGCTGTAAGGGGTGATGTGGAGGCCGATTTTAACCTATGTCTATGAGACAGTAAAGGTTAAAAGTTGAAAGTTTTTCTTACAATTTCTCATCCCTGACCTACAGGGAATAGAAAAAAGAATTTACGAAGCTAGTTCTAGTAAGACATTCAGGATTGGACCATACACTATTGCCTCTGCTCCAGCATTAAAATTGTTTATTAACTTTATGACCTTAGTTTGCTGCCATCTTTCTCGGCATATGCCCCCCCCTCAAAGTGGAGTCGGTTTTGAACATATTTCGACATTCTTAAATACAATGTGGAGGACAGGGACGGCTGTAAGGGGTGATGTGGAGGCCGATTTTAACCTACGTCTATGAGACAGTAAAGGTTAAAAGTTGAAACTTTTTCTTACAATTTCTCATCCCTGACCTACAGAGAATTGTAAAAAGAATTTACGAAGCTAGTTCTAGCAAGACATTCAGGATTGGACCATACACCATTGCCTCTGCTCTAGCATTAAAATTGTTTAATAACTTTGTGACCTTAGTTTTCTGCCATCTTTCTCGGCGTATGCCCCCCCCAAAGTAGAGTCGGTTCTAAACATATTTCGAAATTCTTAAATACAATGTGGAGGACCGGGACGGCTGTAAGGGGTGATGTGGAGGCCGATTTTAACCTACGTCTATGAGACAGTAAAGGTTAAAAGTTGAAAGTTTTTCTTACAATTTCTCATCCCTGACCTACAGAGAATTGTAAAAAGAATTTACGAAGCTAGTTCTAGCAAGACATTCAGGATTGGACCATACACTATTGCCTCTGCTCTAGCATTAAAATTGTTTATTAACTTTGTGACCTTAGTTTTCTGCCATCTTTCTCGGCGTACGGCCCCCCCTCAAAGTAGAGTCGGTTCTGAACATATTTCGAAATTCTTAAATACAATGTGGAGGACAGGGACGGCTGTAAGGGGTGATGTGGAGGCCGATTTTAACCTACGTCTATGAGACAGTAAAGGTTAAAAGTTGAAAGTTTTTCTTACAATTTCTCATCCCTGACCTACAGGGAATAGAAAAAAGAATTTACGAAGCTAGTTCAAGTAAGACATTCAGGATTGGACCATACACTATTGCCTCTGCTCCAGCATTAAAATTGTTTATTAACTTTATGACCTTAGTTTGCTGCCATCTTTCTCGGCATACGCCCCCCCCTCAAAGTGGAGTCGGTTTTGAACATATTTCGACATTCTTGAATACAATGTGGAGGACAGGGACGGCTGTAAGGGGTGATGTGGAGGCCGATTTTAACCTTCGTCTATGAGACAGTAAAGGTTAAAAGTTGAAACTTTTTCTTACAATTTCTCATCCCTGACCTACAGAGAATTGTAAAAAGAATTTACGAAGCTAGTTCTAGCAAGACATTCAGGATTGGACCATACACTATTGCCTCTGCTCTAGCATTAAAATTGTTTATTAACTTTGTGACCTTAGTTTTCTGCCATCTTTCTCGGCGTACGGCCCCCCCCCAAAGTAGAGTCGGTTCTGAACATATTTCGAAATTCTTAAATACAATGTGGAGGAAAGGGACGGCTGTAAGGGGTGATGTGGAGGCCGATTTTAACCTACGTCTATGAGACAGTAAAGGTTAAAAGTTGAAAGATTTTCTTACAATTTCTCATCCCTGACCTACAGGGATAGAAAAAAGAATTTACGAAGCTAGTTCTAGTAAGACATTCAGGAGTGGACCATACACTATTGCCTCTGCTCCAGCATTAAAATTGTTTATTAACTTTATGACCTTAGTTTGCTGCCATCTTTCTCGGCATACGCCCCCCCCTCAAAGTGGAGTCGGTTTTGAACATATTTCGACATTCTTAAATACAATGTGGAGGACAGGGACGGCTGTAAGGGGTGATGTGGAGGCCGATTTTAACCTATGTCTATGAGACAGTAAAGGTTAAAAGTTGAAAGTTTTTCTTACAATTTCTCATCCCTGACCTACAGGGAATGGAAAAAAGAATTTACGAAGCTAGTTCTAGTAAGACATTCAGGATTGGACCATACACTATTGCCTCTGCTCCAGCATTAAAATTGTTTATTAACTTTATGACCTTAGTTTGCTGCCATCTTTCTCGGCATATGCCCCCCCCTCAAAGTGGAGTCGGTTTTGAACATATTTCGACATTCTTAAATACAATGTGGAGGACAGGGACGGCTGTAAGGGGTGATGTGGAGGCCGATTTTAACCTACGTCTATGAGACAGTAAAGGTTAAAAGTTGAATGTTTTTCTTACAATTTCTCATCCCTGACCTACAGAGAATTGTAAAAAGAATTTACGAAGCTAGTTCTAGCAAGACATTCAGGATTGGACCATACACTATTGCCTCTTCTCTAGCATTAAAATTGTTTATTAACTTTGTGACCTTAGTTTTCTGCCATCTTTCTCGGCGTACGGCCCCCCCTCAAAGTAGAGTCGGTTCTGAACATATTTCGAAATTCTTAAATACAATGTGGAGGACAGGGACGGCTGTAAGGGGTGATGTGGAGGCCGATTTCAACCTACGTCTATGAGACAGTAAAGGTTAAAAATTGAAAGTTTTTCTTACAATTTCTCATCCCTGACCTACAGGGAATAGAAAAAAGAATTTACGAAGCTAGTTCTAGTAAGACATTCAGGATTGGACCATACACTATTGCCTCTGCTCCAGCATTAAAATTGTTTATTAACTTTATGACCTTAGTTTGCTGCCATCTTTCTCGGCATATGCCCCCCCCTCAAAGTGGAGTCGGTTTTGAACATATTTCGACATTCTTAAATACAATGTGGAGGACATGGACGGCTGTAAGGGGTGATGTGGAGGCCGATTTTAACCTACGTCTATGAGACAGTAAAGGTTAAAAGTTGAAACTTTTTCTTACAATTTCTCATCCCTGACCTACAGAGAATTGTAAAAAGAATTTACGAAGCTAGTTCTAGCAAGACATTCAGGATTGGACCATACACCATTGCCTCTGCTCTAGCATTAAAATTGTTTAATAACTTTGTGACCTTAGTTTTCTGCCATCTTTCTCGGCGTATGCCCCCCCCAAAGTAGAGTTGGTTCTAAACATATTTCGAAATTCTTAAATACAATGTGGAGGACAGGGACGGCTGTAAGGGGTGATGTGGAGGCCGATTTTAACCTACGTCTATGAGACAGTAAAGGTTAAAAGTTGAAAGTTTTTCTTACAATTTCTCATCCCTGACCTACAGAGAATTGTAAAAAGAATTTACGAAGCTAGTTCTAGTAAGACATTCAGGATTGGACCATACACTATTGCCTCTGCTCCAGCATTAAAATTGTTTATTAACTTTATGACCTTAGTTTGCTGCCATCTTTCTCGGCATATGCCCCCCCTCAAAGTGGAGTCGGTTTTGAACATATTTCGACATTCTTAAATACAATGTGGAGGACAGGGACGGCTGTAAGGGGTGATGTGGAGTCCGATTTTAACCTACGTCTATGAGACAGTAAAGGTTAAAAGTTGAAACTTTTTCTTACAATTTCTCATCCCTGACCTACAGGGAATAGAAAAAAGAATTTACGAAGCTAGTTCTAGTAAGACATTCAGGATTGGACCATACACTATTGCCTCTGCTCCAGCATTAAAATTGTTTATTAACTTTATGACCTTAGTTTGCTGCCATCTTTCTCGGCATATGCCCCCCCCTCAAAGTGGAGTCGGTTTTGAACATATTTCGACATTCTTAAATACAATGTGGAGGACAGGGACGGCAGTAAGGGGTGATGTGGAGGCCGATTTTAACCTACGTCTATGAGACAGTAAAGGTTAAAAGTTGAAACTTTTTCTTACAATTTCTCATCCCTGACCTACAGAGAATTGTAAAAAGAATTTACGAAGTTAGTTCGAGCAAGACATTCAGGATTGGACCATACACCATTGCCTCTGCTCTAGCATTAAAATTGTTTAATAACTTTGTGACCTTAGTTTTCTGCCATCTTTCTCGGCGTATGCCCCCCCCAAAGTAGAGTCGGTTCTAAACATATTTCGAAATTCTTAAATACAATGTGGAGGACCGGGACGGCTGTAAGGGGTGATGTGGAGGCCGATTTTAACCTACGTCTATGAGACAGTAAAGGTTAAAAGTTGAAAGTTTTTCTTACAATTTCTCATCCCTGACCTACAGAGAATTGTAAAAAGAATTTACGAAGCTAGTTCTAGCAAGACATTCAGGATTAAACCATACACTATTGCCTCTGCTCTAGCATTAAAATTGTTTATTAACTTTGTGACCTTAGTTTTCTGCCATCTTTCTCGGCGTACGGCCCCCCCTCAAAGTAGAGTCGGTTCTGAACATATTTTGAAATTCTTAAATACAATGTGGAGGACAGGGACGGCTGTAAGGGGTGATGTGGAGGCCGATTTTAACCTACGTCTATGAGACAGTAAAGGTTAAAAGTTGAAAGTTTTTCTTACAATTTCTCATCCCTGACCTACAGGGAATAGAAAAAAGAATTTACGAAGCTAGTTCAAGTAAGACATTCAGGATTGGACCATACACTATTGCCTCTGCTCCAGCATTAAAATTGTTTATTAACTTTATGACCTTAGTTTGCTGCCATCTTTCTCGGCATACGCCCCCCCTCAAAGTGGAGTCGGTTTTGAACATATTTCGACATTCTTAAATACAATGTGGAGGACAGGGACGGCTGTAAGGGGTGATGTGGAGGCCGATTTTAACCTTTGTCTATGAGACAGTAAAGGTTAAAAGTTGAAACTTTTTCATACAATTTCTCATCCCTGACCTACAGAGAATTGTAAAAAGAATTTACGTAGCTAGTTCTAGCAAGACATTCAGGATTAGACCATACACTATTGCCTCTGCTCTAGCATTAAAATTGTTTATTAACTTTGTGACCTTAGTTTTCTGCCATCTTTCTCGGCGTACGGCCCCCCCCCCAAAGTAGAGTCGGTTCTGAACATATTTCGAAATTCTTAAATACAATGTGGAGGACAGGGACGGCTGTAAGGGGTGATGTGGAGGCCGATTTTAACCTACGTCTATGAGACAGTAAAGGTTAAAAGTTGAAAGATTTTCTTACAATTTCTCATCCCTGACCTACAGGGATAGAAAAAAGAATTTATGAAGCTAGTTCTAGTAAGACATTCAGGAGTGGACCATACACTATTGCCTCTGCTCCAGCATTAAAATTGATTATTAACTTTATGACCTTAGTTTGCTGCCATCTTTCTCGGCATACGCCCCCCCCTCAAAGTGGAGTCGGTTTTGAACATATTTCGACATTCTTAAATACAATGTGGAGGACAGGGACGGCTGTAAGGGGTGATGTGGAGGCCGATTTTAACCTACGTCTATGAGACAGTAAAGGTTAAAAGTTGAAACTTTTTCTTACAATTTCTCATCCCTGACCTACAGAGAATTGTAAAAAGAATTTACGAAGCTAGTCCTAGCAAGACATTCAGGATTGGACCATACACCATTGCCTCTGCTCTAGCATTAAAATTGTTTAATAACTTTGTGACCTTAGTTTTCTGCCATATTTCTCGGCGTACGCCCCCCCCCCAAAGTAGAGTCGGTTCTAAACATATTTCGAAATTCTTAAATACAATGTGGCGGACAGGGACGGCTGTAAGGGGTGATGTGGAGGCCGATTTTAACCTACGTCTATGAGACAGTAAAGGTTAAAAGTTGAAACTTTTTCTTACAATTTCTCATCCCTGACCTACAGAGAATTGTAAAAAGAATTTACGAAGCTAGTTCTAGCAAGACATTCAGGATTGGACCATACACCATTGCCTCTGCTCTAGCATTAAAATTGTTTAATAACTTTGTGACTTTAGTTTTCTGCCATCTTTCTCGGCGTATGCCCCCCCCAAAGTAGAGTCGGTTCTAAACATATTTCAAAATTCTTAAATACAATGTGGAGGACAGGGACGGCTTTAAGGGGTGATGTGGAGGCCGATTTTAACCTACGTCTATGAGACAGTAAAGGTTAAAAGTTGAAAGTTTTTCTTACAATTTCTCATCCCTGACCTACAGAGAATTGTAAAAAGAATTTACGAAGCTAGTTCTAGCAAGACATTCAGGATTGGACCATACACTATTGCCTCTGCTCTAGCATTAAAATTGTTTATTAACTTTGTGACCTTAGTTTTCTGCCATCTTTCTCGGCGTACGCCCCCCCCCTCAAAGTAGAGTCGGTTCTGAGCATATTTCGAAATTCTTAAATACAATGTGGAGGACAGGGACGGCTGTAAGGGGTGATGTGGAGGCCGATTTTAACCTACGTCTATGAGACAGTAAAGGTTAAAAGTTGAAAGTTTTTCTTACAATTTCTCATCCCTGACCTACAGGGAATAGAAAAAAGAATTTACGAAGCTAGTTCTAGTTAGACATTCAGGATTGGACCATACACTATTGCCTCTGCTCCAGCATTAAAATTGTTTATTAACTTTATGACCTTAGTTTGCTGCCATCTTTCTCGGCATATGCCCCCCCCTCAAAGTGGAGTCGGTTTTGAACATATTTCGACATTCTTAAATACAATGTGGAGGACAGGGACGGCTGTAAGGGGTGATGTGGAGGCCGATTTTAACCTACGTCTATGAGACAGTAAAGGTTAAAAGTTGAAAGTTTTTCTTACAATTTCTCATCCCTGACCTACAGAGAATTGTAAAAAGAATTTACGAAGCTAGTTCTAGCAAGACATTCAGGATTGGACCATACACTATTGCCTCTGCTCTAGCATTAAAATTGTTTATTAACTTTGTGACCTTAGTTTTCTGCCATCTTTCTCGGCGTACGGCCCCCCCTCAAAGTAGAGTCGGTTCTGAACATATTTCAAAATTCTTAAATACAATGTGGAGGACAGGGACGGCTGTAAGGGGTGATGTGGAGGCCGATTTTAACCTACGTCTATGAGACAGTAAAGGTTAAAAGTTGAAAGTTTTTCTTACAATTTCTCATCCCTGACCTACAGGGAATAGAAAAAAGAATTTACGAAGCTAGTTCCAGTAAGACATTCAGGATTGGACCATACACTATTGCCTCTGCTCCAGCATTAAAATTGTTTATTAACTTTATGACCTTAGTTTGCTGCCATCTTTCTCGGCGTACGCCCCCCCCAAAGTAGAGTCGGTTCTGAACATATTTCGAAATTCTTAAATACAATGTGGAGGACAGGGACGGCTGTAAGGGGTGATGTGGAGGCCGATTTTAACCTACGTCTATGAGACAGTAAAGGTTAAAAGTTGAAAGTTTTTCTTACAATTTCTCATCCCTGACCTACAGAGAATTGTAAAAAGAATTTATGAAGCTAGTTCTAGCAGGACATTCAGGATTGGACCATACACTATTGCCTCTGCTCTAGCATTAAAATTGTTTATTAACTTTGTGACCTTAGTTTTCTGCCATCTTTCTCGGCGTACGGCCCCCCCTCAAAGTAGAGTCGGTTCTGAACATATTTCGAAATTCTTAAATACAATGTGGAGGACAGGGACGGCTGTAAGGGGTGATGTGGAGGCCGATTTTAACCTACATCTATGAGACAGTAAAGGTTAAAAGTTGAAAGTTTTTCTTACAATTTCTCATCCCTGACCTACAGGGAATAGAAAAAAGAATTTACGAAGCTAGTTCTAGTAAGACATTCAGGATTGGACCATACACTATTGCCTCTGCTCCAGCATTAAAATTGTTTATTAACTTTATGACCTTAGTTTGCTGCCATCTTTCTCGGCATATGCCCCCCCTCAAAGTGGAGTCGGTTTTGAACATATTTCGACATTCTTAAATACAATGTGGAGGACAGGGACGGCTGTAAGGGGTGATGTGGAGGCCGATTTTAACCTACGTCTATGAGACAGTAAAGGTTAAAAGTTGAAACTTTTTCTTACAATTTCTCATCCCTGACCTACAGAGAATTGTAAAAAGAATTTACGAAGCTAGTTCTAGCAAGACATTCAGGATTGGACCATACACCATTGCCTCTGCTCTAGCATTAAAATTGTTTAATAACTTTGTGACCTTAGTTTTCTGCCATCTTTCTCGGCGTATGCCCCCCCCCAAAGTAGAGTCGGTTCTAAACATATTTCGAAATTCTTAAATACAATGTGGAGGACAGGGACGGCTGTAAGGGGTGATGTGGAGGCCGATTTTAACCTACGTCTATGAGACAGTAAAGGTTAAAAGTTGAAAGTTTTTCTTACAATTTCTCATCCCTGACCTACAGAGAATTGTCAAAAGAATTTACGAAGCTAGTTCTAGCAAGACATTCAGGATTGGACCATACACTATTGCCTCTGCTCTAGCATTAAAATTGTTTATTAACTTTGTGACCTTAGTTTTCTGCCATCTTTCTCGGCGTACAGCCCCCCCTCAAAGTAGAGTCGGTTCTGAACATATTTCGAAATTCTTAAATACAATGTGGAGGACAGGGACGGCTGTAAGGGGTGATGTGGAGGCCGATTTTAACCTACGTCTATGAGACAGTAAAGGTTAAAAGTTGAAAGTTTTTCTTACAATTTCTCATCCCTGACCTACAGGGAATAGAAAAAAGAATTTACGAAGCTAGTTCAAGTAAGACATTCAGAATTGGACCATACACTATTGCCTCTGCTCCAGCATTAAAATTGTTTATTAACTTTATGACCTTAGTTTGCTGCCATCTTTCTCGGCATACGCCCCCCCCTCAAAGTGGAGTCGGTTTTGAACATATTTCGACATTCTTAAATACAATGTGGAGGACAGGGACGGCTGTAAGGGGTGATGTGGAGGCCGATTTTAACCTTCGTTTATGAGACAGTAAAGGTTAAAAGTTGAAACTTTTTCTTACAATTTCTCATCCCTGACCTACAGAGAATTGTAAAAAGAATTTACAAAGCTAGTTCTAGCAAGACATTCAGGATTGGACCATACACTATTGCCTCTGCTCTAGCATTAAAATCGTTTATTAACTTTGTGACCTTAGTTTTCTGCCATCTTTCTCGGCGTACGGCCCCCCCCCCAAAAGTAGAGTCGGTTCTGAACATATTTCGAAATTCTTAAATACAATGTGGAGGACAGGGACGGCGGTAAGGGGTGATGTGGAGGCCGATTTTAACCTACGTCTATGAGACAGTAAAGGTTAAAAGTTGAAAGATTTTCTTACAATTTCTCATCCCTGACCTACAGGGATAGAAAAAAGAATTTACGAAGCTAGTTCTAGTAAGACATTCAGGAGTGGACCATACACTATTGCCTCTGCTCCAGCATTAAAATTGTTTATTAACTTTATGACCTTAGTTTGCTGCCATCTTTCTCGGCATACGCCCCCCCCTCAAAGTGGAGTCGGTTTTGAACATATTTCGACATTCTTAAATACAATGTGGAGGACAGGGACGGCTGTAAGGGGTGATGTGGAGGCCGATTTTAACCTACGTCTATGAGACAGTAAAGGTTAAAAGTTGAAACTTTTTCTTACAATTTCTCATCTCTGACCTACAGAGAATTGTAAAAAGAATTTACGAAGCTAGTTCTAGCAAGACATTCAGGATTGGACCATACACCATTGCCTCTGCTCTAGCATTAAAATTGTTTAATAACTTTGTGACCTTAGTTTTCTGCCATATTTCTCGGCGTACCCCCCCCCCCCCCCAAAGTAGAGTCGGTTCTAAACATATTTCAAAATTCTTAAATACAATGTGGAGGACAGGGACGGCTGTAAGGGGTGATGTGGAGGCCGATTTTAACCTATGTCTATGAGACAGTAAAGGTTAAAAGTTGAAAGTTTTTCTTACAATTTCTCATCCCTGACCTACAGGGAATAGAAAAAAGAATTTACGAAGCTAGTTCTAGTAAGACATTCAGGATTGGACCATACACTATTGCCTCTGCTCCAGCATTAAAATTGTTTATTAACTTTATGACCTTAGTTTGCTGCCATCTTTCTCGGCATATGCCCCCCCCGTCAAAGTGGAGTCGGTTTTGAACATATTTCGACATTCTTAAATACAATGTGGAGGACAGGGACGGCTGTAAGGGGTGATGTGGAGGCCGATTTTAACCTACGTCTATGAGACAGTAAAGGTTAAAAGTTGAAACTTTTTCTTACAATTTCTCATCCCTGACCTACAGAGAATTGTAAAAAGAATTTACGAAGCTAGTTCTAGCAAGACATTCAGGATTGGACCATACACCATTGCCTCTGCTCTAGCATTAAAATTGTTTAATAACTTTGTGACCTTAGTTTTCTGCCATCTTTCTCGGCGTACGCCCCCCCCCCCCAAAGTAGAGTCGGTTCTAAACATATTTCGAAATTCTTAAATACAATGTGGAGGACAGGGACGGCTGTAAGGGGTGATGTGGAGGCCGTTTTAACCTACGTCTATGAGACAGTAAAGGTTAAAAGTTGAAACTTTTTCTTACAATTTCTCATCCCTGACCTACAGAGAATTGTAAAAAGAATTTACGAAGCTAGTTCTAGCAAGACATTCAGGATTGGACCATACACTATTGGCTCTGCTCCAGCATTAAAATTGTTTATTAACTTTATGACCTTAGTTTGCTGCCATCTTTCTCGGCATACGCCCCCCCTCAAAGTGGAGTCGGTTTTGAACATATTTCGACATTCTTAAATACAATGTGGAGGACAGGGACGGCTGTAAGGGGTGATGTGGAGGCAGATTTTAACCTACGTCTATGAGACAGTAAAGGTTAAAAGTTGAAACTTTTTCTTACAATTTCTCATCCCTGACCTACAGAGAATTGTAAAAAGAATTTACGAAGCTAGTTCTAGCAAGACATTCAGGATTGGACCATACACCATTGCCTCTGCTCTAGCATTAAAATTGTTTAATAACTTTGTGACCTTAGTTTTCTGCCATCTTTCTCGGCGTATGCCCCCCCCCCAAAGTAGAGTCGGTTCTAAACATATTTCGAAATTCTTAAATACAATGTGGAGGACAGGGACGGCTGTAAGGGGTGATGTGGAGGCCGATTTTAACCTACGTCTATGAGACAGTAAAGGTTAAAAGTTGAAAGTTTTTCTTACAATTTCTCATCCCTGACCTACAGAGAATTGTAAAAAGAATTTACGAAGCTAGTTCTAGCAAGACATTCAGGATTGGACCATACACTATTGCCTCTGCTCTAGCATTAAAATTGTTTATTAACTTTGTGACCTTAGTTTTCTGCCATCTTTCTCGGCGTACGGCCCCCCCTCAAAGTAGAGTCAGTTCTGAACATATTTCGAAATTCTTAAATACAATGTGGAGGACAGGGACGGCTGTAAGGGGTGATGTGGAGGCCGATTTTAACCTACGTCTATGAGACAGTAAAGGTTAAAAGTTGAAAGTTTTTCTTACAATTTCTCATCCCTGACCTACAGGGAATAGAAAAAAGAATTTACGAAGCTAGTTCTAGTAAGACATTCAGGATTGGACCATACACTATTGCCTCTGCTCCAGCATTAAAATTGTTTATTAACTTTATGACCTTAGTTTGCTGCCATCTTTCTCGGCATATGCCCCCCCCTCAAAGTGGAGTCGGTTTTGAACATATTTTGACATTCTTAAATACAATGTGGAGGACAGGGACGGCTGTAAGGGGTGATGTGGAGGCCGATTTTAACCTACGTCTATGAGACAGTAAAGGTTAAAAGTTGAAACTTTTTCTTACAATTTCTCATCCCTGACCTACAGAGAATTGTAAAAAGAATTTACGAAGCTAGTTCTAGCAAGACATTCAGGATTGGACCATACACCATTGCCTCTGCTCTAGCATTAAAATTGTTTAATAACTTTGTGACCTTAGTTTTCTGCCATCTTTCTTGGCGTATGCCCCCCCCCAAAGTAGAGTCGGTTCTAAACATATTTCGAAATTCTTAAATACAATGTGGAGGACAGGGACGGCTGTAAGGGGTGATGTGGAGGCCGATTCTAACCTGCATCTATGAGACAGTAAAGGTTAAAAGTTGAAAGTTTTTCTTACAATTTCTCATCCCTGATCTACAGAGAATTGTAAAAAGAATTTACGAAGCTAGTTCTAGCAAGACATTCAGGATTGGACCATACACTATTGCCTCTGCTCCAGCATTAAAATTGTTTATTAACTTTGTGACCTTAGTTTTCTGCCATCTTTCTCGGCGTACGGCCCCCCCTCAAAGTAGAGTCGGTTCTGAACATATTTCGAAATTCTTAAATACAATGTGGAGGACAGGGACGGCTGTAAGGGGTGATGTGGAGGCCGATTTTAACCTACGTCTATGAGAAAGTAAAGGTTAAAAGTTGAAAGTTTTTCTTACAATTTCTCATCCCTGACCTACAGGGAATAGAAAAAAGAATTTACGAAGCTAGTTCAAGTAAGACATTCAGGATTGGACCATACACTATTGCCTCTGCTCCAGCATTAAAATTGTTTATTAACTTTATGACCTTAGTTTGCTGCCATCTTTCTCGGCATACGCCCCCCCCTCAAAGTGGAGTCGGTTTTGAACATATTTCGACATTCTTAAGAACAATGTGGAGGACAGGGACGGCTGTAAGGGGTGATGTGGAGGCCGATTTTAACCTTTGTCTATGAGACAGTAAAGGTTAAAAGTTGAAACTTTTTCTTACAATTTCTCATCCCTGACCTACAGAGAATTGTAAAAAGAATTTACGAAGCTAGTTCTAGCAAGACATTCAGGATTGGACCATACACTATTGCCTCTGCTCTAGCATTAAAATTGTTTATTAACTTTGTGACCTTAGTTTTCTGCCATCTTTCTCGGCGTACGGCCCCCCCCAAAGTAGAGTCGGTTCTGAACATATTTCGAAATTCTTAAATACAATGTGGAGGACAGGGACGGCTGTAAGGGGTGATGTGGAGGCCGATTTTAACCTACGTCTATGAGACAGTAAAGGTTAAAAGTTGAAAGATTTTCTTACAATTTCTCATCCCTGACCTACAGGGATAGAAAAAAGAATTTAGGAAGCTAGTTCTAGTAAGACATTCAGGAGTGGACCATACACTATTGCCTCTGCTCCAGCATTAAAATTGTTTATTAACTTTATGACCTTAGTTTGCTGCCATCTCTCTCGGCATACGCCCCCCCCCTCAAAGTGGAGTCGGTTTTGAACATATTTCGACATTCTTAAATACAATGTGGAGGACAGGGACGGCTGTAAGGGGTGATGTGGAGGCCGATTTTAACCTACGTCAATGAGACAGTAAAGGTTAAAAGTTGAAACTTTTTCTTACAATTTCTCATCCCTGACCTACAGAGATTGTAAAAAGAATTTACGAAGCTAGTTCTAGCAAGACATTCAGGATTGGACCATACACCATTGCCTCTGCTCTAGCATTAAAATTGTTTAATAACTTTGTGACCTTAGTTTTCTGCCATATTTCTCGGGGTACGCCCCCCCCCCAAAGTAGAGTCGGTTCTAAACATATTTCGAAATTCTTAAATACAATGTGGCGGACAGGGACGGCTGTAAGGGGTCATGTGGAGGCCGATTTTAACCTACGTCTATGAGACAGTAAAGGTTAAAAGTTGAAACTTTTTCTTACAATTTCTCATCCCTGACCTACAGAGAATTGTAAAAAGAATTTACGAAGCTAGTTCTAGCAAGACATTCAGGATTGGACCATACACCATTGCCTCTGCTCTAGCATTAAAATTGTTTAATAACTTTGTGACTTTAGTTTTCTGCCATCTTTCTCGGCGTACGCCCCCCCCCAAAGTAGAGTCGGTTCTAAACATATTTCGAAATTCTTAAATACAATGTGGAGGACAGGGACGGCTGTAAGGGGTGATGTGGAGGCCGTTTTAACCTACGTCTATGAGACAGTAAAGGTTAAAAGTTGAAACTTTTTCTTACAATTTCTCATCCCTGACCTACAGAGAATTGTAAAAAGAATTTACGAAGCTAGTTCTAGCAAGACATTCAGGATTGGACCATACACTATTGCCTCTGCTCCAGCATTAAAATTGTTTATTAACTTTATGACCTTAGTTTGCTGCCATCTTTCTCGGCATACGCCCCCCCTCAAAGTGGAGTCGGTTTTGAACATATTTCGACATTCTTAAATACAATGTGGAGGACAGGGACGGCTGTAAGGGGTGATGTGGAGGCCGATTTTAACCTACGTCTATGAGACAGTAAAGGTTAAAAGTTGAAACTTTTTCTTACAATTTCTCATCCGTGACCTACAGAGAATTGTAAAAAGAATTTACGAAGCTAGTTCTAGCAAGACATTCAGGATTGGACCATACACCATTGCCTCTGCTCTAGCATTAAAATTGTTTAATAACTTTGTGACCTTAGTTTTCTGCCATCTTTCTCGGCGTATGCCCCCCCCCAAAGTAGAGTCGGTTCTAAACATATTTCAAAATTCTTAAATACAATGTGGAGGACAGGGACGGCTGTAAGGGGTGATGTGGAGGCCGATTTTAACCTACGTCTATGAGACAGTAAAGGTTAAAAGTTGAAAGTTTTTCTTACAATTTCTCATCCCTGACCTACAGAGAATTGTAAAAAGAATTTACGAAGCTAGTTCTAGCAAGACATTCAGGATTGGACCATACACTATTGCCTCTGCTCTAGCATTAAAATTGTTTATTAACTTTGTGACCTTCGTTTTCTGCCATCTTTCTCGGCGTACGCCCCCCCCCCAAAGTAGAGTCGGTTCTGAACATATTTCGAAATTCTTAAATACAATGTGGAGGACAGGGACGGCTGTAAGGGGTGATGTGGAGGCCGATTTTAACCTACGTCTATGAGACAGTAAAGGTTAAAAGTTGAAAGTTTTCCTTACAATTTCTCATCCCTGACCTACAGGGAATAGAAAAAAGAATTTACGAAGCTAGTTCTAGTAAGACATTCAGGATTGGACCATACACTATTGCCTCTGCTCCAGCATTAAAATTGTTTATTAACTTTATGACCTTAGTTTGCTGCCATCTTTCTCGGCGTACGCCCCCCCCCCAAAGTAGAGTCGGTTCTGAACATATTTCGAAATTCTTAAATACAATGTGGAGGACAGGGACGGCTGTAAGGGGTGATGTGGAGGCCGATTTTAACCTACGTCTATGAGACAGTAAAGGTTAAAAGTTGAAAGTTTTTCTTACAATTTCTCATCCCTGACCTACAGAGAATTGTAAAAAGAATTTACGAAGCTAGTTCTAGCAAGACATTCAGGATTGGACCATACACTATTGCCTCTGCTCTAGCATTAAAATTGTTTATTAACTTTGTGACCTTAGTTTTCTGCCATCTTTCTCGGCGTACGGCCCCCCCCTCAAAGTAGAGTCTGTTCTGAACATATTTCGAAATTCTTAAATACAATGTGGAGGACAGGGACGGCTGTAAGGGGTGATGTGGAGGCCGATTTTAACCTACGTCTATGAGACAGTAAAGGTTAAAAGTTGAAAGTTTTTCTTACAATTTCTCATCCCTGACCTACAGGGAATAGAAAAAAGAATTTACGAAGCTAGTTCTAGTAAGACATTCAGGATTGGACCATACACTATTGCCTCTGCTCCAGCATTAAAATTGTTTATTAACTTTATGACCTTAGTTTGCTGCCATCTTTCTCGGCATATGCCCTCCCTCAAAGTGGAGTCGGTTTTGAACATATTTCGACATTCTTAAATACAATGTGGAGGACAGGGACGGCTGTAAGGGGTGATGTGGAGGCCGATTTTAACCTACGTCTATGAGACAGTAAAGGTTAAAAGTTGAAACTTTTTCTTACAATTTCTCATCCCTGACCTACAGAGAATTGTAAAAAGAATTTACGAAGCTAGTTCTAGCAAGACATTCAGGATTGGACTATACACCATTGCCTCTGCTCTAGCATTAAAATTGTTTAATAACTTTGTGACCTTAGTTTTCTGCCATCTTTCTCGGCGTAAGCCCCCCCCCAAAGTAGAGTCGGTTCTAAACATATTTCGAAATTCTTAAATACAATGTGGAGGACAGGGACGGCTGTAAGGGGTGATGTGGAGGCCGATTTTAACCTACGTCTATGAGACAGTAAAGGTTAAAAGTTGAAAGTTTTTCTTACAATTTCTCATCCCTGACCTACAGAGAATTGTAAAAAGAATTTACGAAGCTAGTTCTAGCAAGACATTCAGGATTGGACCATACACTATTGCCTCTGCTCTAGCATTAAAATTGTTTATTAACTTTGTGACCTTAGTTTTCTGCCATCTTTCTCGGCGTACAGCCCCCCCTCAAAGTGGAGTCGGTTTTGAACATATTTCGACATTCTTAAATACAATGTGGAGGACAGGGACGGCTGTAAGGGGTGATGTGGAGGCCGATTTTAACCTTCGTCTATGAGACAGTAAAGGTTAAAAGTTGAAACTTTTTCTTACAATTTCTCATCCCTGACCTACAGAGAATTGTAAAAAGAATTTACAAAGCTAGTTCTAGCAAGACATTCAGGATTGGACCATACACTATTGCCTCTGCTCTAGCATTAAAATTGTTTATTAACTTTGTGACCTTAGTTTTCTGCCATCTTTCTCGGCGTACGGCCCCCCCCCAAAAGTAGAGTCGGTTCTGAACATATTTCGAAATTCTTAAATACAATGTGGAGGACAGGGACGGCTGTAAGGGGTGATGTGGAGGCCGTTTTAACCTACGTCTATGAGACAGTAAAGGTTAAAAGTTGAAACTTTTTCTTACAATTTCTCATCCCTGACCTACAGAGAATTGTAAAAAGAATTTACGAAGCTAGTTCTAGCAACACATTCAGGATTGGACCATACACTATTGCCTCTGCTCCAGCATTAAAATTGTTTATTAACTTTATGACCTTAGTTTGCTGCCATCTTTCTCGGCATACGCCCCCCCCTCAAAGTGGAGTCGGTTTTGAACATATTTCGACATTCTTAAATACAATGTGGAGGACAGGGACGGCTGTAAGGGGTGATGTGGAGGCCGATTTTAACCTACGTCTATGAGACAGTAAAGGTTAAAAGTTGAAACTTTTTCTTACAATTTCTCATCCCTGACCTACAGAGAATTGTAAAAAGAATTTACGAAGCTAGTTCTAGCAAGACATTCAGGATTGGACCATACACCATTGCCTCTGCTCTAGCATTAAAATTGTTTAATAACTTTGTGACCTTAGTTTTCTGCCATCTTTCTCGGCGTATGCCCCCCCCCAAAGTAGAGTCGGTTCTAAACATATTTTGAAATTCTTAAATACAATGTGGAGGACAGGGACGGCTGTAAGGGGTGATGTGGAGGCCGATTTTAACCTACGTCTATGAGACAGTAAAGGTTAAAAGTTGAAAGATTTTCTTACAATTTCTCATCCCTGACCTACAGGGATAGAAAAAAGAATTTACGAAGCTAGTTCTAGTAAGACATTCAGGAGTGGACCATACACTATTGCCTCTGCTCCAGCATTAAAATTGTTTATTAACTTTATGACCTTAGTTTGCTGCCATCTTTCTCGGCATACGCCCCCCCCTCAAAGTGGAGTCGGTTTTGAACATATTTTGACATTCTTAAATACTATGTGGAGGACAGGGACGGCTGTAGGGGTGATGCGGAGGCCGATTTTAACCTACGTCTATGAGACAGTAAAGGTTAAAAGTTGAAACTTTTTCTTACAATTTCTCATCCCTGACCTACAGAGAATTGTAAAAAGAATTTACGAAGCTAGTTCTAGCAAGACATTCAGGATTGGACCATACACCATTGCCTCTGCTCTAGCATTAAAATTGTTTAATAACTTTGTGACCTTAGTTTTCTGCCATCTTTCTCGGCGTACGCCCCCCCCCCCCAAAGTAGAGTCGGTTCTAAACATATTTCGAAATTCTTAAATACAATGTGGAGGACAGGGACGGCTGTAAGGGGTGATGTGGAGGCCGTTTTAACCTACGTCTATGAGACAGTAAAGGTTAAAAGTTGAAACTTTTTCTTACAATTTTTCATCCCTGACCTACAGAGAATTGTAAAAAGAATTTACGAAGCTAGTTCTAGCAAGACATTCAGGATTGGACCATACACTATTGCCTCTGCTCCAGCATTAAAATTGTTTCTTAACTTTATGACCTTAGTTTGCTGCCATCTTTCTCGGCATATGCCCCCCCTCAAAGTGGAGTCGGTTTTGAACATATTTCGACATTCTTAAATACAATGTGGAGGACAGGGACGGCTGTAAGGGGTGATGTGGAGGCCGATTTTAACCTACGTCTATGAGACAGTAAAGGTTAAAAGTTGAAAGTTTTTCTTACAATTTCTCATCCCTGACCTACAGAGAATTGTAAAAAGAATTTACGAAGCTAGTTCTAGCAAGACATTCAGGATTGGACCATACACTATTGCCTCTGCTCTAGCATTAAAATTGTTTATTAACTTTGTGACCTTAGTTTTCTGCCATCTTTCTCGGCGTACGGCCCCCCCCTCAAAGTAGAGTCGGTTCTGAACATATTTTGAAATTCTTAAATACAATGTGGAGGACAGGGACGGCTGTAAGGGGTGATGTGGAGGCCGATTTTAACCTACGTCTATGAGACAGTAAAGGTTAAAAGTTGAAAGTTTTTCTTACAATTTCTCATCCCTGACCTACAGGGAATAGAAAAAAGAATTTACGAAGCTAGTTCTAGTAAGACATTCAGGATTGGACCATACACTATTGCCTCTGCTCCAGCATTAAAATTGTTTATTAACTTTATGACCTTAGTTTGCTGCCATCTTTCTCGGCATATGCCCTCCCTCAAAGTGGAGTCGGTTTTGAACATATTTCGACATTCTTAAATACAATGTGGAGGACAGGGACGGCTGTAAGGGGTGATGTGGAGGCCGATTTTAACCTACGTCTATGAGACAGTAAAGGTTAAAAGTTGAAACTTTTTCTTACAATTTCTCATCCCTGACCTACAGAGAATTGTAAAAAGAATTTACGAAGCTAGTTCTAGCAAGACATTCAGGATTGGACCATACACCATTGCCTCTGCTCTAGCATTAAAATTGTTTAATAACTTTGTGACCTTAGTTTTCTGCCATCTTTCTCGGCGTATGCCCCCCCCCAAAGTAGAGTCGGTTCTAAACATATTTCGAAATTCTTAAATACAATGTGGAGGACAGGGACGGCTGTAAGGGGTGATGTGGAGGCCGATTTTAACCTACGTCTATGAGACAGTAAAGGTTAAAAGTTGAAAGTTTTTCTTACAATTTCTCATCCCTGACCTACAGAGAATTGTAAAAAGAATTTACGAAGCTAGTTCTAGCAAGACATTCAGGATTGGACCATACACTATTGCCTCTGCTCTAGCATTAAAATTGTTTATTAACTTTGTGACCTTAGTTTTCTGCCATCTTTCTCGGCGTACAGCCCCCCCTCAAAGTAGAGTCGGTTCTGAACATATTTCGAAATTCTTAAATACAATGTGGAGGACAGGGACGGCTGTAAGGGGTGATGTGGAGGCCGATTTTAACCTACGTCTATGAGACAGTAAAGGTTAAAAGTTGAAAGTTTTTCTTACAATTTCTCATCCCTGACCTACAGAGAATTGTAAAAAGAATTTACGAAGCTAGTTCTAGCAAGACATTCAGGATTGGACCATACACTATTGCCTCTGCTCTAGCATTAAAATTGTTTATTAACTTTGTGACCTTAGTTTTCTGCCATCTTTCTCGACGTACGGCCCCCCCTCAAAGTAGAGTCGGTTCTGAACATATTTTGAAATTCTTAAATACAATGTGGAGGACTGGGACGGCTGTAAGGGGTGATGTGGAGGCCGATTTTAACCTACGTCTATGAGACAGTAAAGGTTAAAAGTTGAAAGTTTTTCTTACAATTTCTCATCCCTGACCTACAGGGAATAGAAAAAAGAATTTACGAAGCTAGTTCTAGTAAGACATTCAGGATTGGACCATACACTATTGCCTCTGCTCCAGCATTAAAATTGTTTATTAACTTTATGACCTTAGTTTGCTGCCATCTTTCTCGGCGTACGCCCCCCCCCCAAAGTAGAGTCGGTTCTGAACATATTTCGAAATTCTTAAATACAATGTGGAGGACTGGGACGGCTGTAAGGGGTGATGTGGAGGCCGATTTTAACCTACGTCTATGAGACAGTAAAGGTTAAAAGTTGAAAGTTTTTCTTACAATTTCTCATCCCTGACCTACAGAGAATTGTAAAAAGAATTTACGAAGCTAGTTCTAGCAAGACATTCAGGATTGGACCATACACTATTGCCTCTGCTCTAGCATTAAAATTGTTTATTAACTTTGTGACCTTAGTTTTCTGCCATCTTTCTCGGCGTACGGCCCCCCCCTCAAAGTAGAGTCGGTTCTGAACATATTTCGAAATTCTTAAATACAATGTGGAGGACAGGGACGGCTGTAAGGGGTGATGTGGAGGCCGATTTTAACCTACGTCTATGAGACAGTAAAGGTTAAAAGTTGAAAGTTTTTCTTACAATTTCTCATCCCTGACCTACAGGGAATAGAAAAAAGAATTTACGAAGCTAATTCTAGTAAGACATTCAGGATTGGACCATACACTATTGCCTCTGCTCCAGCATTAAAATTGTTTATTAACTTTATGACCTTAGTTTGCTGCCATCTTTCTCGGCATATGCCCTCCCTCAAAGTGGAGTCGGTTTTGAACATATTTCGACATTCTTAAATACAATGTGGAGGACAGGGACGGCTGTAAGGGGTGATGTGGAGGCCGATTTTAACCTACGTCTATGAGACAGTAAAGGTTAAAAGTTTAAACTTTTTCTTACAATTTCTCATCCCTGACCTACAGAGAATTGTAAAAAGAATTTACGAAGCTAGTTCTAGCAAGACATTCAGGATTGGACCATACACCATTGCCTCTGCTCTAGCATTAAAATTGTTTAATAACTTTGTGACCTTAGTTTTCTGCCATCTTTCTCGGCGTATGCCCCCCCCCCAAAGTAGAGTCGGTTCTAAACATATTTCGAAATTCTTAAATACAATGTGGAGGACAGGGACGGCTGTAAGGGGTGATGTGGAGGCCGATTTTAACCTACGTCTATGAGACAGTAAAGGTTAAAAGTTGAAAGTTTTTCTTACAATTTCTCATCCCTGACCTACAGAGAATTGTAAAAAGAATTTACGAAGCTAGTTCTAGCAAGACATTCAGGATTGGACCATACACTATTGCCTCTGCTCTAGCATTAAAATTGTTTATTAACTTTGTGACCTTAGTTTTCTGCCATCTTTCTCGGCGTACAGCCCCCCCTCAAAGTAGAGTCGGTTCTGAACATATTTCGAAATTCTTAAATACAATGTGGAGGACAGGGACGGCTGTAAGGGGTGATGTGGAGGCCGATTTTAACGTACGTCTATGAGACAGTAAAGGTTAAAAGTTGAAAGTTTTTCTTACAATTTCTCATCCCTGACCTACAGGGAATAGAAAAAAGAATTTACGAAGCTAGTTCAAGTAAGACATTCAGGATTGGACCATACACTATTGCCTCTGCTCCAGCATTAAAATTGTTTATTAACTTTATGACCTTAGTTTGCTGCCATCTTTCTCGGCATACGCCCCCCCCTCAAAGTGGAGTCGGTTTTGAACATATTTCAACATTCTTAAATACAATGTGGAGGACAGGGACGGCTGTAAGGGGTGATGTGGAGGCCGATTTTAACCTTCGTCTATGAGACAGTAAAGGTTAAAAGTTGAAACTTTTTCTTACAATTTCTCATCCCTGACCTACAGAGAATTGTAAAAAGAATTTACGAAGCTAGTTCTAGCAAGACATTCAGGATTGGACCATACACCATTGCCTCTGCTCTAGCATTAAAATTGTTTAATAACTTTGTGACCTTAGTTTTCTGCCATATTTCTCGGCGTACGCCCCCCCCCCCCAAAGTAGAGTCGGTTCTAAACATATTTCGAAATTCTTAAATACAATGTGGAGGACAGGGACGGCTGTAAGGGGTGATGTGGAGGCCGATTTTAACCTATGTCTATGAGACAGTAAAGGTTAAAAGTTGAAAGTTTTTCTTACAATTTCTCATCCCTGACCTACAGGGAATAGAAAAAAGAATTTACGAAGCTAGTTCTAGTAAGACATTCAGGATTGGACCATACACTATTGCCTCTGCTCCAGCATTAAAATTGTTTATTAACTTTATGACCTTAGTTTGCTGCCATCTTTCTCGGCATATGCCCCCCCCTCAAAGTGGAGTCGGTTTTGAACATATTTCGACATTCTTAAATACAATGTGGAGGACAGGGACGGCTGTAAGGGGTGATGTGGAGGCCGATTTTAACCTACGTCTATGAGACAGTAAAGGTTAAAAGTTGAAACTTTTTCTTACAATTTCTCATCCCTGACCTACAGAGAATTGTAAAAAGAATTTACGAAGCTAGTTCTAGCAAGACATTCAGGATTGGACCATACACCATTGCCTCTGCTCTAGCATTAAAATTGTTTAATAACTTTGTGACCTTAGTTTTCTGCCATCTTTCTCGGCGTACGCCCCCCCCCCAAAGTAGAGTCGGTTCTAAACATATTTCGAAATTCTTAAATACAATGTGGAGGACAGGGACGGCTGTAAGGGGTGATGTGGAGGCCGTTTTAACCTACGTCTATGAGACAGTAAAGGTTAAAAGTTGAAACTTTTTCTTACAATTTCTCATCCCTGACCTACAGAGAATTGTAAAAAGAATTTACGAAGCTAGTTCTAGCAAGACATTCAGGATTGGACCATACACTATTGCCTCTGCTCCAGCATTAAAATTGTTTATTAACTTTATGACCTTAGTTTGCTGCCATCTTTCTCGGCATACGCCCCCCCCTCAAAGTGGAGTCGGTTTTGAACATATTTCGACATTCTTAAATACAATGTGGAGGACAGGGACGGCTGTAAGGGGTGATGTGGAGGCCGATTTTAACCTACGTCTATGAGACAGTAAAGGTTAAAAGTTGAAACTTTTTCTTACAATTTCTCATCCCTGACCTACAGAGAATTGTAAAAAGAATTTACGAAGCTAGTTCTAGCAAGACATTCAGGATTGGACCATACACCATTGCCTCTGCTCTAGCATTAAAATTGTTTAATAACTTTGTGACCTTAGGTTTCTGCCATCTTTCTCGGCGTATGCCCCCCCCAAAGTAGAGTCGGTTCTAAACATATTTCGAAATTCTTAAATACAATGTGGAGGACAGGGACAGCTGTAAGGGGTGATGTGGAGGCCGATTTTAACCTACGTCTATGAGACAGTAAAGGTTAAAAGTTGAAAGATTTTCTTACAATTTCTCATCCCTGACCTACAGGGATAGAAAAAAGAATTTACGAAGCTAGTTCTAGTAAGACATTCAGGAGTGGACCATACACTATTGCCTCTGCTCCAGCATTAAAATTGTTTATTAACTTTATGACCTTAGTTTGCTGCCATCTTTCTCGGCATACGCCCCCCCCTCAAAGTGGAGTCGGTTTTGAACATATTTCGACATTCTTAAATACAATGTGGAGGACAGGGACGGCTGTAAGGGGTGATGTGGAGGCCGATTTTAACCTACGTCTATGAGACAGTAAAGGTTAAAAGTTGAAACTTTTTCTTACAATTTCTCATCCCTGACCTACAGAGAATTGTAAAAAGAATTTACGAAGCTAGTTCTAGCAAGACATTCAGGATTGGACCATACACCATTGCCTCTGCTCTAGCATTAAAATTGTTTAATAACTTTGTGACCTTAGTTTTCTGCCATATTTCTCGGCGTACGCCCCCCCCCCCCAAAGTAGAGTCGGTTCTAAACATATTTCGAAATTCTTAAATACAATGTGGAGGACAGGGACGGCTGTAAGGGGTGATGTGGAGGCCGATTTTAACCTATGTCTATGAGACAGTAAAGGTTAAAAGTTGAAAGTTTTTCTTACAATTTCTCATCCCTGACCTACAGGGAATAGAAAAAAGAATTTACGAAGCTAGTTCTAGTAAGACATTCAGGATTGGACCATACACTATTGCCTCTGCTCCAGCATTAAAATTGTTTATTAACTTTATGATCTTAGTTTGCTGCCATCTTTCTCGGCATATGCCCCCCCCCTCAAAGTGGAGTCGGTTTTGAACATATTTCGACATTCTTAAATACAATGTGGAGGACAGGGACGGCTGTAGGGGTGATGTGGAGGCCGATTTTAACCTACGTCTATGAGACAGTAAAGGTTAAAAGTTGAAACTTTTTCTTACAATTTCTCATCCCTGACCTACAGAGAATTGTAAAAAGAATTTACGAAGCTAGTTCTAGCAAGACATTCAGGATTGGACCATACACCATTGCCTCTGCTCTAGCATTAAAATTGTTTAATAACTTTGTGACCTTAGTTTTCTGCCATCTTTCTCGGCGTACGCCCCCCCCCCCCAAAGTAGAGTCGGTTCTAAACATATTTCGAAATTCTTAAATACAATGTGGAGGACAGGGACGGCTGTAAGGGGTGATGTGGAGGCCGTTTTAACCTACGTCTATGAGACAGTAAAGGTTAAAAGTTGAAACTTTTTCTTACAATTTCTCATCCCTGACCTACAGAGAATTGTAAAAAGAATTTACGAAGCTAGTTCTAGCAAGACATTCAGGATTGGACCATACACTATTGCCTCTGCTCCAGCATTAAAATTGTTTATTAACTTTATGACCTTAGTTTGCTGCCATCTTTCTCGGCATACGCCCCCCCCTCAAAGTGGAGTCGGTTTTGAACATATTTCGACATTCTTAAATACAATGTGGAGGACAGGGACGGCTGTAAGGGGTGATGTGGAGGCCGATTTTAACCTACGTCTATGAGACAGTAAAGGTTAAAAGTTGAAAGTTTTCCTTACAATTTCTCATCCCTGACCTACAGGGAATAGAAAAAAGAATTTACGAAGCTAGTTCTAGTAAGACATTCAGGATTGGACCATACACTATTGCCTCTGCTCCAGCATTAAAATTGTTTATTAACTTTATGACCTTAGTTTGCTGCCATCTTTCTCGGCATATGCCCCCCCCTCAAAGTGGAGTCGGTTTTGAACATATTTCGACATTCTTAAATACAATGTGGAGGACAGGGACGGCTGTAAGGGGTGATGTGGAGGCCGATTTTAACCTACGTCTATGAGACAGTAAAGGTTAAAAGTTGAAAGTTTTTCTTACAATTTCTCATCCCTGACCTACAGAGAATTGTAAAAAGAATTTACGAAGCTAGTTCTAGCAAGACATTCAGGATTGGACCATACACTATTGCCTCTGCTCTAGCATTAAAATTGTTTATTAACTTTGTGACCTTAGTTTTCTGCCATCTTTCTCGACGTACGGCCCCCCCTCAAAGTAGAGTCGGTTCTGAACATATTTCGAAATTCTTAAATACAATGTGGAGGACAGGGACGGCTGTAAGGGGTGATGTGGAGGCCGATTTTAACCTACGTCTATGAGACAGTAAAGGTTAAAAGTTGAAAGTTTTTCTTACAATTTCTCATCCCTGACCTACAGGGAATAGAAAAAAGAATTTACGAAGCTAGTTCTAGTAAGACATTCAGGATTGGACCATACACTATTGCCTCTGCTCCAGCATTAAAATTGTTTATTAACTTTATGACCTTAGTTTGCTGCCATCTTTCTCGGCGTACGCCCCCCCCCCAAAGTAGAGTCGGTTCTGAACATATTTCGAAATTCTTAAATACAATGTGGAGGACAGGGACGGCTGTAAGGGGTGATGTGGAGGCCGATTTTAACCTACGTCTATGAGACAGTAAAGGTTAAAAGTTGAAAGTTTTTCTTACAATTTCTCATCCCTGACCTACAGAGAATTGTAAAAAGAATTTATGAAGCTAGTTCTAGCAAGACATTCAGGATTGGACCATACACTATTGCCTCTGCTCCAGCATTAAAATTGTTTATTAACTTTATGACCTTAGTTTGCTGCCATCTTTCTCGGCATGTGCCCCCCCCTCAAAGTGGAGTCGGTTTTGAACATATTTCGACATTCTTAAATACAATGTGGAGGACAGGGACGGCTGTAAGGGGTGATGTGGAGGCCGATTTTAACCTACGTCTATGAGACAGTAAAGGTTAAAAGTTGAAAGTTTTTCTTACAATTTCTCATCCCTGACCTACAGAGAATTGTAAAAAGAATTTACGAAGCTAGTTCTAGCAAGACATTCAGGATTGGACCATACACTATTGCCTCTGCTCTAGCATTAAAATTGTTTATTAACTTTGTGACCTTAGTTTTCTGCCATCTTTCTCGACGTACGGCCCCCCCTCAAAGTAGAGTCGGTTCTGAACATATTTCGAAATTCTTAAATACAATGTGGAGGACTGGGACGGCTGTAAGGGGTGATGTGGAGGCCGATTTTAACCTACGTCTATGAGACAGTAAAGGTTAAAAGTTGAAAGTTTTTCTTACAATTTCTCATCCCTGACCTACAGGGAATAGAAAAAAGAATTTACGAAGCTAGTTCTAGTAAGACATTCAGGATTGGACCATACACTATTGCCTCTGCTCCAGCATTAAAATTGTTTATTAACTTTATGACCTTAGTTTGCTGCCATCTTTCTCGGCGTACGCCCCCCCCCCAAAGTAGAGTCGGTTCTGAACATATTTCGAAATTCTTAAATACAATGTGGAGGACAGGGACGGCTGTAAGGGGTGATGTGGAGGCCGATTTTAACCTACGTCTATGAGACAGTAAAGGTTAAAAGTTGAAAGTTTTTCTTACAATTTCTCATTCCTGACCTACAGAGAATTGTAAAAAGAATTTACGAAGCTAGTTCTAGCAAGACATTCAGGATTGGACCATACACTATTGCCTCTGCTCTAGCATTAAAATTGTTTATTAACTTTGTGACCTTAGTTTTCTGCCATCTTTCTCGGCGTACGCCCCCCCCCCTCAAAGTAGAGTCGGTTCTGAACATATTTCGAAATTCTTAAATACAATGTGGAGGACAGGGACGGCTGTAAGGTGTGATGTGGAGGCCGATTTTAACCTACGTCTATGAGACAGTAAAGGTTAAAAGATGAAAGTTTTTCTTACAATTTCTCATCCCTGACCTACAGGGAATAGAAAAAAGAATTTACGAAGCTAGTTCTAGTAAGACATTCAGGATTGGACCATACACTATTGCCTCTGCTCCAGTATTAAAATTGTTTATTAACTTTATGACCTTAGTTTGCTGCCATCTTTCTCGGCATATGCCCTCCCTCAAAGTGGAGTCGGTTTTGAACATATTTCGACATTCTTAAATACAATGTGGAGGACAGGGACGGCTGTAAGGGGTGATGTGGAGGCCGATTTTAACCTACGTCTATGAGACAGTAAAGGTTAAAAGTTGAAACTTTTTCTTACAATTTCTCATCCCTGACCTACAGAGAATTGTAAAAAGAATTTACGAAGCTAGTTCTAGCAAGACATTCAGGATTGGACCATACACCATTGCCTCTGCTCTAGCATTAAAATTGTTTAATAACTTTGTGACCTTAGTTTTCTGCCATCTTTCTCGGCGTATGCCCCCCCCCCCAAAGTAGAGTCGGTTCTAAACATATTTCGAAATTCTTAAATACAATGTGGAGGACAGGGACGGCTGTAAGGGGTGATGTGGAGGCCGATTTTAACCTACGTCTATGAGACAGTAAAGGTTAAAAGTTGAAAGTTTTTCTTACAATTTCTCATCCCTGACCTACAGGGAATAGAAAAAAGAATTTACGAAGCTAGTTCTAGTAAGACATTCAGGATTGGACCATACACTATTGCCTCTGCTCCAGCATTAAAATTGTTTATTAACTTTATGACCTTAGTTTGCTGCCATCTTTCTCGGCGTACGCCCCCCCCCCAAAGTAGAGTCGGTTCTGAACATATTTCGAAATTCTTAAATACAATGTGGAGGACAGGGACGGCTGTAAGGGGTGATGTGGAGGCCGATTTTAACCTACGTCTATGAGACAGTAAAGGTTAAAAGTTGAAAGTTTTTCTTACAATTTCTCATTCCTGACCTACAGAGAATTGTAAAAAGAATTTACGAAGCTAGTTCTAGCAAGACATTCAGGATTGGACCATACACTATTGCCTCTGCTCTAGCATTAAAATTGTTTATTAACTTTGTGACCTTAGTTTTCTGCCATCTTTCTCGGCGTACGCCCCCCCCCTCAAAGTAGAGTCGGTTCTGAACATATTTCGAAATTCTTAAATACAATGTGGAGGACAGGGACGGCTGTAAGGTGTGATGTGGAGGCCGATTTTAACCTACGTCTATGAGACAGTAAAGGTTAAAAGTTGAAAGTTTTTCTTACAATTTCTCATCCCTGACCTACAGGGAATAGAAAAAAGAATTTACGAAGCTAGTTCTAGTAAGACATTCAGGATTGGACCATACACTATTGCCTCTGCTCCAGTATTAAAATTGTTTATTAACTTTATGACCTTAGTTTGCTGCCATCTTTCTCGGCATATGCCCTCCCTCAAAGTGGAGTCGGTTTTGAACATATTTCGACATTCTTAAATACAATGTGGAGGACAGGGACGGCTGTAAGGGGTGATGTGGAGGCCGATTTTAACCTACGTCTATGAGACAGTAAAGGTTAAAAGTTGAAACTTTTTCTTACAATTTCTCATCCCTGACCTACAGAGAATTGTAAAAAGAATTTACGAAGCTAGTTCTAGCAAGACATTCAGGATTGGACCATACACCATTGCCTCTGCTCTAGCATTAAAATTGTTTAATAACTTTGTGACCTTAGTTTTCTGCCATCTTTCTCGGCGTATGCCCCCCCCCCCAAAGTAGAGTCGGTTCTAAACATATTTCGAAATTCTTAAATACAATGTGGAGGACAGGGACGGCTGTAAGGAGTGATGTGGAGGCCGATTTTAACCTACGTCTATGAGACAGTAAAGGTTAAAAGTTGAAAGTTTTTCTTACAATTTCTCATCCCTGACCTACAGAGAATTGTAAAAAGAATTTACGAAGCTAGTTCTAGCAAGACATTCAGGATTGGACCATACACTATTGCCTCTGCTCTAGCATTAAAATTGTTTATTAACTTTGTGACCTTAGTTTTCTGCCATCTTTCTCGGCGTACAGCCCCCCCTCAAAGTAGAGTCGGTTCTGAACATATTTCGAAATTCTTAAATACAATGTGGAGGACAGGGACGGCTGTAAGGGGTGATGTGGAGGCCGATTTTAACCTACGTCTATGAGACAGTAAAGGTTAAAAGTTGAAAGTTTTTCTTACAATTTCTCATCCCTGACCTACAGGGAATAGAAAAAAGAATTTACGAAGCTAGTTCAAGTAAGACATTCAGGATTGGACCATACACTATTGCCTCTGCTCCAGCATTAAAATTGTTTATTAACTTTATGACCTTAGTTTGCTGCCATCTTTCTCGGCATACGCCCCCCCCTCAAAGTGGAGTCGGTTTTGAACATATTTCGACATTCTTAAATACAATGTGGAGGACTGGGACGGCTGTAAGGGGTGATGTGGAGGCCGATTTTAACCTTCGTCTATGAGACAGTAAAGGTTAAAAGTTGAAACTTTTTCTTACAATTTCTCATCCCTGACCTACAGAGAATTGTAAAAAGAATTTACAAAGCTAGTTCTAGCAAGACATTCAGGATTGGACCATACACTATTGCCTCTGCTCTAGCATTAAAATTGTTTATTAACTTTGTGACCTTAGTTTTCTGCCATCTTTCTCGGCGTACGGCCCCCCCCAAAAGTAGAGTCGGTTCTGAACATATTTCGAAATTCTTAAATACAATGTGGAGGACAGGGACGGCTGTAAGGGGTGATGTGGAGGCCGATTTTAACCTACGTCTATGAGACAGTAAAGGTTAAAAGTTGAAAGATTTTCTTACAATTTCTCATCCCTGACCTACAGGGATAGAAAAAAGAATTTACGAAGCTAGTTCTAGTAAGACATTCAGGAGTGGACCATACACTATTGCCTCTGCTCCAGCATTAAAATTGTTTATCAACTTTATGACCTTAGTTTGCTGCCATCTTTCTCGGCATACGCCCCCCCCTCAAAGTGGAGTCGGTTTTGAACATATTTCGACATTCTTAAATACAATGTGGAGGACAGGGACGGCTGTAAGGGGTGATGTGGAGGCCGATTTTAACCTACGTCTATGAGACAGTAAAGGTTAAAAGTTGAAACTTTTTCTTACAATTTCTCATCCCTGACCTACAGAGAATTGTAAAAAGAATTTACGAAGCTAGTTCTAGCAAGACATTCAGGATTGGACCATACACCATTGCCTCTGCTCTAGCATTAAAATTTTTAATAACTTTGTGACCTTAGTTTTCTGCCATATTTCTCGGCGTACGCCCCCCCCCCCCCCAAAGTAGAGTCGGTTCTAAACATATTTCGAAATTCTTAAATACAATGTGGAGGACAGGGACGGCTGTAAGGGGTGATGTGGAGGCCGATTTTAACCTATGTCTATGAGACAGTAAAGGTTAAAAGTTGAAAGTTTTTCTTACAATTTCTCATCCCTGACCTACAGGGAATAGAAAAAAGAATTTACGAAGCTAGTTCTAGTAAGACATTCAGGATTGGACCATACACTATTGCCTCTGCTCCAGCATTAAAATTGTTTATTAACTTTATGACCTTAGTTTGCTGCCATCTTTCTCGGCATATGCCCCCCCCCCTCAAAGTGGAGTCGGTTTTGAACATATTTCGACATTCTTAAATACAATGTGGGGGACAGGGACGGCTGTAAGGGGTGATGTGGAGGCCGATTTTAACCTACGTCTATGAGACAGTAAAGGTTAAAAGTTGAAACTTTTTCTTACAATTTCTCATCCCTGACCTACAGAGAATTGTAAAAAGAATTTACGAAGCTAGTTCTAGCAAGACATTCAGGATTGGACCATACACCATTGCCTCTGCTCTAGCATTAAAATTGTTTAATAACTTTGTGACCTTAGTTTTCTGCCATCTTTCTCGGCGTACGCCCCCCCCCAAAGTAGAGTCGGTTCTAAACATATTTCGAAATTCTTAAATACAATGTGGAGGACAGGGACGGCTGTAAGGGGTGATGTGGAGGCCGTTTTAACCTACGTCTATGAGACAGTAAAGGTTAAAAGTTGAAACTTTTTCTTACAATTTCTCATCCCTGACCTACAGAGAATTGTAAAAAGAATTTACGAAGCTAGTTCTAGCAAGACATTCAGGATTGGACCATACACTATTGCCTCTGCTCCAGCATTAAAATTGTTTATTAACTTTATGACCTTAGTTTGCTGCCATCTTTCTCGGCATACGCCCCCCCCCTCAAAGTGGAGTCGGTTTTGAACATATTTCGACATTCTTAAATACAATGTGGAGGACAGGGACGGCTGTAAGGGGTGATGTGGAGGCCGATTTTAACCTACGTCTATGAGACAGTAAAGGTTAAAAGTTGAAACTTTTTCTTACAATTTCTCATCCCTGACCTACAGAGAATTGTAAAAAGAATTTACGAAGCTAGTTTTAGCAAGACATTCAGGATTGGACCATACACCATTGCCTCTGCTCTAGCATTAAAATTGTTTAATAACTTTGTGACCTTAGTTTTCTGCCATCTTTCTCGGCGTATGCCCCCCCCCCAAAGTAGAGTCGGTTCTAAACATATTTCGAAATTCTTAAATACAATGTGGAGGACAGGGACGGCTGTAAGGGGTGATGTGGAGGCCGATTTTAACCTACGTCTATGAGACAGTAAAGGTTAAAAGTTGAAAGATTTTCTTACAATTTCTCATCCCTGACCTACAGGGATAGAAAAAAGAATTTACGAAGCTAGTTCTAGTAAGACATTCAGGAGTGGACCATACACTATTGCCTCTGCTCCAGCATTAAAATTGTTTATTAACTTTATGACCTTAGTTTGCTGCCATCTTTCTCGGCATACGCCCCCCCCTCAAAGTGGAGTCGGTTTTGAACATATTTCGACATTCTTAAATACAATGTGGAGGACAGGGACGGCTGTAAGGGGTGATGTGGAGGCCGATTTTAACCTACGTCTATGAGACAGTAAAGGTTAAAAGTTGAAACTTTTTCTTACAATTTCTCATCCCTGACCTACAGAGAATTGTAAAAAGAATTTACGAAGCTAGTTCTAGCAAGACATTCAGGATTGGACCATACACCATTGCCTCTGCTCTAGCATTGAAATTGTTTAATAACTTTGTGACCTTAGTTTTCTGCCATATTTCTCGGCGTACGCCCCCCCCCCCAAAGTAGAGTCGGTTCTAAACATATTTCGAAATTCTTAAATACAATGTGGAGGACAGGGACGGCTGTAAGGGGTGATGTGGAGGCCGATTTTAACCTATGTCTATGAGACAGTAAAGGTTAAAAGTTGAAAGTTTTTCTTACAATTTCTCATCCCTGACCTACAGGGAATAGAAAAAAGAATTTACGAAGCTAGTTCTAGTAAGACATTCAGGATTGGACCATACACTATTGCCTCTGCTCCAGCATTAAAATTGTTTATTAACTTTATGATCTTAGTTTGCTGCCATCTTTCTCGGCATATGCCCCCCCCCTCAAAGTGGAGTCGGTTTTGAACATATTTCGACATTCTTAAATACAATGTGGAGGACAGGGACGGCTGTAGGGGTGATGTGGAGGCCGATTTTAACCTACGTCTATGAGACAGTAAAGGTTAAAAGTTGAAACTTTTTCTTACAATTTCTCATCCCTGACCTACAGAGAATTGTAAAAAGAATTTACGAAGCTAGTTCTAGCAAGACATTCAGGATTGGACCATACACCATTGCCTCTGCTCTAGCATTAAAATTGTTTAATAACTTTGTGACCTTAGTTTTCTGCCATCTTTCTCGGCGTACGCCCCCCCCCCAAAGTAGAGTCGGTTCTAAACATATTTTGAAATTCTTAAATACAATGTGGAGGACAGGGACGGCTGTAAGGGGTGATGTGGAGGCCGTTTTAACCTACGTCTATGAGACAGTAAAGGTTAAAAGTTGAAACTTTTTCTTACAATTTCTCATCCCTGACCTACAGAGAATTGTAAAAAGAATTTACGAAGCTAGTTCTAGCAAGACATTCAGGATTGGACCATACACTATTGCCTCTGCTCCAGCATTAAAATTGTTTATTAACTTTATGACCTTAGTTTGCTGCCATCTTTCTCGGCATACGCCCCCCCCTCAAAGTGGAGTCGGTTTTGAACATATTTCGACATTCTTAAATACAATGTGGAGGACAGGGACGGCTGTAAGGGGTGATGTGGAGGCCGATTTTAACCTACGTCTATGAGACAGTAAAGGTTAAAAGTTGAAAGTTTTCCTTACAATTTCTCATCCCTGACCTACAGGGAATAGAAAAAAGAATTTACGAAGCTAGTTCTAGTAAGACATTCAGGATTGGACCATACACTATTGCCTCTGCTCCAGCATTAAAATTGTTTATTAACTTTATGACCTTAGTTTGCTGCCATCTTTCTCGGCATATGCCCCCCCCTCAAAGTGGAGTCGGTTTTGAACATATTTCGACATTCTTAAATACAATGTGGAGGACAGGGACGGCTGTAAGGGGTGATGTGGAGGCCGATTTTAACCTACGTCTATGAGACAGTAAAGGTTCAAAGTTGAAAGTTTTTCTTACAATTTCTCATCCCTGACCTACAGAGAATTGTAAAAAGAATTTACGAAGCTAGTTCTAGCAAGACATTCAGGATTGGACCATACACTATTGCCTCTGCTCCAGCATTAAAATTGTTTATTAACTTTATGACCTTAGTTTGCTGCCATCTTTCTCGGCATACGCCCCCCCCTCAAAGTGGAGTCGGTTTTGAACATATTTCGACATTCTTAAATACAATGTGGAGGACAGGGACGGCTGTAAGTGGTGATGTGGAGGCCGATTTTAACCTACGTCTATGAGACAGTAAAGGTTAAAAGTTGAAAGTTTTCCTTACAATTTCTCATCCCTGACCTACAGGGAATAGAAAAAAGAATTTACGAAGCTAGTTCTAGTAAGACATTCAGGATTGGACCATACACTATTGCCTCTGCTCCAGCATTAAAATTGTTTATTAACTTTATGACCTTAGTTTGCTGCCATCTTTCTCGGCATATGCCCCCCCCTCAAAGTGGAGTCGGTTTTGAACATATTTCGACATTCTTAAATACAATGTGGAGGACAGGGACGGCTGTAAGGGGTGATGTGGAGGCCGATTTTAACCTACGTCTATGAGACAGTAAAGGTTAAAAGTTGAAAGTTTTTCTTACAATTTCTCATCCCTGACCTACAGAGAATTGTAAAAAGAATTTACGAAGCTAGTTCTAGCAAGACATTCAGGATTGGACCATACACTATTGCCTCTGCTCTAGCATTAAAATTGTTTATTAACTTTGTGACCTTAGTTTTCTGCCATCTTTCTCGACGTACGGCCCCCCCTCAAAGTAGAGTCGGTTCTGAACATATTTCGAAATTCTTAAATACAATGTGGAGGACAGGGACGGCTGTAAGGGGTGATGTGGAGGCCGATTTTAACCTACGTCTATGAGACAGTAAAGGTTAAAAGTTGAAAGTTTTTCTTACAATTTCTCATCCCTGACCTACAGGGAATAGAAAAAAGAATTTACGAAGCTAGTTCTAGTAAGACATTCAGGATTGGACCATACACTATTGCCTCTGCTCCAGCATTAAAATTGTTTATTAACTTTATGACCTTAGTTTGCTGCCATCTTTCTCGGCGTACGCCCCCCCCCCAAAGTAGAGTCGGTTCTGAACATATTTCGAAATTCTTAAATACAATGTGGAGGACAGGGACGGCTGTAAGGGGTGATGTGGAGGCCGATTTTAACCTACGTCTATGAGACAGTAAAGGTTAAAAGTTGAAAGTTTTTCTTACAATTTCTCATCCCTGACCTACAGAGAATTGTAAAAAGAATTTACGAAGCTAGTTCTAGCAAGACATTCAGGATTGGACCATACACCATTGCCTCTGCTCTAGCATTAAAATTGTTTAATAACTTTGTGACCTTAGTTTTCTGCCATCTTTCTCGGCGTACGCCCCCCCCCAAAGTAGAGTCGGTTCTAAACATATTTAGAAATTCTTAAATACAATGTGGAGGACAGGGACGGCTGTAAGGGGTGATGTGGAGGCCGTTTTAACCTACGTCTATGAGACAGTAAAGGTTAAAAGTTGAAACTTTTTCTTACAATTTCTCATCCCTGACCTACAGAGAATTGTAAAAAGAATTTATGAAGCTAGTTCTAGCAAGACATTCAGGATTGGACCATACACTATTGCCTCTGCTCCAGCATTAAAATTGTTTATTAACTTTATGACCTTAGTTTGCTGCCATCTTTCTCGGCATATGCCCCCCCCTCAAAGTGGAGTCGGTTTTGAACATATTTCAACATTCTTAAATACAATGTGGAGGACAGGGACGGCTGTAAGGGGTGATGTGGAGGCCGATTTTAACCTACGTCTATGAGACAGTAAAGGTTAAAAGTTGAAAGTTTTTCTTACAATTTCTCATCCCTGACCTACAGAGAATTGTAAAAAGAATTTACGAAGCTAGTTCTAGCAAGACATTCAGGATTGGACCATACACTATTGCCTCTGCTCTAGCATTAAAATTGTTTATTAACTTTGTGACCTTAGTTTTCTGCCATCTTTCTCGACGTACGGCCCCCCCTCAAAGTAGAGTCGGTTCTGAACATATTTCGAAATTCTTAAATACAATGTGGAGGACTGGGACGGCTGTAAGGGGTGATGTGGAGGCCGATTTTAACCTACGTCTATGAGACAGTAAAGGTTAAAAGTTGAAAGTTTTTCTTACAATTTCTCATCCCTGACCTACAGGGAATAGAAAAAAGAATTTACGAAGCTAGTTCTAGTAAGACATTCAGGATTGGACCATACACTATTGCCTCTGCTCCAGCATTAAAATTGTTTATTAACTTTATGACCTTAGTTTGCTGCCATCTTTCTCGGCGTACGCCCCCCCCCAAAGTAGAGTCGGTTCTGAACATATTTCGAAATTCTTAAATACAATGTGGAGGACAGGGACGGCTGTAAGGGGTGATGTGGAGGCCGATTTTAACCTACGTCTATGAGACAGTAAAGGTTAAAAGTTGAAAGTTTTTCTTACAATTTCTCATCCCTGACCTACAGAGAATTGTAAAAAGAATTTACGAAGCTAGTTCTAGCAAGAGATTCAGGATTGGACCATACACTATTGCCTCTGCTCTAGCATTAAAATTGTTTATTAACTTTGTGACCTTAGTTTTCTGCCATCTTTCTCGGCGTACGGCCCCCCCCTCAAAGTAGAGTCGGTTCTGAACATATTTCGAAATTCTTAAATACAATGTGGAGGACAGGGACGGCTGTAAGGTGTGATGTGGAGGCCGATTTTAACCTATGTCTATGAGACAGTAAAGGTTAAAAGTTGAAAGTTTTTCTTACAATTTCTCATCCCTGACCTACAGGGAATAGAAAAAAGAATTTACGAAGCTAGTTCTAGTAAGACATTCAGGAATAGACCATACACTATTGCCTCTGCTCCAGCATTAAAATTGTTTATTAACTTTATGACCTTAGTTTGCTGCCATCTTTCTCGGCATATGCCCCCCCCTCAAAGTGGAGTCGGTTTTGAACATATTTCGACATTCTTAAATACAATGTGGAGGACAGGGACGGCTGTAAGGGGTGATGTGGAGGCCGATTTTAACCTACGTCTATGAGACAGTAAAGGTTAAAAGTTGAAACTTTTTCTTACAATTTCTAATCCCTGACCTACAGAGAATTGTAAAAAGAATTTACGAAGCTAGTTCTAGCAAGACATTCAGGATTGGACCATACACCATTGCCTCTGCTCTAGCATTAAAATTGTTTAATAACTTTGTGACTTTAGTTTTCTGCCATCTTTCTCGGCGTACGCCCCCCCCCCCAAAGTAGAGTCGGTTCTAAACATATTTCGAAATTCTTAAATACAATGTGGAGGACAGGGACGGCTGGAAGGGGTGATGTGGAGGCCGTTTTAACCTACGTCTATGAGACAGTAAAGGTTAAAAGTTGAAACTTTTTCTTACAATTTCTCATCCCTGACCTACAGAGAATTGTAAAAAGAATTTACGAAGCTAGTTCTAGCAAGACATTCAGGATTGGACCATACACTATTGCCTCTGCTCCAGCATTAAAATTGTTTATTAACTTTATGACCTTAGTTAGCTGCCATCTTTCTCAGCATACGCCCCCCCTCAAAGTGGAGTTGGTTTTGAACATATTTCGACATTCTTAAATACAATGTGGAGGACAGGGACGGCTGTAAGGGGTGATGTGGAGGCCGATTTTAACCTACGTCTATGAGACAGTAAAGGTTAAAAGTTGAAACTTTTTCTTACAATTTCTCATCCCTGACCTACAGAGAATTGTAAAAAGAATTTACGAAGCTAGTTCTAGCAAGACATTCAGGATTGGACCATACACCATTGCCTCTGCTCTAGCATTAAAATTGTTTAATAACTTTGTGACCTTAGTTTTCTGCCATCTTTCTCGGCGTATGCCCCCCCCCAAAGTAGAGTCGGTTCTAAACATATTTCAAAATTCTTAAATACAATGTGGAGGACAGGGACGGCTGTAAGGGGTGATGTGGAGGCCGATTTTAACCTTCGTCTATGAGACAGTAAAGGTTAAAAGTTGAAAGTTTTTCTTACAATTTCTCATCCCTGACCTACAGAGAATTGTAAAAAGAATTTACGAAGCTAGTTCTAGCAAGACATTCAGGATTGGACCATACACTATTGCCTCTGCTCTAGCATTAAAATTGTTTATTAACTTTGTGACCTTAGTTTTCTGCCATCTTTCTCGGCGTACGCCCCCCCCCCCCAAAGTAGAGTCGGTTCTGAACATATTTCGAAATTCTTAAATACAATGTGGAGGACAGGGACGGCTGTAAGGGGTGATGTGGAGGCCGATTTTAACCTACGTCTATGAGACAGTAAAGGTTAAAAGTTGAAAGTTTTTCTTACAATTTCTCATCCCTGACCTACAGGGAATAGAAAAAAGAATTTACGAAGCTAGTTCTAGTAAGACATTCAGGATTGGACCATACACTATTGCCTCTGCTCCAGCATTAAAATTGTTTATTAACTTTATGACCTTAGTTTGCTGCCATCTTTCTCGGCATATGCCCCCCCCCTCAAAGTGGAGTCGGTTTTGAACATATTTCGACATTCTTAAATACAATGTGGAGAACAGGGACGGCTGTAAGGGGTGATGTGGAGGCCGATTTTAACCTACGTCTATGAGACAGTAAAGGTTAAAAGTTGAAAGTTTTTCTTACAATTTCTCATCCCTGACCTACAGAGAATTGTAAAAAGAATTTACGAAGCTAGTTCTAGCAAGACATTCAGGATTGGACCATACACTATTGCCTCTGCTCTAGCATTAAAATTGTTTATTAACTTTGTGACCTTAGTTTTCTGCCATCTTTCTCGGCGTACGGCCCCCCCTCAAAGTAGAGTCGGTTCTGAACATATTTCGAAATTCTTAATTACAATGTGGAGGACAGGGACGGCTGTAAGGGGTGATGTGGAGGCCGATTTTAACCTACGTCTATGAGACAGTAAAGGTTAAAAGTTGAAAGTTTTTCTTACAATTTCTCATCCCTGACCTACACGGAATAGAAAAAAGAATTTACGAAGCTAGTTCTAGTAAGACATTCAGGATTGGACCATACACTATTGCCTCTGCTCCAGCATTAAAATTGTTTATTAACTTTATGACCTTAGTTTGCTGCCATCTTTCTCGGCATATGCCCCCCCTCAAAGTGGAGTCGGTTTTGAACATATTTCGACATTCTTAAATACAATGTGGAGGACAGGGACGGCTGTAAGGGGTGATGTGGAGGCCGATTTTAACCTACGTCTATGAGACAGTAAAGGTTAAAAGTTGAAACTTTTTCTTACAATTTCTCATCCCTGACCTACAGAGAATTGTAAAAAGAATTTACGAAGCTAGTTCTAGCAAGACATTCAGGATTGGACCATACACCATTGCCTCTGCTCTAGCATTAAAATTGTTTAATAACTTTGTGACCTTAGTTTTCTGCCATCTTTCTCGGCGTATGCCCCCCCCCAAAGTAGAGTCGGTTCTAAACATATTTCGAAATTCTTAAATACAATGTGGAGGACAGGGACGGCTGTAAGGGGTGATGTGGAGGCCGATTTTAACCTACGTCTATGAGACAGTAAAGGTTAAAAGTTGAAATTTTTTCTTACAATTTCTCATCCCTGACCTACAGGGATAGAAAAAAGAATTTACGAAGCTAGTTCTAGTAAGACATTCAGGAGTGGACCATACACTATTGCCTCTGCTCCAGCATTAAAATTGTTTATTAACTTTATGACCTTAGTTTGCTGCCATCTTTCTCGGCATACGCCCCCCCCCTCAAAGTGGAGTCGGTTTTGAACATATTTCGACATTCTTAAATACAATGTGGAGGACAGGGACGGCTGTAAGGGGTGATGTGGAGGCCGATTTTAACCTACGTCTATGAGACAGTAAAGGTTAAAAGTTGAAACTTTTTCTTACAATTTCTCATCCCTGACCTACAGAGAATTGTAAAAAGAATTTACGAAGCTAGTTCAAGCAAGACATTCAGGATTGGACCATACACCATTGCCTCTGCTCTAGCATTAAAATTGTTTAATAACTTTGTGACCTTAGTTTTCTGCCATCTTTCTCGGCGTACGCCCCCCCCCCCCCAAAGTAGAGTCGGTTCTAAACATATTTCGAAATTCTTAAATACAATGTGGAGGACAGGGACGGCTGTAAGGGGTGATGTGGAGGCCGATTTTAACCTATGTCTATGAGACAGTAAAGGTTAAAAGTTGAAAGTTTTTCTTACAATTTCTCATCCCTGACCTACAGGGAATAGAAAAAAGAATTTACGAAGCTAGTTCTAGTAAGACATTCAGGATTGGACCATACACTATTGCCTCTGCTCCAGCATTAAAATTGTTTATTAACTTTATGACCTTAGTTTGCTGCCATCTTTCTCGGCATATGCCCCCCCCCTCAAAGTGGAGTCGGTTTTGAACATATTTCGACATTCTTAAATACAATGTGGAGGACAGGGACGGCTGTAAGGGGTGATGTGGAGGCCGATTTTAACCTACGTCTATGAGACAGTAAAGGTTAAAAGTTGAAACTTTTTCTTACAATTTCTCATCCCTGACCTACAGAGAATTGTAAAAAGAATTTACGAAGCTAGTTCTAGCAAGACATTCAGGATTGGACCATACACCATTGCCTCTGCTCTAGCATTAAAATTGTTTAATAACTTTGTGACCTTAGTTTTCTGCCATCTTTCTCGGCGTACGCCCCCCCCCCCAAAGTAGAGTCGGTTCTAAACATATTTCGAAATTCTTAAATACAATGTGGAGGACAGGGACGGCTGTAAGGGGTGATGTGGAGGCCGTTTTAACCTACGTCTATGAGACAGTAAAGGTTAAAAGTTGAAACTTTTTCTTACAATTTCTCATCCCTGACCTACAGAGAATTGTAAAAAGAATTTACGAAGCTAGTTCTAGCAAGACATTCAGGATTGGACCATACACTATTGCCTCTGCTCCAGCATTAAAATTGTTTATTAACTTTATGACCTTAGTTTGCTGCCATCTTTCTCGGCATACGCCCCCCCCTCAAAGTGGAGTCGGTTTTGAACATATTTCGACATTCTTAAATACAATGTGGAGGACAGGGACGGCTGTAAGGGGTGATGTGGAGGCCGATTTTAACCTACGTCTATGAGACAGTAAAGGTTAAAAGTTGAATCTTTTTCTTACAATTTCTCATCCCTGACCTACAGAGAATTGTAAAAAGAATTTACGAAGCTAGTTCTAGCAAGACATTCAGGATTGGACCATACACCATTGCCTCTGCTCTAGCATTAAAATTGTTTAATAACTTTGTGACCTTAGTTTTCTGCCATCTTTCTCGGCGTATGCCCCCCCCCAAAGTAGAGTCGGTTCTAAACATATTTCGAAATTCTTAAATACAATGTGGAGGACAGGGACGGCTGTAAGGGGTGATGTGGAGGCCGATTTTAACCTTCGTCTATGAGACAGTAAAGGTTAAAAGTTGAAAGTTTTTCTTACAATTTCTCATCCCTGACCTACAGAGAATTGTAAAAAGAATTTACGAAGCTAGTTCTAGCAAGACATTCAGGATTGGACCATACACTATTGCCTCTGCTCTAGCATTAAAATTGTTTATTAACTTTGTGACCTTAGTTTTCTGCCATCTTTCTCGGCGTACGGCCCCCCCCCAAAGTAGAGTCGGTTCTGAACATATTTCGAAATTCTTAAATACAATGTGGAGGACAGGGACGGCTGTAAGGGGTGATGTGGAGGCCGATTTTAACCTACGTCTATGAGACAGTAAAGGTTAAAAGTTGAAAGATTTTCTTACAATTTCTCATCCCTGACCTACAGGGATAGAAAAAAGAATTTACGAAGCTAGTTCTAGTAAGACATTCAGGAGTGGACCATACACTATTGCCTCTGCTCCAGCATTAAAATTGTTTATTAACTTTATGACCTTAGTTTGCTGCCATCTTTCTCGGCATACGCCCCCCCCTCAAAGTGGAGTCGGTTTTGAACATATTTCGAAATTCTTAAATACAATGTGGAGGACAGGGACGGCTGTAAGGGGTGATGTGGAGGCCGATTTTAACCTACGTCTATGAGACAGTAAAGGTTAAAAGTTGAAAGTTTTTTTTACAATTTCTCATCCCTGACCTACAGGGAATAGAAAAAAGAATTTACGAAGCTAGTTCTAGTAAGACATTCAGGATTGGACCATACACTATTGCCTCTGCTCCAGCATTAAAATTGTTTATTAACTTTATGACCTTAGTTTGCTGCCATCTTTCTCGGCATATGCCCCCCCTCAAAGTGGAGTCGGTTTTGAACATATTTCGACATTCTTAAATACAATGTGGAGGACAGGGATGGCTGTAAGGGGTGATGTGGAGGCCAATTTTAACCTACGTCTATGAGACAGTAAAGGTTAAAAGTTGAAACTTTTTCTTACAATTTCTCATCCCTGACCTACAGAGAATTGTAAAAAGAATTTACGAAGCTAGTTCTAGCAAGACATTCAGGATTGGACCATACACCATTGCCTCTGCTCTAGCATTAAAATTGTTTAATAACTTTGTGACCTTAGTTTTCTGCCATCTTTCTCGGCGTATGCCCCCCCCAAAGTAGAGTCGGTTCTAAACATATTTCGAAATTCTTAAATACAATGTGGAGGACAGGGACGGCTGTAAGGGGTGATGTGGAGGCCGATTTTAACCTACGTCTATGAGACAGTAAAGGTTAAAAGTTGAAAGTTTTTCTTACAATTTCTCATCCCTGACCTACAGAGAATTGTAAAAAGAATTTACGAAGCTAGTTCTAGCAAGACATTCAGGATTGGACCATACACTATTGCCTCTGCTCTAGCATTAAAATTGTTTATTAACTTTGTGACCTTAGTTTTCTGCCATCTTTCTCGGCGTACAGCCCCCCCTCAAAGTAGAGTCGGTTCTGAACATATTTCGAAATTCTTAAATACAATGTGGAGGACAGGGACGGCTGTAAGGGGTGATGTAGAGGCCGATTTTAACCTACGTCTATGAGACAGTAAAGGTTAAAAGTTGAAAGTTTTTCTTACAATTTCTCATCCCTGACCTACAGGGAATAGAAAAAAGAATTTACGAAGCTAGTTCAAGTAAGACATTCAGGATTGGACCATACACTATTGCCTCTGCTCCAGCATTAAAATTGTTTATTAACTTTATGACCTTAGTTTGCTGCCATCTTTCTCGGCATACGCCCCCCCCCCTCAAAGTGGAGTCGGTTTTGAACATATTTTGACATTCTTAAATACAATGTGGAGGACAGGGACGGCTGTAAGGGGTGATGTGGAGGCCGATTTTAACCTTCGTCTGAGACAGTAAAGGTTAAAAGTTGAAACTTTTTCTTACAATTTCTCATCCCTGACCTACAGAGAATTGTAAAAAGAATTTACAAAGCTAGTTCTAGCAAGACATTCAGGATTGGACCATACACTATTGCCTCTGCTCTAGCATTAAAATTGTTTATTAACTTTGTGACCTTAGTTTTCTGCCATCTTTCTCGGCGTACGGCCCCCCCCCAAAAGTAGAGTCGGTTCTGAACATATTTCGAAATTCTTAAATACAATGTGGAGGACAGGGACGGCTGTAAGGGGTGATGTGGAGGCCGATTTTAACCTACGTCTATGAGACAGTAACGGTTAAAAGTTGAAAGATTTTCTTACAATTTCTCATCCCTGACCTACAGGGATAGAAAAAAGAATTTACGAAGCTAGTTCTAGTAAGACATTCAGGAGTGGACCATACACTATTGCCTCTGCTCCAGCATTAAAATTGTTTATTAACTTTATGACCTTAGTTTGCTGCCATCTTTCTCGGCATACGCCCCCCCCTCAAAGTGGAGTCGGTTTTGAACATATTTTGACATTCTTAAATACAATGTGGAGGACAGGGACGGCTGTAAGGGGTGATGTGGAGGCCGATTTTAACCTACGTCTATGAGACAGTAAAGGTTAAAAGTTGAAACTTTTTCTTACAATTTCTCATCCCTGACCTACAGAGAATTGTAAAAGGAATTTACGAAGCTAGTTCTAGCAAGACATTCAGGATTGGACCATACACCATTGCCTCTGCTCTAGCATTAAAATTGTTTAATAACTTTGTGACCTTGGTTTTCTGCCATATTTCTCGGCGTACGCCCCCCCCCCCCAAAGTAGAGTCGGTTCTAAACATATTTCGAAATTCTTAAATACAATGTGGAGGACAGGGACGGCTGTAAGGGGTGATGTGGAGGCCGATTTTAACCTATGTCTATGAGACAGTAAAGGTTAAAAGTTGAAAGTTTTTCTTACAATTTCTCATCCCTGACCTACAGGGAATAGAAAAAAGAATTTACGAAGCTAGTTCTAGTAAGACATTCAGGATTGGACCATACACTATTGCCTCTGCTCCAGCATTAAAATTGTTTATTAACTTTATGACCTTAGTTTGCTGCCATCTTTCTCGGCATATGCCCCCCCCCCTCAAAGTGGAGTCGGTTTTGAACATATTTCGACATTCTAAAATACAATGTGGAGGACAGGGACGGCTGTAAGGGGTGATGTGGAGGCCGATTTTAACCTACGTCTATGAGACAGTAAAGGTTAAAAGTTGAAACTTTTTCTTACAATTTCTCATCCCTGACCTACAGAGAATTGTAAAAAGAATTTACGAAGCTAGTTCTAGCAAGACATTCAGGATTGGACCATACACCATTGCCTCTGCTCTAGCATTAAAATTGTTTAATAACTTTGTGACCTTAGTTTTCTGCCATCTTTCTCGGCGTACGCCCCCCCCCCCAAAGTAGAGTCGGTTCTAAACATATTTCGAAATTCTTAAATACAATGTGGAGGACAGGGACGGCTGTAAGGGGTGATGTGGAGGCCGTTTTAACCTACGTCTATGAGACAGTAAAGGTTAAAAGTTGAAACTTTTTCTTACAATTTCTCATCCCTGACCTACAGAGAATTGTAAAAAGAATTTACGAAGCTAGTTCTAGCAAGACATTCAGGATTGGACCATACACCATTGCCTCTGCTCTAGCATTAAAATTGTTTAATAACTTTGTGACCTTAGTTTTCTGCCATCTTTCTCGGCGTACGCCCCCCCCCCAAAGTAGAGTCGGTTCTAAACATATTTCGAAATTCTTAAATACAATGTGGAGGACAGGGACGGCTGTAAGGGGTGATGTGGAGGCCGTTTTAACCTACGTCTATGAGACAGTAAAGGTTAAAAGTTGAAACTTTTTCTTACAATTTCTCATCCCTGACCTACAGAGAATTGTAAAAAGAATTTACGAAGCTAGTTCTAGCAAGACATTCAGGATTGGACCATACACTATTGCCTCTGCTCCAGCATTAAAATTGTTTATTAACTTTATGACCTTAGTTTGCTGCCATCTTTCTCGGCATACGCCCCCCCCTCAAAGTGGAGTCGGTTTTGAACATATTTCGACATTCTTAAATACAATGTGGAGGACAGGGACGGCTGTAAGGGGTGATGTGGAGGCCGATTTTAACCTACGTCTATGAGACAGTAAAGGTTAAAAGTTGAAAGTTTTCCTTACAATTTCTCATCCCTGACCTACAGGGAATAGAAAAAAGAATTTACGAAGCTAGTTCTAGTAAGACATTCAGGATTGGACCATACACTATTGCCTCTGCTCCAGCATTAAAATTGTTTATTAACTTTATGACCTTAGTTTGCTGCCATCTTTCTCGGCATATGCCCCCCCCTCAAAGTGGAGTCGGTTTTGAACATATTTCGACATTCTTAAATACAATGTGGAGGACAGGGACGGCTGTAAGGGGTGATGTGGAGGCCGATTTTAACCTACGTCTATGAGACAGTAAAGGTTAAAAGTTGAAAGTTTTTCTTACAATTTCTCATCCCTGACCTACAGAGAATTGTAAAAAGAATTTACGAAGCTAGTTCTAGCAAGACATTCAGGATTGGACCATACACTATTGCCTCTGCTCCAGCATTAAAATTGTTTATTAACTTTATGACCTTAGTTTGCTGCCATCTTTCTCGGCATACGCCCCCCCCTCAAAGTGGAGTCGGTTTTGAACATATTTCGACATTCTTAAATACAATGTGGAGGACAGGGACGGCTGTAAGTGGTGATGTGGAGGCCGATTTTAACCTACGTCTATGAGACAGTAAAGGTTAAAAGTTGAAAGTTTTCCTTACAATTTCTCATCCCTGACCTACAGGGAATAGAAAAAAGAATTTACGAAGCTAGTTCTAGTAAGACATTCAGGATTGGACCATACACTATTGCCTCTGCTCCAGCATTAAAATTGTTTATTAACTTTATGACCTTAGTTTGCTGCCATCTTTCTCGGCATATGCCCCCCCCTCAAAGTGGAGTCGGTTTTGAACATATTTCGACATTCTTAAATACAATGTGGAGGACAGGGACGGCTGTAAGGGGTGATGTGGAGGCCGATTTTAACCTACGTCTATGAGACAGTAAAGGTTAAAAGTTGAAAGTTTTTCTTACAATTTCTCATCCCTGACCTACAGAGAATTGTAAAAAGAATTTACGAAGCTAGTTCTAGCAAGACATTCAGGATTGGACCATACACTATTGCCTCTGCTCTAGCATTAAAATTGTTTATTAACTTTGTGACCTTAGTTTTCTGCCATCTTTCTCGACGTACGGCCCCCCCTCAAAGTAGAGTCGGTTCTGAACATATTTCGAAATTCTTAAATACAATGTGGAGGACAGGGACGGCTGTAAGGGGTGATGTGGAGGCCGATTTTAACCTACGTCTATGAGACAGTAAAGGTTAAAAGTTGAAAGTTTTTCTTACAATTTCTCATCCCTGACCTACAGGGAATAGAAAAAAGAATTTACGAAGCTAGTTCTAGTAAGACATTCAGGATTGGACCATACACTATTGCCTCTGCTCCAGCATTAAAATTGTTTATTAACTTTATGACCTTAGTTTGCTGCCATCTTTCTCGGCGTACGCCCCCCCCCCAAAGTAGAGTCGGTTCTGAACATATTTCGAAATTCTTAAATACAATGTGGAGGACAGGGACGGCTGTAAGGGGTGATGTGGAGGCCGATTTTAACCTACGTCTATGAGACAGTAAAGGTTAAAAGTTGAAAGTTTTTCTTACAATTTCTCATCCCTGACCTACAGAGAATTGTAAAAAGAATTTACGAAGCTAGTTCTAGCAAGACATTCAGGATTGGACCATACACCATTGCCTCTGCTCTAGCATTAAAATTGTTTAATAACTTTGTGACCTTAGTTTTCTGCCATCTTTCTCGGCGTACGCCCCCCCCCAAAGTAGAGTCGGTTCTAAACATATTTAGAAATTCTTAAATACAATGTGGAGGACAGGGACGGCTGTAAGGGGTGATGTGGAGGCCGTTTTAACCTACGTCTATGAGACAGTAAAGGTTAAAAGTTGAAACTTTTTCTTACAATTTCTCATCCCTGACCTACAGAGAATTGTAAAAAGAATTTATGAAGCTAGTTCTAGCAAGACATTCAGGATTGGACCATACACTATTGCCTCTGCTCCAGCATTAAAATTGTTTATTAACTTTATGACCTTAGTTTGCTGCCATCTTTCTCGGCATATGCCCCCCCCTCAAAGTGGAGTCGGTTTTGAACATATTTCAACATTCTTAAATACAATGTGGAGGACAGGGACGGCTGTAAGGGGTGATGTGGAGGCCGATTTTAACCTACGTCTATGAGACAGTAAAGGTTAAAAGTTGAAAGTTTTTCTTACAATTTCTCATCCCTGACCTACAGAGAATTGTAAAAAGAATTTACGAAGCTAGTTCTAGCAAGACATTCAGGATTGGACCATACACTATTGCCTCTGCTCTAGCATTAAAATTGTTTATTAACTTTGTGACCTTAGTTTTCTGCCATCTTTCTCGACGTACGGCCCCCCCTCAAAGTAGAGTCGGTTCTGAACATATTTCGAAATTCTTAAATACAATGTGGAGGACTGGGACGGCTGTAAGGGGTGATGTGGAGGCCGATTTTAACCTACGTCTATGAGACAGTAAAGGTTAAAAGTTGAAAGTTTTTCTTACAATTTCTCATCCCTGACCTACAGGGAATAGAAAAAAGAATTTACGAAGCTAGTTCTAGTAAGACATTCAGGATTGGACCATACACTATTGCCTCTGCTCCAGCATTAAAATTGTTTATTAACTTTATGACCTTAGTTTGCTGCCATCTTTCTCGGCGTACGCCCCCCCCCAAAGTAGAGTCGGTTCTGAACATATTTCGAAATTCTTAAATACAATGTGGAGGACAGGGACGGCTGTAAGGGGTGATGTGGAGGCCGATTTTAACCTACGTCTATGAGACAGTAAAGGTTAAAAGTTGAAAGTTTTTCTTACAATTTCTCATCCCTGACCTACAGAGAATTGTAAAAAGAATTTACGAAGCTAGTTCTAGCAAGACATTCAGGATTGGACCATACACTATTGCCTCTGCTCTAGCATTAAAATTGTTTATTAACTTTGTGACCTTAGTTTTCTGCCATCTTTCTCGGCGTACGGCCCCCCCCTCAAAGTAGAGTCGGTTCTGAACATATTTCGAAATTCTTAAATACAATGTGGAGGACAGGGACGGCTGTAAGGTGTGATGTGGAGGCCGATTTTAACCTATGTCTATGAGACAGTAAAGGTTAAAAGTTGAAAGTTTTTCTTACAATTTCTCATCCCTGACCTACAGGGAATAGAAAAAAGAATTTACGAAGCTAGTTCTAGTAAGACATTCAGGAATAGACCATACACTATTGCCTCTGCTCCAGCATTAAAATTGTTTATTAACTTTATGACCTTAGTTTGCTGCCATCTTTCTCGGCATATGCCCCCCCCTCAAAGTGGAGTCGGTTTTGAACATATTTCGACATTCTTAAATACAATGTGGAGGACAGGGACGGCTGTAAGGGGTGATGTGGAGGCCGATTTTAACCTACGTCTATGAGACAGTAAAGGTTAAAAGTTGAAACTTTTTCTTACAATTTCTAATCCCTGACCTACAGAGAATTGTAAAAAGAATTTACGAAGCTAGTTCTAGCAAGACATTCAGGATTGGACCATACACCATTGCCTCTGCTCTAGCATTAAAATTGTTTAATAACTTTGTGACTTTAGTTTTCTGCCATCTTTCTCGGCGTACGCCCCCCCCCCCAAAGTAGAGTCGGTTCTAAACATATTTCGAAATTCTTAAATACAATGTGGAGGACAGGGACGGCTGGAAGGGGTGATGTGGAGGCCGTTTTAACCTACGTCTATGAGACAGTAAAGGTTAAAAGTTGAAACTTTTTCTTACAATTTCTCATCCCTGACCTACAGAGAATTGTAAAAAGAATTTACGAAGCTAGTTCTAGCAAGACATTCAGGATTGGACCATACACTATTGCCTCTGCTCCAGCATTAAAATTGTTTATTAACTTTATGACCTTAGTTAGCTGCCATCTTTCTCAGCATACGCCCCCCCTCAAAGTGGAGTTGGTTTTGAACATATTTCGACATTCTTAAATACAATGTGGAGGACAGGGACGGCTGTAAGGGGTGATGTGGAGGCCGATTTTAACCTACGTCTATGAGACAGTAAAGGTTAAAAGTTGAAACTTTTTCTTACAATTTCTCATCCCTGACCTACAGAGAATTGTAAAAAGAATTTACGAAGCTAGTTCTAGCAAGACATTCAGGATTGGACCATACACCATTGCCTCTGCTCTAGCATTAAAATTGTTTAATAACTTTGTGACCTTAGTTTTCTGCCATCTTTCTCGGCGTATGCCCCCCCCCAAAGTAGAGTCGGTTCTAAACATATTTCAAAATTCTTAAATACAATGTGGAGGACAGGGACGGCTGTAAGGGGTGATGTGGAGGCCGATTTTAACCTTCGTCTATGAGACAGTAAAGGTTAAAAGTTGAAAGTTTTTCTTACAATTTCTCATCCCTGACCTACAGAGAATTGTAAAAAGAATTTACGAAGCTAGTTCTAGCAAGACATTCAGGATTGGACCATACACTATTGCCTCTGCTCTAGCATTAAAATTGTTTATTAACTTTGTGACCTTAGTTTTCTGCCATCTTTCTCGGCGTACGCCCCCCCCCCCCAAAGTAGAGTCGGTTCTGAACATATTTCGAAATTCTTAAATACAATGTGGAGGACAGGGACGGCTGTAAGGGGTGATGTGGAGGCCGATTTTAACCTACGTCTATGAGACAGTAAAGGTTAAAAGTTGAAAGTTTTTCTTACAATTTCTCATCCCTGACCTACAGGGAATAGAAAAAAGAATTTACGAAGCTAGTTCTAGTAAGACATTCAGGATTGGACCATACACTATTGCCTCTGCTCCAGCATTAAAATTGTTTATTAACTTTATGACCTTAGTTTGCTGCCATCTTTCTCGGCATATGCCCCCCCCTCAAAGTGGAGTCGGTTTTGAACATATTTCGACATTCTTAAATACAATGTGGAGAACAGGGACGGCTGTAAGGGGTGATGTGGAGGCCGATTTTAACCTACGTCTATGAGACAGTAAAGGTTAAAAGTTGAAAGTTTTTCTTACAATTTCTCATCCCTGACCTACAGAGAATTGTAAAAAGAATTTACGAAGCTAGTTCTAGCAAGACATTCAGGATTGGACCATACACTATTGCCTCTGCTCTAGCATTAAAATTGTTTATTAACTTTGTGACCTTAGTTTTCTGCCATCTTTCTCGGCGTACGGCCCCCCCTCAAAGTAGAGTCGGTTCTGAACATATTTCGAAATTCTTAATTACAATGTGGAGGACAGGGACGGCTGTAAGGGGTGATGTGGAGGCCGATTTTAACCTACGTCTATGAGACAGTAAAGGTTAAAAGTTGAAAGTTTTTCTTACAATTTCTCATCCCTGACCTACACGGAATAGAAAAAAGAATTTACGAAGCTAGTTCTAGTAAGACATTCAGGATTGGACCATACACTATTGCCTCTGCTCCAGCATTAAAATTGTTTATTAACTTTATGACCTTAGTTTGCTGCCATCTTTCTCGGCATATGCCCCCCCTCAAAGTGGAGTCGGTTTTGAACATATTTCGACATTCTTAAATACAATGTGGAGGACAGGGACGGCTGTAAGGGGTGATGTGGAGGCCGATTTTAACCTACGTCTATGAGACAGTAAAGGTTAAAAGTTGAAACTTTTTCTTACAATTTCTCATCCCTGACCTACAGAGAATTGTAAAAAGAATTTACGAAGCTAGTTCTAGCAAGACATTCAGGATTGGACCATACACCATTGCCTCTGCTCTAGCATTAAAATTGTTTAATAACTTTGTGACCTTAGTTTTCTGCCATCTTTCTCGGCGTATGCCCCCCCCCAAAGTAGAGTCGGTTCTAAACATATTTCGAAATTCTTAAATACAATGTGGAGGACAGGGACGGCTGTAAGGGGTGATGTGGAGGCCGATTTTAACCTACGTCTATGAGACAGTAAAGGTTAAAAGTTGAAATTTTTTCTTACAATTTCTCATCCCTGACCTACAGGGATAGAAAAAAGAATTTACGAAGCTAGTTCTAGTAAGACATTCAGGAGTGGACCATACACTATTGCCTCTGCTCCAGCATTAAAATTGTTTATTAACTTTATGACCTTAGTTTGCTGCCATCTTTCTCGGCATACGCCCCCCCCCTCAAAGTGGAGTCGGTTTTGAACATATTTCGACATTCTTAAATACAATGTGGAGGACAGGGACGGCTGTAAGGGGTGATGTGGAGGCCGATTTTAACCTACGTCTATGAGACAGTAAAGGTTAAAAGTTGAAACTTTTTCTTACAATTTCTCATCCCTGACCTACAGAGAATTGTAAAAAGAATTTACGAAGCTAGTTCAAGCAAGACATTCAGGATTGGACCATACACCATTGCCTCTGCTCTAGCATTAAAATTGTTTAATAACTTTGTGACCTTAGTTTTCTGCCATCTTTCTCGGCGTACGCCCCCCCCCCCCCAAAGTAGAGTCGGTTCTAAACATATTTCGAAATTCTTAAATACAATGTGGAGGACAGGGACGGCTGTAAGGGGTGATGTGGAGGCCGATTTTAACCTATGTCTATGAGACAGTAAAGGTTAAAAGTTGAAAGTTTTTCTTACAATTTCTCATCCCTGACCTACAGGGAATAGAAAAAAGAATTTACGAAGCTAGTTCTAGTAAGACATTCAGGATTGGACCATACACTATTGCCTCTGCTCCAGCATTAAAATTGTTTATTAACTTTATGACCTTAGTTTGCTGCCATCTTTCTCGGCATATGCCCCCCCCCTCAAAGTGGAGTCGGTTTTGAACATATTTCGACATTCTTAAATACAATGTGGAGGACAGGGACGGCTGTAAGGGGTGATGTGGAGGCCGATTTTAACCTACGTCTATGAGACAGTAAAGGTTAAAAGTTGAAACTTTTTCTTACAATTTCTCATCCCTGACCTACAGAGAATTGTAAAAAGAATTTACGAAGCTAGTTCTAGCAAGACATTCAGGATTGGACCATACACCATTGCCTCTGCTCTAGCATTAAAATTGTTTAATAACTTTGTGACCTTAGTTTTCTGCCATCTTTCTCGGCGTACGCCCCCCCCCCCAAAGTAGAGTCGGTTCTAAACATATTTCGAAATTCTTAAATACAATGTGGAGGACAGGGACGGCTGTAAGGGGTGATGTGGAGGCCGTTTTAACCTACGTCTATGAGACAGTAAAGGTTAAAAGTTGAAACTTTTTCTTACAATTTCTCATCCCTGACCTACAGAGAATTGTAAAAAGAATTTACGAAGCTAGTTCTAGCAAGACATTCAGGATTGGACCATACACTATTGCCTCTGCTCCAGCATTAAAATTGTTTATTAACTTTATGACCTTAGTTTGCTGCCATCTTTCTCGGCATACGCCCCCCCCTCAAAGTGGAGTCGGTTTTGAACATATTTCGACATTCTTAAATACAATGTGGAGGACAGGGACGGCTGTAAGGGGTGATGTGGAGGCCGATTTTAACCTACGTCTATGAGACAGTAAAGGTTAAAAGTTGAATCTTTTTCTTACAATTTCTCATCCCTGACCTACAGAGAATTGTAAAAAGAATTTACGAAGCTAGTTCTAGCAAGACATTCAGGATTGGACCATACACCATTGCCTCTGCTCTAGCATTAAAATTGTTTAATAACTTTGTGACCTTAGTTTTCTGCCATCTTTCTCGGCGTATGCCCCCCCCCCAAAGTAGAGTCGGTTCTAAACATATTTCGAAATTCTTAAATACAATGTGGAGGACAGGGACGGCTGTAAGGGGTGATGTGGAGGCCGATTTTAACCTTCGTCTATGAGACAGTAAAGGTTAAAAGTTGAAAGTTTTTCTTACAATTTCTCATCCCTGACCTACAGAGAATTGTAAAAAGAATTTACGAAGCTAGTTCTAGCAAGACATTCAGGATTGGACCATACACTATTGCCTCTGCTCTAGCATTAAAATTGTTTATTAACTTTGTGACCTTAGTTTTCTGCCATCTTTCTCGGCGTACGGCCCCCCCCCAAAGTAGAGTCGGTTCTGAACATATTTCGAAATTCTTAAATACAATGTGGAGGACAGGGACGGCTGTAAGGGGTGATGTGGAGGCCGATTTTAACCTACGTCTATGAGACAGTAAAGGTTAAAAGTTGAAAGATTTTCTTACAATTTCTCATCCCTGACCTACAGGGATAGAAAAAAGAATTTACGAAGCTAGTTCTAGTAAGACATTCAGGAGTGGACCATACACTATTGCCTCTGCTCCAGCATTAAAATTGTTTATTAACTTTATGACCTTAGTTTGCTGCCATCTTTCTCGGCATACGCCCCCCCCTCAAAGTGGAGTCGGTTTTGAACATATTTCGAAATTCTTAAATACAATGTGGAGGACTGGGACGGCTGTAAGGGGTGATGTGGAGGCCGATTTTAACCTACGTCTATGAGACAGTAAAGGTTAAAAGTTGAAAGTTTTTTTTACAATTTCTCATCCCTGACCTACAGGGAATAGAAAAAAGAATTTACGAAGCTAGTTCTAGTAAGACATTCAGGATTGGACCATACACTATTGCCTCTGCTCCAGCATTAAAATTGTTTATTAACTTTATGACCTTAGTTTGCTGCCATCTTTCTCGGCATATGCCCCCCCTCAAAGTGGAGTCGGTTTTGAACATATTTCGACATTCTTAAATACAATGTGGAGGACAGGGATGGCTGTAAGGGGTGATGTGGAGGCCAATTTTAACCTACGTCTATGAGACAGTAAAGGTTAAAAGTTGAAACTTTTTCTTACAATTTCTCATCCCTGACCTACAGAGAATTGTAAAAAGAATTTACGAAGCTAGTTCTAGCAAGACATTCAGGATTGGACCATACACCATTGCCTCTGCTCTAGCATTAAAATTGTTTAATAACTTTGTGACCTTAGTTTTCTGCCATCTTTCTCGGCGTATGCCCCCCCCCAAAGTAGAGTCGGTTCTAAACATATTTCGAAATTCTTAAATACAATGTGGAGGACAGGGACGGCTGTAAGGGGTGATGTGGAGGCCGATTTTAACCTACGTCTATGAGACAGTAAAGGTTAAAAGTTGAAAGTTTTTCTTACAATTTCTCATCCCTGACCTACAGAGAATTGTAAAAAGAATTTACGAAGCTAGTTCTAGCAAGACATTCAGGATTGGACCATACACTATTGCCTCTGCTCTAGCATTAAAATTGTTTATTAACTTTGTGACCTTAGTTTTCTGCCATCTTTCTCGGCGTACAGCCCCCCCTCAAAGTAGAGTCGGTTCTGAACATATTTCGAAATTCTTAAATACAATGTGGAGGACAGGGACGGCTGTAAGGGGTGATGTAGAGGCCGATTTTAACCTACGTCTATGAGACAGTAAAGGTTAAAAGTTGAAAGTTTTTCTTACAATTTCTCATCCCTGACCTACAGGGAATAGAAAAAAGAATTTACGAAGCTAGTTCAAGTAAGACATTCAGGATTGGACCATACACTATTGCCTCTGCTCCAGCATTAAAATTGTTTATTAACTTTATGACCTTAGTTTGCTGCCATCTTTCTCGGCATACGCCCCCCCCCCTCAAAGTGGAGTCGGTTTTGAACATATTTTGACATTCTTAAATACAATGTGGAGGACAGGGACGGCTGTAAGGGGTGATGTGGAGGCCGATTTTAACCTTCGTCTGAGACAGTAAAGGTTAAAAGTTGAAACTTTTTCTTACAATTTCTCATCCCTGACCTACAGAGAATTGTAAAAAGAATTTACAAAGCTAGTTCTAGCAAGACATTCAGGATTGGACCATACACTATTGCCTCTGCTCTAGCATTAAAATTGTTTATTAACTTTGTGACCTTAGTTTTCTGCCATCTTTCTCGGCGTACGGCCCCCCCCCAAAAGTAGAGTCGGTTCTGAACATATTTCGAAATTCTTAAATACAATGTGGAGGACAGGGACGGCTGTAAGGGGTGATGTGGAGGCCGATTTTAACCTACGTCTATGAGACAGTAACGGTTAAAAGTTGAAAGATTTTCTTACAATTTCTCATCCCTGACCTACAGGGATAGAAAAAAGAATTTACGAAGCTAGTTCTAGTAAGACATTCAGGAGTGGACCATACACTATTGCCTCTGCTCCAGCATTAAAATTGTTTATTAACTTTATGACCTTAGTTTGCTGCCATCTTTCTCGGCATACGCCCCCCCCTCAAAGTGGAGTCGGTTTTGAACATATTTTGACATTCTTAAATACAATGTGGAGGACAGGGACGGCTGTAAGGGGTGATGTGGAGGCCGATTTTAACCTACGTCTATGAGACAGTAAAGGTTAAAAGTTGAAACTTTTTCTTACAATTTCTCATCCCTGACCTACAGAGAATTGTAAAAGGAATTTACGAAGCTAGTTCTAGCAAGACATTCAGGATTGGACCATACACCATTGCCTCTGCTCTAGCATTAAAATTGTTTAATAACTTTGTGACCTTGGTTTTCTGCCATATTTCTCGGCGTACGCCCCCCCCCCCCAAAGTAGAGTCGGTTCTAAACATATTTCGAAATTCTTAAATACAATGTGGAGGACAGGGACGGCTGTAAGGGGTGATGTGGAGGCCGATTTTAACCTATGTCTATGAGACAGTAAAGGTTAAAAGTTGAAAGTTTTTCTTACAATTTCTCATCCCTGACCTACAGGGAATAGAAAAAAGAATTTACGAAGCTAGTTCTAGTAAGACATTCAGGATTGGACCATACACTATTGCCTCTGCTCCAGCATTAAAATTGTTTATTAACTTTATGACCTTAGTTTGCTGCCATCTTTCTCGGCATATGCCCCCCCCCCTCAAAGTGGAGTCGGTTTTGAACATATTTCGACATTCTAAAATACAATGTGGAGGACAGGGACGGCTGTAAGGGGTGATGTGGAGGCCGATTTTAACCTACGTCTATGAGACAGTAAAGGTTAAAAGTTGAAACTTTTTCTTACAATTTCTCATCCCTGACCTACAGAGAATTGTAAAAAGAATTTACGAAGCTAGTTCTAGCAAGACATTCAGGATTGGACCATACACCATTGCCTCTGCTCTAGCATTAAAATTGTTTAATAACTTTGTGACCTTAGTTTTCTGCCATCTTTCTCGGCGTACGCCCCCCCCCCCAAAGTAGAGTCGGTTCTAAACATATTTCGAAATTCTTAAATACAATGTGGAGGACAGGGACGGCTGTAAGGGGTGATGTGGAGGCCGTTTTAACCTACGTCTATGAGACAGTAAAGGTTTAAAGTTGAAGGTTTTTCTTACAATTTCTCATCCCTGACCTACAGAGAATTGTAAAAAGAATTTACGAAGCTAGTTCTAGCAAGACATTCAGGATTGGACCATACACCATTGCCTCTGCTCTAGCATTAAAATTGTTTAATAACTTTGTGACCTTAGTTTTCTGCCATATTTCTCGGCGTACGCCCCCCCCCCCAAAGTAGAGTCGGTTCTAAACATATTTCGAAATTCTTAAATACAATGTGGAGGACAGGGACGGCTGTAAGGGGTGATGTGGAGGCCGATTTTAACCTATGTCTATGAGACAGTAAAGGTTAAAAGTTGAAAGTTTTTCTTACAATTTCTCATCCCTGACCTACAGGGAATAGAAAAAAGAATTTACGAAGCTAGTTCTAGTAAGACATTCAGGATTGGACCATACACTATTGCCTCTGCTCCAGCATTAAAATTGTTTATTAACTTTATGACCTTAGTTTGCTGCCATCTTTCTCGGCATATGCCCCCCCCCTCAAAGTGGAGTCGGTTTTGAACATATTTCGAAATTCTTAAATACAATGTGGAGGACAGGGACGGCTGTAAGGGGTGATGTGGAGGCCGATTTTAACCTACGTCTATGAGACAGTAAAGTTTAAAAGTTGAAACTTTTTCTTACAATTTCTAATCCCTGACCTACAGAGAATTGTAAAAAGAATTTACGAAGCTAGTTCTAGCAAGACATTCAGGATTGGACCATACACCATTGCCTCTGCTCTAGCATTAAAATTGTTTAATAACTTTGTGACTTTAGTTTTCTGCCATCTTTCTCGGCGTACGCCCCCCCCCCCCCAAAGTAGAGTCGGTTCTAAACATATTTCGAAATTCTTAAATACAATGTGGAGGACAGGGACGGCTGTAAGGGGTGATGTGGAGGCTGTAACCTACGTCTATGAGACAGTAAAGGTTAAAAGTTGAAACTTTTTCTTACAATTTCTCATCCCTGACCTACAGAGAATTGTAAAAAGAATTTACGAAGCTAGTTCTAGCAAGACATTCAGGATTGGACCATACACTATTGCCTCTGCTCCAGCATTAAAATTGTTTATTAACTTTATGACCTTAGTTAGCTGCCATCTTTCTCAGCATACGCCCCCCCTCAAAGTGGAGTTGGTTTTGAACGTATTTCGACATTCTTAAATACAATGTGGAGGACAGGGACGGCTGTAAGGGGTGATGTGGAGGCCGATTTTAACCTACGTCTATGAGACAGTAAAGGTTAAAAGTTGAAACTTTTTCTTACAATTTCTCATCCCTGACCTACAGAGAACTGTAAAAAGAATTTACGAAGCTAGTTCTAGCAAGACATTCAGGATTGGACCATACACCATTGCCTCTGCTCTAGCATTAAAATTGTTTAATAACTTTGTGACCTTAGTTTTCTGCCATCTTTCTCGGCGTATGCCCCCCCCCCAAAGTAGAGTCGGTTCTAAACATATTTCAAAATTCTTAAATACAATGTGGAGGACAGGGACGGCTGTAAGGGGTGATGTGGAGGCCGATTTTAACCTTCGTCTATGAGACAGTAAAGGTTAAAAGTTGAAAGTTTTTCTTACAATTTCTCATCCCTGACCTACAGAGAATTGTAAAAAGAATTTACGAAGCTAGTTCTAGCAAGACATTCAGGATTGGACCATACACCATTGCCTCTGCTCTAGCATTAAAATTGTTTATTAACTTTGTGACCTTAGTTTTCTGCCATCTTTCTCGGCGTACGCCCCCCCCCCAAAGTAGAGTCGGTTCTGAACATATTTCGAAATTCTTAAATACAATGTGGAGGACAGGGACGGCTGTAAGGGGTGATGTGGAGGCCGATTTTAACCTACGTCTATGAGACAGTAAAGGTTAAAAGTTGAAAGTTTTTCTTACAATTTCTCATCCCTGACCTACAGGGAATAGAAAAAAGAATTTACGAAGCTAGTTCTAGTAAGACATTCAGGATTGGACCATACACTATTGCCTCTGCTCCAGCATTAAAATTGTTTATTAACTTTATGACCTTAGTTTGCTGCCATCTTTCTCGGCATATGCCCCCCCCTCAAAGTGGAGTCGGTTTTGAACATATTTCGACATTCTTAAATACAATGTGGAGAACAGGGACGGCTGTAAGGGGTGATGTGGAGGCCGATTTTAACCTACGTCTATGAGACAGTAAAGGTTAAAAGTTGAAAGTTTTTCTTACAATTTCTCATCCCTGACCTACAGAGAATTGTAAAAAGAATTTACGAAGCTAGTTCTAGCAAGACATTCAGGATTGGACCATACACTATTGCCTCTGCTCTAGCATTAAAATTGTTTATTAACTTTGTGACCTTAGTTTTCTGCCATCTTTCTCGGCGTACGGCCCCCCCTCAAAGTAGAGTCGGTTCTGAACATATTTCGAAATTCTTAATTACAATGTGGAGGACAGGGACGGCTGTAAGGGGTGATGTGGAGGCCGATTTTAACCTACGTCTATGAGACAGTAAAGGTTAAAAGTTGAAAGTTTTTCTTACAATTTCTCATCCCTGACCTACAGGGAATAGAAAAAAGAATTTACGAAGCTAGTTCTAGTAAGACATTCAGGATTGGACCATACACTATTGCCTCTGCTCCAGCATTAAAATTGTTTATTAACTTTATGACCTTAGTTTGCTGCCATCTTTCTCGGCATATGCCCCCCCTCAAAGTGGAGTCGGTTTTGAACATATTTCGACATTCTTAAATACAATGTGGAGGACAGGGACGGCTGTAAGGGGTGATGTGGAGGCCGATTTTAACCTACGTCTATGAGACAGTAAAGGTTAAAAGTTGAAACTTTTTCTTACAATTTCTCATCCCTGACCTACAGAGAATTGTAAAAAGAATTTACGAAGCTAGTTCTAGCAAGACATTCAGGATTGGACCATACACCATTGCCTCTGCTCTAGCATTAAAATTGTTTAATAACTTTGTGACCTTAGTTTTCTGCCATCTTTCTCGGCGTATGCCCCCCCCCAAAGTAGAGTCGGTTCTAAACATATTTCGAAATTCTTAAATACAATGTGGAGGACAGGGACGGCTGTAAGGGGTGATGTGGAGGCCGATTTTAACCTACGTCTATGAGACAGTAAAGGTTAAAAGTTGAAATTTTTTCTTACAATTTCTCATCCCTGACCTACAGGGATAGAAAAAAGAATTTACGAAGCTAGTTCTAGTAAGACATTCAGGAGTGGACCATACACTATTGCCTCTGCTCCAGCATTAAAATTGTTTATTAACTTTATGACCTTAGTTTGCTGCCATCTTTCTCGGCATACGCCCCCCCCCCTCAAAGTGGAGTCGGTTTTGAACATATTTCGACATTCTTAAATACAATGTGGAGGACAGGGACGGCTGTAAGGGGTGATGTGGAGGCCGATTTTAACCTACGTCTATGAGACAGTAAAGGTTAAAAGTTGAAACTTTTTCTTACAATTTCTCATCCCTGACCTACAGAGAATTGTAAAAGGAATTTACGAAGCTAGTTCTAGCAAGACATTCAGGATTGGACCATACACCATTGCCTCTGCTCTAGCATTAAAATTGTTTAATAACTTTGTGACCTTAGTTTTCTGCAATATTTCTCGGCGTACGCCCCCCCCCCCCCAAAGTAGAGTCGGTTCTAAACATATTTCGAAATTCTTAAATACAATGTGGAGGACAGGGACGGCTGTAAGGGGTGATGTGGAGGCCGATTTTAACTTATGTCTATGAGACAGTAAAGGTTAAAAGTTGAAAGTTTTTCTTACAATTTCTCATCCCTGACCTACAGGGAATAGAAAAAAGAATTTACGAAGCTAGTTCTAGTAAGACATTCAGGATTGGACCATACACTATTGCCTCTGCTCCAGCATTAAAATTGTTTATTAACTTTATGACCTTAGTTTGCTGCCATCTTTCTCGGCATATGCCCCCCCCCCTCAAAGTGGAGTCGGTTTTGAACATATTTCGACATTCTTAAATACAATGTGGAGGACAGGGACGGCTGTAAGGGGTGATGTGGAGGCCGATTTTAACCTACGTCTATGAGACAGTAAAGGTTAAAAGTTGAAACTTTTTCTTACAATTTCTCATCCCTGACCTACAGAGAATTGTAAAAAGAATTTACGAAGCTAGTTCTAGCAAGACATTCAGGATTGGACCATACACCATTGCCTCTGCTCTAGCATTAAAATTGTTTAATAACTTTGTGACCTTAGTTTTCTGCCATCTTTCTCGGCGTACGCCCCCCCCCCCAAAGTAGAGTCGGTTCTAAACATATTTCGAAATTCTTAAATACAATGTGGAGGACAGGGACGGCTGTAAGGGGTGATGTGGAGGCCGTTTTAACCTACGTCTATGAGACAGTAAAGGTTAAAAGTTGAAACTTTTTCTTACAATTTCTCATCCCTGACCTACAGAGAATTGTAAAAAGAATTTACGAAGCTAGTTCTAGCAAGACATTCAGGATTGGACCATACACTATTGCCTCTGCTCCAGCATTAAAATTGTTTATTAACTTTATGACCTTAGTTTGCTGCCATCTTTCTCGGCATACGCCCCCCCCTCAAAGTGGAGTCGGTTTTGAACATATTTCGACATTCTTAAATACAATGTGGAGGACAGGGACGGCTGTAAGGGGTGATGTGGAGGCCGATTTTAACCTACGTCTATGAGACAGTAAAGGTTAAAAGTTGAATCTTTTTCTTACAATTTCTCATCCCTGACCTACAGAGAATTGTAAAAAGAATTTACGAAGCTAGTTCTAGCAAGACATTCAGGATTGGACCATACACCATTGCCTCTGCTCTAGCATTAAAATTGTTTAATAACTTTGTGACCTTAGTTTTCTGCCATCTTTCTCGGCGTATGCCCCCCCCCAAAGTAGAGTCGGTTCTAAACATATTTCGAAATTCTTAAATACAATGTGGAGGACAGGGACGGCTGTAAGGGGTGATGTGGAGGCCGATTTTAACCTTCGTCTATGAGACAGTAAAGGTTAAAAGTTGAAAGTTTTTCTTACAATTTCTCATCCCTGACCTACAGAGAATTGTAAAAAGAATTTACGAAGCTAGTTCTAGCAAGACATTCAGGATTGGACCATACACTATTGCCTCTGCTCTAGCATTAAAATTGTTTATTAACTTTGTGACCTTAGTTTTCTGCCATCTTTCTCGGCGTACGGCCCCCCCCCAAAGTAGAGTCGGTTCTGAACATATTTCGAAATTCTTAAATACAATGTGGAGGACAGGGACGGCTGTAAGGGGTGATGTGGAGGCCGATTTTAACCTACGTCTATGAGACAGTAAAGGTTAAAAGTTGAAAGATTTTCTTACAATTTCTCATCCCTGACCTACAGGGATAGAAAAAAGAATTTACGAAGCTAGTTCTAGTAAGACATTCAGGAGTGGACCATACACTATTGCCTCTGCTCCAGCATTAAAATTGTTTATTAACTTTATGACCTTAGTTTGCTGCCATCTTTCTCGGCATACGCCCCCCCCTCAAAGTGGAGTCGGTTTTGAACATATTTCGAAATTCTTAAATACAATGTGGAGGACAGGGACGGCTGTAAGGGGTGATGTGGAGGCCGATTTTAACCTACGTCTATGAGACAGTAAAGGTTAAAAGTTGAAAGTTTTTTTTACAATTTCTCATCCCTGACCTACAGGGAATAGAAAAAAGAATTTACGAAGCTAGTTCTAGTAAGACATTCAGGATTGGACCATACACTATTGCCTCTGCTCCAGCATTAAAATTGTTTATTAACTTTATGACCTTAGTTTGCTGCCATCTTTCTCGGCATATGCCCCCCCTCAAAGTGGAGTCGGTTTTGAACATATTTCGACATTCTTAAATACAATGTGGAGGACAGGGATGGCTGTAAGGGGTGATGTGGAGGCCGATTTTAACCTACGTCTATGAGACAGTAAAGGTTAAAAGTTGAAACTTTTTCTTACAATTTCTCATCCCTGACCTACAGAGAATTGTAAAAAGAATTTACGAAGCTAGTTCTAGCAAGACATTCAGGATTGGACCATACACCATTGCCTCTGCTCTAGCATTAAAATTGTTTAATAACTTTGTGACCTTAGTTTTCTGCCATCTTTCTCGGCGTATGCCCCCCCCCAAAGTAGAGTCGGTTCTAAACATATTTCGAAATTCTTAAATACAATGTGGAGGACAGGGACGGCTGTAAGGGGTGATGTGGAGGCCGATTTTAACCTACGTCTATGAGACAGTAAAGGTTAAAAGTTGAAAGTTTTTCTTACAATTTCTCATCCCTGACCTACAGAGAATTGTAAAAAGAATTTACGAAGCTAGTTCTAGCAAGACATTCAGGATTGGACCATACACTATTGCCTCTGCTCTAGCATTAAAATTGTTTATTAACTTTGTGACCTTAGTTTTCTGCCATCTTTCTCGGCGTACAGCCCCCCCTCAAAGTAGAGTCGGTTCTGAACATATTTCGAAATTCTTAAATACAATGTGGAGGACAGGGACGGCTGTAAGGGGTGATGTAGAGGCCGATTTTAACCTACGTCTATGAGACAGTAAAGGTTAAAAGTTGAAAGTTTTTCTTACAATTTCTCATCCCTGACCTACAGGGAATAGAAAAAAGAATTTACGAAGCTAGTTCAAGTAAGACATTCAGGATTGGACCATACACTATTGCCTCTGCTCCAGCATTAAAATTGTTTATTAACTTTATGACCTTAGTTTGCTGCCATCTTTCTCGGCATACGCCCCCCCCTCAAAGTGGAGTCGGTTTTGAACATATTTTGACATTCTTAAATACAATGTGGAGGACAGGGACGGCTGTAAGGGGTGATGTGGAGGCCGATTTTAACCTTCGTCTGAGACAGTAAAGGTTAAAAGTTGAAACTTTTTCTTACAATTTCTCATCCCTGACCTACAGAGAATTGTAAAAAGAATTTACAAAGCTAGTTCTAGCAAGACATTCAGGATTGGACCATACACTATTGCCTCTGCTCTAGCATTAAAATTGTTTATTAACTTTGTGACCTTAGTTTTCTGCCATCTTTCTCGGCGTACGCCGCCCCCCCAAAAGTAGAGTCGGTTCTGAACATATTTCGAAATTCTTAAATACAATGTGGAGGACAGGGACGGCTGTAAGGGGTGATGTGGAGGCCGATTTTAACCTACGTCTATGAGACAGTAACGGTTAAAAGTTGAAAGATTTTCTTACAATTTCTCATCCCTGACCTACAGGGATAGAAAAAAGAATTTACGAAGCTAGTTCTAGTAAGACATTCAGGAGTGGACCATACACTATTGCCTCTGCTCCAGCATTAAAATTGTTTATTAACTTTATGACCTTAGTTTGCTGCCATCTTTCTCGGCATACGCCCCCCCCTCAAAGTGGAGTCGGTTTTGAACATATTTTGACATTCTTAAATACAATGTGGAGGACAGGGACGGCTGTAAGGGGTGATGTGGAGGCCGATTTTAACCTACGTCTATGAGACAGTAAAGGTTAAAAGTTGAAACTTTTTCTTACAATTTCTCATCCCTGACCTACAGAGAATTGTAAAAGGAATTTACGAAGCTAGTTCTAGCAAGACATTCAGGATTGGACCATACACCATTGCCTCTGCTCTAGCATTAAAATTGTTTAATAACTTTGTGACCTTAGTTTTCTGCCATATTTCTCGGCGTACGCCCCCCCCCCCCCCAAAGTAGAGTCGGTTCTAAACATATTTCGAAATTCTTAAATACAATGTGGAGGACAGGGACGGCTGTAAGGGGTGATGTGGAGGCCGATTTTAACCTATGTCTATGAGACAGTAAAGGTTAAAAGTTGAAAGTTTTTCTTACAATTTCTCATCCCTGACCTACAGGGAATAGAAAAAAGAATTTACGAAGCTAGTTCTAGTAAGACATTCAGGATTGGACCATACACTATTGCCTCTGCTCCAGCATTAAAATTGTTTATTAACTTTATGACCTTAGTTTGCTGCCATCTTTCTCGGCATATGCCCCCCCCCCCTCAAAGTGGAGTCGGTTTTGAACATATTTCGACATTCTAAAATACAATGTGGAGGACAGGGACGGCTGTAAGGGGTGATGTGGAGGCCGATTTTAACCTACGTCTATGAGACAGTAAAGGTTAAAAGTTGAAACTTTTTCTTACAATTTCTCATCCCTGACCTACAGAGAATTGTAAAAAGAATTTACGAAGCTAGTTCTAGCAAGACATTCAGGATTGGACCATACACCATTGCCTCTGCTCTAGCATTAAAATTGTTTAATAACTTTGTGACCTTAGTTTTCTGCCATCTTTCTCGGCGTACGCCCCCCCGCCAAAGTAGAGTCGGTTCTAAACATATTTCGAAATTCTTAAATACAATGTGGAGGACAGGGACGGCTGTAAGGGGTGATGTGGAGGCCGTTTTAACCTACGTCTATGAGACAGTAAAGGTTAAAAGTTGAAAGTTTTTCTTACAATTTCTCATCCCTGACCTACAGAGAATTGTAAAAAGAATTTACGAAGCTAGTTCTAGCAAGACATTCAGGATTGGACCATACACCATTGCCTCTGCTCTAGCATTAAAATTGTTTAATAACTTTGTGACCTTAGTTTTCTGCCATATTTCTCGGCGTACGCCCCCCCCCCCCAAAGTAGAGTCGGTTCTAAACATATTTCGAAATTCTTAAATACAATGTGGAGGACAGGGACGGCTGTAAGGGGTGATGTGGAGGCCGATTTTAACCTATGTCTATGGGACAGTAAAGGTTAAAAGTTGAAAGTTTTTCTTACAATTTCTCATCCCTGACCTACAGGGAATAGAAAAAAGAATTTACGAAGCTAGTTCTAGTAAGACATTCAGGATTGGACCATACACTATTGCCTCTGCTCCAGCATTAAAATTGTTTATTAACTTTATGACCTTAGTTTGCTGCCATCTTTCTCGGCATATGCCCCCCCCCTCAAAGTGGAGTCGGTTTTGAACATATTTCGACATTCTTAAATACAATGTGGAGGACAGGGACGGCTGTAAGGGGTGATGTGGAGGCCGATTTTAACCTACGTCTATGAGACAGTAAAGGTTAAAAGTTGAAACTTTTTCTTACAATTTCTCATCCCTGACCTACAGAGAATTGTAAAAAGAATTTACGAAGCTAGTTCTAGCAAGACATTCAGGATTGGACCATACACCATTGCCTCTGCTCTAGCATTAAAATTGTTTAATAACTTTGTGACCTTAGTTTTCTGCCATCTTTCTCGGCGTACGCCCCCCCCCCCAAAGTAGAGTCGGTTCTAAACATATATCGAAATTCTTAAATACAATGTGGAGGACAGGGACGGCTGTAAGGGGTGATGTGGAGGCCGTTTTAACCTACGTCTATGAGACAGTAAAGGTTAAAAGTTGAAAGATTTTCTTACAATTTCTCATCCCTGACCTACAGGGATAGAAAAAAGAATTTACGAAGCTAGTTCTAGTAAGACATTCAGGAGTGGACCATACACTATTGCCTCTGCTCCAGCATTAAAATTGTTTATTAACTTTATGACCTTAGTTTGCTGCCATCTTTCTCGGCATACGCCCCCCCCCTCAAAGTGGAGTCGGTTTTGAACATATTTCGACATTCTTAAATACAATGTGGAGGACAGGGACGGCTGTAAGGGGTGATGTGGAGGCCGATTTTAACCTACGTCTATGAGACAGTAAAGGTTAAAAGTTGAAACTTTTTCTTACAATTTCTCATCCCTGACCTACAGAGAATTGTAAAAAGAATTTACGAAGCTAGTTCTAGCAAGACATTCAGGATTGGACCATACACCATTGCCTCTGCTCTAGCATTAAAATTGTTTAATAACTTTGTGACCTTAGTTTTCTGCCATCTTTCTCGGCGTACGCCCCCCCCCCCCCCAAAGTAGAGTCGGTTCTAAACATATTTCGAAATTCTTAAATACAATGTGGAGGACAGGGACGGCTGTAAGGGGTGATGTGGAGGCCGTTTTAACCTACGTATATGAGACAGTAAAGGTTAAAAGTTGAAACTTTTTCTTACAATTTCTCATCCCTGACCTACAGAGAATTGTAAAAAGAATTTACGAAGCTAGTTCTAGCAAGACATTCAGGATTGGACCATACACTATTGCCTCTGCTCCAGCATTAAAATTGTTTATTAACTTTATGACCTTAGTTTGCTGCCATCTTTCTCGACATACGCCCCCCCTCAAAGTGGAGTCGGTTTTGAACATATTTCGACATTCTTAAATACAATGTGGAGGACAGGGACGGCTGTAAGGGGTGATGTGGAGGCCGATTTTAACCTACGTCTATGAGACAGTAAAGGTTAAAAGTTGAAACTTTTTCTTACAATTTCTCATCCCTGACCTACAGAGAATTGTAAAAAGAATTTACGAAGCTAGTTCTAGCAAGACATTCAGGATTGGACCATACACCATTGCCTCTGCTCTAGCATTAAAATTGTTTAATAACTTTGTGACCTTAGTTTTTTGCCATCTTTCTCGGCGTATGCCCCCCCCCAAAGTAGAGTCGGTTCTAAACATATTTAGAAATTCTTAAATACAATGTGGAGGACAGGGACGGCTGTAAGGGGTGATGTGGAGGCCGATTTTAACCTTCGTCTATGAGACAGTAAAGGTTAAAAGTTGAAAGTTTTTCTTACAATTTCTCATCCCTGGCCTACAGAGAATTGTAAAAAGAATTTACGAAGCTAGTTCTAGCAAGACATTCAGGATTGGACCATACACTATTGCCTCTGCTCTAGCATTAAAATTGTTTATTAACTTTGTGACCTTAGTTTTCTGCCATCTTTCTCGGCGTGCGGCCCCCCCCCAAAGTAGAGTCGGTTCTGAACATATTTCGAAATTCTTAAATACAATGTGGAGGACAGGGACGGCTGTAAGGGGTGATGTGGAGGCCGATTTTAACCTACGTCTATGAGACAGTAAAGGTTAAAAGTTGAAAGATTTTCTTACAATTTCTCATCCCTGACCTACAGGGATAGAAAAAAGAATTTACGAAGCTAGTTCTAGTAAGACATTCAGGAGTGGACCATACACTATTGCCTCTGCTCCAGCATTAAAATTGTTTATTAACTTTACGACCTTAGTTTGCTGCCATCTTTCTCGGCATACGCCCCCCCCTCAAAGTGGAGTCGGTTTTGAACATATTTCGACATTCTTAAATACAATGTGGAGGACAGGGACGGCTGTAAGGGGTGATGTGGAGGCCGATTTTAACCTACGTCTATGAGACAGTAAAGGTTAAAAGTTGAAACTTTTTCTTACAATTTCTCATCCCTGACCTACAGAGAATTGTAAAAAGAATTTACGAAGCTAGTTCTAGCAAGACATTCAGGATTGGACCATACACTATTGCCTCTGCTCTAGCATTAAAATTGTTTATTAACTTTGTGACCTTAGTTTTCTGCCATCTTTCTCGGCGTACGGCCCCCCCTCAAAGTAGAGTCGGTTCTGAACATATTTCGAAATTCTTAAATACAATGTGGAGGACAGGGACGGCTGTAAGGGGTGATGTGGAGGCCGATTTTAACCTACGTCTATGAGACAGTAAAGGTTAAAAGTTGAAAGTTTTTCTTACAATTTCTCATCCCTGACCTACAGGGAATAGAAAAAAGAATTTACGAAGCTAGTTCTAGTAAGACATTCAGGATTGGACCATACACTATTGCCTCTGCTCCAGCATTAAAATTGTTTATTAACTTTATGACCTTAGTTTGCTGCCATCTTTCTCGGCATATGCCCCCCCTCAAAGTGGAGTCGGTTTTAAACACATTGCGAGGATCTAGCCTCGTTTTTTGTTGAAAAGGTGGAGGCCATCTACAGGTCATTTTCTCAGCTTCCCATCAGGGAGGAAATGCCTACTTCTATGGCCCCAAAATCATTGCTAACCATCCCTAGTCCGACCAGGGATGAGTTTTTAGCTCTGACAACAAAAGTTAAATCCGGCTCTCCGGATGATCCTTTGCGACCTGCTCAATTCCGGGAACTTGCTGAATGTTGCTATCCTGCCCTTCATGATCTCATCAACATATCTTTCAGCTCCGGCAGTGTTCCCAAGGCCTGGAAACAGGCTGTGGTCATTCCGATCCTTAAGAAACCTACCCTCGATCCGACCAAACCAGAACACTACCGGCCCATTTCCCTTCTTCCTTGGCCAGCCAAGCTAGCGGAAGCTCATGCTAACCGCATTTTATCTGCTCACCTGCAAGAAACAAATCTACTGGATATTTCCCAGAATGGATTCCGTGCAGGTCATAGCACCGAAACAGCTCTCTTGGCTGTGGTGGAACACATAAGGAAGATGTTGGATCGGGGTCAGACGGCGGCACTGATCCTTTTGGATCTCAGTGCCGCTTTCGACACGGTGTCCCATCAGATTTTATTACATCGTCTGATGGAGGCTGGAGTCGGAGAGACGGCACTTGAGTGGTTTCGCTCTTTTCTTTAGGATCGAGGTTTTAAAGTGTCCACCCCCCCTTTTGTTTCTGCTTCACGTCCTATTCTTCAGGGTGTTCCCCAAGGTTCGGCTCTTAGTCCCACTTTATTTAATTTGTATGTTCAGCCTTTGGCGGAGGTTGCCCATAGTTTTGGTCTTTCCTTAGTGTCATACGCCGATGACACGCAGCTGGCGGTGGCACTGAATGGAGACTCCAGCATGGACGCCCCCACCTTCCAGTCAGCGTTAAAAGCTGTTGCTGGCTGGATGGCGGACAACCGATTACAACTAAATGCCTCTAAGACCGAGGTCATTATTTTCGGTAAGGAAAGTGGTCTATGGGGAGATCAATGGTGGCCTACTGATCTTGCCCCTGTGCCTACCCCTGTGAGTGAAGTCAGAAACCTTGGGGTGTGGTTCGACGACAAGCTTTCATTTATTTCCCATACCAAACGCGTGGCTGGCGTATGTTTTGGTACTTTGCATGGTCTGAGACCCATTTTTAAATTTTTCGATGCTGAGACAAGACAGATCATGGTCCAGGCTCTGGTTCTTACCAGACTGGACTATGCCAACTCTCTGTTTTTGGGCTTAAACCAGGCCGAACTGTCCCGTCTCCAGAGGGTTCAGAACGCGGCGGCTAGGATGCTTGTCGGCCTCCCGAAATTTGTCTCAGCTCGCCAAACCATCCGCAATCTTCATTGGCTTCCGATTGAGCAAAGAGTTAAGTTTAAAGCCCTCTGCTTAACTTTTAAAATCCTCAACCTAGCCTCTCCCCCGATCCTTGCACAGACTATTCTGCACTATGCTCCTACCAGAGCTCTTCGCTCTGCTAGTCTTAACCTTGCCATAGTGCCTCGTTTTAAAAGGGCTAGAGTGGGTGGTCGCTCGTTTTCAGTGCTGGCGGCTGCTCTTTGGAATTCTCTTCCAGCTCCACTCCGCTCAATTTCAGATCTGCTTCTTTTTAGGAAGACCTTGAAGACTTTTCTTTTTTCCACAGTTTAGTCTGTTTCTAGTCCAGCTTTCTTAATCGTGTTGTGTTATTCAGATCTCCAAGCGCCGGGACGCCTCTTGGCTGCGGCATCCGCGCGCTATATAAAAAATAGTTAACATAACATAACATAACATTTCGACATTCTTAAATACAATGTGGAGGACAGGGACGGCTGTAAGGGGTGATGTGGAGGCCAATTTTAACCTACGTCTATGAGACAGTAAAGGTTAAAAGTTGAAACTTTTTCTTACAATTTCTCATCCCTGACCTACAGAGAATTGTAAAAAGAATTTACGAAGCTAGTTCTAGCAAGACATTCAGGATTGGACCATACACCATTGCCTCTGCTCTAGCATTAAAATTGTTTAATAACTTTGTGACCTTAGTTTTCTGCCATCTTTCTCGGCGTATGCCCCCCCCCAAAGTAGAGTCGGTTCTAAACATATTTCGAAATTCTTAAATACAATGTGGAGGACAGGGACGGCTGTAAGGGGTGATGTGGAGGCCGATTTTAACCTACGTCTATGAGACAGTAAAGGTTAAAAGTTGAAAGTTTTTCTTACAATTTCTCATCCCTGACCTACAGAGAATTGTAAAAAGAATTTACGAAGCTAGTTCTAGCAAGACATTCAGGATTGGACCATACACTATTGCCTCTGCTCTAGCATTAAAATTGTTTATTAACTTTGTGACCTTAGTTTTCTGCCATCTTTCTCGGCGTACAGCCCCCCCTCAAAGTAGAGTCGGTTCTGAACATATTTCGAAATTCTTAAATACAATGTGGAGGACAGGGACGGCTGTAAGGGGTGATGTGGAGGCCGATTTTAACCTACGTCTATGAGACAGTAAAGGTTAAAAGTTGAAAGTTTTTCTTACAATTTCTCATCCCTGACCTACAGGGAATAGAAAAAAGAATTTACGAAGCTAGTTCAAGTAAGACATTCAGGATTGGACCATACACTATTGCCTCTGCTCCAGCATTAAAATTGTTTATTAACTTTATGACCTTAGTTTGCCGCCATCTTTCTCGGCATATGCCCCCCCCTCAAAGTGGAGTCGGTTTTGAACATATTTCGACATTCTTAAATACAATGTGGAGGACAGGGACGGCTGTAAGGGGTGATGTGGAGGCCGATTTTAACCTTCGTCTGAGACAGTAAAGGTTAAAAGTTGAAAGTTTTTCTTACAATTTCTCATCCCTGACCTACAGAGAATTGTAAAAAGAATTTACGAAGCTAGTTCTAGCAAGACATTCAGGATTGGACCATACACTATTGCCTCTGCTCTAGCATTAAAATTGTTTATTAACTTTGTGACCTTAGTTTTCTGCCATCTTTCTCGGCGTACGGCCCCCCCCCAAAAGTAGAGTCGGTTCTGAACATATTTCAAAATTCTTAAATACAATGTGGAGGACAGGGACGGCTGTAAGGGGTGATGTGGAGGCCGATTTTAACCTACGTCTATGAGACAGTAAAGGTTAAAAGTTGAAAGATTTTCTTACAATTTCTCATCCCTGACCTACAGGGATAGAAAAAAGAATTTACGAAGCTAGTTCTAGTAAGACATTCAGGAGTGGACCATACACTATTGCCTCTGCTCCAGCATTAAAATTGTTTATTAACTTTATGACCTTAGTTTGCTGCCATCTTTCTCGGCATACGCCCCTCCCTCAAAGTGGAGTCGGTTTTGAACATATTTCGACATTCTTAAATACAATGTGGAGGACAGGGACGGCTGTAAGGGGTGATGTGGAGGCCGATTTTAACCTACGTCTATGAGACAGTAAAGGTTAAAAGTTGAAACTTTTTCTTACAATTTCTCATCCCTGACCTACAGAGAATTGTAAAAGGAATTTACGAAGCTAGTTCTAGCAAGACATTCAGGATTGGACCATACACCATTGCCTCTGCTCTAGCATTAAAATTGTTTAATAACTTTGTGACCTTAGTTTTCTGCCATATTTCTCGGCGTATGCCCCCCCTCCCCCCCAAAGTAGAGTTGGTTCTAAACATATTTTGAAATTCTTAAATACAATGTGGAGGACAGGGACGGCTGTAAGGGGTGATGTGGAGGCCGATTTTAACCTACGTCTATGAGACAGTAAAGGTTAAAAGTTGAAAGTTTTTCTTACAATTTCTCATCCCTGACCTACAGGGAATAGAAAAAAGAATTTACGAAGCTAGTTCTAGTAAGACATTCAGGATTGGACCATACACTATTGCCTCTGCTCCAGCATTAAAATTGTTTATTAACTTTATGACCTTAGTTTGCTGCCATCTTTCTCGGCATATGCCCCCCCCCCCTCAAAGTGGAGTCGGTTTTGAACATATTTCGACATTCTTAAATACAATGTGGAGGACAGGGACGGCTGTAAGGGGTGATGTGGAGGCCGATTTTAACCTACGTCTATGAGACAGGAAAAGGTTAAAAGTTGAAACTTTTTCTTACAATTTCTCATCCCTGACCTACAGAGAATTGTAAAAAGAATTTACGAAGCTAGTTCTAGCAAGACATTCAGGATTGGACCATACACCATTGCCTCTGCTCTAGCATTAAAATTGTTTAATAACTTTGTGACCTTAGTTTTCTGCCATCTTTCTCGGCGTACGCCCCCCCCCCAAAGTAGAGTCGGTTCTAAACATATTTCGAAATTCTTAAATACAATGTGGAGGACAGGGACGGCTGTAAGGGGTGATGTGGAGGCCGATTTTAACCTATGTCTATGAGACAGTAAAGGTTAAAAGTTGAAAGTTTTTCTTACAATTTCTCATCCCTGACCTACAGGGATAGAAAAAAGAATTTACGAAGCTAGTTCTAGTAAGACATTCAGGAGTGGACCATACACTATTGCCTCTGCTCCAGCATTAAAATTGTTTATTAACTTTGTGACCTTAGTTTGCTGCCATCTTTCTCGGCATACGCCCCCCCCTCAAAGTGGAGTCGGTTTTGAACATATTTCGACATTCTTAAATACAATGTGGAGGACAGGGACGGCTGTAAGGGGTGATGTGGAGGCCGATTTTAACCTACGTCTATGAGACAGTAAAGGTTAAAAGTTGAAACTTTTTCTTACAATTTCTCATCCCTGACCTACAGAGAATTGTAAAAGGAATTTACGAAGCTAGTTCTAGCAAGACATTCAGGATTGGACCATACACCATTGCCTCTGCTCTAGCATTAAAATTGTTTAATAACTTTGTGACCTTAGTTTTCTGCCATATTTCTCGGCGTACGCCCCCCCCCCCTCCCCCCCAAAGTAGAGTCGGTTCTAAACATATTTCGAAATTCTTAAATACAATGTGGAGGACAGGGACGGCTGTAAGGGGTGATGTGGAGGCCGATTTTAACCTACGTCTATGAGACAGTAAAGGTTAAAAGTTGAAAGTTTTTCTTACAATTTCTCATCCCTGACCTACAGGGAATAGAAAAAAGAATTTACGAAGCTAGTTCTAGTAAGACATTCAGGATTGGACCATACACTATTGCCTCTGCTCCAGCATTAAAATTGTTTATTAACTTTATGACCTTAGTTTGCTGCCATCTTTCTCGGCATATGCCCCCCCCCCCTCAAAGTGGAGTCGGTTTTGAACATATTTCGACATTCTTAAATACAATGTGGAGGACAGGGACGGCTGTAAGGGGTGATGTGGAGGCCGATTTTAACCTACGTCTATGAGACAGGAAAAGGTTAAAAGTTGAAACTTTTTCTTACAATTTCTCATCCCTGACCTACAGAGAATTGTAAAAAGAATTTACGAAGCTAGTTCTAGCAAGACATTCAGGATTGGACCATACACCATTGCCTCTGCTCTAGCATTAAAATTGTTTAATAACTTTGTGACCTTAGTTTTCTGCCATCTTTCTCGGCGTACGCCCCCCCCCCCAAAGTAGAGTCGGTTCTAAACATATTTCGAAATTCTTAAATACAATGTGGAGGACAGGGACGGCTGTAAGGGGTGATGTGGAGGCCGTTTTAACCTACGTCTATGAGACAGTAAAGGTTAAAAGTTGAAACTTTTTCTTACAATTTCTCATCCCTGACCTACAGAGAATTGTAAAAAGAATTTACGAAGCTAGTTCTAGCAAGACATTCAGGATTGGACCATACACTATTGCCTCCGCTCCAGCATTAAAATTGTTTATTAACTTTATGACCTTAGTTTGCTGCCATCTTTCTCGGCATACGCCCCCCCTCAAAGTGGAGTCGGTTTTGAACATATTTCGACATTCTTAAATACAATGTGGAGGACAGGGACGGCTGTAAGGGGTGATGTGGAGGCCGATTTTAACCTACGTCTATGAGACAGTAAAGGTTAAAAGTTGAAACTTTTTCTTACAATTTCTCATCCCTGACCTACAGAGAATTGTAAAAAGAATTTACGAAGCTAGTTCTAGCAAGACATTCAGGATTGGACCATACACCATTGCCTCTGCTCTAGCATTAAAATTGTTTAATAACTTTGTGACCTTAGTTTTCTGCCATCTTTCTCGGCGTATGCCCCCCCCCAAAGTAGAGTCGGTTCTAAACATATTTCGAAATTCTTAAATACAATGTGGAGGACAGGGACGGCTGTAAGGGGTGATGTGGAGGCCGATTTTAACCTTCGTCTATGAGACAGTAAAGGTTAAAAGTTGAAAGTTTTTCTTACAATTTCTCATCCCTGACCTACAGAGAATTGTAAAAAGAATTTACGAAGCTAGTTCTAGCAAGACATTCAGGATTGGACCATACACTATTGCCTCTGCTCTAGCATTAAAATTGTTTATTAACTTTGTGACCTTAGTTTTCTGCCATCTTTCTCAGCGTACGGCCCCCCCCCAAAGTAGAGTCGGTTCTGAACATATTTCGAAATTCTTAAATACAATGTGGAGGACAGGGACGGCTGTAAGGGGTGATGTGGAGGCCGATTTTAACCTACGTCTATGAGACAGTAAAGGTTAAAAGTTGAAAGATTTTCTTACAATTTCTCATCCCTGACCTACAGGGATAGAAAAAAGAATTTATGAAGCTAGTTCTAGTAAGACATTCAGGAGTGGACCATACACTATTGCCTCTGCTCCAGCATTAAAATTGTTTATTAACTTTATGACCTTAGTTTGCTGCCATCTTTCTCGGCATACGCCCCCCCTCAAAGTGGAGTCGGTTTTGAACATATTTCGACATTCTTAAATACAATGTGGAGGACAGGGACGGCTGTAAGGGGTGATGTGGAGCCCGATTTTAACCTACGTCTATGAGACAGTAAAGGTTAAAAGTTGAAACTTTTTCTTACAATTTCTCATCCCTGACCTACAGAGAATTGTAAAAAGAATTTACGGAGCTAGTTCTAGCAAGACATTCAGGATTGGACCATACACCATTGCCTCTGCTCTAGCATTAAAATTGTTTAATAACTTTGTGACCTTAGTTTTCTGCCATATTTCTCGGCGTACGCCCCCCCCCCCAAAGTAGAGTCGGTTCTAAACATATTTCGAAATTCTTAAATACAATGTGGAGGACAGGGACGGCTGTAAGGGGTGATGTGGAGGCCGATTTTAACCTATGTCTATGAGACAGTAAAGGTTAAAAGTTGAAAGTTTTTCTTACAATTTCTCATCCCTGACCTACAGGGAATAGAAAAAAGAATTTACGAAGCTAGTTCTAGTAAGACATTCAGGATTAGACCATACACTATTGCCTCTGCTCCAGCATTAAAATTGTTTATTAACTTTATGACCTTAGTTTGCTGCCATCTTTCTCGGCATATGCCCCCCCCTCAAAGTGGAGTCGGTTTTGAACATATTTCGACATTCTTAAATACAATGTGGAGGACAGGGACGGCTGTAAGGGGTGATGTGGAGGCCGATTTTAACCTACGTCTATGAGACAGTAAAGGTTAAAAGTTGAAACTTTTTCTTACAATTTCTCATCCCTGACCTACAGGGAATAGAAAAAAGAATTTACGAAGCTAGTTCTAGTAAGACATTCAGGATTGGACCATACACTATTGCCTCTGCTCCAGCATTAAAATTGTTTATTAACTTTATGACCTTAGTTTGCTGCCATCTTTCTCGGCATATGCCCCCCCTCAAAGTGGAGTCGGTTTTAAACACATTGCGAGGATCTAGCCTCGTTTTTTGTTGAAAAGGTGGAGGCCATCTACAGGTCATTTTCTCAGCTTCCCATCAGGGAGGAAATGCCTACTTCTATGGCCCCAAAATCATTGCTAACCATCCCTAGTCCGACCAGGGATGAGTTTTTAGCTCTGACAACAAAAGTTAAATCCGGCTCTCCGGATGATCCTTTGCGACCTGCTCAATTCCGGGAACTTGCTGAATGTTGCTATCCTGCCCTTCATGATCTCATCAACATATCTTTCAGCTCCGGCAGTGTTCCCAAGGCCTGGAAACAGGCTGTGGTCATTCCGATCCTTAAGAAACCTACCCTCGATCCGACCAAACCAGAACACTACCGGCCCATTTCCCTTCTTCCTTGGCCAGCCAAGCTAGCGGAAGCTCATGCTAACCGCATTTTATCTGCTCACCTGCAAGAAACAAATCTACTGGATATTTCCCAGAATGGATTCCGTGCAGGTCATAGCACCGAAACAGCTCTCTTGGCTGTGGTGGAACACATAAGGAAGATGTTGGATCGGGGTCAGACGGCGGCACTGATCCTTTTGGATCTCAGTGCCGCTTTCGACACGGTGTCCCATCAGATTTTATTACATCGTCTGATGGAGGCTGGAGTCGGAGAGACGGCACTTGAGTGGTTTCGCTCTTTTCTTTAGGATCGAGGTTTTAAAGTGTCCACCCCCCCTTTTGTTTCTGCGTCACGTCCTATTCTTCAGGGTCTTCCCCAAGGTTCGGCTCTTAGTCCCACTTTATTTAATTTGTATGTTCAGCCTTTGGCGGAGGTTGCCCATAGTTTTGGTCTTTCCTTAGTGTCATACGCCGATGACACGCAGCTGGCGGTGGCACTGAATGGAGACTCCAGCATGGACGCCCCCACCTTCCAGTCAGCGTTAAAAGCTGTTGCTGGCTGGATGGCGGACAACCGATTACAACTAAATGCCTCTAAGACCGAGGTCATTATTTTCGGTAAGGAAAGTGGTCTATGGGGAGATCAATGGTGGCCTACTGATCTTGGCCCTGTGCCTACCCCTGTGAGTGAAGTCAGAAACCTTGGGGTGTGGTTCGACGACAAGCTTTCATTTATTTCCCATACCAAACGCGTGGCTGGCGTATGTTTTGGTACTTTGCATGGTCTGAGACCCATTTTTAAATTTTTCGATGCTGAGACAAGACAGATCATGGTCCAGGCTCTGGTTCTTACCAGACTGGACTATGCCAACTCTCTGTTTTTGGGCTTAAACCAGGCCGAACTGTCCCGTCTCCAGAGGGTTCAGAACGCGGCGGCTAGGATGCTTGTCGGCCTCCCGAAATTTGTCTCAGCTCGCCAAACCATCCGCAATCTTCATTGGCTTCCGATTGAGCAAAGAGTTAAGTTTAAAGCCCTCTGCTTAACTTTTAAAATCCTCAACCTAGCCTCTCCCCCGATCCTTGCACAGACTATTCTGCACTATGCTCCTACCAGAGCTCTTCGCTCTGCTAGTCTTAACCTTGCCATAGTGCCTCGTTTTAAAAGGGCTAGAGTGGGTGGTCGCTCGTTTTCAGTGCTGGCGGCTGCTCTTTGGAATTCTCTTCCAGCTCCACTCCGCTCAATTTCAGATCTGCTTCTTTTTAGGAAGACCTTGAAGACATTTCTTTTTTCCACAGTTTAGTCTGTTTCTAGTCCAGCTTTCTTAATCGTGTTGTGTTATTCAGATCTCCAAGCGCCGGGACGCCTCTTGGCTGCGGCATCCGCGCGCTATATAAAAAATAGTTAACATAACATAACATAACATTTCGACATTCTTAAATACAATGTGGAGGACAGGGACGGCTGTAAGGGGTGATGTGGAGGCCGATTTTAACCTACGTCTATGAGACAGTAAAGGTTAAAAGTTGAAACTTTTTCTTACAATTTCTCATCCCTGACCTACAGAGAATTGTAAAAAGAATTTACGAAGCTAGTTCTAGCAAGACATTCAGGATTGGACCATACACCATTGCCTCTGCTCTAGCATTAAAATTGTTTAATAACTTTGTGACCTTAGTTTTCTGCCATCTTTCTCGGCGTATGCCCCCCCCCAAAGTAGAGTCGGTTCTAAACATATTTCGAAATTCTTAAATACAATGTGGAGGACAGGGACGGCTGTAAGGGGTGATGTGGAGGCCGATTTTAACCTACGTCTATGAGACAGTAAAGGTTAAAAGTTGAAAGTTTTTCTTACAATTTCTCATCCCTGACCTACAGAGAATTGTAAAAAGAATTTACGAAGCTAGTTCTAGCAAGACATTCAGGATTGGACCATACACTATTGCCTCTGCTCTAGCATTAAAATTGTTTATTAACTTTGTGACCTTAGTTTTCTGCCATCTTTCTCGGCGTACAGCCCCCCCTCAAAGTAGAGTCAGTTCTGAACATATTTCGAAATTCTTAAATACAATGTGGAGGACGGGGACGGCTGTAAGGGGTGATGTGGAGGCCGATTTTAACCTACGTCTATGAGACAGTAAAGGTTAAAAGTTGAAAGTTTTTCTTACAATTTCTCATCCCTGACCTACAGGGAATAGAAAAAAGAATTTACGAAGCTAGTTCAAGTAAGACATTCAGGATTGGACCATACACTATTGCCTCTGCTCCAGCATTAAAATTGTTTATTAACTTTATGACCTTAGTTTGCCGCCATCTTTCTCGGCATACGCCCCCCCCTCAAAGTGGAGTCGGTTTTGAACATATTTCGACATTCTTAAATACAATGTGGAGGACAGGGACGGCTGTAAGGGGTGATGTGGAGGCCGATTTTAACCTTCGTCTGAGACAGTAAAGGTTAAAAGTTGAAAGTTTTTCTTACAATTTCTCATCCCTGACCTACAGAGAATTGTAAAAAGAATTTACAAAGCTAGTTCTAGCAAGACATTCAGGATTGGACCATACACTATTGCCTCTGCTCTAGCATTAAAATTGTTTATTAACTTTGTGACCTTAGTTTTCTGCCATCTTTCTCGGCGTACGGCCCCCCCCCAAAAGTAGAGTCGGTTCTGAACATATTTCAAAATTCTTAAATACAATGTGGAGGACAGGGACGGCTGTAAGGGGTGATGTGGAGGCCGATTTTAACCTACGTCTATGAGACAGTAAAGGTTAAAAGTTGAAAGATTTTCTTACAATTTCTCATCCCTGACCTACAGGGATAGAAAAAAGAATTTACGAAGCTAGTTCTAGTAAGACATTCAGGAGTGGACCATACACTATTGCCTCTGCTCCAGCATTAAAATTGTTTATTAACTTTATGCCCTTAGTTTGCTGCCATCTTTCTCGGCATACGCCCCCCCCTCAAAGTGGAGTCGGTTTTGAACATATTTCGACATTCTTAAATACAATGTGGAGGACAGGGACGGCTGTAAGGGGTGATGTGGAGGCCGATTTTAACCTACGTCTATGAGACAGTAAAGGTTAAAAGTTGAAACTTTTTCTTACAATTTCTCATCCCTGACCTACAGAGAATTGTAAAAGGAATTTACGAAGCTAGTTCTAGCAAGACATTCAGGATTGGACCATACACCATTGCCTCTGCTCTAGCATTAAAATTGTTTAATAACTTTGTGACCTTAGTTTTCTGCCATATTTCTCGGCGTACGCCCCCCCCCCTCCCCCCCAAAGTAGAGTCGGTTCTAAACATATTTCGAAATTCTTAAATACAATGTGGAGGACAGGGACGGCTGTAAGGGGTGATGTGGAGGCCGATTTTAACCTACGTCTATGAGACAGTAAAGGTTAAAAGTTGAAAGTTTTTCTTACAATTTCTCATCCCTGACCTACAGAGAATTGTAAAAAGAATTTACGAAGCTAGTTCTAGCAAGACATTCAGGATTGGACCATACACTATTGCCTCTGCTCTAGCATTAAAATTGTTTATTAACTTTGTGACCTTAGTTTTCTGCCATCTTTCTCGGCGTACAGCCCCCCCTCAAAGTAGAGTCGGTTCTGAACATATTTCGAAATTCTTAAATACAATGTGGAGGACAGGGACGGCTGTAAGGGGTGATGTGGAGGCCGATTTTAACCTACGTCTATGAGACAGTAAAGGTTAAAAGTTGAAAGTTTTTCTTACAATTTCTCATCCCAGACCTACAGGGAATAGAAAAAAGAATTTACGAAGCTAGTTCAAGTAAGACATTCAGGATTGGACCATACACTATTGCCTCTGCTCCAGCATTAAAATTGTTTATTAACTTTATGACCTTAGTTTGCCGCCATCTTTCTCGGCATACGCCCCCCCCTCAAAGTGGAGTCGGTTTTGAACATATTTCGACATTCTTAAATACAATGTGGAGGACAGGGACGGCTGTAAGGGGTGATGTGGAGGCCGATTTTAACCTTCGTCTGAGACAGTAAAGGTTAAAAGTTGAAACTTTTTCTTACAATTTCTCATCCCTGACCTACAGAGAATTGTAAAAAGAATTTACAAAGCTAGTTCTAGCAAGACATTCAGGATTGGACCATACACTATTGCCTCTGCTCTAGCATTAAAATTGTTTATTAACTTTGTGACCTTAGTTTTCTGCCATCTTTCTCGGCGTACGGCCCCCCCCCAAAAGTAGAGTCGGTTCTGAACATATTTCAAAATTCTTAAATACAATGTGGAGGACAGGGACGGCTGTAAGGGGTGATGTGGAGGCCGATTTTAACCTACGTCTATGAGACAGTAAAGGTTAAAAGTTGAAAGATTTTCTTACAATTTCTCATCCCTGACCTACAGGGATAGAAAAAAGAATTTACGAAGCTAGTTCTAGTAAGACATTCAGGAGTGGACCATACACTATTGCCTCTGCTCCAGCATTAAAATTGTTTATTAACTTTATGACCTTAGTTTGCTGCCATCTTTCTCGGCATACGCCCCCCCCTCAAAGTGGAGTCGGTTTTGAACATATTTCGACATTCTTAAATACAATGTGGAGGACAGGGACGGCTGTAAGGGGTGATGTGGAGGCCGATTTTAACCTACGTCTATGAGACAGTAAAGGTTAAAAGTTGAAACTTTTTCTTACAATTTCTCATCCCTGACCTACAGAGAATTGTAAAAGGAATTTACGAAGCTAGTTCTAGCAAGACATTCAGGATTGGACCATACACCATTGCCTCTGCTCTAGCATTAAAATTGTTTAATAACTTTGTGACCTTAGTTTTCTGCCATATTTCTCGGCGTACGCCCCCCCCCTCCCCCCCAAAGTAGAGTCGGTTCTAAACATATTTCGAAATTCTTAAATACAATGTGGAGGACAGGGACGGCTGTAAGGGGTGATGTGGAGGCCGATTTTAACCTACGTCTATGAGACAGTAAAGGTTAAAAGTTGAAAGTTTTTCTTACAATTTCTCATCCCTGACCTACAGGGAATAGAAAAAAGAATTTACGAAGCTAGTTCTAGTAAGACATTCAGGATTGGACCATACACTATTGCCTCTGCTCCAGCATTAAAATTGTTTATTAACTTTATGACCTTAGTTTGCTGCCATCTTTCTCGGCATATGCCCCCCCCCCCTCAAAGTGGAGTCGGTTTTGAACATATTTCGACATTCTTAAATACAATGTGGAGGACAGGGACGGCTGTAAGGGGTGATGTGGAGGCCGATTTTAACCTACGTCTATGAGACAGGAAAAGGTTAAAAGTTGAAACTTTTTCTTACAATTTCTCATCCCTGACCTACAGAGAATTGTAAAAAGAATTTACGAAGCTAGTTCTAGCAAGACATTCAGGATTGGACCATACACCATTGCCTCTGCTCTAGCATTAAAATTGTTTAATAACTTTGTGACCTTAGTTTTCTGCCATCTTTCTCGGCGTACGCCCCCCCCCCCAAAGTAGAGTCGGTTCTAAACATATTTCGAAATTCTTAAATACAATGTGGAGGACAGGGACGGCTGTAAGGGGTGATGTGGAGGCCGTTTTAACCTACGTCTATGAGACAGTAAAGGTTAAAAGTTGAAACTTTTTCTTACAATTTCTCATCCCTGACCTACAGAGAATTGTAAAAAGAATTTACGAAGCTAGTTCTAGCAAGACATTCAGGATTGGACCATACACTATTGCCTCCGCTCCAGCATTAAAATTGTTTATTAACTTTATGACCTTAGTTTGCTGCCATCTTTCTCGGCATACGCCCCCCCTCAAAGTGGAGTCGGTTTTGAACATATTTCGACATTCTTAAATACAATGTGGAGGACAGGGACGGCTGTAAGGGGTGATGTGGAGGCCGATTTTAACCTACGTCTATGAGACAGTAAAGGTTAAAAGTTGAAACTTTTTCTTACAATTTCTCATCCCTGACCTACAGAGAATTGTAAAAAGAATTTACGAAGCTAGTTCTAGCAAGACATTCAGGATTGGACCATACACCATTGCCTCTGCTCTAGCATTAAAATTGTTTAATAACTTTGTGACCTTAGTTTTCTGCCATCTTTCTCGGCGTATGCCCCCCCCCAAAGTAGAGTCGGTTCTAAACATATTTCGAAATTCTTAAATACAATGTGGAGGACAGGGACGGCTGTAAGGGGTGATGTGGAGGCCGATTTTAACCTTCGTCTATGAGACAGTAAAGGTTAAAAGTTGAAAGTTTTTCTTACAATTTCTCATCCCTGACCTACAGAGAATTGTAAAAAGAATTTACGAAGCTAGTTCTAGCAAGACATTCAGGATTGGACCATACACTATTGCCTCTGCTCTAGCATTAAAATTGTTTATTAACTTTGTGACCTTAGTTTTCTGCCATCTTTCTCAGCGTACGCCCCCCCCCCAAAGTAGAGTCGGTTCTGAACATATTTCGAAATTCTTAAATACAATGTGGAGGACAGGGACGGCTGTAAGGGGTGATGTGGAGGCCGATTTTAACCTACGTCTATGAGACAGTAAAGGTTAAAAGTTGAAAGATTTTCTTACAATTTCTCATCCCTGACCTACAGGGATAGAAAAAAGAATTTATGAAGCTAGTTCTAGTAAGACATTCAGGAGTGGACCATACACTATTGCCTCTGCTCCAGCATTAAAATTGTTTATTAACTTTATGACCTTAGTTTGCTGCCATCTTTCTCGGCATACGCCCCCCCTCAAAGTGGAGTCGGTTTTGAACATATTTCGACATTCTTAAATACAATGTGGAGGACAGGGACGGCTGTAAGGGGTGATGTGGAGCCCGATTTTAACCTACGTCTATGAGACAGTAAAGGTTAAAAGTTGAAACTTTTTCTTACAATTTCTCATCCCTGACCTACAGAGAATTGTAAAAAGAATTTACGGAGCTAGTTCTAGCAAGACATTCAGGATTGGACCATACACCATTGCCTCTGCTCTAGCATTAAAATTGTTTAATAACTTTGTGACCTTAGTTTTCTGCCATATTTCTCGGCGTACGCCCCCCCCCCCAAAGTAGAGTCGGTTCTAAACATATTTCGAAATTCTTAAATACAATGTGGAGGACAGGGACGGCTGTAAGGGGTGATGTGGAGGCCGATTTTAACCTATGTCTATGAGACAGTAAAGGTTAAAAGTTGAAAGTTTTTCTTACAATTTCTCATCCCTGACCTACAGGGAATAGAAAAAAGAATTTACGAAGCTAGTTCTAGTAAGACATTCAGGATTAGACCATACACTATTGCCTCTGCTCCAGCATTAAAATTGTTTATTAACTTTATGACCTTAGTTTGCTGCCATCTTTCTCGGCATATGCCCCCCCTCAAAGTGGAGTCGGTTTTGAACATATTTCGACATTCTTAAATACAATGTGGAGGACAGGGACGGCTGTAAGGGGTGATGTGGAGGCCGATTTTAACCTACGTCTATGAGACAGTAAAGGTTAAAAGTTGAAACTTTTTCTTACAATTTCTAATCCCTGACCTACAGAGAATTGTAAAAAGAATTTACGAAGCTAGTTCTAGCAAGACATTCAGGATTGGACCATACACCATTGCCTCTGCTCTAGCATTAAAATTGTTTAATAACTTTGTGACTTTAGTTTTCTGCCATCTTTCTCGGCGTACGCCCCCCCCCCCAAAGTAGAGTCGGTTCTAAACATATTTCGAAATTCTTAAATACAATGTGGAGGACAGGGACGGCTGTAAGGGGTGATGTGGAGGCCGTTTTAACCTACGTCTATGAGACAGTAAAGGTTAAAAGTTGAAACTTTTTCTTACAATTTCTCATCCCTGACCTACAGAGAATTGTAAAAAGAATTTACGAAGCTAGTTCTAGCAAGACATTCAGGATTGGACCATACACTATTGCCTCTGCTCCAGCATTAAAATTGTTTATTAACTTTATGACCTTAGTTAGCTGCCATCTTTCTCAGCATACGCCCCCCCTCAAAGTGGAGTTGGTTTTGAACATATTTCGACATTCTTAAATACAATGTGGAGGACAGGGACGGCTGTAAGGGGTGATGTGGAGGCCGATTTTAACCTACGTCTATGAGACAGTAAAGGTTAAAAGTTGAAACTTTTTCTTACAATTTCTCATCCCTGACCTACAGAGAATTGTAAAAAGAATTTACGAAGCTAGTTCTAGCAAGACATTCAGGATTGGACCATACACCATTGCCTCTGCTCTAGCATTAAAATTGTTTAATAACTTTGTGACCTTAGTTTTCTGCCATCTTTCTCGGCGTATGCCCCCCCCCCCAAAGTAGAGTCGGTTCTAAACATATTTCAAAATTCTTAAATACAATGTGGAGGACAGGGACGGCTGTAAGGGGTGATGTGGAGGCCGATTTTAACCTTCGTCTATGAGACAGTAAAGGTTAAAAGTTGAAAGTTTTTCTTACAATTTCTCATCCCTGACCTACAGAGAATTGTAAAAAGAATTTACGAAGCTAGTTCTAGCAAGACATTCAGGATTGGACCATACACCATTGCCTCTGCTCTAGCATTAAAATTGTTTAATAACTTTGTGACCTTAGTTTTCTGCCATCTTTCTCGGCGTATCCCCCCCCCAAAGTAGAGTCGGTTCTAAACATATTTCAAAATTCTTAAATACAATGTGGAGGACAGGGACGGCTGTAAGGGGTGATGTGGAGGCCGATTTTAACCTACGTCTATGAGACAGTAAAGGTTAAAAGTGGAAAGTTTTTCTTACAATTTCTCATCCCTGACCTACAGAGAATTGTAAAAAGAATTTACGAAGCTAGTTCTAGCAAGACATTCAGGATTGGACCATACACTATTGCCTCTGCTCTAGCATTAAAATTGTTTATTAACTTTGTGACCTTAGTTTTCTGCCATCTTTCTCGGCGTACGCCCCCCCCCCCCAAAGTAGAGTCGGTTCTGAACATATTTCGAAATTCTTAAATACAATGTGGAGGACAGGGACGGCTGTAAGGGGTGATGTGGAGGCCGATTTTAACCTACGTCTATGAGACAGTAAAGGTTAAAAGTTGAAAGTTTTTCTTACAATTTCTCATCCCTGACCTACAGGGAATAGAAAAAAGAATTTACGAAGCTAGTTCTAGTAAGACATTCAGGATTGGACCATACACTATTGCCTCTGCTCCAGCATTAAAATTGTTTATTAACTTTATGACCTTAGTTTGCTGCCATCTTTCTCGGCATATGCCCCCCCCTCAAAGTGGAGTCGGTTTTGAACATATTTCGACATTCTTAAATACAATGTGGAGAACAGGGACGGCTGTAAGGGGTGATGTGGAGGCCGATTTTAACCTACGTCTATGAGACAGTAAAGGTTAAAAGTTGAAAGTTTTTCTTACAATTTCTCATCCCTGACCTACAGAGAATTGTAAAAAGAATTTACGAAGCTAGTTCTAGCAAGACATTCAGGATTGGACCATACACTATTGCCTCTGCTCTAGCATTAAAATTGTTTATTAACTTTGTGACCTTAGTTTTCTGCCATCTTTCTCGGCGTACGGCCCCCCCTCAAAGTAGAGTCGGTTCTGAACATATTTCGAAATTCTTAATTACAATGTGGAGGACAGGGACGGCTGTAAGGGGTGATGTGGAGGCCGATTTTAACCTACGTCTATGAGACAGTAAAGGTTAAAAGTTGAAAGTTTTTCTTACAATTTCTCATCCCTGACCTACAGGGAATAGAAAAAAGAATTTACGAAGCTAGTTCTAGTAAGACATTCAGGATTGGACCATACACTATTGCCTCTGCTCCAGCATTAAAATTGTTTATTAACTTTATGACCTTAGTTTGCTGCCATCTTTCTCGGCATATGCCCCCCCTCAAACTGGAGTCGGTTTTGAACATATTTCGACATTCTTAAATACAATGTGGAGGACAGGGACGGCTGTAAGGGGTGATGTGGAGGCCGATTTTAACCTACGTCTATGAGACAGTAAAGGTTAAAAGTTGAAACTTTTTCTTACAATTTCTCATCCCTGACCTACAGAGAATTGTAAAAAGAATTTACGAAGCTAGTTCTAGCAAGACATTCAGGATTGGACCATACACCATTGCCTCTGCTCTAGCATTAAAATTGTTTAATAACTTTGTGACCTTAGTTTTCTGCCATCTTTCTCGGCGTATGCCCCCCCCCAAAGTAGAGTCGGTTCTAAACATATTTCGAAATTCTTAAATACAATGTGGAGGACAGGGACGGCTGTAAGGGGTGATGTGGAGGCCGATTTTAACCTACGTCTATGAGACAGTAAAGGTTAAAAGTTGAAAGTTTTTCTTACAATTTCTCATCCCTGACCTACAGGGATAGAAAAAAGAATTTACGAAGCTAGTTCTAGTAAGACATTCAGGAGTGGACCATACACTATTGCCTCTGCTCCAGCATTAAAATTGTTTATTAACTTTATGACCTTAGTTTGCTGCCATCTTTCTCGGCATACGCCCCCCCCCTCAAAGTGGAGTCGGTTTTGAACATATTTCGACATTCTTAAATACAATGTGGAGGACAGGGACGGCTGTAAGGGGTGATGTGGAGGCCGATTTTAACCTACGTCTATGAGACAGTAAAGGTTAAAAGTTGAAACTTTTTCTTACAATTTCTCATCCCTGACCTACAGAGAATTGTAAAAGGAATTTACAAAGCTAGTTCTAGCAAGACATTCAGGATTGGACCATACACCATTGCCTCTGCTCTAGCATTAAAATTGTTTAATAACTTTGTGACCTTAGTTTTCTGCCATATTTCTCGGCGTACGCCCCCCCCCCCCAAAGTAGAGTCGGTTCTAAACATATTTCAAAATTCTTAAATACAATGTGGAGGACAGGGACGGCTGTAAGGGGTGATGTGGAGGCCGATTTTAACCTATGTCTATGAGACAGTAAAGGTTAAAAGTTGAAAGTTTTTCTTACAATTTCTCATCCCTGACCTACAGGGAATAGAAAAAAGAATTTACGAAGCTAGTTCTAGTAAGACATTCAGGATTGGACCATACACTATTGCCTCTGCTCCAGCATTAAAATTGTTTATTAACTTTATGACCTTAGTTTGCTGCCATCTTTCTCGGCATATGCCCCCCCCCTCAAAGTGGAGTCGGTTTTGAACATATTTCGACATTCTTAAATACAATGTGGAGGACAGGGACGGCTGTAAGGGGTGATGTGGAGGCCGATTTTAACCTACGTCTATGAGACAGTAAAGGTTAAAAGTTGAAACTTTTTCTTACAATTTCTCATCCCTGACCTACAGAGAATTGTAAAAAGAATTTACGAAGCTAGTTCTAGCAAGACATTCAGGATTGGACCATACACCATTGCCTCTGCTCTAGCATTAAAATTGTTTAATAACTTTGTGACCTTAGTTTTCTGCCATCTTTCTCGGCGTACGCCCCCCCCCCCAAAGTAGAGTCGGTTCTAAACATATTTCGAAATTCTTAAATACAATGTGGAGGACAGGGACGGCTGTAAGGGGTGATGTGGAGGCCGTTTTAACCTACGTCTATGAGACAGTAAAGGTTAAAAGTTGAAACTTTTTCTTACAATTTCTCATCCCTGACCTACAGAGAATTGTAAAAAGAATTTACGAAGCTAGTTCTAGCAAGACATTCAGGATTGGACCATACACTATTGCCTCTGCTCCAGCATTAAAATTGTTTATTAACTTTATGACCTTAGTTTGCTGCCATCTTTCTCGGCATACGCCCCCCCCTCAAAGTGGAGTCGGTTTTGAACATATTTCGACATTCTTAAATACAATGTGGAGGACAGGGACGGCTGTAAGGGGTGATGTGGAGGCCGATTTTAACCTACGTCTATGAGACAGTAAAGGTTAAAAGTTGAATCTTTTTCTTACAATTTCTCATCCCTGACCTACAGAGAATTGTAAAAAGAATTTACGAAGCTAGTTCTAGCAAGACATTCAGGATTGGACCATACACCATTGCCTCTGCTCTAGCATTAAAATTGTTTAATAACTTTGTGACCTTAGTTTTCTGCCATCTTTCTCGGCGTATGCCCCCCCCCAAAGTAGAGTCGGTTCTAAACATATTTCGAAATTCTTAAATACAATGTGGAGGACAGGGACGGCTGTAAGGGGTGATGTGGAGGCCGATTTTAACCTTCGTCTATGAGACAGTAAAGGTTAAAAGTTGAAAGTTTTTCTTACAATTTCTCATCCCTGACCTACAGAGAATTGTAAAAAGAATTTACGAAGCTAGTTCTAGCAAGACATTCAGGATTGGACCATACACTATTGCCTCTGCTCTAGCATTAAAATTGTTTATTAACTTTGTGACCTTAGTTTTCTGCCATCTTTCTCGGCGTACGGCCCCCCCCCAAAGTAGAGTCGGTTCTGAACATATTTCGAAATTCTTAAATACAATGTGGAGGACAGGGACGGCTGTAAGGGGTGATGTGGAGGCCGATTTTAACCTACGTCTATGAGACAGTAAAGGTTAAAAGTTGAAAGATTTTCTTACAATTTCTCATCCCTGACCTACAGGGATAGAAAAAAGAATTTACGAAGCTAGTTCTAGTAAGACATTCAGGAGTGGACCATACACTATTGCCTCTGCTCCAGCATTAAAATTGTTTATTAACTTTATGACCTTAGTTTGCTGCCATCTTTCTCGGCATACGCCCCCCCCTCAAAGTGGAGTCGGTTTTGAACATATTTCGAAATTCTTAAATACAATGTGGAGGACAGGGACGGCTGTAAGGGGTGATGTGGAGGCCGATTTTAACCTACGTCTATGAGACAGTAAAGGTTAAAAGTTGAAAGTTTTTTTTACAATTTCTCATCCCTGACCTACAGGGAATAGAAAAAAGAATTTACGAAGCTAGTTCTAGTAAGACATTCAGGATTGGACCATACACTATTGCCTCTGCTCCAGCATTAAAATTGTTTATTAACTTTATGACCTTAGTTTGCTGCCATCTTTCTCGGCATATGCCCCCCCTCAAAGTGGAGTCGGTTTTGAACATATTTCGACATTCTTAAATACAATGTGGAGGACAGGGACGGCTGTAAGGGGTGATGTGGAGGCCGATTTTAACCTACGTCTATGAGACAGTAAAGGTTAAAAGTTGAAACTTTTTCTTACAATTTCTCATCCCTGACCTACAGAGAATTGTAAAAAGAATTTACGAAGCTAGTTCTAGCAAGACATTCAGGATTGGACCATACACCATTGCCTCTGCTCTAGCATTAAAATTGTTTAATAACTTTGTGACCTTAGTTTTCTGCCATATTTCTCGGCGTACGCGCCCCCCTCCCCCCCAAAGTAGAGTCGGTTCTAAACATATTTCGAAATTCTTAAATACAATGTGGAGGACAGGGACGGCTGTAAGGGGTGATGTGGAGGCCGATTTTAACCTACGTCTATGAGACAGTAAAGGTTAAAAGTTGAAAGTTTTTCTTACAATTTCTCATCCCTGACCTACAGGGAATAGAAAAAAGAATTTACGAAGCTAGTTCTAGTAAGACATTCAGGATTGGACCATACACTATTGCCTCTGCTCCAGCATTAAAATTGTTTATTAACTTTATGACCTTAGTTTGCTGCCATCTTTCTCGGCATATGCCCCCCCCCCCTCAAAGTGGAGTCGGTTTTGAACATATTTCGACATTCTTAAATACAATGTGGAGGACAGGGACGGCTGTAAGGGGTGATGTGGAGGCCGATTTTAACCTAGGTCTATGAGACAGGAAAAGGTTAAAAGTTGAAACTTTTTCTTACAATTTCTCATCCCTGACCTACAGAGAATTGTAAAAAGAATTTACGAAGCTAGTTCTAGCAAGACATTCAGGATTGGACCATACACCATTGCCTCTGCTCTAGCATTAAAATTGTTTAATAACTTTGTGACCTTAGTTTTCTGCCATCTTTCTCGGCGTACGCCCCCCCCCCAAAGTAGAGTCGGTTCTAAACATATTTCGAAATTCTTAAATACAATGTGGAGGACAGGGACGGCTGTAAGGGGTGATGTGGAGGCCGTTTTAACCTACGTCTATGAGACAGTAAAGGTTAAAAGTTGAAACTTTTTCTTACAATTTCTCATCCCTGACCTACAGAGAATTGTAAAAAGAATTTACGAAGCTAGTTCTAGCAAGACATTCAGGATTGGACCATACACTATTGCCTCCGCTCCAGCATTAAAATTGTTTATTAACTTTATGACCTTAGTTTGCTGCCATCTTTCTCGGCATACGCCCCCCCTAAAAGTGGAGTCGGTTTTGAACATATTTCGACATTCTTAAATACAATGTGGAGGACAGGGACGGCTGTAAGGGGTGATGTGGAGGCCGATTTTAACCTACGTCTATGAGACAGTAAAGGTTAAAAGTTGAAACTTTTTCTTACAATTTCTCATCCCTGACCTACAGAGAATTGTAAAAAGAATTTACGAAGCTAGTTCTAGCAAGACATTCAGGATTGGACCATACACCATTGCCTCTGCTCTAGCATTAAAATTGTTTAATAACTTTGTGACCTTAGTTTTCTGCCATCTTTCTCGGCGTATGCCCCCCCCCAAAGTAGAGTCGGTTCTAAACATATTTCAAAATTCTTAAATACAATGTGGAGGACAGGGACGGCTGTAAGGGATGATGTGGAGGCCGATTTTAACCTTCGTCTATGAGACAGTAAAGGTTAAAAGTTGAAAGTTTTTCTTACAATTTCTCATCCCTGACCTACAGAGAATTGTAAAAAGAATTTACGAAGCTAGTTCTAGCAAGACATTCAGGATTGGACCATACACCATTGCCTCTGCTCTAGCATTAAAATTGTTTAATAACTTTGTGACCTTAGTTTTCTGCCATCTTTCTCGGCGTATGCCCCCCCCCAAAGTAGAGTCGGTTCTAAACATATTTCAAAATTCTTAAATACAATGTGGAGGACAGGGACGGCTGTAAGGGGTGATGTGGAGGCCGATTTTAACCTACGTCTATGAGACAGTAAAGGTTAAAAGTGGAAAGTTTTTCTTACAATTTCTCATCCCTGACCTACAGAGAATTGTAAAAAGAATTTACGAAGCTAGTTCTAGCAAGACATTCAGGATTGGACCATACACTATTGCCTCTGCTCTAGCATTAAAATTGTTTATTAACTTTGTGACCTTAGTTTTCTGCCATCTTTCTCGGCGTACGCCCCCCCCCCCAAAGTAGAGTCGGTTCTGAACATATTTCGAAATTCTTAAATACAATGTGGAGGACAGGGACGGCTGTAAGGGGTGATGTGGAGGCCGATTTTAACCTACGTCTATGAGACAGTAAAGGTTAAAAGTTGAAAGTTTTTCTTACAATTTCTCATCCCTGACCTACAGGGAATAGAAAAAAGAATTTACGAAGCTAGTTCTAGTAAGACATTCAGGATTGGACCATACACTATTGCCTCTGCTCCAGCATTAAAATTGTTTATTAACTTTATGACCTTAGTTTGCTGCCATCTTTCTCGGCATATGCCCCCCCCTCAAAGTGGAGTCGGTTTTGAACATATTTCGACATTCTTAAATACAATGTGGAGAACAGGGACGGCTGTAAGGGGTGATGTGGAGGCCGATTTTAACCTACGTCTATGAGACAGTAAAGGTTAAAAGTTGAAAGTTTTTCTTACAATTTCTCATCCCTGACCTACAGAGAATTGTAAAAAGAATTTACGAAGCTAGTTCTAGCAAGACATTCAGGATTGGACCATACACTATTGCCTCTGCTCTAGCATTAAAATTGTTTATTAACTTTGTGACCTTAGTTTTCTGCCATCTTTCTCGGCGTACGGCCCCCCCTCAAAGTAGAGTCGGTTCTGAACATATTTCGAAATTCTTAATTACAATGTGGAGGACAGGGACGGCTGTAAGGGGTGATGTGGAGGCCGATTTTAACCTACGTCTATGAGACAGTAAAGGTTAAAAGTTGAAAGTTTTTCTTACAATTTCTCATCCCTGACCTACAGGGAATAGAAAAAAGAATTTACGAAGCTAGTTCTAGTAAGACATTCAGGATTGGACCATACACTATTGCCTCTGCTCCAGCATTAAAATTGTTTATTAACTTTATTACCTTAGTTTGCTGCCATCTTTCTCGGCATATGCCCCCCCTCAAACTGGAGTCGGTTTTGAACATATTTCGACATTCTTAAATACAATGTGGAGGACAGGGACGGCTGTAAGGGGTGATGTGGAGGCCGATTTTAACCTACGTCTATGAGACAGTAAAGGTTAAAAGTTGAAACTTTTTCTTACAATTTCTCATCCCTGACCTACAGAGAATTGTAAAAAGAATTTACGAAGCTAGTTCTAGCAAGACATTCAGGATTGGACCATACACCATTGCCTCTGCTCTAGCATTAAAATTGTTTAATAACTTTGTGACCTTAGTTTTCTGCCATCTTTCTCGGCGTATGCCCCCCCCCCAAAGTAGAGTCGGTTCTAAACATATTTCGAAATTCTTAAATACAATGTGGAGGACAGGGACGGCTGTAAGGGGTGATGTGGAGGCCGATTTTAACCTACGTCTATGAGACAGTAAAGGTTAAAAGTTGAAAGTTTTTCTTACAATTTCTCATCCCTGACCTACAGGGAATAGAAAAAAGAATTTACGAAGCTAGTTCTAGTAAGACATTCAGGAGTGGACCATACACTATTGCCTCTGCTCCAGCATTAAAATTGTTTATTAACTTTATGACCTTAGTTTGCTGCCATCTTTCTCGGCATACGCCCCCCCCCTCAAAGTGGAGTCGGTTTTGAACATATTTCGACATTCTTAAATACAATGTGGAGGACAGGGACGGCTGTAAGGGGTGATGTGGAGGCCGATTTTAACCTACGTCTATGAGACAGTAAAGGTTAAAAGTTGAAACTTTTTCTTACAATTTCTCATCCCTGACCTACAGAGAATTGTAAAAGGAATTTACAAAGCTAGTTCTAGCAAGACATTCAGGATTGGACCATACACCATTGCCTCTGCTCTAGCATTAAAATTGTTTAATAACTTTGTGACCTTAGTTTTCTGCCATATTTCTCGGCGTACGCCCCCCCCCCCAAAGTAGAGTCGGTTCTAAACATATTTCGAAATTCTTAAATACAATGTGGAGGACAGGGACGGCTGTAAGGGGTGATGTGGAGGCCGATTTTAACCTATGTCTATGAGACAGTAAAGGTTAAAAGTTGAAAGTTTTTCTTACAATTTCTCATCCCTGACCTACAGGGAATAGAAAAAAGAATTTACGAAGCTAGTTCTAGTAAGACATTCAGGATTGGACCATACACTATTGCCTCTGCTCCAGCATTAAAATTGTTTATTAACTTTATGACCTTAGTTTGCTGCCATCTTTCTCGGCATATGCCCCCCCCCTCAAAGTGGAGTCGGTTTTGAACATATTTCGACATTCTTAAATACAATGTGGAGGACAGGGACGGCTGTAAGGGGTGATGTGGAGGCCGATTTTAACCTACGTCTATGAGACAGTAAAGGTTAAAAGTTGAAACTTTTTCTTACAATTTCTCATCCCTGACCTACAGAGAATTGTAAAAAGAATTTACGAAGCTAGTTCTAGCAAGACATTCAGGATTGGACCATACACCATTGCCTCTGCTCTAGCATTAAAATTGTTTAATAACTTTGTGACCTTAGTTTTCTGCCATCTTTCTCGGCGTACGCCCCCCCCCCCAAAGTAGAGTCGGTTCTAAACATATTTCGAAATTCTTAAATACAATGTGGAGGACAGGGACGGCTGTAAGGGGTGATGTGGAGGCCGTTTTAACCTACGTCTATGAGACAGTAAAGGTTAAAAGTTGAAACTTTTTCTTACAATTTCTCATCCCTGACCTACAGAGAATTGTAAAAAGAATTTACGAAGCTAGTTCTAGCAAGACATTCAGGATTGGACCATACACTATTGCCTCTGCTCCAGCATTAAAATTGTTTATTAACTTTATGACCTTAGTTTGCTGCCATCTTTCTCGGCATACGCCCCCCCCTCAAAGTGGAGTCGGTTTTGAACATATTTCGACATTCTTAAATACAATGTGGAGGACAGGGACGGCTGTAAGGGGTGATGTGGAGGCCGATTTTAACCTACGTCTATGAGACAGTAAAGGTTAAAAGTTGAATCTTTTTCTTACAATTTCTCATCCCTGACCTACAGAGAATTGTAAAAAGAATTTACGAAGCTAGTTCTAGCAAGACATTCAGGATTGGACCATACACCATTGCCTCTGCTCTAGCATTAAAATTGTTTAATAACTTTGTGACCTTAGTTTTCTGCCATCTTTCTCGGCGTATGCCCCCCCCCAAAGTAGAGTCGGTTCTAAACATATTTCGAAATTCTTAAATACAATGTGGAGGACAGGGACGGCTGTAAGGGGTGATGTGGAGGCCGATTTTAACCTTCGTCTATGAGACAGTAAAGGTTAAAAGTTGAAAGTTTTTCTTACAATTTCTCATCCCTGACCTACAGAGAATTGTAAAAAGAATTTACGAAGCTAGTTCTAGCAAGACATTCAGGATTGGACCATACACTATTGCCTCTGCTCTAGCATTAAAATTGTTTATTAACTTTGTGACCTTAGTTTTCTGCCATCTTTCTCGGCGTACGGCCCCCCCCCAAAGTAGAGTCGGTTCTGAACATATTTCGAAATTCTTAAATACAATGTGGAGGACAGGGACGGCTGTAAGGGGTGATGTGGAGGCCGATTTTAACCTACGTCTATGAGACAGTAAAGGTTAAAAGTTGAAAGATTTTCTTACAATTTCTCATCCCTGACCTACAGGGATAGAAAAAAGAATTTACGAAGCTAGTTCTAGTAAGACATTCAGGAGTGGACCATACACTATTGCCTCTGCTCCAGCATTAAAATTGTTTATTAACTTTATGACCTTAGTTTGCTGCCATCTTTCTCGGCATACGCCCCCCCCTCAAAGTGGAGTCGGTTTTGAACATATTTCGAAATTCTTAAATACAATGTGGAGGACAGGGACGGCTGTAAGGGGTGATGTGGAGGCCGATTTTAACCTACGTCTATGAGACAGTAAAGGTTAAAAGTTGAAAGTTTTTTTTACAATTTCTCATCCCTGACCTACAGGGAATAGAAAAAAGAATTTACGAAGCTAGTTCTAGTAAGACATTCAGGATTGGACCATACACTATTGCCTCTGCTCCAGCATTAAAATTGTTTATTAACTTTATGACCTTAGTTTGCTGCCATCTTTCTCGGCATATGCCCCCCCTCAAAGTGGAGTCGGTTTTGAACATATTTCGACATTCTTAAATACAATGTGGAGGACAGGGACGGCTGTAAGGGGTGATGTGGAGGCCGATTTTAACCTACGTCTATGAGACAGTAAAGGTTAAAAGTTGAAACTTTTTCTTACAATTTCTCATCCCTGACCTACAGAGAATTGTAAAAAGAATTTACGAAGCTAGTTCTAGCAAGACATTCAGGATTGGACCATACACCATTGCCTCTGCTCTAGCATTAAAATTGTTTAATAACTTTGTGACCTTAGTTTTCTGCCATATTTCTCGGCGTACGCCCCCCCCCCTCCCCCCCAAAGTAGAGTCGGTTCTAAACATATTTCGAAATTCTTAAATACAATGTGGAGGACAGGGACGGCTGTAAGGGGTGATGTGGAGGCCGATTTTAACCTACGTCTATGAGACAGTAAAGGTTAAAAGTTGAAAGTTTTTCTTACAATTTCTCATCCCTGACCTACAGGGAATAGAAAAAAGAATTTACGAAGCTAGTTCTAGCAAGACATTCAGGATTGGACCATACACCATTGCCTCTGCTCTAGCATTAAAATTGTTTAATAACTTTGTGACCTTAGTTTTCTGCCATCTTTCTCGGCGTATGCCCCCCCCCAAAGTAGAGTCGGTTCTAAACATATTTCAAAATTCTTAAATACAATGTGGAGGACAGGGACGGCTGTAAGGGGTGATGTGGAGGCCGATTTTAACCTACGTCTATGAGACAGTAAAGGTTAAAAGTGGAAAGTTTTTCTTACAATTTCTCATCCCTGACCTACAGAGAATTGTAAAAAGAATTTACGAAGCTAGTTCTAGCAAGACATTCAGGATTGGACCATACACTATTGCCTCTGCTCTAGCATTAAAATTGTTTATTAACTTTGTGACCTTAGTTTTCTGCCATCTTTCTCGGCGTACGCCCCCCCCCCCAAAGTAGAGTCGGTTCTGAACATATTTCGAAATTCTTAAATACAATGTGGAGGACAGGGACGGCTGTAAGGGGTGATGTGGAGGCCGATTTTAACCTACGTCTATGAGACAGTAAAGGTTAAAAGTTTAAAGTTTTTCTTACAATTTCTCATCCCTGACCTACAGGGAATAGAAAAAAGAATTTACGAAGCTAGTTCTAGTAAGACATTCAGGATTGGACCATACACTATTGCCTCTGCTCCAGCATTAAAATTGTTTATTAACTTTATGACCTTAGTTTGCTGCCATCTTTCTCGGCATATGCCCCCCCCTCAAAGTGGAGTCGGTTTTGAACATATTTCGACATTCTTAAATACAATGTGGAGAACAGGGACGGCTGTAAGGGGTGATGTGGAGGCCGATTTTAACCTACGTCTATGAGACAGTAAAGGTTAAAAGTTGAAAGTTTTTCTTACAATTTCTCATCCCTGACCTACAGAGAATTGTAAAAAGAATTTACGAAGCTAGTTCTAGCAAGACATTCAGGATTGGACCATACACTATTGCCTCTGCTCTAGCATTAAAATTGTTTATTAACTTTGTGACCTTAGTTTTCTGCCATCTTTCTCGGCGTACGGCCCCCCCTCAAAGTAGAGTCGGTTCTGAACATATTTCGAAATTCTTAATTACAATGTGGAGGACAGGGACGGCTGTAAGGGGTGATGTGGAGGCCGATTTTAACCTACGTCTATGAGACAGTAAAGGTTAAAAGTTGAAAGTTTTTCTTACAATTTCTCATCCCTGACCTACAGGGAATAGAAAAAAGAATTTACGAAGCTAGTTCTAGTAAGACATTCAGGATTGGACCATACACTATTGCCTCTGCTCCAGCATTAAAATTGTTTATTAACTTTATGACCTTAGTTTGCTGCCATCTTTCTCGGCATATGCCCCCCCTCAAACTGGAGTCGGTTTTGAACATATTTCGACATTCTTAAATACAATGTGGAGGACAGGGACGGCTGTAAGGGGTGATGTGGAGGCCGATTTTAACCTACGTCTATGAGACAGTAAAGGTTAAAAGTTGAAACTTTTTCTTACAATTTCTCATCCCTGACCTACAGAGAATTGTAAAAAGAATTTACGAAGCTAGTTCTAGCAAGACATTCAGGATTGGACCATACACCATTGCCTCTGCTCTAGCATTAAAATTGTTTAATAACTTTGTGACCTTAGTTTTCTGCCATCTTTCTCGGCGTATGCCCCCCCCCAAAGTAGAGTCGGTTCTAAACATATTTAGAAATTCTTAAATACAATGTGGAGGACAGGGACGGCTGTAAGGGGTGATGTGGAGGCCGATTTTAACCTACGTCTATGAGACAGTAAAGGTTAAAAGTTGAAAGTTTTTCTTACAATTTCTCATCCCTGACCTACAGGGATAGAAAAAAGAATTTACGAAGCTAGTTCTAGTAAGACATTCAGGAGTGGACCATACACTATTGCCTCTGCTCCAGCATTAAAATTGTTTATTAACTTTATGACCTTAGTTTGCTGCCATCTTTCTCGGCATACGCCCCCCCCCTCAAAGTGGAGTCGGTTTTGAACATATTTCGACATTCTTAAATACAATGTGGAGGACAGGGACGGCTGTAAGGGGTGATGTGGAGGCCGATTTTAACCTACGTCTATGAGACAGTAAAGGTTAAAAGTTGAAACTTTTTCTTACAATTTCTCATCCCTGACCTACAGAGAATTGTAAAAGGAATTTACAAAGCTAGTTCTAGCAAGACATTCAGGATTGGACCATACACCATTGCCTCTGCTCTAGCATTAAAATTGTTTAATAACTTTGTGACCTTAGTTTTCTGCCATATTTCTCGGCGTACGCCCCCCCCCCCCCAAAGTAGAGTCGGTTCTAAACATATTTCGAAATTCTTAAATACAATGTGGAGGACAGGGACGGCTGTAAGGGGTGATGTGGAGGCCGATTTTAACCTATGTCTATGAGACAGTAAAGGTTAAAAGTTGAAAGTTTTTCTTACAATTTCTCATCCCTGACCTACAGGGAATAGAAAAAAGAATTTACGAAGCTAGTTCTAGTAAGACATTCAGGATTGGACCATACACTATTGCCTCTGCTCCAGCATTAAAATTGTTTATTAACTTTATGACCTTAGTTTGCTGCCATCTTTCTCGGCATATGCCCCCCCCCTCAAAGTGGAGTCGGTTTTGAACATATTTCGACATTCTTAAATACAATGTGGAGGACAGGGACGGCTGTAAGGGGTGATGTGGAGGCCGATTTTAACCTACGTCTATGAGACAGTAAAGGTTAAAAGTTGAAACTTTTTCTTACAATTTCTCATCCCTGACCTACAGAGAATTGTAAAAAGAATTTACGAAGCTAGTTCTAGCAAGACATTCAGGATTGGACCATACACCATTGCCTCTGCTCTAGCATTAAAATTGTTTAATAACTTTGTGACCTTAGTTTTCTGCCATCTTTCTCGGCGTACGCCCCCCCCCCCAAAGTAGAGTCGGTTCTAAACATATTTCGAAATTCTTAAATACAATGTGGAGGACAGGGACGGCTGTAAGGGGTGATGTGGAGGCCGTTTTAACCTACGTCTATGAGACAGTAAAGGTTAAAAGTTGAAACTTTTTCTTACAATTTCTCATCCCTGACCTACAGAGAATTGTAAAAAGAATTTACGAAGCTAGTTCTAGCAAGACATTCAGGATTGGACCATACACTATTGCCTCTGCTCCAGCATTAAAATTGTTTATTAACTTTATGACCTTAGTTTGCTGCCATCTTTCTCGGCATACGCCCCCCCCTCAAAGTGGAGTCGGTTTTGAACATATTTCGACATTCTTAAATACAATGTGGAGGACAGGGACGGCTGTAAGGGGTGATGTGGAGGCCGATTTTAACCTACGTCTATGAGACAGTAAAGGTTAAAAGTTGAATCTTTTTCTTACAATTTCTCATCCCTGACCTACAGAGAATTGTAAAAAGAATTTACGAAGCTAGTTCTAGCAAGACATTCAGGATTGGACCATACACCATTGCCTCTGCTCTAGCATTAAAATTGTTTAATAACTTTGTGACCTTAGTTTTCTGCCATCTTTCTCGGCGTATGCCCCCCCCCAAAGTAGAGTCGGTTCTAAACATATTTCGAAATTCTTAAATACAATGTGGAGGACAGGGACGGCTGTAAGGGGTGATGTGGAGGCCGATTTTAACCTTCGTCTATGAGACAGTAAAGGTTAAAAGTTGAAAGTTTTTCTTACAATTTCTCATCCCTGACCTACAGAGAATTGTAAAAAGAATTTACGAAGCTAGTTCTAGCAAGACATTCAGGATTGGACCATACACTATTGCCTCTGCTCTAGCATTAAAATTGTTTATTAACTTTGTGACCTTAGTTTTCTGCCATCTTTCTCGGCGTACGGCCCCCCCCCAAAGTAGAGTCGGTTCTGAACATATTTCGAAATTCTTAAATACAATGTGGAGGACAGGGACGGCTGTAAGGGGTGATGTGGAGGCCGATTTTAACCTACGTCTATGAGACAGTAAAGGTTAAAAGTTGAAAGATTTTCTTACAATTTCTCATCCCTGACCTACAGGGATAGAAAAAAGAATTTACGAAGCTAGTTCTAGTAAGACATTCAGGAGTGGACCATACACTATTGCCTCTGCTCCAGCATTAAAATTGTTTATTAACTTTATGACCTTAGTTTGCTGCCATCTTTCTCGGCATACGCCCCCCCCTCAAAGTGGAGTCGGTTTTGAACATATTTCGAAATTCTTAAATACAATGTGGAGGACAGGGACGGCTGTAAGGGGTGATGTGGAGGCCGATTTTAACCTACGTCTATGAGACAGTAAAGGTTAAAAGTTGAAAGTTTTTTTTACAATTTCTCATCCCTGACCTACAGGGAATAGAAAAAAGAATTTACGAAGCTAGTTCTAGTAAGACATTCAGGATTGGACCATACACTATTGCCTCTGCTCCAGCATTAAAATTGTTTATTAACTTTATGACCTTAGTTTGCTGCCATCTTTCTCGGCATATGCCCCCCCTCAAAGTGGAGTCGGTTTTGAACATATTTCGACATTCTTAAATACAATGTGGAGGACAGGGACGGCTGTAAGGGGTGATGTGGAGGCCGATTTTAACCTACGTCTATGAGACAGTAAAGGTTAAAAGTTGAAACTTTTTCTTACAATTTCTCATCCCTGACCTACAGAGAATTGTAAAAAGAATTTACGAAGCTAGTTCTAGCAAGACATTCAGGATTGGACCATACACCATTGCCTCTGCTCTAGCATTAAAATTGTTTAATAACTTTGTGACCTTAGTTTTCTGCCATATTTCTCGGCGTACGCCCCCCCCTCCCCCCCAAAGTAGAGTCGGTTCTAAACATATTTCGAAATTCTTAAATACAATGTGGAGGACAGGGACGGCTGTAAGGGGTGATGTGGAGGCCGATTTTAACCTACGTCTATGAGACAGTAAAGGTTAAAAGTTGAAAGTTTTTCTTACAATTTCTCATCCCTGACCTACAGGGAATAGAAAAAAGAATTTACGAAGCTAGTTCTAGTAAGACATTCAGGATTGGACCATACACTATTGCCTCTGCTCCAGCATTAAAATTGTTTATTAACTTTATGACCTTAGTTTGCTGCCATCTTTCTCGGCATATGCCCCCCCCCCCTCAAAGTGGAGTCGGTTTTGAACATATTTCGACATTCTTAAATACAATGTGGAGGACAGGGACGGCTGTAAGGGGTGATGTGGAGGCCGATTTTAACCTACGTCTATGAGACAGGAAAAGGTTAAAAGTTGAAACTTTTTCTTACAATTTCTCATCCCTGACCTACAGAGAATTGTAAAAAGAATTTACGAAGCTAGTTCTAGCAAGACATTCAGGATTGGACCATACACCATTGCCTCTGCTCTAGCATTAAAATTGTTTAATAACTTTGTGACCTTAGTTTTCTGCCATCTTTCTCGGCGTACGCCCCCCCCCCAAAGTAGAGTCGGTTCTAAACATATTTCGAAATTCTTAAATACAATGTGGAGGACAGGGACGGCTGTAAGGGGTGATGTGGAGGCCGTTTTAACCTACGTCTATGAGACAGTAAAGGTTAAAAGTTGAAACTTTTTCTTACAATTTCTCATCCCTGACCTACAGAGAATTGTAAAAAGAATTTACGAAGCTAGTTCTAGCAAGACATTCAGGATTGGACCATACACTATTGCCTCCGCTCCAGCATTAAAATTGTTTATTAACTTTATGACCTTAGTTTGCTGCCATCTTTCTCGGCATACGCCCCCCCTCAAAGTGGAGTCGGTTTTGAACATATTTCGACATTCTTAAATACAATGTGGAGGACAGGGACGGCTGTAAGGGGTGATGTGGAGGCCGATTTTAACCTACGTCTATGAGACAGTAAAGGTTAAAAGTTGAAACTTTTTCTTACAATTTCTCATCCCTGACCTACAGAGAATAGTAAAAAGAATTTACGAAGCTAGTTCTAGCAAGACATTCAGGATTGGACCATACACCATTGCCTCTGCTCTAGCATTAAAATTGTTTAATAACTTTGTGACCTTAGTTTTCTGCCATCTTTCTCGGCGTATGCCCCCCCCCAAAGTAGAGTCGGTTCTAAACATATTTCCAAATTCTTAAATACAATGTGGAGGACAGGGACGGCTGTAAGGGGTGATGTGGAGGCCGATTTTAACCTTCGTCTATGAGACAGTAAAGGTTAAAAGTTGAAAGTTTTTCTTACAATTTCTCATCCCTGACCTACAGAGAATTGTAAAAAGAATTTACGAAGCTAGTTCTAGCAAGACATTCAGGATTGGACCATACACTATTGCCTCTGCTCTAGCATTAAAATTGTTTATTAACTTTGTGACCTTAGTTTTCTGCCATCTTTCTCAGCGTACGGCCCCCCCCCAAAGTAGAGTCGGTTCTGAACATATTTCGAAATTCTTAAATACAATGTGGAGGACAGGGACGGCTGTAAGGGGTGATGTGGAGGCCGATTTTAACCTACGTCTATGAGACAGTAAAGGTTAAAAGTTGAAAGATTTTCTTACAATTTCTCATCCCTGACCTACAGGGATAGAAAAAAGAATTTATGAAGCTAGTTCTAGTAAGACATTCAGGAGTGGACCATACACTATTGCCTCTGCTCCAGCATTAAAATTGTTTATTAACTTTATGACCTTAGTTTGCTGCCATCTTTCTCGGCATACGCCCCCCCTCAAAGTGGAGTCGGTTTTGAACATATTTCGACATTCTTAAATACAATGTGGAGGACAGGGACGGCTGTAAGGGGTGATGTGGAGCCCGATTTTAACCTACGTCTATGAGACAGTAAAGGTTAAAAGTTGAAACTTTTTCTTACAATTTCTCATCCCTGACCTACAGAGAATTGTAAAAAGAATTTACGGAGCTAGTTCTAGCAAGACATTCAGGATTGGACCATACACCATTGCCTCTGCTCTAGCATTAAAATTGTTTAATAACTTTGTGACCTTAGTTTTCTGCCATATTTCTCGGCGTACGCCCCCCCCCCCAAAGTAGAGTCGGTTCTAAACATATTTCGAAATTCTTAAATACAATGTGGAGGACAGGGACGGCTGTAAGGGGTGATGTGGAGGCCGATTTTAACCTATGTCTATGAGACAGTAAAGGTTAAAAGTTGAAAGTTTTTCTTACAATTTCTCATCCCTGACCTACAGGGAATAGAAAAAAGAATTTACGAAGCTAGTTCTAGTAAGACATTCAGGATTAGACCATACACTATTGCCTCTGCTCCAGCATTAAAATTGTTTATTAACTTTATGACCTTAGTTTGCTGCCATCTTCCTCGGCATATGCCCCCCCCTCAAAGTGGAGTCGGTTTTGAACATATTTCGACATTCTTAAATACAATGTGGAGGACAGGGACGGCTGTAAGGGGTGATGTGGAGGCCGATTTTAACCTACGTCTATGAGACAGTAAAGGTTAAAAGTTGAAACTTTTTCTTACAATTTCTAATCCCTGACCTACAGAGAATTGTAAAAAGAATTTACGAAGCTAGTTCTAGCAAGACATTCAGGATTGGACCATACACCATTGCCTCTGCTCTAGCATTAAAATTGTTTAATAACTTTGTGACTTTAGTTTTCTGCCATCTTTCTCGGCGTACGCCCCCCCCCCCCAAAGTAGAGTCGGTTCTAAACATATTTCGAAATTCTTAAATACAATGTGGAGGACAGGGACGGCTGTAAGGGGTGATGTGGAGGCCGTTTTAACCTACGTCTATGAGACAGTAAAGGTTAAAAGTTGAAACTTTTTCTTACAATTTCTCATCCCTGACCTACAGAGAATTGTAAAAAGAATTTACGAAGCTAGTTCTAGCAAGACATTCAGGATTGGACCATACACTATTGCCTCTGCTCCAGCATTAAAATTGTTTATTAACTTTATGACCTTAGTTAGCTGCCATCTTTCTCAGCATACGCCCCCCCTCAAAGTGGAGTTGGTTTTGAACATATTTCGACATTCTTAAATACAATGTGGAGGACAGGGACGGCTGTAAGGGGTGATGTGGAGGCCGATTTTAACCTACGTCTATGAGACAGTAAAGGTTAAAAGTTGAAACTTTTTCTTACAATTTCTCATCCCTGACCTACAGAGAATTGTAAAAAGAATTTACGAAGCTAGTTCTAGCAAGACATTCAGGATTGGACCATACACCATTGCCTCTGCTCTAGCATTAAAATTGTTTAATAACTTTGTGACCTTAGTTTTCTGCCATCTTTCTCGGCGTATGCCCCCCCCCCAAAGTAGAGTCGGTTCTAAACATATTTCAAAATTCTTAAATACAATGTGGAGGACAGGGACGGCTGTAAGGGGTGATGTGGAGGCCGATTTTAACCTTCGTCTATGAGACAGTAAAGGTTAAAAGTTGAAAGTTTTTCTTACAATTTCTCATCCCTGACCTACAGAGAATTGTAAAAAGAATTTACGAAGCTAGTTCTAGCAAGACATTCAGGATTGGACCATACACCATTGCCTCTGCTCTAGCATTAAAATTGTTTAATAACTTTGTGACCTTAGTTTTCTGCCATCTTTCTCGGCGTATGCCCCCCCCCAAAGTAGAGTCGGTTCTAAACATATTTCAAAATTCTTAAATACAATGTGGAGGACAGGGACGGCTGTAAGGGGTGATGTGGAGGCCGATTTTAACCTACGTCTATGAGACAGTAAAGGTTAAAAGTGGAAAGTTTTTCTTACAATTTCTCATCCCTGACCTACAGAGAGTTGTAAAAAGAATTTACGAAGCTAGTTCTAGCAAGACATTCAGGATTGGACCATACACTATTGCCTCTGCTCTAGCATTAAAATTGTTTATTAACTTTGTGACCTTAGTTTTTTGCCATCTTTCTCGGCGTACGCCCCCCCCCCCAAAGTAGAGTCGGTTCTGAACATATTTCGAAATTCTTAAATACAATGTGGAGGACAGGGACGGCTGTAAGGGGTGATGTGGAGGCCGATTTTAACCTACGTCTATGAGACAGTAAAGGTTAAAAGTTGAAAGTTTTTCTTACAATTTCTCATCCCTGACCTACAGGGAATAGAAAAAAGAATTTACGAAGCTAGTTCTAGTAAGACATTCAGGATTGGACCATACACTATTGCCTCTGCTCCAGCATTAAAATTGTTTATTAACTTTATGACCTTAGTTTGCTGCCATCTTTCTCGGCATATGCCCCCCCCTCAAAGTGGAGTCGGTTTTGAACATATTTCGACATTCTTAAATACAATGTGGAGAACAGGGACGGCTGTAAGGGGTGATGTGGAGGCCGATTTTAACCTACGTCTATGAGACAGTAAAGGTTAAAAGTTGAAAGTTTTTCTTACAATTTCTCATCCCTGACCTACAGAGAATTGTAAAAAGAATTTACGAAGCTAGTTCTAGCAAGACATTCAGGATTGGACCATACACTATTGCCTCTGCTCTAGCATTAAAATTGTTTATTAACTTTGTGACCTTAGTTTTCTGCCATCTTTCTCGGCGTACGGCCCCCCCTCAAAGTAGAGTCGGTTCTGAACATATTTCGAAATTCTTAATTACAATGTGGAGGACAGGGACGGCTGTAAGGGGTGATGTGGAGGCCGATTTTAACCTACGTCTATGAGACAGTAAAGGTTAAAAGTTGAAGGTTTTTCTTACAATTTCTCATCCCTGACCTACAGGGAATAGAAAAAAGAATTTACGAAGCTAGTTCTAGTACGACATTCAGGATTGGACCATACACTATTGCCTCTGCTCCAGCATTAAAATTGTTTATTAACTTTATGACCTTAGTTTGCTGCCATCTTTCTCGGCATATGCCCCCCCTCAAAGTGGAGTCGGTTTTGAACATATTTCGACATTCTTAAATACAATGTGGAGGACAGGGACGGCTGTAAGGGGTGATGTGGAGGCCGATTTTAACCTACGTCTATGAGACAGTAAAGGTTAAAAGTTGAAACTTTTTCTTACAATTTTTTCATCCCTGACCTACAGAGAATTGTAAAAAGAATTTACGAAGCTAGTTCTAGCAAGACATTCAGGATTGGACCATACACCATTGCCTCTGCTCTAGCATTAAAATTGTTTAATAACTTTGTGACCTTAGTTTTCTGCCATCTTTCTCGGCGTATGCCCCCCCCCAAAGTAGAGTCGGTTCTAAACATATTTCGAAATTCTTAAATACAATGTGGAGGACAGGGACGGCTGTAAGGGGTGATGTGGAGGCCGATTTTAACCTACGTCTATGAGACAGTAAAGGTTAAAAGTTGAAAGTTTTTCTTACAATTTCTCATCCCTGACCTACAGGGATAGAAAAAAGAATTTACGAAGCTAGTTCTAGTAAGACATTCAGGAGTGGACCATACACTATTGCCTCTGCTCCAGCATTAAAATTGTTTATTAACTTTATGACCTTAGTTTGCTGCCATCTTTCTCGGCATACGCCCCCCCCCTCAAAGTGGAGTCGGTTTTGAACATATTTCGACATTCTTAAATACAATGTGGAGGACAGGGACGGCTGTAAGGGGTGATGTGGAGGCCGATTTTAACCTACGTCTATGAGACAGTAAAGGTTAAAAGTTGAAACTTTTTCTTACAATTTCTCATCCCTGACCTACAGAGAATTGTAAAAGGAATTTACGAAGCTAGTTCTAGCAAGACATTCAGGATTGGACCATACACCATTGCCTCTGCTCTAGCATTAAAATTGTTTAATAACTTTGTGACCTTAGTTTTCTGCCATATTTCTCGGCGTACGCCCCCCCCCCCAAAGTAGAGTCGGTTCTAAACATATTTCGAAATTCTTAAATACAATGTGGAGGACAGGGACGGCTGTAAGGGGTGATGTGGAGGCCGATTTTAACCTATGTCTATGAGACAGTAAAGGTTAAAAGTTGAAAGTTTTTCTTACAATTTCTCATCCCTGACCTACAGGGAATAGAAAAAAGAATTTACGAAGCTAGTTCTAGTAAGACATTCAGGATTGGACCATACACTATTGCCTCTGCTCCAGCATTAAAATTGTTTATTAACTTTATGACCTTAGTTTGCTGCCATCTTTCTCGGCATATGCCCCCCCCCCCTCAAAGTGGAGTCGGTTTTGAACATATTTCGACATTCTTAAATACAATGTGGAGGACAGGGACGGCTGTAAGGGGTGATGTGGAGGCCGATTTTAACCTACGTCTATGAGACAGTAAAGGTTAAAAGTTGAAACTTTTTCTTACAATTTCTCATCCCTGACCTACAGAGAATTGTAAAAAGAATTTACGAAGCTAGTTCTAGCAAGACATTCAGGATTGGACCATACACCATTGCCTCTGCTCTAGCATTAAAATTGTTTAATAACTTTGTGACCTTAGTTTTCTGCCATCTTTCTCGGCGTACGCCCCCCCCCCCCCAAAGTAGAGTCGGTTCTAAACATATTTCGAAATTCTTAAATACAATGTGGAGGACAGGGACGGCTGTAAGGGGTGATGTGGAGGCCGTTTTAACCTACGTCTATGAGACAGTAAAGGTTAAAAGTTGAAACTTTTTCTTACAATTTCTCATCCCTGACCTACAGAGAATTGTAAAAAGAATTTACGAAGCTAGTTCTAGCAAGACATTCAGGATTGGACCATACACTATTGCCTCTGCTCCAGCATTAAAATTGTTTATTAACTTTATGACCTTAGTTTGCTGCCATCTTTCTCGGCATACGCCCCCCCCTCAAAGTGGAGTCGGTTTTGAACATATTTCGACATTCTTAAATACAATGTGGAGGACAGGGACGGCTGTAAGGGGTGATGTGGAGGCCGATTTTAACCTACGTCTATGAGACAGTAAAGGTTAAAAGTTGAATCTTTTTCTTACAATTTCTCATCCCTGACCTACAGAGAATTGTAAAAAGAATTTACGAAGCTAGTTCTAGCAAGACATTCAGGATTGGACCATACACCATTGCCTCTGCTCTAGCATTAAAATTGTTTAATAACTTTGTGACCTTAGTTTTCTGCCATCTTTCTCGGCGTATGCCCCCCCCCAAAGTAGAGTCGGTTCTAAACATATTTCGAAATTCTTAAATACAATGTGGAGGACAGGGACGGCTGTAAGGGGTGATGTGGAGGCCGATTTTAACCTTCGTCTATGAGACAGTAAAGGTTAAAAGTTGAAAGTTTTTCTTACAATTTCTCATCCCTGACCTACAGAGAATTGTAAAAAGAATTTACGAAGCTAGTTCTAGCAAGACATTCAGGATTGGACCATACACTATTGCCTCTGCTCTAGCATTAAAATTGTTTATTAACTTTGTGACCTTAGTTTTCTGCCATCTTTCTCGGCGTACGCCCCCCCCCCAAAGTAGAGTCGGTTCTGAACATATTTCGAAATTCTTAAATACAATGTGGAGGACAGGGACGGCTGTAAGGGGTGATGTGGAGGCCGATTTTAACCTACGTCTATGAGACAGTAAAGGTTAAAAGTTGAAAGATTTTCTTACAATTTCTCATCCCTGACCTACAGGGATAGAAAAAAGAATTTACGAAGCTAGTTCTAGTAAGACATTCAGGAGTGGACCATACACTATTGCCTCTGCTCCAGCATTAAAATTGTTTATTAACTTTATGACCTTAGTTTGCTGCCATCTTTCTCGGCATACGCCCCCCCCTCAAAGTGGAGTCGGTTTTGAACATATTTCGAAATTCTTAAATACAATGTGGAGGACAGGGACGGCTGTAAGGGGTGATGTGGAGGCCGTTTTAACCTACGTCTATGAGACAGTAAAGGTTAAAAGTTGAAACTTTTTCTTACAATTTCTCATCCCTGACCTACAGAGAATTGTAAAAAGAATTTACGAAGCTAGTTCTAGCAAGACATTCAGGATTGGACCATACACTATTGCCTCTGCTCCAGCATTAAAATTGTTTATTAACTTTATGACCTTAGTTTGCTGCCATCTTTCTCGGCATACGCCCCCCCCTCAAAGTGGAGTCGGTTTTGAACATATTTCGACATTCTTAAATACAATGTGGAGGACAGGGACGGCTGTAAGGGGTGATGTGGAGGCCGATTTTAACCTACGTCTATGAGACAGTAAAGGTTAAAAGTTGAATCTTTTTCTTACAATTTCTCATCCCTGACCTACAGAGAATTGTAAAAAGAATTTACGAAGCTAGTTCTAGCAAGACATTCAGGATTGGACCATACACCATTGCCTCTGCTCTAGCATTAAAATTGTTTAATAACTTTGTGACCTTAGTTTTCTGCCATCTTTCTCGGCGTATGCCCCCCCCCAAAATAGAGTTGGTTCTAAACATATTTCGAAATTCTTAAATACAATGTGGAGGACAGGGACGGCTGTAAGGGGTGATGTGGAGGCCGATTTTAACCTTCGTCTATGAGACAGTAAAGGTTAAAAGTTGAAAGTTTTTCTTACAATTTCTCATCCCTGACCTACAGAGAATTGTAAAAAGAATTTACGAAGCTAGTTCTAGCAAGACATTCAGGATTGGACCATACACTATTGCCTCTGCTCTAGCATTAAAATTGTTTATTAACTTTGTGACCTTAGTTTTCTGCCATCTTTCTCGGCGTACGGCCCCCCCCAAAGTAGAGTCGGTTCTGAACATATTTCGAAATTCTTAAATACAATGTGGAGGACAGGGACGGCTGTAAGGGGTGATGTGGAGGCCGATTTTAACCTACGTCTATGAGACAGTAAAGGTTAAAAGTTGAAAGATTTTCTTACAATTTCTCATCCCTGACCTACAGGGATAGAAAAAAGAATTTACGAAGCTAGTTCTAGTAAGACATTCAGGAGTGGACCATACACTATTGCCTCTGCTCCAGCATTAAAATTGTTTATTAACTTTATGACCTTAGTTTGCTGCCATCTTTCTCGGCATACGCCCCCCCCTCAAAGTGGAGTCGGTTTTGAACATATTTCGAAATTCTTAAATACAATGTGGAGGACAGGGACGGCTGTAAGGGGTGATGTGGAGGCCGATTTTAACCTACGTCTATGAGACAGTAAAGGTTAAAAGTTGAAAGTTTTTTTTACAATTTCTCATCCCTGACCTACAGGGAATAGAAAAAAGAATTTACGAAGCTAGTTCTAGTAAGACATTCAGGATTGGACCATACACTATTGCCTCTGCTCCAGCACTAAAATTGTTTATTAACTTTATGACCTTAGTTTGCTGCCATCTTTCTCGGCATATGCCCCCCCTCAAAGTGGAGTCGGTTTTGAACATATTTCGACATTCTTAAATACAATGTGGAGGACAGGGACGGCTGTAAGGGGTGATGTGGAGGCCGATTTTAACCTACGTCTATGAGACAGTAAAGGTTAAAAGTTGAAACTTTTTCGTACAATTTCTCATCCCTGACCTACAGAGAATTGTAAAAAGAATTTACGAAGCTAGTTCTAGCAAGACATTCAGGATTGGACCATACACCATTGCCCCTGCTCTAGCATTAAAATTGTTTAATAACTTTGTGACCTTAGTTTTCTGCCATCTTTCTCGGCGTATGCCCCCCCCAAAGTAGAGTCGGTTCTAAACATATTTCGAAATTCTTAAATACAATGTGGAGGACAGGGACGGCTGTAAGGGGTGATGTGGAGGCCGATTTTAACCTACGTCTATGAGACAGTAAAGGTTAAAAGTTGAAAGTTTTTCTTACAATTTCTCATCCCTGACCTACAGAGAATTGTAAAAAGAATTTACAAAGCTAGTTCTAGCAAGACATTCAGGATTGGACCATACACTATTGCCTCTGCTCTAGCATTAAAATTGTTTATTAACTTTGTGACCTTAGTTTTCTGCCATCTTTCTCGGCGTACAGCCCCCCCTCAAAGTAGAGTCGGTTCTGAACATATTTCGAAATTCTTAAATACAATGTGGAGGACAGGGACGGCTGTAAGGGGTGATGTAGAGGCCGATTTTAACCTACGTCTATGAGACAGTAAAGGTTAAAAGTTGAAAGTTTTTCTTACAATTTCTCATCCCTGACCTACAGGGAATAGAAAAAAGAATTTACGAAGCTAGTTCAAGTAAGACATTCAGGATTGGACCATACACTATTGCCTCTGCTCCAGCATTAAAATTGTTTATTAACTTTATGACCTTAGTTTGCTGCCATCTTTCTCGGCATACGCCCCCCCCTCAAAGTGGAGTCGGTTTTGAACATATTTTGACATTCTTAAATACAATGTGGAGGACAGGGACGGCTGTAAGGGGTGATGTGGAGGCCGATTTTAACCTTCGTCTGAGACAGTAAAGGTTAAAAGTTGAAACTTTTTCTTACAATTTCTCATCCCTGACCTACAGAGAATTGTAAAAAGAATTTACAAAGCTAGTTCTAGCAAGACATTCAGGATTGGACCATACACTATTGCCTCTGCTCTAGCATTAAAATTGTTTATTAACTTTGTCACCTTAGTTTTCTGCCATCTTTCTCGGCGTACGGCCCCCCCTCAAAGTAGAGTCGGTTCTGAACATATTTCGAAATTCTTAAATACAATGTGGAGGACAGGGACGGCTGTAAGGGGTGATGTGGAGGCCGATTTTAACCTACGTCTATGAGACAGTAAAGGTTAAAAGTTGAAAGTTTTTCTTACAATTTCTCATCCCTGACCTACAGGGAATAGAAAAAAAAATTTACGAAGCTAGTTCAAGTAAGACATTCAGGATTGGACCATACACTATTGCCTCTGCTCCAGCATTAAAATTGTTTATTAACTTTATGACCTTAGTTTGCTGCCATCTTTCTCGGTATACGCCCCCCCCTCAAAGTGGAGTCGGTTTTGAACATATTTCGACATTCTTAAATACAATGTGGAGGACAGGGACGGCTGTAAGGGGTGATGTGGAGGCCGATTTTAACCTTCGTCTATGAGACAGTAAAGGTTAAAAGTTGAAACTTTTTCTTACAATTTCTCATCCCTGACCTACAGAGAATTGTAAAAAGAATTTACAAAGCTAGTTCTAGCAAGACATTCAGGATTGGACCATACACTATTGCCTCTGCTCTAGCATTAAAATTGTTTATTAACTTTGTGACCTTAGTTTTCTGCCATCTTTCTCGGCGTACGGCCCCCCCCCCAAAGTAGAGTCGGTTCTGAACATATTTCGAAATTCTTAAATACAATGTGGAGGACAGGGACGGCTGTAAGGGGTGATGTGGAGGCCGATTTTAACCTACGTCTATGAGACAGTAAAGGTTAAAAGTTGAAAGATTTTCTTACAATTTCTCATCCCTGACCTACAGGGATAGAAAAAAGAATTTACGAAGCTAGTTCTAGTAAGACATTCAGGAGTGGACCATACACTATTGCCTCTGCTCCAGCATTAAAATTGTTTATTAACTTTATGACCTTAGTTTGCTGCCATCTTTCTCGGCATCAGCCCCCCCCTCAAAGTGGAGTCGGTTTTGAACATATTTCGACATTCTTAAATACAATGTGGAGGACAGGGACGGCTGTAAGGGGTGATGTGGAGGCCGATTTTAACCTACGTCTATGAGAGAGTAAAGGTTAAAAGTTAAAACTTTTTCTTACAATTTCTCATCCCTGACCTACAGAGAATTGTAAAAAGAATTTACGAAGCTAGTCCTAGCAAGACATTCAGGATTGGACCATACACCATTGCCTCTGCTCTAGCATTAAAATTGTTTAATAACTTTGTGACCTTAGTTTGCTGCCATCTTTCTCGGCATATGCCCCCCCCTCAAAGTGGAGTCGGTTTTGAACATATTTCGACATTCTTAAATACAATGTGGAGGACAGGACGGCTGTAAGGGGTGATGTGGAGGCCGATTTTAACCTACGTCTATGAGACAGTAAAGGTTAAAAGTTGAAACTTTTTCTTACAATTTCTCATCCCTGACCTACAGAGAATTGTAAAAAGAATTTACGAGCTAGTTCTAGCAAGACATTCAGGATTGGACCATACACCATTGCCTCTGCTCTAGCATTAAAATTGTTTAATAACTTTGTGACCTTAGTTTTCTGCCATATTTCTCGGCGTACGCCCCCCCCCCCCAAAGTAGAGTCGGTTCTAAACATATTTCGAAATTCTTAAATACAATGTGGAGGACAGGGACGGCTGTAAGGGGTGATGTGGAGGCCGATTTTAACCTATGTCTATGAGACAGTAAAGGTTAAAAGTTGAAAGTTTTTCTTACAATTTCTCATCCCTGACCTACAGGGAATAGAAAAAAGAATTTACGAAGCTAGTTCTAGTAAGACATTCAGGATTAGACCATACACTATTGCCTCTGCTCCAGCATTAAAATTGTTTATTAACTTTATGACCTTAGTTTGCTGCCATCTTTCTCGGCATATGCCCCCCCCTCAAAGTGGAGTCGGTTTTGAACATATTTCGACATTCTTAAATACAATGTGGAGGACAGGGACGGCTGTAAGGGGTGATGTGGAGGCCGATTTTAACCTACGTCTATGAGACAGTAAAGGTTAAAAGTTGAAACTTTTTCTTACAATTTCTAATCCCTGACCTACAGAGAATTGTAAAAAGAATTTACGAAGCTAGTTCTAGCAAGACATTCAGGATTGGACCATACACCATTGCCTCTGCTCTAGCATTAAAATTGTTTAATAACTTTGTGACTTTAGTTTTCTGCCATCTTTCTCGGCGTACGCCCCCCCCCCCCAAAGTAGAGTCGGTTCTAAACATATTTCGAAATTCTTAAATACAATGTGGAGGACAGGGACGGCTGTAAGGGGTGATGTGGAGGCCGTTTTAACCTACGTCTATGAGACAGTAAAGGTTAAAAGTTGAAACTTTTTCTTACAATTTCTCATCCCTGACCTACAGAGAATTGTAAAAAGAATTTACGAAGCTAGTTCTAGCAAGACATTCAGGATTGGACCATACACTATTGCCTCTGCTCCAGCATTAAAATTGTTTATTAACTTTATGACCTTAGTTAGCTGCCATCTTTCTCAGCATACGCCCCCCCTCAAAGTGGAGTTGGTTTTGAACATATTTCGACATTCTTAAATACAATGTGGAGGACAGGGACGGCTGTAAGGGGTGATGTGGAGGCCGATTTTAACCTACTTCTATGAGACAGTAAAGGTTAAAAGTTGAAACTTTTTCTTACAATTTCTCATCCCTGACCTACAGAGAATTGTAAAAAGAATTTACGAAGCTAGTTCTAGCAAGACATTCAGGATTGGACCATACACCATTGCCTCTGCTCTAGCATTAAAATTGTTTAATAACTTTGTGACCTTAGTTTTCTGCCATCTTTCTCGGCGTATGCCCCCCCCCCAAAGTAGAGTCGGTTCTAAACATATTTCAAAATTCTTAAATACAATGTGGAGGACAGGGACGGCTGTAAGGGGTGATGTGGAGGCCGATTTTAACCTTCGTCTATGAGACAGTAAAGGTTAAAAGTTGAAAGTTTTTCTTACAATTTCTCATCCCTGACCTACAGAGAATTGTAAAAAGAATTTACGAAGCTAGTTCTAGCAAGACATTCAGGATTGGACCATACACCATTGCCTCTGCTCTAGCATTAAAATTGTTTAATAACTTTGTGACCTTAGTTTTCTGCCATCTTTCTCGGCGTATGCCCCCCCCAAAGTAGAGTCGGTTCTAAACATATTTCAAAATTCTTAAATACAATGTGGAGGACAGGGACGGCTGTAAGGGGTGATGTGGAGGCCGATTTTAACCTACGTCTATGAGACAGTAAAGGTTAAAAGTGGAAAGTTTTTCTTACAATTTCTCATCCCTGACCTACAGAGAGTTGTAAAAAGAATTTACGAAGCTAGTTCTAGCAAGACATTCAGGATTGGACCATACACTATTGCCTCTGCTCTAGCATTAAAATTGTTTATTAACTTTGTGACCTTAGTTTTCTGCCATCTTTCTCGGCGTACGCCCCCCCCCCCAAAGTAGAGTCGGTTCTGAACATATTTCGAAATTCTTAAATACAATGTGGAGGACAGGGACGGCTGTAAGGGGTGATGTGGAGGCCGATTTTAACCTACGTCTATGAGACAGTAAAGGTTAAAAGTTGAAAGTTTTTCTTACAATTTCTCATCCCTGACCTACAGGGAATAGAAAAAAGAATTTACGAAGCTAGTTCTAGTAAGACATTCAGGATTGGACCATACACTATTGCCTCTGCTCCAGCATTAAAATTGTTTATTAACTTTATGACCTTAGTTTGCTGCCATCTTTCTCGGCATATGCCCCCCCCTCAAAGTGGAGTCGGTTTTGAACATATTTCGACATTCTTAAATACAATGTGGAGAACAGGGACGGCTGTAAGGGGTGATGTGGAGGCCGATTTTAACCTACGTCTATGAGACAGTAAAGGTTAAAAGTTGAAAGTTTTTCTTACAATTTCTCATCCCTGACCTACAGAGAATTGTAAAAAGAATTTACGAAGCTAGTTCTAGCAAGACATTCAGGATTGGACCATACACTATTGCCTCTGCTCTAGCATTAAAATTGTTTATTAACTTTGTGACCTTAGTTTTCTGCCATCTTTCTCGGCGTACGGCCCCCCCTCAAAGTAGAGTCGGTTCTGAACATATTTCGAAATTCTTAATTACAATGTGGAGGACAGGGACGGCTGTAAGGGGTGATGTGGAGGCCGATTTTAACCTACGTCTATGAGACAGTAAAGGTTAAAAGTTGAAGGTTTTTCTTACAATTTCTCATCCCTGACCTACAGGGAATAGAAAAAAGAATTTACGAAGCTAGTTCTAGTACGACATTCAGGATTGGACCATACACTATTGCCTCTGCTCCAGCATTAAAATTGTTTATTAACTTTATGACCTTAGTTTGCTGCCATCTTTCTCGGCATATGCCCCCCCTCAAAGTGGAGTCGGTTTTGAACATATTTCGACATTCTTAAATACAATGTGGAGGACAGGGACGGCTGTAAGGGGTGATGTGGAGGCCGATTTTAACCTACGTCTATGAGACAGTAAAGGTTAAAAGTTGAAACTTTTTCTTACAATTTCTCATCCCTGACCTACAGAGAATTGTAAAAAGAATTTACGAAGCTAGTTCTAGCAAGACATTCAGGATTGGACCATACACCATTGCCTCTGCTCTAGCATTAAAATTGTTTAATAACTTTGTGACCTTAGTTTTCTGCCATCTTTCTCGGCGTATGCCCCCCCCCAAAGTAGAGTCGGTTCTAAACATATTTCGAAATTCTTAAATACAATGTGGAGGACAGGGACGGCTGTAAGGGGTGATGTGGAGGCCGATTTTAACCTACGTCTATGAGACAGTAAAGGTTAAAAGTTGAAAGTTTTTCTTACAATTTCTCATCCCTGACCTACAGGGATAGAAAAAAGAATTTACGAAGCTAGTTCTAGTAAGACATTCAGGAGTGGACCATACACTATTGCCTCTGCTCCAGCATTAAAATTGTTTATTAACTTTATGACCTTAGTTTGCTGCCATCTTTCTCGGCATACGCCCCCCCCCTCAAAGTGGAGTCGGTTTTGAACATATTTCGACATTCTTAAATACAATGTGGAGGACAGGGACGGCTGTAAGGGGTGATGTGGAGGCCGATTTTAACCTACGTCTATGAGACAGTAAAGGTTAAAAGTTGAAACTTTTTCTTACAATTTCTCATCCCTGACCTACAGAGAATTGTAAAAGGAATTTACGAAGCTAGTTCTAGCAAGACATTCAGGATTGGACCATACACCATTGCCTCTGCTCTAGCATTAAAATTGTTTAATAACTTTGTGACCTTAGTTTTCTGCCATATTTCTCGGCGTACGCCCCCCCCCCAAAGTAGAGTCGGTTCTAAACATATTTCGAAATTCTTAAATACAATGTGGAGGACAGGGACGGCTGTAAGGGGTGATGTGGAGGCCGATTTTAACCTATGTCTATGAGACAGTAAAGGTTAAAAGTTGAAAGTTTTTCTTACAATTTCTCATCCCTGACCTACAGGGAATAGAAAAAAGAATTTACGAAGCTAGTTCTAGTAAGACATTCAGGATTGGACCATACACTATTGCCTCTGCTCCAGCATTAAAATTGTTTATTAACTTTATGACCTTAGTTTGCTGCCATCTTTCTCGGCATATGCCCCCCCCCCTCAAAGTGGAGTCGGTTTTGAACATATTTCGACATTCTTAAATACAATGTGGAGGACAGGGACGGCTGTAAGGGGTGATGTGGAGGCCGATTTTAACCTACGTCTATGAGACAGTAAAGGTTAAAAGTTGAAACTTTTTCTTACAATTTCTCATCCCTGACCTACAGAGAATTGTAAAAAGAATTTACGAAGCTAGTTCTAGCAAGACATTCAGGATTGGACCATACACCATTGCCTCTGCTCTAGCATTAAAATTGTTTAATAACTTTGTGACCTTAGTTTTCTGCCATCTTTCTCGGCGTACGCCCCCCCCCCCCCCCAAAGTAGAGTCGGTTCTAAACATATTTCGAAATTCTTAAATACAATGTGGAGGACAGGGACGGCTGTAAGGGGTGATGTGGAGGCCGTTTTAACCTACGTCTATGAGACAGTAAAGGTTAAAAGTTGAAACTTTTTCTTACAATTTCTCATCCCTGACCTACAGAGAATTGTAAAAAGATTTTACGAAGCTAGTTCTAGCAAGACATTCAGGATTGGACCATACACTATTGCCTCTGCTCCAGCATTAAAATTGTTTATTAACTTTATGACCTTAGTTTGCTGCCATCTTTCTCGGCATACGCCCCCCCCTCAAAGTGGAGTCGGTTTTGAACATATTTCGACATTCTTAAATACAATGTGGAGGACAGGGACGGCTGTAAGGGGTGATGTGGAGGCCGATTTTAACCTACGTCTATGAGACAGTAAAGGTTAAAAGTTGAATCTTTTTCTTACAATTTCTCATCCCTGACCTACAGAGAATTGTAAAAAGAATTTACGAAGCTAGTTCTAGCAAGACATTCAGGATTGGACCATACACCATTGCCTCTGCTCTAGCATTAAAATTGTTTAATAACTTTGTGACCTTAGTTTTCTGCCATCTTTCTCGGCGTATGCCCCCCCCCAAAGTAGAGTCGGTTCTAAACATATTTCGAAATTCTTAAATACAATGTGGAGGACAGGGACGGCTGTAAGGGGTGATGTGGAGGCCGATTTTAACCTTCGTCTATGAGACAGTAAAGGTTAAAAGTTGAAAGTTTTTCTTACAATTTCTCATCCCTGACCTACAGAGAATTGTAAAAAGAATTTACGAAGCTAGTTCTAGCAAGACATTCAGGATTGGACCATACACTATTGCCTCTGCTCTAGCATTAAAATTGTTTATTAACTTTGTGACCTTAGTTTTCTGCCATCTTTCTCGGCGTACGCCCCCCCCCCAAAGTAGAGTCGGTTCTGAACATATTTCGAAATTCTTAAATACAATGTGGAGGACAGGGACGGCTGTAAGGGGTGATGTGGAGGCCGATTTTAACCTACGTCTATGAGACAGTAAAGGTTAAAAGTTGAAAGATTTTCTTACAATTTCTCATCCCTGACCTACAGGGATAGAAAAAAGAATTTACGAAGCTAGTTCTAGTAAGACATTCAGGAGTGGACCATACACTATTGCCTCTGCTCCAGCATTAAAATTGTTTATTAACTTTATGACCTTAGTTTGCTGCCATCTTTCTCGGCATACGCCCCCCCCTCAAAGTGGAGTCGGTTTTGAACATATTTCGAAATTCTTAAATACAATGTGGAGGACAGGGACGGCTGTAAGGGGTGATGTGGAGGCCGTTTTAACCTACGTCTATGAGACAGTAAAGGTTAAAAGTTGAAACTTTTTCTTACAATTTCTCATCCCTGACCTACAGAGAATTGTAAAAAGAATTTACGAAGCTAGTTCTAGCAAGACATTCAGGATTGGACCATACACTATTGCCTCTGCTCCAGCATTAAAATTGTTTATTAACTTTGTGACCTTAGTTTGCTGCCATCTTTCTCGGCATACGCCCCCCCCTCAAAGTGGAGTCGGTTTTGAACATATTTCGACATTCTTAAATACAATGTGGAGGACAGGGACGGCTGTAAGGGGTGATGTGGAGGCCGATTTTAACCTACGTCTATGAGACAGTAAAGGTTAAAAGTTGAATCTTTTTCTTACAATTTCTCATCCCTGACCTACAGAGAATTGTAAAAAGAATTTACGAAGCTAGTTCTAGCAAGACATTCAGGATTGGACCATACACCATTGCCTCTGCTCTAGCATTAAAATTGTTTAATAACTTTGTGACCTTAGTTTTCTGCCATCTTTCTCGGCGTATGCCCCCCCCCAAAGTAGAGTTGGTTCTAAACATATTTCGAAATTCTTAAATACAATGTGGAGGACAGGGACGGCTGTAAGGGGTGATGTGGAGGCCGATTTTAACCTTCGTCTATGAGACAGTAAAGGTTAAAAGTTGAAAGTTTTTCTTACAATTTCTCATCCCTGACCTACAGAGAATTGTAAAAAGAATTTACGAAGCTAGTTCTAGCAAGACATTCAGGATTGGACCATACACTATTGCCTCTGCTCTAGCATTAAAATTGTTTATTAACTTTGTGACCTTAGTTTTCTGCCATCTTTCTCGGCGTACGGCCCCCCCCCAAAGTAGAGTCGGTTCTGAACATATTTCGAAATTCTTAAATACAATGTGGAGGACAGGGACGGCTGTAAGGGGTGATGTGGAGGCCGATTTTAACCTACGTCTATGAGACAGTAAAGGTTAAAAGTTGAAAGATTTTCTTACAATTTCTCATCCCTGACCTACAGGGATAGAAAAAAGAATTTACGAAGCTAGTTCTAGTAAGACATTCAGGAGTGGACCATACACTATTGCCTCTGCTCCAGCATTAAAATTGTTTATTAACTTTATGACCTTAGTTTGCTGCCATCTTTCTCGGCATACGCCCCCCCCTCAAAGTGGAGTCGGTTTTGAACATATTTCGAAATTCTTAAATACAATGTGGAGGACAGGGACGGCTGTAAGGGGTGATGTGGAGGCCGATTTTAACCTACGTCTATGAGACAGTAAAGGTTAAAAGTTGAAAGTTTTTTTTACAATTTCTCATCCCTGACCTACAGGGAATAGAAAAAAGAATTTACGAAGCTAGTTCTAGTAAGACATTCAGGATTGGACCATACACTATTGCCTCTGCTCCAGCATTAAAATTGTTTATTAACTTTATGACCTTAGTTTGCTGCCATCTTTCTCGGCATATGCCCCCCCTCAAAGTGGAGTCGGTTTTGAACATATTTCGACATTCTTAAATACAATGTGGAGGACAGGGACGGCTGTAAGGGGTGATGTGGAGGCCGATTTTAACCTACGTCTATGAGACAGTAAAGGTTAAAAGTTGAAACTTTTTCTTACAATTTCTCATCCCTGACCTACAGAGAATTGTAAAAAGAATTTACGAAGCTAGTTCTAGCAAGACATTCAGGATTGGACCATACACCATTGCCCCTGCTCTAGCATTAAAATTGTTTAATAACTTTGTGACCTTAGTTTTCTGCCATCTTTCTCGGCGTATGCCCCCCCCAAAGTAGAGTCGGTTCTAAACATATTTCGAAATTCTTAAATACAATGTGGAGGACAGGGACGGCTGTAAGGGGTGATGTGGAGGCCGATTTTAACCTACGTCTATGAGACAGTAAAGGTTAAAAGTTGAAAGTTTTTCTTACAATTTCTCATCCCTGACCTACAGAGAATTGTAAAAAGAATTTACGAAGCTAGTTCTAGCAAGACATTCAGGATTGGACCATACACTATTGCCTCTGCTCTAGCATTAAAATTGTTTATTAACTTTGTGACCTTAGTTTTCTGCCATCTTTCTCGGCGTACAGCCCCCCCTCAAAGTAGAGTCGGTTCTGAACATATTTCGAAATTCTTAAATACAATGTGGAGGACAGGGACGGCTGTAAGGGGTGATGTAGAGGCCGATTTTAACCTACGTCTATGAGACAGTAAAGGTTAAAAGTTGAAAGTTTTTCTTACAATTTCTCATCCCTGACCTACAGGGAATAGAAAAAAGAATTTACGAAGCTAGTTCAAGTAAGACATTCAGGATTGGACCATACACTATTGCCTCTGCTCCAGCATTAAAATTGTTTATTAACTTTATGACCTTAGTTTGCTGCCATCTTTCTCGGCATACGCCCCCCCCTCAAAGTGGAGTCGGTTTTGAACATATTTTGACATTCTTAAATACAATGTGGAGGACAGGGACGGCAGTAAGGGGTGATGTGGAGGCCGATTTTAACCTTCGTCTGAGACAGTAAAGGTTAAAAGTTGAAACTTTTTCTTACAATTTCTCATCCCTGACCTACAGAGAATTGTAAAAAGAATTTACAAAGCTAGTTCTAGCAAGACATTCAGGATTGGACCATACACTATTGCCTCTGCTCTAGCATTAAAATTGTTTATTAACTTTGTCACCTTAGTTTTCTGCCATCTTTCTCGGCGTACGGCCCCCCCTCAAAGTAGAGTCGGTTCTGAACATATTTCGAAATTCTTAAATACAATGTGGAGGACAGGGACGGCTGTAAGGGGTGATGTGGAGGCCGATTTTAACCTACGTCTATGAGACAGTAAAGGTTAAAAGTTGAAAGTTTTTCTTACAATTTCTCATCCCTGACCTACAGGGAATAGAAAAAAAAATTTACGAAGCTAGTTCAAGTAAGACATTCAGGATTGGACCATACACTATTGCCTCTGCTCCAGCATTAAAATTGTTTATTAACTTTATGACCTTAGTTTGCTGCCATCTTTCTCGGTATACGCCCCCCCTCAAAGTGGAGTCGGTTTTGAACATATTTCGACATTCTTAAATACAATGTGGAGGACAGGGACGGCTGTAAGGGGTGATGTGGAGGCCGATTTTAACCTTCGTCTATGAGACAGTAAAGGTTAAAAGTTGAAACTTTTTCTTACAATTTCTCATCCCTGACCTACAGAGAATTGTAAAAAGAATTTACAAAGCTAGTTCTAGCAAGACATTCAGGATTGGACCATACACTATTGCCTCTGCTCTAGCATTAAAATTGTTTATTAACTTTGTGACCTTAGTTTTCTGCCATCTTTCTCGGCGTACGGCCCCCCCCCCAAAGTAGAGTCGGTTCTGAACATATTTCGAAATTCTTAAATACAATGTGGAGGACAGGGACGGCTGTAAGGGGTGATGTGGAGGCCGATTTTAACCTACGTCTATGAGACAGTAAAGGTTAAAAGTTGAAAGATTTTCTTACAATTTCTCATCCCTGACCTACAGGGATAGAAAAAAGAATTTACGAAGCTAGTTCTAGTAAGACATTCAGGAGTGGACCATACACTATTGCCTCTGCTCCAGCATTAAAATTGTTTATTAACTTTATGACCTTAGTTTGCTGCCATCTTTCTCGGCATCAGCCCCCCCCTCAAAGTGGAGTCGGTTTTGAACATATTTCGACATTCTTAAATACAATGTGGAGGACAGGGACGGCTGTAAGGGGTGATGTGGAGGCCGATTTTAACCTACGTCTATGAGAGAGTAAAGGTTAAAAGTTAAAACTTTTTCTTACAATTTCTCATCCCTGACCTACAGAGAATTGTAAAAAGAATTTACGAAGCTAGTCCTAGCAAGACATTCAGGATTGGACCATACACCATTGCCTCTGCTCTAGCATTAAAATTGTTTAATAACTTTGTGACCTTAGTTTTCTGCCATCTTTCTCGGCGTACGGCCCCCCCCAAAAGTAGAGTCGGTTCTGAACATATTTCGAAATTCTTAAATACGATGTGGAGGACAGGGACGGCTGTAAGGGGTGATGTGGAGGCCGATTTTAACCTACGTCTATGAGACAGTAACGGTTAAAAGTTGAAAGATTTTCTTACAATTTCTCATCCCTGACCTACAGGGATAGAAAAAAGAATTTACGAAGCTAGTTCTAGTAAGACATTCAGGAGTGGACCATACACTGTTGCCTCTGCTCCAGCATTAAAATTGTTTATTAACTTTATGACCTTAGTTTGCTGCCATCTTTCTCGGCATACGCCCCCCCCCTCAAAGTGGAGTCGGTTTTGAACATATTTTGACATTCTTAAATACAATGTGGAGGACAGGGACGGCTGTAAGGGGTGATGTGGAGGCCGATTTTAACCTACGTCTATGAGACAGTAAAGGTTAAAAGTTGAAACTTTTTCTTACAATTTCTCATCCCTGACCTAGAGAGAATTGTAAAAGGAATTTACGAAGCTAGTTCTAGCAAGACATTCAGGATTGGACCATACACCATTGCCTCTGCTCTAGCATTAAAATTGTTTAATAACTTTGTGACCTTAGTTTTCTGCCATATTTCTCGGCGTACGCCCCCCCCCCCAAAGTAGAGTCGGTTCTAAACATATTTCGAAATTCTTAAATACAATGTGGAGGACAGGGACGGCTGTAAGGGGTGATGTGGAGGCCGATTTTAACCTATGTCTATGAGACAGTAAAGGTTAAAAGTTGAAAGTTTTTCTTACAATTTCTCATCCCTGACCTACAGGGAATAGAAAAAAGAATTTACGAAGCTAGTTCTAGTAAGACATTCAGGATTGGACCATACACTATTGCCTCTGCTCCAGCATTAAAATTGTTTATTAACTTTATGACCTTAGTTTGCTGCCATCTTTCTCGGCATATGCCCCCCCCCTCAAAGTGGAGTCGGTTTTGAACATATTTCGACATTCTAAAATACAATGTGGAGGACAGGGACGGCTGTAAGGGGTGATGTGGAGGCCGATTTTAACCTACGTCTATGAGACAGTAAAGGTTAAAAGTTGAAACTTTTTCTTACAATTTCTCATCCCTGACCTACAGAGAATTGTAAAAAGAATTTACGAAGCTAGTTCTAGCAAGACATTCAGGATTGGACCATACACCATTGCCTCTGCTCTAGCATTAAAATTGTTTAATAACTTTGTGACCTTAGTTTTCTGCCATCTTTCTCGGCGTACGCCCCCCCCCCCCAAAGTAGAGTCGGTTCTAAACATATTTCGAAATTCTTAAATACAATGTGGAGGACAGGGACGGCTGTAAGGGGTGATGTGGAGGCCGTTTTAACCTACGTCTATGAGACAGTAAAGGTTAAAAGTTGAAAGTTTTTCTTACAATTTCTCATCCCTGACCTACAGAGAATTGTAAAAAGAATTTACGAAGCTAGTTCTAGCAAGACATTCAGGATTGGACCATACACCATTGCCTCTGCTCTAGCATTAAAATTGTTTAATAACTTTGTGACCTTAGTTTTCTGCCATATTTCTCGGCGTACGCCCCCCCCCCCCCAAAGTAGAGTCGGTTCTAAACATATTTCGAAATTCTTAAATACAATGTGGAGGACAGGGACGGCTGTAAGGAGTGATGTGGAGGCCGATTTTAACCTATGTCTATGAGACAGTAAAGGTTAAAAGTTGAAAGTTTTTCTTACAATTTCTCATCCCTGACCTACAGGGAATAGAAAAAAGAATTTACGAAGCTAGTTCTAGTAAGACATTCAGGATTGGACCATACACTATTGCCTCTGCTCCAGCATTAAAATTGTTTATTAACTTTATGACCTTAGTTTGCTGCCATCTTTCTCGGCATATGCCCCCCCCCCTCAAAGTGGAGTCGGTTTTGAACATATTTCGACATTCTTAAATACAATGTGGAGGACAGGGACGGCTGTAAGGGGTGATGTGGAGGCCGATTTTAACCTACGTCTATGAGACAGTAAAGGTTAAAAGTTGAAACTTTTTCTTACAATTTCTCATCCCTGACCTACAGAGAATTGTAAAAAGAATTTACGAAGCTAGTTCTAGCAAGACATTCAGGATTGGACCATACACCATTGCCTCTGCTCTAGCATTAAAATTGTTTAATAACTTTGTGACCTTAGTTTTCTGCCATCTTTCTCGGCGTACGCCCCCCCCCCCAAAGTAGAGTCGGTTCTAAACATATATCGAAATTCTTAAATACAATGTGGAGGACAGGGACGGCTGTAAGGGGTGATGTGGAGGCCGTTTTAACCTACGTCTATGAGACAGTAAAGGTTAAAAGTTGAAAGATTTTCTTACAATTTCTCATCCCTGACCTACAGGGATAGAAAAAAGAATTTACGAAGCTAGTTCTAGTAAGACATTCAGGAGTGGACCATACACTATTGCCTCTGCTCCAGCATTAAAATTGTTTATTAACTTTATGACCTTAGTTTGCTGCCATCTTTCTCGGCATACGCCCCCCCCTCAAAGTGGAGTCGGTTTTGAACATATTTCGACATTCTTAAATACAATGTGGAGGACAGGGACGGCTGTAAGGGGTGATGTGGAGGCCGTTTTAACCTACGTCTATGAGACAGTAAAGGTTAAAAGTTGAAACTTTTTCTTACAATTTCTCATCCCTGACCTACAGAGAATTGTAAAAAGAATTTACGAAGCTAGTTCTAGCAAGACATTCAGGATTGGACCATACACTATTGCCTCTGCTCCAGCATTAAAATTGTTTATTAACTTTATGACCTTAGTTTGCTGCCATCTTTCTCGGCATACGCCCCCCCCTCAAAGTGGAGTCGGTTTTGAACATATTTCGACATTCTTAAATACAATGTGGAGGACAGGGACGGCTGTAAGGGGTGATGTGGAGGCCGATTTTAACCTACGTCTATGAGACAGTAAAGGTTAAAAGTTGAAACTTTTTCTTACAATTTCTCATCCCTGACCTACAGAGAATTGTAAAAAGAATTTACGAAGCTAGTTCTAGCAAGACATTCAGGATTGGACCATACACCATTGCCTCTGCTCTAGCATTAAAATTGTTTAATAACTTTGTGACCTTAGTTTTTTACCATCTTTCTCGGCGTATGCCCCCCCAAAGTAGAGTCGGTTCTAAACATATTTCGAAATTCTTAAATACAATGTGGAGGACAGGGACGGCTGTAAGGGGTGATGTGGAGGCCGATTTTAACCTTCGTCTATGAGACAGTAAAGGTTAAAAGTTGAAAGTTTTTCTTACAATTTCTCATCCCTGACCTACAGAGAATTGTAAAAAGAATTTACGAAGCTAGTTCTAGCAAGACATTCAGGATTGGACCATACACTATTGCCTCTGCTCTAGCATTAAAATTGTTTATTAACTTTGTGACCTTAGTTTTCTGCCATCTTTCTCGGCGTACGGCCCCCCCCAATGTAGAGTCGGTTCTGAACATATTTCGAAATTCTTAAATACAATGTGGAGGGCAGGGACGGCTGTAAGGGGTGATGTGGAGGCCGATTTTAACCTACGTCTATGAGACAGTAAAGGTTAAAAGTTGAAAGATTTTCTTACAATTTCTCATCCCTGACCTACAGGGATAGAAAAAAGAATATACGAAGCTAGTTCTAGTAAGACATTCAGGAGTGGACCATACACTATTGCCTCTGCTCCAGCATTAAAATCGTTTATTAACTTTATGACCTTAGTTTGCTGCCATCTTTCTCGGCATACGCCCCCCCCTCAAAGTGGCGTCGGTTTTGAACATATTTCGACATTCTTAAATACAATGTGGAGGACAGGGACGGCTGTAAGGGGTGATGTGGAGGCCGATTTTAACCTACGTCTATGAGACAGTAAAGGTTAAAAGTTGAAACTTTTTCTTACAATTTCTCATCCCTGACCTACAGAGAATTGTAAAAAGAATTTACGAAGCTAGTTCTAGCAAGACATTCAGGATTGGACCATACACTATTGCCTCTGCTCTAGCATTAAAATTGTTTATTAACTTTGTGACCTTAGTTTTCTGCCATCTTTCTCGGCGTACGGCCCCCCCTCAAAGTAGAGTCGGTTCTGAACATATTTCGAAATTCTTAAATACAATGTGGAGGACAGGGACGGCTGTAAGGGGTGATGTGGAGGCCGATTTTAACCTACGTCTATGAGACAGTAAAGGTTAAAAGTTGAAAGTTTTTCTTACAATTTCTCATCCCTGACCTACAGGGAATAGAAAAAAGAATTTACGAAGCTAGTTCTAGTAAGACATTCAGGATTGGACCATACACTATTGCCTCTGCTCCAGCATTAACATTGTTTATTAACTTTATGACCTTAGTTTGCTGCCATCTTTCTCGGCATATGCCCCCCCTCAAAGTGGAGTCGGTTTTAAACATATTTCGACATTCTTAAATACAATGTGGAGGACAGGGACGGCTGTAAGGGGTGATGTGGAGGCCGATTTTAACCTACGTCTATGAGACAGTAAAGGTTAAAAGTTGAAACTTTTTCTTACAATTTCTCATCCCTGACCTACAGAGAATTGTAAAAAGAATTTACGAAGCTAGTTCTAGCAAGACATTCAGGATTGGACCATACACCATTGCCTCTGCTCTAGCATTAAAATTGTTTAATAACTTTGTGACCTTAGTTTTCTGCCATCTTTCTCGGCGTATGCCCACCCCCAAAGTAGAGTCGGTTCTAAACATATTTCGAAATTCTTAAATACAATGTGGAGGACAGGGACGGCTGTAAGGGGTGATGTGGAGGCCGATTTTAACCTACGTCTATGAGACAGTAAAGGTTAAAAGTTGAAAGTTTTTCTTACAATTTCTCATCCCTGACCTACAGAGAATTGTAAAAAGAATTTACGAAGCTAGTTCTAGCAAGACATTCAGGATTGGACCATACACTATTGCCTCTGCTCTAGCATTAAAATTGTTTATTAACTTTGTGACCTTAGTTTTCTGCCATCTTTCTCGGCGTACAGCCCCCCCTCAAAGTAGAGTCGGTTCTGAACATATTTCGAAATTCTTAAATACAATGTGGAGGACAGGGACGGCTGTAAGGGGTGATGTGGAGGCCGATTTTAACCTACGTCTATGAGACAGTAAAGGTTAAAAGTTGAAAGTTTTTCTTACAATTTCTCATCCCTGACCTACAGGGAATAGAAAAAAGAATTTACGAAGCTAGTTCAAGTAAGACATTCAGGATTGGACCATACACTATTGCCTCTGCTCCCGCATTAAAATTGTTTATTAACTTTATGACCTTAGTTTGCCGCCATCTTTCTCGGCATACGCCCCCCCCTCAAAGTGGAGTCGGTTTTGAACATATTTCGACATTCTTAAATACAATGTGGAGGACAGGGACGGCTGTAAGGGGTGATGTGGAGGCCGATTTTAACCTTCGTCTGAGACAGTAAAGGTTAAAAGTTGAAACTTTTTCTTACAATTTCTCATCCCTGACCTACAGAGAATTGTAAAAAGAATTTACAAAGCTAGTTCTAGCAAGACATTCAGGATTCGACCATACACTATTGCCTCTGCTCTAGCATTAAAATTGTTTATTAACTTTGTGACCTTAGTTTTCTGCCATCTTTCTCGGCGTACGGCCCCCCCCCAAAAGTAGAGTCGGTTCTGAACATATTTCGAAATTCTTAAATACAATGTGGAGGACAGGGACGGCTGTAAGGGGTGATGTGGAGGCCGATTTTAACCTACGTCTATGAGACAGTAAAGGTTAAAAGTTGAAAGATTTTCTTACAATTTCTCATCCCTGACCTACATGGATAGAAAAAAGAATTTACGAAGCTAGTTCTAGTAAGACATTCAGGAGTGGACCATACACTATTGCCTCTGCTCCAGCATTAAAATTGTTTATTAACTTTATGACCTTAGTTTGCTGCCATCTTTCTCGGCATACGCCCCCCCCTCAAAGTGGAGTCGGTTTTGAACATATTTCGACATTCTTAAATACAATGTGGAGGACAGGGACGGCTGTAAGGGGTGATGTGGAGGCCGATTTTAACCTACGTCTATGAGACAGTAAAGGTTAAAAGTTGAAACTTTTTCTTACAATTTCTCATCCCTGACCTACAGAGAATTGTAAAAGGAATTTACGAAGCTAGTTCTAGCAAGACATTCAGGATTGGACCATACACCATTGCCTCTGCTCTAGCATTAAAATTGTTTAATAACTTTGTGACCTTAGTTTTCTGCCATATTTCTCGGCGTACGCCCCCCCTCCCCCCCAAAGTAGAGTCGGTTCTAAACATATTTCGAAATTCTTAAATACAATGTGGAGGACAGGGACGGCTGTAAGGGGTGATGTGGAGGCCGATTTTAACCTATGTCTATGAGACAGTAAAGGTTAAAAGTTGAAAGTTTTTCTTACAATTTCTCATCCCTGACCTACAGGGAATAGAAAAAAGAATTTACGAAGCTAGTTCTAGTAAGACATTCAGGATTGGACCATACACTATTGCCTCTGCTCCAGCATTAAAATTGTTTATTAACTTTATGACCTTAGTTTGCTGCCATCTTTCTCGGCATATGCCCCCCCCCCTCAAAGTGGAGTCGGTTTTGAACATATTTCGAAATTCTTAAATACAATGTGGAGGACAGGGACGGCTGTAAGGGGTGATGTGGAGGCCGATTTTAACCTACGTCTATGAGACAGTAAAGGTTAAAAGTTGAAACTTTTTCTTACAATTTCTCATCCCTGACCTACAGAGAATTGTAAAAAGAATTTACGAAGCTAGTTCTAGCAAGACATTCAGGATTGGACCATACACCATTGCCTCTGCTCTAGCATTAAAATTGTTTAATAACTTTGTGACCTTAGTTTTCTGCCATCTTTCTCGGCGTACGCCCCCCCCCCCCAAAGTAGAGTCGGTTCTAAACATATTTCGAAATTCTTAAATACAATGTGGAGGACAGGGACGGCTGTAAGGGGTGATGTGGAGGCCGTGTTAACCTACGTCTATGAGACAGTAAAGGTTAAAAGTTGAAACTTTTTCTTACAATTTCTCATCCCTGACCTACAGAGAATTGTAAAAAGAATTTACGAAGCTAGTTCTAGCAAGACATTCAGGATTGGACCATACACTATTGCCTCCGCTCCAGCATTAAAATTGTTTATTAACTTTATGACCTTAGTTTGCTGCCATCTCTCTCGGCATACGCCCCCCCCTCAAAGTGGAGTCGGTTTTGAACATATTTCGACATTCTTAAATACAATGTGGAGGACAGGGACGGCTGTAAGGGGTGATGTGGAGGCCGATTTTAACCTACGTCTATGAGACAGTAAAGGTTAAAAGTTGAAACTTTTTCTTACAATTTCTCATCCCTGACCTACAGAGAATTGTAAAAAGAATTTACGAAGCTAGTTCTAGCAAGACATTCAGGATTGGACCATACACCATTGCCTCTGCTCTAGCATTAAAATTGTTTAATAACTTTGTGACCTTAGTTTTCTGCCATCTTTCTCGGCGTATGCCCCCCCCCAAAGTAGAGTCGGTTCTAAACATATTTCGAAATTCTTAAATACAATGTGGAGGACAGGGACGGCTGTAAGGGGTGATGTGGAGGCCGATTTTAACCTTCGTCTATGAGACAGTAAAGGTTAAAAGTTGAAAGTTTTTCTTACAATTTCTCATCCCTGACCTACAGAGAATTGTAAAAAGAATTTACGAAGCTAGTTCTAGCAAGACATTCAGGATTGGACCATACACTATTGCCTCTGCTCTAGCATTAAAATTGTTTATTAACTTTGTGACCTTAGTTTTCTGCCATCTTTCTCAGCGTACGGCCCCCCCCCAAAGTAGAGTCGGTTCTGAACATATTTTGAAATTCTTAAATACAATGTGGAGGACAGGGACGGCTGTAAGGGGTGATGTGGAGGCCGATTTTAACCTACGTCTATGAGACAGTAAAGGTTAAAAGTTGAAAGATTTTCTTACAATTTCTCATCCCTGACCTACAGGGATAGAAAAAAGAATTTAGGAAGCTAGTTCTAGTAAGACATTCAGGAGTGGACCATACACTATTGCCTCTGCTCCAGCATTAAAATTGTTTATTAACTTTATGACCTTAGTTTGCTGCCATCTTTCTCGGCATACGCCCCCCCCTCAAAGTGGAGTCGGTTTTGAACATATTTCGACATTCTTAAATACAATGTGGAGGACAGGGACGGCTGTAAGGGGTGATGTGGAGGCCGATTTTAACCTACGTCTATGAGACAGTAAAGGTTAAAAGTTGAAACTTTTTCTTACAATTTCTCATCCCTGACCTACAGAGAATTGTAAAAAGAATTTACGAAGCTAGTTCTAGCAAGACATTCAGGATTGGACCATACACCATTGCCTCTGCTATAGCATTAAAATTGTTTAATAACTTTGTGACCTTAGTTTTCTGCCATATTTCTCGGCGTAGGCCCCCCCCAAAGTAGAGTCGGTTCTAAACATATTTCGAAATTCTTAAATACAATGTGGAGGACAGGGACGGCTGTAAGGGGTGATGTGGAGGCCGATTTTAACCTATGTCTATGAGACAGTAAAGGTTAAAAGTTGAAAGTTTTTCTTACAATTTCTCATCCCTGACCTACAGGGAATAGAAAAAAGAATTTACGAAGCTAGTTCTAGTAAGACATTCAGGATTAGACCATACACTATTGCCTCTGCTCCAGCATTAAAATTGTTTATTAACTTTATGACCTTAGTTTGCTGCCATCTTTCTCGGCATATGCCCCCCCCTCAAAGTGGAGTCGGTTTTGAACATATTTCGACATTCTTAAATACAATGTGGAGGACAGGGACGGCTGTAAGGGGTGATGTGGAGGCCGATTTTAACCTACGTCTATGAGACAGTAAAGGTTAAAAGTTGAAACTTTTTCTTACAATTTCTAATCCCTGACCTACAGAGAATTGTAAAAAGAATTTACGAAGCTAGTTCTAGCAAGACATTCAGGATTGGACCATACACCATTGCCTCTGCTCTAGCATTAAAATTGTTTAATAACTTTGTGACTTTAGTTTTCTGCCATCTTTCTCGGCGTACGCCCCCCCCCCAAAGTAGAGTCGGTTCTAAACATATTTCGAAATTCTTAAATACAATGTGGAGGACAGGGACGGCTGTAAGGGGTGATGTGGAGGCCGTTTTAACCTACGTCTATGAGACAGTAAAGGTTAAAAGTTGAAACTTTTTCTTACAATTTCTCATCCCTGACCTACAGAGAATTGTAAAAAGAATTTACGAAGCTAGTTCTAGCAAGACATTCAGGATTGGACCATACACTATTGCCTCTGCTCCAGCATTAAAATTGTTTATTAACTTTATGACCTTAGTTAGCTGCCATCTTTCTCAGCATACGCCCCCCCTCAAAGTGGAGTTGGTTTTGAACATATTTCGACATTCTTAAATACAATGTGGAGGACAGGGACGGCTGTAAGGGGTGATGTGGAGGCCGATTTTAACCTACGTCTATGAGACAGTAAAGGTTAAAAGTTGAAACTTTTTCTTACAATTTCTCATCCCTGACCTACAGAGAATTGTAAAAAGAATTTACGAAGCTAGTTCTAGCAAGACATTCAGGATTGGACCATACACCATTGCCTCTGCTCTAGCATTAAAATTGTTTAATAACTTTGTGACCTTAGTTTTCTGCCATCTTTCTCGGCGTACGCCCCCCCCCCCAAAGTAGAGTCGGTTCTAAACATATTTCGAAATTCTGAAATACAATGTGGAGGACAGGGACGGCTGTAAGGGGTGATGTGGAGGCCGTTTTAACCTACGTCTATGAGACAGTAAAGGTTAAAAGTTGAAACTTTTTCTTACAATTTCTCATCCCTGACCTACAGAGAATTGTAAAAATAATTTACGAAGCTAGTTCTAGCAAGACATTCAGGATTGGACCATACACTATTGCCTCCGCTCCAGCATTAAAATTGTTTATTAACTTTATGACCTTAGTTTGCTGCCATCTCTCTCGGCATACGCCCCCCCCTCAAAGTGGAGTCGGTTTTGAACATATTTCGACATTCTTAAATACAATGTGGAGGACAGGGACGGCTGTAAGGGGTGATGTGGAGGCCGATTTTAACCTACGTCTATGAGACAGTAAAGGTTAAAAGTTGAAACTTTTTCTTACAATTTCTAATCCCTGACCTACAGAGAATTGTAAAAAGAATTTACGAAGCTAGTTCTAGCAAGACATTCAGGATTGGACCATACACCATTGCCTCTGCTCTAGCATTAAAATTGTTTAATAACTTTGTGACTTTAGTTTTCTGCCATCTTTCTCGGCGTACGCCCCCCCCCCAAAGTAGAGTCGGTTCTAAACATATTTCGAAATTCTTAAATACAATGTGGAGGACAGGGACGGCTGTAAGGGGTGATGTGGAGGCCGTTTTAACCTACGTCTATGAGACAGTAAAGGTTAAAAGTTGAAACTTTTTCTTACAATTTCTCATCCCTGACCTACAGAGAATTGTAAAAAGAATTTACGAAGCTAGTTCTAGCAAGACATTCAGGATTGGACCATACACTATTGCCTCTGCTCCAGCATTAAAATTGTTTATTAACTTTATGACCTTAGTTAGCTGCCATCTTTCTCAGCATACGCCCCCCCTCAAAGTGGAGTTGGTTTTGAACATATTTCGACATTCTTAAATACAATGTGGAGGACAGGGACGGCTGTAAGGGGTGATGTGGAGGCCGATTTTAACCTACGTCTATGAGACAGTAAAGGTTAAAAGTTGAAACTTTTTCTTACAATTTCTCATCCCTGACCTACAGAGAATTGTAAAAAGAATTTACGAAGCTAGTTCTAGCAAGACATTCAGGATTGGACCATACACCATTGCCTCTGCTCTAGCATTAAAATTGTTTAATAACTTTGTGACCTTAGTTTTCTGCCATCTTTCTCGGCGTACGCCCCCCCCCCCAAAGTAGAGTCGGTTCTAAACATATTTCGAAATTCTGAAATACAATGTGGAGGACAGGGACGGCTGTAAGGGGTGATGTGGAGGCCGTTTTAACCTACGTCTATGAGACAGTAAAGGTTAAAAGTTGAAACTTTTTCTTACAATTTCTCATCCCTGACCTACAGAGAATTGTAAAAATAATTTACGAAGCTAGTTCTAGCAAGACATTCAGGATTGGACCATACACTATTGCCTCCGCTCCAGCATTAAAATTGTTTATTAACTTTATGACCTTAGTTTGCTGCCATCTCTCTCGGCATACGCCCCCCCCTCAAAGTGGAGTCGGTTTTGAACATATTTCGACATTCTTAAATACAATGTGGAGGACAGGGACGGCTGTAAGAGGTGATGTGGAGGCCGATTTTAACCTACGTCTATGAGACAGTAAAGGTTAAAAGTTGAAACTTTTTCTTACAATTTCTCATCCCTGACCTACAGAGAATTGTAAAAAGAATTTACGAAGCTAGTTCTAGCAAGACATTCAGGATTGGACCATACACCATTGCCTCTGCTCTAGCATTAAAATTGTTTAATAACTTTGTGACCTTAGTTTTCTGCCATCTTTCTCGGCGTATGCCCCCCCCAAAGTAGAGTCGGTTCTAAACATATTTCGAAATTCTTAAATACAATGTGGAGGACAGGGACGGCTGTAAGGGGTGATGTGGAGGCCGATTTTAACCTTCGTCTATGAGACAGTAAAGGTTAAAAGTTGAAACTTTTTCTTACAATTTCTCATCCCTGACCTACAGAGAATTGTAAAAAGAATTTACGAAGCTAGTTCTAGCAAGACATTCAGGATTGGACCATACACTATTGCCTCTGCTCTAGCATTAAAATTGTTTATTAACTTTGTGACCTTAGTTTTCTGCCATCTTTCTCAGCGTACGCCCCCCCCCCCCAAAGTAGAGTCGGTTCTGAACATATTTCGAAATTCTTAAATACAATGTGGAGGACAGGGACGGCTGTAAGGGGTGATGTGGAGGCCGATTTTAACCTACGTCTATGAGACAGTAAAGGTTAAAAGTTGAAAGATTTTCTTACAATTTCTCATCCCTGACCTACAGGGATAGAAAAAAGAATTTAGGAAGCTAGTTCTAGTAAGACATTCAGGAGTGGACCATACACTATTGCCTCTGCTCCAGCATTAAAATTGTTTATTAACTTTATGACCTTAGTTTGCTGCCATCTTTCTCGGCATACGCCCCCCCCTCAAAGTGGAGTCGGTTTTGAACATATTTCGACATTCTTAAATACAATGTGGAGGACAGGGACGGCTGTAAGGGGTGATGTGGAGGCCGATTTTAACCTACGTCTATGAGACAGTAAAGGTTAAAAGTTGAAACTTTTTCTTACAATTTCTCATCCCTGACCTACAGAGAATTGTAAAAAGAATTTACGAAGCTAGTTCTAGCAAGACATTCAGCATTGGACCATACACCATTGCCTCTGCTCTAGCATTAAAATTGTTTAATAACTTTGTGACCTTAGTTTTCTGCCATATTTCTCGGCGTAGGCCCCCCCCCCCAAAGTAGAGTCGGTTCTAAACATATTTCGAAATTCTTAAATACAATGTGGAGGACAGGGACGGCTGTAAGGGGTGATGTGGAGGCCGATTTTAACCTATGTCTATGAGACAGTAAAGGTTAAAAGTTGAAAGTTTTTCTTACAATTTCTCATCCCTGACCTACAGGGAATAGAAAAAAGAATTTACGAAGCTAGTTCTAGTAAGACATTCAGGATTAGACCATACACTATTGCCTCTGCTCCAGCATTAAAATTGTTTATTAACTTTATGACCTTAGTTTGCTGCCATCTTTCTCGGCATATGCCCCCCCCTCAAAGTGGAGTCGGTTTTGAACATATTTCAACATTCTTAAATACAATGTGGAGGACAGGGACGGCTGTAAGGGGTGATGTGGAGGCCGATTTTAACCTACGTCTATGAGACAGTAAAGGTTAAAAGTTGAAACTTTTTCTTACAATTTCTAATCCCTGACCTACAGAGAATTGTAAAAAGAATTTACGAAGCTAGTTCTAGCAAGACATTCAGGATTGGACCATACACCATTGCCTCTGCTCTAGCATTAAAATTGTTTAATAACTTTGTGACTTTAGTTTTCTGCCATCTTTCTCGGCGTACGCCCCCCCCCAAAGTAGAGTCGGTTCTAAACATATTTCGAAATTCTTAAATACAATGTGGAGGACAGGGACGGCTGTAAGGGGTGATGTGGAGGCCGTTTTAACCTACGTCTATGAGACAGTAAAGGTTAAAAGTTGAAACTTTTTCTTACAATTTCTCATCCCTGACCTACAGAGAATTGTAAAAAGAATTTACGAAGCTAGTTCTAGCAAGACATTCAGGATTGGACCATACACTATTGCCTCTGCTCCAGCATTAAAATTGTTTATTAACTTTATGACCTTAGTTAGCTGCCATCTTTCTCAGCATACGCCCCCCCTCAAAGTGGAGTTGGTTTTGAACATATTTCGACATTCTTAAATACAATGTGGAGGACAGGGACGGCTGTAAGGGGTGATGTGGAGGCCGATTTTAACCTACGTCTATGAGACAGTAAAGGTTAAAAGTTGAAACTTTTTCTTACAATTTCTCATCCCTGACCTACAGAGAATTGTAAAAAGAATTTACGAAGCTAGTTCTAGCAAGACATTCAGGATTGGACCATACACCATTGCCTCTGCTCTAGCATTAAAATTGTTTAATAACTTTGTGACCTTAGTTTTCTGCCATCTTTCTCGGCGTATGCCCCCCCCCCAAAGTAGAGTCGGTTCTAAACATATTTCAAAATTCTTAAATACAATGTGGAGGACAGGGACGGCTGTAAGGGGTGATGTGGAGGCCGATTTTAACCTACGTCTATGAGACAGTAAAGGTTAAAAGTTGAAAGTTTTTCTTACAATTTCTCATCCCTGACCTACAGGGAATAGAAAAAAGAATTTACGAAGCTAGTTCATGTAAGACATTCAGGATTGGACCATACACTATTGCCTCTGCTCCAGCATTAAAATTGTTTATTAACTTTATGACCTTAGTTTGCTGCCATCTTTCTCGGCATACGCCCCCCCCTCAAAGTGGAGTCGGTTTTGAACATATTTCGACATTCTTAAATACAATGTGGAGGACAGGGACGGCTGTAAGGGGTGATGTGGAGGCCGATTTTAACCTTCGTCTATGAGACAGTAAAGGTTAAAAGTTGAAACTTTTTCTTACAATTTCTCATCCCTGACCTACAGAGAATTGTAAAAAGAATTTACGAAGCTAGTTCTAGCAAGACATTCAGGATTGGACCATACACTATTGCCTCTGCTCTAGCATTAAAATTGTTTATTAACTTTGTGACCTTAGTTTTCTGCCATCTTTCTCTGCATACGCCCCCCCCCAAAGTAGAGTCGGTTCTGAACATATTTCGAAATTCTTAAATACAATGTGGAGGACAGGGACGGCTGTAAGGGGTGATGTGGAGGCCGATTTTAACCTACGTCTAAGAGACAGTAAAGGTTAAAAGTTGAAAGTTTTTCTTACAATTTCTCATCCCTGACCTACAGGGAATAGAAAAAAGAATTTACGAAGCTAGTTCTAGTAAGACATTCAGGATTGGACCATACACTATTGCCTCTGCTCCAGCATTAAAATTGTTTATTAACTTTATGACCTTAGTTTGCTGCCATCTTTCTCGGCATATGCCCCCCCCTCAAAGTGGAGTCGGTTTTGAACATATTTCGACATTCTTAAATACAATGTGGAGGACATGGACGGCTGTAAGGGGTGATGTGGAGGCCGATTTTAACCTACGTCTATGAGACAGTAAAGGTTAAAAGTTGAAACTTTTTCTTACAATTTCTCATCCCTGACCTACAGAGAATTGTAAAAAGAATTTACGAAGCTAGTTCTAGCAAGACATTCAGGATTGGACCATACACCATTGCCTCTGCTCTAGCATTAAAATTGTTTAATAACTTTGTGACCTTAGTTTTCTGCCATCTTTCTCGGCGTATGCCCCCCCCCAAAGTAGAGTCGGTTCTAAACATATTTCGAAATTCTTAAATACAATGTGGAGGACAGGGACGGCTGTAAGAGGTGATGTGGAGGCCGATTTTAACCTACGTCTATGAGACAGTAAAGGTTAAAAGTTGAAAGTTTTTCTTACAATTTCTCATCCTTGACCTACAGAGAATTGTAAAAAGAATTTACGAAGCTAGTTCTAGCAAGACATTCAGGATTGGACCATACACTATTGCCTCTTCTCTAGCATTAAAATTGTTTATTAACTTTGTGACCTTAGTTTTCTGCCATCTTTCTCGGCGTACGGCCCCCCCTCAAAGTAGAGTCGGTTCTGAACATATTTCGAAATTCTTAAATACAATGTGGAGGACAGGGACGGCTGTAAGGGGTTATGTGGAGGCCGATTTTAACCTACGTCTATGAGACAGTAAAGGATAAAAGTTGAAAGTTTTTCTTACAATTTCTCATCCCTGACCTACAGGGAATAGAAAAAAGAATTTACGAAGCTAGTTCTAGTAAGACATTCAGGATTGGACCATACACTATTGCCTCTTCTCCAGCATTAAAATTGTTTATTAACTTTATGACCTTAGTTTGCTGCCATCTTTCTCGGCATATGCCCCCCCCTCAAAGTGGAGTCGGTTTTGAACATATTTCGACATTCTTAAATACAATGTGGAGGACATGGACGGCTGTAAGGGGTGATGTGGAGGCCGATTTTAACCTACGTCTATGAGACAGTAAAGGTTAAAAGTTGAAACTTTTTCTTACAATTTCTCATCCCTGACCTACAGAGAATTGTAAAAAGAATTTACGAAGCTAGTTCTAGCAAGACATTCAGGATTGGACCATACACCATTGCCTCTGCTCTAGCATTAAAATTGTTTATAACTTTGTGACCTTAGTTTTCTGCCATCTTTCTCGGCGTACGGCCCCCCCCTCAAAGTAGAGTCGGTTCTGAACATATTTCGAAATTCTTAAATACAATGTGGAGGACAGGGACGGCTGTAAGGGGTGATGTGGAGGCCGATTTTAACCTACGTCTATGAGACAGTAAAGGTTAAAAGTTGAAAGTTTTTCTTACAATTTCTCATCCCTGACCTACAGAGAATTGTAAAAAGAATTTACGAAGCTAGTTCTAGCAAGACATTCAGGATTGGACCATACACTATTGCCTCTGCTCTAGCATTAAAATTGTTTATTAACTTTGTGACCTTAGTTTTATGCCATCTTTCTCGGCGTACGGCCCCCCCTCAAAGTAGAGTCGGTTCTGAACATATTTCGAAATTCTTAAATACAATGTGGAGGACAGGGACGGCTGTAAGGGGTGATGTGGAGGCCGATTTTAACCTACGTCTATGAGACAGTAAAGGTTAAAAGTTGAAAGTTTTTCTTACAATTTCTCATCCCTGACCTACAGGGAATAGAAAAAAGAATTTACGAAGCTAGTTCAAGTAAGACATTCAGGATTGGACCATACACTATTGCCTCTGCTCCAGCATTAAAATTGTTTATTAACTTTATGACCTTAGTTTGCTGCCATCTTTCTCGGCATACGCCCCCCCCTCAAAGTGGAGTCGGTTTTGAACATATTTCGACATTCTTAAATACAATGTGGAGGACAGGGATGGCTGTAAGGGGTGATGTGGAGGCCGATTTTAACCTTTGTCTATGAGACAGTAAAGGTTAAAAGTTGAAACTTGTTCTTACAATTTCTCATCCCTGACCTACAGAGAATTGTAAAAAGAATTTACGAAGCTAGTTCTAGCAAGACATTCAGGATTGGACCATACACTATTGCCTCTGCTCTAGCATTAAAATTGTTTATTAACTTTGTGACCTTAGTTTTCTGCCATCTTTCTCGGCGTACGGCCCCCCCCAAAGTAGAGTCGGTTCTGAACATATTTCGAAATTCTTAAATACAATGTGGAGGACAGGGACGGCTGTAAGGGGTGATGTGGAGGCCGATTTTAACCTACGTCTATGAGACAGTAAAGGTTAAAAGTTGAAAGATTTTCTTACAATTTCTCATCCCTGACCTACAGGGATAGAAAAAAGAATTTATGAAGCTAGTTCTAGTAAGACATTCAGGAGTGGACCATACACTATTGCCTCTGCTCCAGCATTAAAATTGTTTATTAACTTTATGACCTTAGTTTGCTGCCATCTTTCTCGGCATACGCCCCCCCCTCAAAGTGGAGTCGGTTTTGAACATATTTCGACATTCTTAAATACAATGTGGAGGACAGGGACGGCTGTAAGGGGTGATGTGGAGGCCTATTTTAACCTACGTCTATGAGACAGTAAAGGTTAAAAGTTGAAACTTTTTCTTACAATTTCTCATCCCTGACCTACAGAGAATTGTAAAAAGAATTTACGAAGCTAGTTCTAGCAAGACATTCAGGATTGGACCATACACCATTGCCTCTGCTCTAGCATTAAAATTGTTTAATAACTTTGTGACCTTAGTTTTCTGCCATATTTCTCGGCGTACGCCCCCCCCCCAAAGTAGAGTCGGTTCTAAACATATTTCGAAATTCTTAAATACAATGTGGCGGACAGGGACGGCTGTAAGGGGTGATGTGGAGGCCGATTTTAACCTACGTCTATGAGACAGTAAAGGTTAAAAGTTGAAACTTTTTCTTACAATTTCTCATCCCCGACCTACAGAGAATTGTAAAAAGAATTTACGAAGCTAGTTCTAGCAAGACATTCAGGATTGGACCATACACCATTGCCTCTGCTCTAGCATTAAAATTGTTTAATAACTTTGTGACTTTAGTTTTCTGCCATCTTTCTCGGCGTACGCCCCCCCCCCAAAGTAGAGTCGGTTCTAAACATATTTCGAAATTCTTAAATACAATGTGGAGGACAGGGACGGCTGTAAGGGGTGATGTGGAGGCTTTTTTAACCTACGTCTATGAGACAGTAAAGGTTAAAAGTTGAAACTTTTTCTTACAATTTCTCATCCCTGACCTACAGAGAATTGTAAAAAGAATTTACGAAGCTAGTTCTAGCAAGACATTCAGGATTGGACCATACACTATTGCCTCTGCTCCAGCATTAAAATTGTTTATTAACTTTATGACCTTAGTTTGCTGCCATCTTTCTCGGCATACGCCCCCCCTCAAAGTGGAGTCGGTTTTGAACATATTTCGACATTCTTAAATACAATGTGGAGGACAGGGACGGCTGTAAGGGGTGATGTGGAGGCCGATTTTAACCTACGTCTATGAGACAGTAAAGGTTAAAAGTTGAAACTTTTTCTTACAATTTCTCATCCCTGACCTACAGAGAATTGTAAAAAGAATTTACGAAGCTAGTTCTAGCAAGACATTCAGGATTGGACCATACACCATTGCCTCTGCTCTAGCATTAAAATTGTTTAATAACTTTATGACCTTAGTTTGCTGCCATCTTTCTCGGCATACGCCCCCCCCTCAAAGTGAAGTCGGTTTTGAACATATTTCGACATTCTTAAATACAATGTGGAGGACAGGGACGGCTGTAAGGGGTGATGTGGAGGCCGATTTTAACCTACGTTTATGAGACAGTAAAGGTTAAAAGTTGAAACTTTTTCTTACAATTTCTCATCCCTGACCTACAGAGAATTGTAAAAAGAATTTACGAAGCTAGTTCTAGCAAGACATTCAGGATTGGACCATACACCATTGCCTCTGCTCTAGCATTAAAATTGTTTAATAACTTTGTGACCTTAGTTTTCTGCCATATTTCTCGGCGTACGCCCCCCCCCCCAAAGTAGAGTCGGTTCTGAACATATTTCGAAATTCTTAAATACAATGTGGCGGACAGGGACGGCTGTAAGGGGTGATGGGAGGCCGATTTTAACCTACGTCTATGAGACAGTAAAGGTTAAAAGTTGAAACTTTTTCTTACAATTTCTCATCCCCGACCTACAGAGAATTGTAAAAAGAATTTACGAAGCTAGTTCTAGCAAGACATTCAGGATTGGACCATACACCATTGCCTCTGCTCTAGCATTAAAATTGTTTAATAACTTTGTGACTTTAGTTTTCTGCCATCTTTCTCGGCGTACGCCCCCCCCCCAAAGTAGAGTCGGTTCTAAACATATTTCGAAATTCTTAAATACAATGTGGAGGACAGGGACGGCTGTAAGGGGTGATGTGGAGGCCGTTTTAACCTACGTCTATGAGACAGTAAAGGTTAAAAGTTGAAACTTTTTCTTACAATTTCTCATCCCTGACCTACAGAGAATTGTAAAAAGAATTTACGAAGCTAGTTCTAGCAAGACATTCAGGATTGGACCATACACTATTGCCTCTGCTCCAGCATTAAAATTGTTTATTAACTTTATGACCTTAGTTTGCTGCCATCTTTCTCGGCATACGCCCCCCCCTCAAAGTGGAGTCGGTTTTGAACATATTTCGACATTCTTAAATACAATGTGGAGGACAGGGACGGCTGTAAGGGGTGATGTGGAGGCCGATTTTAACCTACGTCTATGAGACAGTAAAGGTTAAAAGTTGAAACTTTTTCTTACAATTTCTCATCCCTGACCTACAGAGAATTGTAAAAAGAATTTACGAAGCTAGTTCTAGCAAGACATTCAGGATTGGACCATACACCATTGCCTCTGCTCTAGCATTAAAATTGTTTAATAACTTTGTGACCTTAGTTTTCTGCCATCTTTCTCGGCGTATGCCCCCCCCCCAAAGTAGAGTCGGTTCTAAACATATTTCAAAATTCTTAAATACAATGTGGAGGACAGGGACGGCTGTAAGGGGTGATGTGGAGGCCGATTTTAACCTAGGTCTATGAGACAGTAAAGGTTAAAAGTTGAAAGTTTTTCTTACAATTTCTCATCCCTGACCTACAGAGAATTGTAAAAAGAATTTACGAAGCTAATTCTAGCAAGACATTCAGGATTGGACCATACACTATTGCCTCTGCTCTAGCATTAAAATTGTTTATTAACTTTGTGACCTTAGTTTTCTGCCATCTTTCTCGGCGTACGCCCCCCCCCCCCAAAGTAGAGTTGGTTCTGAACATATTTCGAAATTCTTAAATACAATGTGGAGGACAGGGACGGCTGTAAGGGGTGATGTGGAGGCCGATTTTAACCTACGTCTATGAGACAGTAAAGGTTAAAAGTTGAAAGTTTTTCTTACAATTTCTCATCCCTGACCTACAGGGAATAGAAAAAAGAATTTACGAAGCTAGTTCTAGTAAGACATTCAGGATTGGACCATACACTTTTGCCTCTGCTCCAGCATTAAAATTGTTTATTAACTTTATGACCTTAGTTTGCTGCCATCTTTCTCGGCATATGCCCCCCCCTCAAAGTGGAGTCGGTTTTGAACATATTTCGACATTCTTAAATACAATGTGGAGGACAGGGACTGCTGTAAGGGGTGATGTGGAGGCCGATTTTAACCTACGTCTATGAGACAGTAAAGGTTAAAAGTTGAAAGTTTTTCTTACAATTTCTCATCCCTGACCTACAGAGAATTGTAAAAAGAATTTACGAAGCTAGTTCTAGCAAGACATTCAGGATTGGACCATACACTATTGCCTCTGCTCTAGCATTAAATTTGTTTATTAACTTTGTGACCTTAGTTTTCTGCCATCTTTCTCGGCGTACGGCCCCCCCTCAAAGTAGAGTCGGTTCTGAACATATTTAGAAATTCTTAAATACAATGTGGAGGACAGGGACGGCTGTAAGGGGTGATGTGGAGGCCGATTTTAACCTACGTCTATGAGACAGTAAAGGTTAAAAGTTGAAACTTTTTCTTACAATTTCTCATCCCTGACCTACAGGGAATAGAAAAAAGAATTTACGAAGCTATTTCTAGTAAGACATTCAGGATTGGACCATACACTATTGCCTCTGCTCCAGCATTAAAATTGTTTATTAACTTTATGACCTTAGTTTGCTGCCATCTTTCTCGGTGTACGCCCCCCCCCAAAGTAGAGTCGGTTCTGAACATATTTCGAAATTCTTAAATACAATGTGGAGGACAGGGACGGCTGTAAGGGGTGATGTGGAGGCCGATTTTAACCTACGTCTATGAGACAGTAAAGGTTAAAAGTTGAAAGTTTTTCTTACAATTTCTCATCCCTGACCTACAGAGAATTGTAAAAAGAATTTACGAAGCTAGTTCTAGCAAGACATTCAGGATTGGACCATACACTATTGCCTCTGCTCTAGTATTAAAATTGTTTATTAACATTGTGACCTTAGTTTTCTGCCATCTTTCTCGGCGTACGCCCCCCCCTCAAAGTAGAGTCGGTTCTGAACATATTTCGAAATTCTTAAATACAATGTGGAGGACAGGGACGGCTGTAAGGGGTGATGTGGAGGCCGATTTTAACCTACGTCTATGAGACAGTAAAGGTTAAAAGTTGAAAGTTTTTCTTACAATTTCTCATCCCTGACCTACAGGGAATAGAAAAAAGAATTTACGAAGCTAGTTCTAGTAAGACATTCAGGATTGGACCATACACTATTGCCTCTGCTCCAGCATTAAAATTGTTTATTAACTTTATGACCTTAGTTTGCTGCCATCTTTCTCTGCATATGCCCCCCCTCAAAGTGGAGTCGGTTTTGAACATATTTCGACATTCTTAAATACAATGTGGAGGACAGGGACGGCTGTAAGGGGTGATGTGGAGGCCGATTTTAACCTACGTCTATGAGACAGTAAAGGTTAAAAGTTGAAACTTTTTCTTACAATTTCTCATCCCTGACCTACAGAGAATTGTAAAAAGAATTTACAAAGCTAGTTCTAGCAAGACATTCAGGATTGGACCATACACCATTGCCTCTGCTCTAGCATTAAAATTGTTTAATAACTTTGTGACCTTAGTTTTCTGCCATCTTTCTCGGCATATGCCCCCCCCCAAAGTAGAGTTGGTTCTAAACATATTTCGAAATTCTTAAATACAATGTGGAGGACAGGGACGGCTGTAAGGGGTGATGTGGAGGCCGATTTTAACCTACATCTATGAGACAGTAAAGGTTAAAAGTTGAAAGTTTTTCTTACAATTTCTCATCCCTGACCTACAGAGAATTGTAAAAAGAATTTACGAAGCTAGTTCTAGCAAGACATTCAGGATTGGACCATACACTATTGCCTCTGCTCTAGCATTAAAATTGTTTATTAACTTTGTGACCTTAGTTTGCTGCCATCTTTCTCGGCATACGCCCCCCCCTCAAAGTGGAGTCGGTTTTGAACATATTTCGACATTCTTAAATACAATGTGGAGGACAGGGGCGGCTGTAAGGGGTGATGTGGAGGCCGATTTTAACCTTCGTCTATGAGACAGTAAAGGTTAAAAGTTGAAACTTTTTCTTACAATTTCTCATCCCTGACCTACAGAGAATTGTAAAAAGAATTTACAAAGCTAGTTCTAGCAAGACATTCAGGATTGGACCATACACTATTGCCTCTGCTCTAGCATTAAAATTGTTTATTAACTTTGTGACCTTAGTTTTCTGCCATCTTTCTCGGCGTACGGCCCCCCCCCAAAAGTAGAGTCGGTTCTGAACATATTTCGAAATTCTTAAATACAATGTGGAGGACAGGGACGGCTGTAAGGGGTGATGTGGAGGCCGATTTTAACCTACGTCTATGAGACAGTAAAGGTTAAAAGTTGAAAGATTTTCTTACAATTTCTCATCCCTGACCTACAGGGATAGAAAAAAGAATTTACGAAGCTAGTTCTAGTAAGACATTCAGGAGTGGACCATACACTATTGCCTCTGCTCCAGCATTAAAATTGTTTATTAACTTTATGACCTTAGTTTGCTGCCATCTTTCTCGGCATACGCCCCCCCCTCAAAGTGGAGTCGGTTTTGAACATATTTCGACATTCTTAAATACAATGTGGAGGACAGGGACGGCTGTAAGGGGTGATGTGGAGGCCGATTTTAACCTACGTCTATGAGACAGTAAAGGTTAAAAGTTGAAACTTTTTCTTACAATTTCTCATCCCTGACCTACAGAGAATTGTAAAAAGAATTTACGAAGCTAGTTCTAGCAAGACATTCAGGATTGGACCATACACCATTGCCTCTGCTCTAGCATTAAAATTGTTTAATAACTTTGTGACCTTAGTTTTCTGTAATATTTCTCGGCGTACGTCCCCCCCCCCCAAAGTAGAGTCGGTTCTAAACATATTTCGAAATTCTTAAATACAATGTGGAGGACAGGGACGGCTGTAAGGGGTGATGTGGAGGCCGATTTTAACCTATGTCTATGAGACAGTAAAGGTTAAAAGTTGAAAGTTTTTCTTACAATTTCTCATCCCTGACCTACAGGGAATAGAAAAAAGAATTTACGAAGCTAGTTCTAGTAAGACATTCAGGATTGGACCATACACCATTGCCTCTGCTCTAGCATTAAAATTGTTTAATAACTTTGTGACCTTAGTTTTCTGCCATCTTTCTCGGCGTACGCCCCCCCCCCAAAGTAGAGTCGGTTCTAAACATATTTCGAAATTCTTAAATACAATGTGGAGGACAGGGACGGCTGTAAGGGGTGATGTGGAGGCCGTTTTAACCTACGTCTATGAGACAGTAAAGGTTAAAAGTTGAAACTTTTTCTTACAATTTCTCATCCCTGACCTACAGAGAATTGTAAAAAGAATTTACGAAGCTAGTTCTAGCAAGACATTCAGGATTGGACCATACACTATTGCCTCTGCTCCAGCATTAAAATTGTTTATTAACTTTATGACCTTAGTTTGCTGCCATCTTTCTCGGCATACGCCCCCCCCTCAAAGTGGAGTCGGTTTTGAACATATTTCGACATTCTTAAATACAATGTGGAGGACAGGGACGGCTGTAAGGGGTGATGTGGAGGCCGATTTTAACCTACGTCTATGAGACAGTAAAGGTTAAAAGTTGAAACTTTTTATTACAATTTCTCATCCCTGACCTACAGAGAATTGTAAAAAGAATTTACGCAGCTAGTTCTAGCAAGACATTCAGGATTGGACCATACACCATTGCCTCTGCTCTAGCATTAAAATTGTTTAATAACTTTGTGACCTTAGTTTTCTGCCATCTTTCTCGGCGTATGCCCCCCCCCAAAGTAGAGTCGGTTCTAAACATATTTCGAAATTCTTAAATACAATGTGGAGGACAGGGACGGCTGTAAGGGGTGATGTGGAGGCCGATTTTAACCTACGTCTATGAGACAGTAAAGGTTAAAAGTTGAAAGTTTTTCTTACAATTTCTCATCCCTGACCTACAGAAAATTGTAAAAAGAATTTACGAAGCTAGTTCTAGCAAGACATTCAGGATTGGACCATACACTATTGCCTCTGCTCTAGCATTAAAATTGTTTATTAACTTTGTGACCTTAGTTTTCTGCCATCTTTCTCGGCGTACGGCCCCCCCTCAAAGTAGAGTCGGTTCTGAACATATTTCGAAATTCTTAAATACAATGTGGAGGACAGGGACGGCTGTAAGGGGTGATGTGGAGGCCGATTTTAACCTATGTCTATGAGACAGTAAAGGTTAAAAGTTGAAAGTTTTTCTTACAATTTCTCATCCGTGACCTACAGGGAATAGAAAAAAGAATTTACGAAGCTAGTTCTAGTAAGACATTCAGGATTGGACCATACACTATTGCCTCTGCTCCAGCATTAAAATTGTTTATTAACTTTATGACCTTAGTTTGCTGCCATCTTTCTCGGCATATGCCCCCCCCTCAAAGTGGAGTCGGTTTTGAACATATTTCGACATTCTTAAATACAATGTGGAGGACAGGGACGGCTGTAAGGGGTGATGTGGAGGCCGATTTTAACCTACGTCTATGAGACAGCAAAGGTTAAAAGTTGAAACTTTTTCTTACAATTTCTCATCCCTGACCTACAGAGAATTGTAAAAAGAATTTACGAAGCTAGTTCTAGCAAGACATTCAGGATTGGACCATACACCATTGCCTCTGCTCTAGCATTAAAATTGTTTAATAACTTTGTGACCTTAGTTTTCTGCCATCTTTCTCGGCGTATGCCCCCCCCAAAGTAGAGTCGGTTCTAAACATATTTCGAAATTCTTAAATACAATGTGGAGGACAGGGACGGCTGTAAGGGGTGATGTGGAGGCCGATTTTAACCTGCGTCTATGAGACAGTAAAGGTTAAAAGTTGAAAGTTTTTCTTACAATTTCTCATCCCTGATCTACAGAGAATTGTAAAAAGAATTTACGAAGCTAGTTCTAGCAAGACATTCAGGATTGGACCATACACTATTGCCTCTGCTCTAGCATTAAAATTGTTTATTAACTTTGTGACCTTAGTTTTCTGCCATCTTTCTCGGCGTACGGCCCCCCCCTCAAAGTAGAGTCGGTTCTGAACATATTTCGAAATTCTTAAATACTATGTGGAGGACAGGGACGGCTGTAAGGGGTGATGTGGAGGCCGATTTTAACCTACGTCTATGAGACAGTAAAGGTTAAAAGTTGAAATTTTTTCTTACAATTTCTCATCCCTGACCTACAGAGAATTGTAAAAAAAATTTACGAAGCTAGTTCTAGCAAGACATTCAGGATTGGGCCATACACTATTGCCTCTGCTCTAGCATTAAAATTGTTTATTAACTTTGTGACCTTAGTTTTCTGCCATCTTTCTCGGCGTACGGCCCCCCCTCAAAGTAGAGTCGGTTCTGAACATATTTCGAAATTCTTAAATACAATGTGGAGGACAGGGACGGCTGTAAGGGGTGATGTGGAGGCCGATTTTAACCTACGTCTATGAGACAGTAAAGGTTAAAAGTTGAAAGTTTTTCTTACAATTTCTCATCCCTGACCTACAGGGAATAGAAAAAAGAATTTACGAAGCTAGTTCAAGTAAGACATTCAGGATTGGACCATACACTATTGCCTCTGCTCCAGCATTAAAATTGTTTATTAACTTTATGACCTTAGTTTGCTGCCATCTTTCTCGGCATACGCCCCCCCCTCAAAGTGGAGTCGGTTTTGAACATATTTCGACATTCTTAAATACAATGTGGAGGACAGGGACGGCTGTAAGGGGTGATGTGGAGGCCGATTTTAACCTTCGTCTATGAGACAGTAAAGGTTAAAAGTTGAAACTTTTTCTTACAATTTCTCATCCCTGACCTACAGAGAATTGCAAAAAGAATTTACGAAGCTAGTTCTAGCAAGACATTCAGGATTGGACCATACACTATTGCCTCTGCTCTAGCATTAAAATTGTTTATTAACTTTGTGACCTTAGTTTTCTGCCATCTTTCTCGGCGTACGGCCCCCCCCCCAAAGTAGAGTTGGTTCTGAACATATTTCGAAATTCTTAAATACAATGTGGAGGACAGGGACGGCTGTAAGGGGTGATGTGGAGGCCGATTTTAACCTACGTCTATGAGACAGTAAAGGTTAAAAGTTGAAAGATTTTCTTACAATTTCTCATCCCTGACCTACAGGGATAGAAAAAAGAATTTACGAAGCTAGTTCTAGCAAGACATTCAGGATTGGACCATACCCTATTGCCTCTGCTCCAGCATTAAAATTGTTTATTAACTTTATGACCTTAGTTTGCTGCCATCTTTCTCGGCATACGCCCCCCCCTCGAAGTGGAGTCGGTTTTGAACATATTTCGACATTCTTAAATACAATGTGGAGGACAGGGACGGCTGTAAGGGGTGATGTGGAGGCCGATTTTAACCTACGTCTATGAGACAGTAAAGGTTAAAAGTTGAAACTTTTTCTTACAATTTCTCATCCCTGACCTACAGAGAATTGTAAAAAGAATTTACGAAGCTAGTTCTAGCAAGACATTCAGGATTGGACCATACACCATTGCCTCTGCTCTAGCATTAAAATTGTTTCATAACTTTGTGACCTTAGTTTTTTGCCATATTTCTCGGCGTACGCCCCCCCCCCCCCCAAAGTAGAGTCGGTTCTAAACATATTTCGAAATTCTTAAATACAATGTGGAGGACAGGGACGGCTGTAAGGGGTGATGTGGAGGCCGATTTTAACCTACGTCTATGAGACAGTAAAGGTTAAAAGTTGAAACTTTTTCTTACAATTTCTCATCCCTGACCTACAGAGAATTGTAAAAAGAATTTACGAAGCTAGTTCTAGCAAGACATTCAGGATAAGACCATACACCATTGCCTCTGCTCTAGCATTAAAATTGTTTAATAACTTTGTGACTTTAGTTTTCTGCCATCTTTCTCGGCGTACGCCCCCCCCCCCCAAAGTAGAGTCGGTTCTAAACATATTTCGAAATTCTTAAATACAATGTGGAGGACAGGGACGGCTGTAAGGGGTGATGTGGAGGCCGGTTTAACCTACGTCTATGAGACAGTAAAGGTTAAAAGTTGAAACTTTTTCTTACAATTTCTCATCCCTGACCTACAGAGAATTGTAAAAAGAATTTACGAAGCTAGTTCTAGCAAGACATTCAGGATTGGACCATACACTATTGCCTCTGCTCCAGCATTAAAATTGTTTATTAACTTTATGACCTTAGTTTGCTGCCATCTTTCTCGGCATACGCCCCCCCCTCAAAGTGGAGTCGGTTTTGAACATATTTCGACATTCTTAAATACAATGTGGAGGACAGGGACGGCTGTAAGGGGTGATGTGGAGGCCGATTTTAACCTACGTCTATGAGACAGTAAAGGTTAAAAGTTGAAACTTTTTCTTACAATTTCTCATCCCTGACCTACAGAGAATTGTAAAAAGAATTTACGAAGCTAGTTCTAGCAAGACATTCAGGATTGGACCATACACCATTGCCTCTGCTCTAGCATTAAAATTGTTTAATAACTTTGTGACCTTAGTTTTCTGCCATCTTTCTCGGCGTATGCCCCCCCCCCAAAGTAGAGTCGGTTCTAAACATATTTCAAAATTCTTAAATACAATGTGGAGGACAGGGACGGCTGTAAGGGGTGATGTGGAGGCCGATTTTAACCTACGTCTATGAGACAGTAAAGGTTAAAAGTTGAAAGTTTTTCTTACAATTTCTCATCCCTGACCTACAGAGAATTGTAAAAAGAATTTACGAAGCTAGTTCTAGCAAGACATTCAGGATTGGACCATACACTATTGCCTCTGCTCTAGCATTAAAATTGTTTATTAACTTTGTGACCTTAGTTTTCTGCCATCTTTCTCGGCGTACGCCCCCCCCCCCAAAGTAGAGTCGGTTCTGAACATATTTCGAAATTCTTAAATACAATGTGGAGGACAGGGACGGCTGTAAGGGGTGATGTGGAGGCCGATTTTAACCTACGTCTATTAGACAGTAAAGGTTAAAAGTTGAAAGTTTTTCTTACAATTTCTCATCCCTGACCTACAGGGAATAGAAAAAAGAATTTACAAAGCTAGATCTAGTAGGACATTCAGGATTGGACCATACACTATTGCCTCTGCTCCAGCATTAAAATTGTTTATTAACTTTATGACCTTAGTTTGCTGCCATCTTTCTCGGCATATGCCCCCCCCTCAAAGTGGAGTCGGTTTTGAACATATTTCGACATTCTTAAATACAATGTGGAGGAAAGGGACGGCTGTAAGGGGTGATGTGGAGGCCGATTTTAACCTACGTCTATGAGACAGTAAAGGTTAAAAGTTGAAAGTTTTTCTTACAATTTCTCATCCCTGACCTACAGAGAATTGTAAAAAGTATTTACGAAGCTAGTTCTAGCAAGACATTCAGGATTGGACCATACACTATTGCCTCTGCTCTAGCATTAAAATTGTTTATTAACTTTGTGACCTTAGTTTTCTGCCATCTTTCTCGGCGTACGGCCCCCCCTCAAAGTAGAGTCGGTTCTGAACATATTTCGAAATTCTTAAATACAATGTGGAGGACAGGGACGGCTGTAAGGGGTGATGTGGAGGCCGATTTTAACCTACGTCTATGAGACAGTAAAGGTTAAAAGTTGAAAGTTTTTCTTACAATTTCTCATCCCTGACCTACAGGGAATAGAAAAAAGAATTTACGAAGCTAGTTCTAGTAAGACATTCAGGATTGGACCATACACTATTGCCTCTGCTCCTGCATTAAAATTGTTTATTATCTTTATGACCTTAGTTTGCTGCCATCTTTCTCGGCATATGCCCCCCCCTCAAAGTGGAGTCGGTTTTGAACATATTTCGACATTCTTAAATACAATGTGGAGGACAGGGACAGCTGTAAGGGGTGATGTGGAGGCCGATTTTAACCTACGTCTATGAGACAGTAAAGGTTAAAAGTTGAAACTTTTTCTTACAATTTCTCATCCCTGACCTACAGAGAATTGTAAAAAGAATTTACGAAGCTAGTTCTAGCAAGACATTCAGGATTGGACCATACACCATTGCCTCTGCTCTAGCATTAAAATTGTTTAATAACTTTGTGACCTTAGTTTTCTGCCATCTTTCTCGGCGTATGCCCCCCCCAAAGTAGAGTCGGTTCTAAACATATTTCGAAATTCTTAAATACAATGTGGAGGACAGGGACGGCTGTAAGGGGTGATGTGGAGGCCGATTTTAACCTACGTCTATGAGACAGTAAAGGTTAAAAGTTGAAAGTTTTTCTTACAATTTCTCATCCGTGACCTACAGGGAATAGAAAAAAGAATTTACGAAGCTAGTTCTAGTAAGACATTCAGGATTGGACCATACACTATTGCCTCTGCTCCAGCATTAAAATTGTTTATTAACTTTATGACCTTAGTTTGCTGCCATCTTTCTCGGCATATGCCCCCCCCTCAAAGTGGAGTCGGTTTTGAACATATTTCGACATTCTTAAATACAATGTGGAGGACAGGGACGGCTGTAAGGGGTGATGTGGAGGCCGATTTTAACCTACGTCTATGAGACAGTAAAGGTTAAAAGTTGAAACTTTTTCTTACAATTTCTCATCCCTGACCTACAGAGAATTGTAAAAAGAATTTACGAAGCTAGTTCTAGCAAGACATTCAGGATTGGACCATACACCATTGCCCCTGCTCTAGCATTAAAATTGTTTAATAACTTTGTGACCTTAGTTTTCTGCCATCTTTCTCGGCGTATGCCCCCCCCCAAAGTAGAGTCGGTTCTAAACATATTTCGAAATTCTTAAATACAATGTGGAGGACAGGGACGGCTGTAAGGGGTGATGTGGAGGCCGATTTTAACCTGCGTCTATGAGACAGTAAAGGTTAAAAGTTGAAAGTTTTTCTTACAATTTCTCATCCCTGATCTACAGAGAATTGTAAAAAGAATTTACGAAGCTAGTTCTAGCAAGACATTCAGGATTGGACCATACACTATTGCCTCTGCTCTAGCATTAAAATTGTTTATTAACTTTGTGACCTTAGTTTTCTGCCATCTTTCTCGGCGTACGGCCCCCCCCTCAAAGTAGAGTCGGTTCTGAACATATTTCGAAATTCTTAAATACTATGTGGAGGACAGGGACGGCTGTAAGGGGTGATGTGGAGGCCGATTTTAACCTACGTCTATGAGACAGTAAAGGTTAAAAGTTGAAAGTTTTTCTTACAATTTCTCATCCCTGACCTACAGAGAATTGTAAAAAGAATTTACGAAGCTAGTTCTAGCAAGACATTCAGGATTGGACCATACACTATTGCCTCTGCTCTAGCATTAAAATTGTTTATTAACTTTGTGACCTTAGTTTTCTGCCATCTTTCTCGGCGTACGGCCCCCCCTCAAAGTAGAGTCGGTTCTGAACATATTTCGAAATTCTTAAATACAATGTGGAGGACAGGGACGGCTGTAAGGGGTGATGTGGAGGCCGATTTTAACCTACGTCTATGAGACAGTAAAGGTTAAAAGTTGAAAGTTTTTCTTACAATTTCTCATCCCTGACCTACAGGGAATAGAAAAAAGAATTTACGAAGCTAGTTCAAGTAAGACATTCAGGATTGGACCATACACTATTGCCTCTGCTCCAGCATTAAAATTGTTTATTAACTTTATGACCTTAGTTTGCTGCCATCTTTCTCGGCATACGCCCCCCCTCAAAGTGGAGTCGGTTTTGAACATATTTCGACATTCTTAAATACAATGTGGAGGACAGGGACGGCTGTAAGGGGTGATGTGGAGGCCGATTTTAACCTTCGTCTATGAGACAGTAAAGGTTAAAAGTTGAAACTTTTTCTTACAATTTCTCATCCCTGACCTACAGAGAATTGCAAAAAGAATTTACGAAGCTAGTTCTAGCAAGACATTCAGGATTGGACCATACACTATTGCCTCTGCTCCAGCATTAAAATTGTTTATTAACTTTGTGACCTTAGTTTTCTGCCATCTTTCTCGGTGTACGGCCCCCCCCAAAGTAGAGTCGGTTCTGAACATATTTCGAAATTCTTAAATACAATGTGGAGGACAGGGACGGCTGTAAGGGGTGATGTGGAGGCCGATTTTAACCTACGTCTATGAGACAGTAAAGGTTAAAAGTTGAAAGATTTTCTTACAATTTCTCATCCCTGACCTACAGGGATAGAAAAAAGAATTTAGGAAGCTAGTTCTAGTAAGACATTCAGGAGTGGACCATACACTATTGCCTCTGCTCCAGCATTAAAATTGTTTATTAACTTTATGACCTTAGTTTGCTGCCATCTTTCTCGTCATACGCCCCCCCCTCAAAGTGGAGTCGGTTTTGAACATATTTCGACATTCTTAAATACAATGTGGAGGACAGGGACGGCTGTAAGGGGTGATGTGGAGGCCGATTTTAACCTACATCTATGAGACAGTAAAGGTTAAAAGTTGAAACTTTTTCTTACAATTTCTCATCCCTGACCTACAGAGAATTGTAAAAAGAATTTACGAAGCTAGTTCTAGCAAGACATTCAGGATTGGACCATACACTATTGCCTCTGCTCCAGCATTAAAATTGTTTATTAACTTTATGACCTTAGTTTGCTGCCATCTTTCTCGGCATACGCCCCCCCCTCAAAGTGGAGTCGGTTTTGAACATATTTCGACATTCTTAAATACAATGTGGAGGACAGGGACGGCTGTAAGGGGTGATGTGGAGGCCGATTTTAACCTACGTCTATGAGACAGTAAAGGTTAAAAGTTGAAACTTTTTCTTACAATTTCTCATCCCTGACCTACAGAGAATTGTAAAAAGAATTTACGAAGCTAGTTCTAGCAAGACATTCAGGATTGGACCATACACCATTGCCTCTGCTCTAGCATTAAAATTGTTTAATAACTTTGTGACCTTAGTTTTCTGCCATCTTTCTCGGCGTATGCCCCCCCCCCAAAGTAGAGTCGGTTCTAAACATATTTCAAAATTCTTAAATACAATGTGGAGGACAGGGACGGCTGTAAGGGGTGATGTGGAGGCCGATTTTAACCTACGTCTATGAGACAGTAAAGGTTAAAAGTTGAAAGTTTTTCTTACAATTTCTCATCCCTGACCTACAGAGAATTGTAAAAAGAATTTACGAAGCTAGTTCTAGCAAGACATTCAGGATTGGACCATACACTATTGCCTCTGCTCTAGCATTAAAATTGTTTATTAACTTTGTGACCTTAGTTTTCTGCCATCTTTCTCGGCGTACGCCCCCCCCCAAAGTAGAGTCGGTTCTGAACATATTTCGAAATTCTTAAATACAATGTGGAGGACAGGGACGGCTGTAAGGGGTGATGTGGAGGCCGATTTTAACCTACGTCTATTAGACAGTAACGGTTAAAAGTTGAAAGTTTTTCTTACAATTTCTCATCCCTGACCTACAGGGAATAGAAAAAAGAATTTACAAAGCTAGATCTAGTAGGACATTCAGGATTGGACCATACACTATTGCCTCTGCTCCAGCATTAAAATTGTTTATTAACTTTATGACCTTAGTTTGCTGCCATCTTTCTCGGCATATGCCCCCCCCTCAAAGTGGAGTCGGTTTTGAACATATTTCGACATTCTTAAATACAATGTGGAGGACAGGGACGGCTGTAAGGGGTGATGTGGAGGCCGATTTTAACCTACGTCTATGAGACAGTAAAGGTTAAAAGTTGAAAGTTTTTCTTACAATTTCTCATCCCTGACCTACAGAGAATTGTAAAAAGTATTTACGAAGCTAGTTCTAGCAAGACATTCAGGATTGGACCATACACTATTGCCTCTGCTCTAGCATTAAAATTGTTTATTAACTTTGTGACCTTAGTTTTCTGCCATCTTTCTCGGCGTACGGCCCCCCCTCAAAGTAGAGTCGGTTCTGAACATATTTCGAAATTCTTAAATACAATGTGGAGGACAGGGACGGCTGTAAGGGGTGATGTGGAGGCCGATTTTAACCTACGTCTATGAGACAGTAAAGGTTAAAAGTTGAAAGTTTTTCTTACAATTTCTCATCCCTGACCTACAGGGAATAGAAAAAAGAATTTACGAAGCTAGTTCTAGTAAGACATTCAGGATTGGACCATACACTATTGCCTCTGCTCCTGCATTAAAATTGTTTATTATCTTTATGACCTTAGTTTGCTGCCATCTTTCTCGGCATATGCCCCCCCCTCAAAGTGGAGTCGGTTTTGAACATATTTCGACATTCTTAAATACAATGTGGAGGACAGGGACGGCTGTAAGGGGTGATGTGGAGGCCGATTTTAACCTACGTCTATGAGACAGTAAAGGTTAAAAGTTGAAACTTTTTCTTACAATTTCTCATCCCTGACCTACAGAGAATTGTAAAAAGAATTTACGAAGCTAGTTCTAGCAAGACATTCAGGATTGGACCATACACCATTGCCCCTGCTCTAGCATTAAAATTGTTTAATAACTTTGTGACCTTAGTTTTCTGCCATCTTTCTCGGCGTATGCCCCCCCCAAAGTAGAGTCGGTTCTAAACCTATTTCGAAATTCTTAAATACAATGTGGAGGACAGGGACGGCTGTAAGGGGTGATGTGGAGGCCGATTTTAACCTACGTCTATGAGACAGTAAAGGTTAAAAGTTGAAAGTTTTTCTTACAATTTCTCATCCGTGACCTACAGGGAATAGAAAAAAGAATTTACGAAGCTAGTTCTAGTAAGACATTCAGGATTGGACCATACACTATTGCCTCTGCTCCAGCATTAAAATTGTTTATTAACTTTATGACCTTAGTTTGCTGCCATCTTTCTCGGCATATGCCCCCCCCTCAAAGTGGAGTCGGTTTTAAACATATTTCGACATTCTTAAATACAATGTGGAGGACAGGGACGGCTGTAAGGGGTGATGTAGAGGCCGATTTTAACCTACGTCTATGAGACAGTAAAGGTTAAAAGTTGAAACTTTTTCTTACAATTTCTCATCCCTGACCTACAGAGAATTGTAAAAAGAATTTACGAAGCTAGTTCTAGCAAGACATTCAGGATTGGACCATACACCATTGCCTCTGCTCTAGCATTAAAATTGTTTAATAACTTTGTGACCTTAGTTTTCTGCCATCTTTCTCGGCGTATGCCCCCCCCCCCAAAGTAGAGTCGGTTCTAAACATATTTCGAAATTCTTAAATACAATGTGGAGGACAGGGACGGCTGTAAGGGGTGATGTGGAGGCCGATTTTAACCTGCGTCTATGAGACAGTAAAGGTTAAAAGTTGAAAGTTTTTCTTACAATTTCTCATCCCTGACCTACAGGGATAGAAAAAAGAATTTAGGAAGCTAGTTCTAGTAAGACATTCAGGAGTGGACCATACACTATTGCCTCTGCTCCAGCATTAAAATTGTTTATTAACTTTATGACCTTAGTTTGCTGCCATCTTTCTCGGCATACGCCCCCCCCCTCAAAGTGGAGTCGGTTTTGAACATATTTCGACATTCTTAAATACAATGTGGAGGACAGGGACGGCTGTAAGGGGTGATGTGGAGGCCGATTTTAACCTTCGTCTATGAGACAGTAAAGGTTAAAAGTTGAAACTTTTTCTTACAATTTCTCATCCCTGACCTACAGAGAATTGCAAAAAGAATTTACGAAGCTAGTTCTAGCAAGACATTCAGGATTGGACCATACACTATTGCCTCTGCTCCAGCATTAAAATTGTTTATTAACTTTGTGACCTTAGTTTTCTGCCATCTTTCTCGGTGTACGGCCCCCCCCAAAGTAGAGTCGGTTCTGAACATATTTCGAAATTCTTAAATACAATGTGAAGGACAGGGACGGCTGTAAGGGGTGATGTGGAGGCCGATTTTAACCTACGTCTATGAGACAGTAAAGGTTAAAAGTTGAAAGATTTTCTTACAATTTCTCATCCCTGACCTACAGGGATAGAAAAAAGAATTTAGGAAGCTAGTTCTAGTAAGACATTCAGGAGTGGACCATACACTATTGCCTCTGCTCCAGCATTAAAATTGTTTATTAACTTTATGACCTTAGTTTGCTGCCATCTTTCTCGGCATACGCCCCCCCCCTCGAAGTGGAGTCGGTTTTGAACATATTTCGACATTCTTAAATACAATGTGGAGGGCAGGGACGGCTGTAAGGGGTGATGTGGAGGCCGATTTTAACCTACGTCTGTGAGACAGTAAAGGTTAAAAGTTGAAACTTTTTCTTACAATTTCTCATCCCTGACCTACAGAGAATTGTAAAAAGAATTTACGAAGCTAGTTCTAGCAAGACATTCAGGATTGGACCATACACCATTGCCTCTGCTCTAGCATTAAAATTGTTTAATTAATTTTGTGACCTTAGTTTTCTGCCATATTTCTCGGCGTACGCCCCCCCCCCCAAAGTAGAGTCGGTTCTAAACATATTTCGAAATTCTTAAATACAATGTGGAGGACAGGGACGGCTGTAAGGGGTGATGTGGAGGCCGATTTTAACCTACGTCTATGAGACAGTAAAGGTTAAAAGTTGAAACTTTTTCTTACAATTTCTCATCCCTGACCTACAGAGAATTGTAAAAAGAATTTACGAAGCTAGTTCTAGCAAGACATTCAGGATTGGACCATACACCATTGCCTCTGCTCTAGCATTAAAATTGTTTAATAACTTTGTGACTTTAGTTTTCTGCCATCTTTCTCGGCGTACGCCCCCCCCCCCAAAGTAGAGTTGGTTCTAAACATATTTCGAAATTCTTAAATACAATGTGGAGGACAGGGACGGCTGTAAGGGGTGATGTGGAGGCCGGTTTAACCTACGTCTATGAGACAGTAAAGGTTAAAAGTTGAAACTTTTTCTTCCAATTTCTCATCCCTGACCTACAGAGAATTGTAAAAAGAATTTACGAAGCTAGTTCTAGCAAGACATTCAGGATTGGACCATACACTATTGCCTCTGCTCCAGCATTAAAATTGTTTATTAACTTTATGACCTTAGTTTGCTGCCATCTTTCTCGGCATACGCCCCCCCCTCAAAGTGGAGTCGGTTTTGAACATATTTCGACATTCTTAAATACAATGTGGAGGACAGGGACGGCTGTAAGGGGTGATGTGAAGGCCGATTTTAACCTACATCTATGAGACAGTAAAGGTTAAAAGTTGAAACTTTTTCTTACAATTTCTCATCCCTGACCTACAGAGAATTGTAAAAAGAATTTACGAAGCTAGTTCTAGCAAGACATTCAGGATTGGACCATACACCATTGCCTCTGCTCTAGCATTAAAATTGTTTAATAACTTTGTGACCTTAGTTTTCTGCCATCTTTCTCGGCGTATGCCCCCCCCCCCCAAAGTAGAGTCGGTTCTAAACATATTTCAAAATTCTTAAATACAATGTGGAGGACAGGGACGGCTGTAAGGGGTGATGTGGAGGCCGATTTTAACCTACGTCTATGAGACAGTAAAGGTTAAAAGTTGAAAGTTTTTCTTACAATTTCTCATCCCTGACCTACAGAGAATTGTAAAAAGAATTTACGAAGCTAGTTCTAGCAAGACATTCAGGATTGGACCATACACTATTGCCTCTGCTCTAGCATTAAAATTGTTTATTAACTTTGTGACCTTAGTTTTCTGCCATCTTTCTCGGCGTACGCCCCCCCAAAGTAGAGTCGGTTCTGAACATATTTCGATATTCTTAAATACAATGTGGAGGACAGGGACGGCTGTAAGGGGTGATGTGGAGGCCGATTTTAACCTACGTCTATGAGAGTAAAGGTTAAAAGTTGAAAGTTTTTCTTACAATTTCTCATCCCTGACCTACAGGGAATAGAAAAAAGAATTTACGAAGCTAGTTCTAGTAAGACATTCAGGATTGGACCATACACTATTGCCTCTGCTCCAGCATTAAAATTGTTTATTAACTTTATGACCTTAGTTTGCTGCCATCTTTCTCGGCATATGCCCCCCCCTCAAAGTGGAGTCGGTTTTGAACATATTTCGACATTCTTAAATACAATGTGGAGGACAGGGACGGTTGTAAGGGGTGATGTGGAGGCCGATTTTAACCTACGTCTATGAGACAGTAAAGGTTAAAAGTTGAAAGTTTTTCTTACAATTTCTCATCCCTGACCTACAGAGAATTGTAAAAAGAATTTACGAAGCTAGTTCTAGCAAGACATTCAGGATTGGACCATACACTATTGCCTCTGCTCTAGCATTAAAATTGTTTATTAACTTTGTGACCTTAGTTTTCTGCCATCTTTCTCGGCGTACGCCCCCCCCCCAAAGTAGAGTCGGTTCTGAACATATTTCGATATTCTTAAATACAATGTGGAGGACAGGGACGGCTGTAAGGGGTGATGTGGAGGCCGATTTTAACCTACGTCTATGAGAGTAAAGGTTAAAAGTTGAAAGTTTTTCTTACAATTTCTCATCCCTGACCTACAGGGAATAGAAAAAAGAATTTACGAAGCTAGTTCTAGTAAGACATTCAGGATTGGACCATACACTATTGCCTCTGCTCCAGCATTAAAATTGTTTATTAACTTTATGACCTTAGTTTGCTGCCATCTTTCTCGGCATATGCCCCCCCTCAAAGTGGAGTCGGTTTTGAACATATTTCGACATTCTTAAATACAATGTGGAGGACAGGGACGGTTGTAAGGGGTGATGTGGAGGCCGATTTTAACCTACGTCTATGAGACAGTAAAGGTTAAAAGTTGAAAGTTTTTCTTACAATTTCTCATCCCTGACCTACAGAGAATTGTAAAAAGAATTTACGAAGCTAGTTCTAGCAAGACATTCAGGATTGGACCATACACTATTGCCTCTGCTCTAGCATTAAAATTGTTTATTAACTTTGTGACCTTAGTTTTCTGCCATCTTTCTCGGCGTACGGCCCCCCCTCAAAGTAGAGTCGGTTCTGAACATATTTCGAAATTCTTAAATACAATGTGGAGGACAGGGACGGCTGTAAGGGGTGATGTGGAGGCCGATTTTAACCTACGTCGATGAGACAGTAAAGGTTAAAAGTTGAAAGTTTTTCTTACAATTTCTCATCCCTGACCTACAGGGAATAGAAAAAAGAATTTACGAAGCTAGTTCTAGTAAGACATTCAGGATTGGACCATACACTATTGCCTCTGCTCCAGCATTAAAATTGTTTATTATCTTTATGACCTTAGTTTGCTGCCGTCTTTCTCGGCATATGCCCCCCCCTCAAAGTGGAGTCGATTTTGAACATATTTCGACATTCTTAAATACAATGTGGAGGACAGGGACGGCTGTAAGGGGTGATGTGGAGGCCGATTTTAACCTACGTCTATGAGACAGTAAAGGTTAAAAGTTGAAACTTTTTCTTACAATTTCTCATCCCTGACCTACAGAGAATTGTAAAAAGAATTTACGAAGCTAGTTCTAGCAAGACATTCAGGATTGGACCATACACCATTGCCTCTGCTCTAGCATTAAAATTGTTTAATAACTTTGTGACCTTAGTTTTCTGCCATCTTTCTCGGCGTATGCCCCCCCCCAAAGTAGAGTCGGTTCTAAACATATTTCGAAATTCTTAAATACAATGTGGAGGATAAGGACGGCTGTAAGGGGTGATGTGGAGGCCGATTTTAACCTACGTCTATGAGACAGTAAAGGTTAAAAGTTGAAAGTTTGTCTTACAATTTCTCATCCCTGACCTACAGAGAATTGTAAAAAGAATTTACGAAGCTAGTTCTAGCAAGACATTCAGGATTGGACCATACACTATTGCCTCTGCTCTAGCATTAAAATTGTTTATTAACTTTGTCACCTTAGTTTTCTGCCATCTTTCTCGGCGTACGGCCCCCCCTCAAAGTAGAGTCGGTTCTGAACATATTTCGAAATTCTTAAATACAATGTGGAGGACAGGGACGGCTGTAAGGGGTGATGTGGAGGCCGATTTTAACCTACGTCTATGAGACAGTAAAGGTTAAAAGTTGAAAGTTTTTCTTACAATTTCTCATCCCTGACCTACAGGGAATAGAAAAAAAATTTACGAAGCTAGTTCAAGTAAGACATTCAGGATTGGACCATACACTATTGCCTCTGCTCCAGCATTAAAATTGTTTATTAACTTTATGACCTTAGTTTGCTGCCATCTTTCTCGGTATACGCCCCCCCCTCAAAGTGGAGTCGGTTTTGAACATATTTCGACATTCTTAAATACAATGTGGAGGACAGGGACGGCTGTAAGGGGTGATGTGGAGGCCGATTTTAACCTTCGTCTATGAGACAGTAAAGGTTAAAAGTTGAAACTTTTTCTTACAATTTCTCATCCCTGACCTACAGAGAATTGTAAAAAGAATTTACAAAGCTAGTTCTAGCAAGACATTCAGGATTGGACCATACACTATTGCCTCTGCTCTAGCATTAAAATTGTTTATTAACTTTGTGACCTTAGTTTTCTGCCATCTTTCTCGGCGTACGCCCCCCCCCCCAAAGTAGAGTCGGTTCTGAACATATTTCGAAATTCTTAAATACAATGTGGAGGACAGGGACGGCTGTAAGGGGTGATGTGGAGGCCGATTTTAACCTACGTCTATGAGACAGTAAAGGTTAAAAGTTGAAAGATTTTCTTACAATTTCTCATCCCTGACCTACAGGGATAGAAAAAAGAATTTACGAAGCTAGTTCTAGTAAGACATTCAGGAGTGGACCATACACTATTGCCTCTGCTCCAGCATTAAAATTGTTTATTAACTTTATGACCTTAGTTTGCTGCCATCTTTCTCGGCATCAGCCCCCCCCTCAAAGTGGAGTCGGTTTTGAACATATTTCGACATTCTTAAATACAATGTGGAGGACAGGGACGGCTGTAAGGGGTGATGTGGAGGCCGATTTTAACCTACGTCTATGAGAGAGTAAAGGTTAAAAGTTAAAACTTTTTCTTACAATTTCTCATCCCTGACCTACAGAGAATTGTAAAAAGAATTTACGAAGCTAGTCCTAGCAAGACATTCAGGATTGGACCATACACCATTGCCTCTGCTCTAGCATTAAAATTGTTTAATAACTTTGTGACCTTAGTTTTCTGCCATATTTCTCGGCGTACGCCCCCCCCCCAAAGTAGAGTCGGTTCTAAACATATTTCGAAATTCTTAAATACAATGTGGAGGACAGGGACGGCTGTAAGGGGTGATGTGGAGGCCGATTTTAACCTATGTCTATGAGACAGTAAAGGTTAAAAGTTGAAAGTTTTTCTTACAATTTCTCATCCCTGACCTACAGGGAATAGAAAATAGAATTTACGAAGCTAGTTCTAGTAAGACATTCAGGATTGGACCATACACTATTGCCTCTGCTCCAGCATTAAAATTGTTTATTAACTTTATGACCTTAGTTTGCTGCCATCTTTCTCGGCATATGCCCCCCCCCTCAAAGTGGAGTCGGTTTTGAACATATTTCGACACTCTTAAATACAATTTGGAGGACAGGGACGGCTGTAAGGGGTGATGTGGAGGCCGATTTTAACCTACGTCTATGAGACAGTAAAGGTTAAAAGTTGAAACTTTTTCTTACAATTTCTCATCCCTGACCTACAGAGAATTGTAAAAAGAATTTACGAAGCTGGTTCTAGCAAGACATTCAGGATTGGACCATACACCATTGCCTCTGCTCTAGCATTAAAATTGTTTAATAACTTTGTGACCTTAGTTTTCTGCCATCTTTCTCGGCGTACGCCCCCCCCCCAAAGTAGAGTCGGTTCTAAACATATTTCGAAATTCTTAAATACAATGTGGAGGACAGGGACGGCTGTAAGGGGTGATGTGGAGGCCGTTTTAACCTACGTCTATGAGACAGTAAAGGTTAAAAGTTGAAACTTTTTCTTACAATTTCTCATCCCTGACCTACAGAGAATTGTAAAAAGAATTTACGAAGCTAGTTCTAGCAAGACATTCAGGATTGGACCATACACTATTGCCTCTGCTCCAGCATTAAAATTGTTTATTAACTTTTAGACCTTAGTTTTCTGCCATCTTTCTCGGCGTACGGCCCCCCCTCAAAGTAGAGTCGGTTCTGAACATATTTCGAAATTCTTAAATACAATGTGGAGGACAGGGACGGCTGTAAGGAGTGATGTGGAGGCCGATTTTAACCTACGTCTATGAGACAGTAAAGGTTAAAAGTTGAAAGTTTTTCTTACAATTTCTCATCCCTGACCTACAGGGAATAGAAAAAAGAATTTACAAAGCTAGTTCTAGTAAGACATTCAGGATTGGACCATACACTATTGCCTCTGCTCCAGCATTAAAATTGTTTATTAACTTTATGACCTTAGTTTGCTGCCATCTTTCTCGGCATACGCCCCCCCCTCAAAGTGGAGTCGTTTTTGAACATATTTCGACATTCTTAAATACAATGTGGAGGACAGGGACGGCTGTAAGGGGTGATGTGGAGGCCGATTTTAACCTTCGTCTATGAGACAGTAAAGGTTAAAAGTTGAAACTTTTTCTTACAATTTCTCATCCCTGACCTACAGAGAATTGTAAAAAGAATTTACGAAGCTAGTTCTAGCAAGACATTCAGGATTGGACCATACACTATTGCCTCTGCTCTAGCATTAAAATTGTTTATTAACTTTGTGACCTTAGTTTTCTGCCATCTTTCTCGGCGTACGGCCCCCCCAAAGTAGAGTCGGTTCTGAACATATTTCGAAATTCTTAAATACAATGTGGAGGACAGGGACGGCTGTAAGGGGTGATGTGGAGGCCGATTTTAACCTACGTCTATGAGACAGTAAAGGTTAAAAGTTGAAAGTTTTTCTTACAATTTCTCATCCCTGACCTACAGGGAATAGAAAAAAGAATTTACAAAGCTAGTTCTAGTAAGACATTCAGGATTGGACCATACACTATTGCCTCTGCTCCAGCATTAAAATTGTTTAATAACTTTATGACCTTAGTTTGCTGCCATCTTTCTCGGCATACGCCCCCCCCCTCAAAGTGGAGTCGGTTTTGAACATATTTCGACATTCTTAAATACAATGTTGAGGACAGGGACGGCTGTAAGGGGTGATGTGGAGGCCGATTTTAACCTACGTCTATGAGACAGTAAAAGTTAAAAGTTGAAAGTTTTTCTTACAATTTCTCATCCCTGACCTACAGGGAATAGAAAAAAGAATTTACAAAGCTAGTTCTAGCAAGACATTCAGGATTGGACCATACACTATTGCCTCAGCTCCAGCATTAAAATTGTTTATTAACTGTATGACCTTACTTTGCTGCCATCTTTCTCGGCATACGGCCCCCCTCAAAGTGGAGTCGGTTTTGAACATATTTCGAAATTCTTAAATACAATGTGGAGGACAGGGACGGCTGTAAGGGGTGATGTGGAGGCCGATTTTAACCTACGTCTATGAGACAGTAAAGGTTAAAAGTTGAAAGTTTTTCTTACAATTTCTCATCCCTGACCTACAGGGAATAGAAAAAAGAATTCACGAAGCTAGTTCTAGTAAGACATTCAGGATTGGAGCATACACTATTGCCTTCTGTTCCAGCGTTAAAATTGTTTATTAACTTTTTGACTTTAGTTTGCTGCCATCTTTCTCCGTGTACGGCCACTCCTCAAAGTGGAGTCAGTTTTGAACACATTTTAAAGTTCTAAAATACAATTTGGAGGATAGGGACGGCTGTAAGGGGTGATGTGGAGGCCGTTTTTAACCTACGTCTATGAGACAGTAAAGGTTAAAAGTTGAATATTTTCTTACAATTTCTCATCCCTGACCAACAGAGAATTGAAAAAAGAATTTACAAAGCTAGTTGTAGTAAGACATTTAGGATTGGAGCATAGACTATTGCCTTCTGTTCCAGCGTTAAAATTGTTTATTAACTTTTTGACCTTAGTTTGCTGCCATCTTTCTCCGTGTACGGCCACTCCTCAAAGTGGAGTCAGTTTTGATCATATTTCGAAATTCTTAAATACAATGTGGAGGACAGGGACGGCTGTAAGGGGTGATGTGGAGGCCGATTTTAACCTATGTCTATGAGACAGTAAAGGTTAAAAGTTGAAAGTTTTTCTTACAATTTCTCATCCCTGACCTACAGGGAATAGAAAAAAGAATTTACGAAGCTAGTTCTAGTAAGACATTCAGGATTGGACCATACACTATTGCCTCTGCTCCAGCATTAAAATTGTTTATTAACTTTATGACCTTAGTTTGCTGCCATCTTTCTCGGCATACGCCCCCCCCCCTCAAAGTGGAGTCGGTTTTGAACATATTTCGACATTCTTAAATACAATGTGGAGGACAGGGACGGCTGTAAGGGGTGATGTGGAGGCCGATTTTAACCTACGTCTATGAGACAGTAAAGGTTAAAAGTTGAAACTTTTTCTTACAATTTCTCATCCCTGACCTACAGAGAATTGTAAAAAGAATTTACGAAGCTAGTTCTAGCAAGACATTCAGGATTGGACCATACACCATTGCCTCTGCTCTAGCATTAAAATTGTTTAATAACTTTGTGACCTTAGTTTTCTGCCATCTTTCTCGGCGTACGCCCCCCCCCCCAAAGTAGAGTCGGTTCTAAACATATTTCGAAATTCTTAAATACAATGTGGAGGACAGGGACGGCTGTAAGTGGTGATGTGGAGGCCGTTTTAACCTACGTCTATGAGACAGTAAAGGTTAAAAGTTAAAACTTTTTCTTACAATTTCTCATCCCTGACCTACAGAGAATTGTAAAAAGAATTTACGAAGCTAGTTCTAGCAAGACATTCAGGATAGGACCATACACTATTGCCTCTGCTCCAGCATTAAAATTGTTTATTAACTTTATGACCTTAGTTTGCTGCCATCTTTCTCGGCATACGCCCCCCCCTCAAAGTGGAGTCGGTTTTGAACATATTTCGACATTCTTAAATACATTGTGGAGGACAGGGACGGCTGTAAGGGGTGATGTGGAGGCCGATTTTAACCTACGTCTATGAGACAGTAAAGGTTAAAAGTTGAAACTTTTTCTTACAATTTCTCATCCCTGACCTACAGAGAATTGTAAAAAGAATTTACGAAGCTAGTTCTAGCAAGACATTCAGGATTGGACCATACACCATTGCCTCTGCTCTAGCATTAAAATTGTTTAATAACTTTGTGACCTTAGTTTTCTGCCATATTTCTCGGCGTACGCCCCCCCCCCAAAGTAGAGTCGGATCTAAACATATTTCGAAATTCTTAAATACAATGTGGAGGACAGGGACAGCTGTAAGGGGTGATGTGGAGGCCGTTTTTAACCTACGTCTATGAGACAGTAAAGGTTAAAAGTTGAACGTTTTTCTTACAATTTCTCATCCCTGACCTACAGGGAATAGAAAAAGAATTTACGAAGCTAGTTCTAGTAAGACATTCAGGATTGGACCATACACTATTGCCTCTGCTCCAGCATTAAAATTGTTTATTAACTTTATGACCTTAGTTTGCTGCCATCTTTCTCGGCATACGCCTCCCCTCAAAGTGGAGTCGGTTTTGAACATATTTCGACATTCTTAAATACAATGTGGAGGACAGGGACGGCTGTAAGGGGTGATGTGGAGGCCGATTTTAACCTACGTCTATGAGACAGTAAAGGTTAAAAGTTGAAACTTTTTCTTACAATTTCTCATCCCTGACCTACAGAGAATTGTAAAAAGAATTTACGAAGCTAGTTCTAGCAAGACATTCAGGATTGGACCATACACTATTGCCTCTGCTCTAGCATTAAAATTGTTTATTAACTTTGTGACCTTAGTTTTCTGCCATCTTTCTCGGCGTACGGCCCCCCCTCAAAGTAGAGTCGGTTCTGAACATATTTCGAAATTCTTAAATACAATGTGGAGGACAAGGACGGCTGTAAGGGGTGATGTGGAGGCCGATTTTAACCTACGTCTATGAGACAGTAAAGGTTAAAAGTTGAAAGTTTTTCTTACAATTTCTCATCCCTGACCTACAGGGAATAGAAAAAAGAATTTACGAAGCTAGTTCTAGTAAGACATTCAGGATTGGACCATACACTATTGCCTCTGCTCCAGCATTAAAATTGTTTATTAACTTTATGACCTTAGTTTGCTGCCATCTTTCTCGGCATACGCCCCCCCCTCAAAGTGGAGTCGGTTTTGAACATTTTTCGACATTCTTAAATACAATGCGGAGGACAGGGACGGCTGTAAGGGGTGATGTGGAGGCCGATTTTAACCTTCGTCTATGAGACAGTAAAGGTTAAAAGTTGAAACTTTTTCTTACAATTTCTCATCCCTGACCTACAGAGAATTGTAAAAAGAATTTACGAAGCTAGTTCTAGCAAGACATTCAGGATTGGACCATACACTATTGCCTCTGCTCTAGCATTAAAATTGTTTATTAACTTTGTGACCTTAGTTTTCTGCCATCTTTCTCGGCGTACGCCCCCCCCCCCCCAAAGTAGAGTCGGATCTGAACATATTTCGAAATTCTTAAATACAATGTGGAGGACAGGGGCGGCTGTAAGGGGTGATGTGGAGGCCGATTTTAACCTACGTCTATGAGACAGTAAAGGTTAAAAGTTGAAAGTTTTTCTTACAATTTCTCATCCCTGACCTACAGGGAATAGAAAAAAGAATTTATGAAGCTAGTTCTAGTAAGACATTCAGGAGTGGACCATACACTATTGCCTCTGCTCCAGCATTAAAATTGTTTATTAACTTTATGACCTTAGTTTGCTGCCATCTTTCTCGGCATACGCCCCCCCGCCCTCAAAGTGGAGTCGGTTTTGAACATATTTCGACATTCTTAAATACAATGTGGAGGACAGGGACGGCTGTAAGGGGTGATGTGGAGGCCGATTTTAACCTACGTCTATGAGACAGTAAAGGTTAAAAGTTGAAAGTTTTTCTTACAATTTCTCATCCCTGACCTACAGGGAATAGAAAAAAGAATTCACAAAGCTAGTTCTAGCAAGACATTCAGGATTGGACCATACACTATTGCCTCTGCTCCAGCATTAAAATTGTTTATTAACTTTATAACCTTAGTTTGCTGCCATCTTTCTCGGCATACGGCCCCCCTCAAAGTGGAGTCGGTTTTGAACATATTTCGAAATTCTTAAATACAATGTGGAGGACAGGGACGGCTGTAAGGGGTGATGTGGAGGCCGATTTTAACCTACGTCTATGAGACAGTAAAGGTTAAAAGTTGAAAGTTTTTCTTACAATTTCTCATCCCTGACCTACAGGGAATAGAAAAAAGAATTCACAAAGCTAGTTCTAGTAAGACATTCAGGATAGGACCATACACTATTGCCTCTGCTCCAGCATTAAAATTGTTTATTAACTTTATGACCTTAGTTTGCTGCCATCTTTCTCAGCATACGGCCCCCCTCAAAGTGGAGTCGGTTTTGAACATATTTCGAAATTCTTAAATACAATGTGGAGGACAGGGACGGCTGTAAGGGGTGATGTGGAGGCCGATTTTAACCTACGTCTATGAGACAGTAAAGGTTAAAAGTTGAAAGTTTTTCTTACAATTTCTCATCCCTGACCTACAGGGAATAGAAAAAAGAGTTTACGAAGCTAGTTCTAGTAAGACATTCAGGATTGGACCATACACTATTGCCTCTGCTCCAGCATTAAAATTGTTTATTAACTTTATGACCTTAGTTTGCTGCCATCTTTCTCGGCATACGGCCCCCCTCAAAGTGGAGTCGGTTTTGAACATATTTCGAAATTCTTAAATACAATGTGGAGGATAGGGACGGCTGTAAGGGGTGATGTGGAGGCCGATTTTAACCTACGTCTATGAGACAGTGAAGGTTAAAAGTTGAAAGTTTTTCTTACAATTTCTTATCCCTGACCAACAGAGAATAGAACAAAGAATTTACGAAGCTAGTTGTAGTAAGACATTTAGGATTGGACCATACACTATTGCCTTGTGTTCCAGCATTAAAATTGTTTATTAACTTTGTGACCTTATTTTGCTGCCATCTTTCTCGGTGTACGGCCACTCCCCAAAGTGGAGTCAGTTTTGAACACATTTTAAAGTTCTAAAATACAATTTGGAGGATAGGGACGGCTGTAAGCGGTGATGTGGAGGCCGATTTTAACCTATGTCTATGAGACAGTAAAGGTTAAAAGTTGAAAGTTTTTCTTACAATTTCTCATCCCTGACCTACAGGGAATAGAAAAAAGAATTTACGAAGCTAGTTCTAGTAAGACATTCAGGATTGGACCATACACTATTACCTCTGCTCCAGCATTAAAATTGTTTATTAACTTTATGACCTTAGTTTGCTGCCATTTTTCTCGGCATACGCCCCCCCTCAAAGTGGAGTCGGTTTTGAACATATTTCGACATTCTTAAATACAATGTGGAGGACAGGGACGGCTGTAAGGGGTGATGTGGAGGCCGATTTTAACCTACGTCTATGAGACAGTAAAGGTTAAAAGTTGAAACTTTTTCTTACAATTTCTCATCCCTGACCTACAGAGAATTGTAAAAAGAATTTACGAAGCTAGTTCTAGCAAGACATTCAGGATTGGACCATACACCATTGCCTCTGCTCTAGCATTAAAATTGTTTAATAACTTTGTGACCTTAGTTTTCTGCCATATTTCTCGGCGTACGCCCCCCCCCCAAAGTAGAGTCGGATCTAAACATATTTCGAAATTCTTAAATACAATGTGGAGGACAGGGACGGCTGTAAGGGGTGATGTGGAGGCCGATTTTAACCTACGTCTATGAGACAGTAAAGGTTAAAAGTTGAAAGTTTTTCTTACAATTTCTCATCCCTGACCTACAGAGAATTGTAAAAAGAATTTACGAAGCTAGTTCTAGCAAGACATTCAGGATTGGACCATACACTATTGCCTCTGCTCTAGCATTAAAATTGTTTATTAACTTTGTGACCTTAGTTTTCTGCCATCTTTCTCGGCGTACGGCCCCCCCTCAAAGTAGAGTCGGTTCTGAACATATTTCAAAATTCATAAATACAATGTGGAGGAAAGGGACGGCTGTAAGGGGTGATGTGGAGGCCGATTTTAACCTACGTCTATGAGACAGTAAAGGTTAAAAGTTGAAAGTTTTTCTTACAATTTCTCATCCCTGACCTACAGGGAATAGAAAAAAGAATTTACGAAGCTAGTTCTAGTAAGACATTCAGGATTGGACCATACACTATTGCCACTGCTCCAGCATTAAAATTGTTTATTAACTTTATGACCTTAGTTTGCTGCCATCTTTCTCGGCATACGCCCCCCCCTCAAAGTGGAGTCGGTTTTGAACATATTTCGACATTCTTAAATACAATGTGGAGGACAGGGACGGCTGTAAGGGGTGATGTGGAGGCCGATTTTAACCTTCGTCTATGAGACAGTAAAGGTTAAAAGTTGAAACTTTTTCTTACAATTTCTCATCCCTGACCTACAGAGAATTGTAAAAAGAATTTACGAAGCTAGTTCTAGCAAGACATTCAGGATTGGACCATACACTATTGCCTCTGCTCTAGCATTAAAATTGTTTATTAACTTTGTGACCTTAGTTTTCTGCCATCTTTCTCGGCGTACGGCCCCCCCCCAAAGTAGAGTCGGTTCTGAACATATTTCGAAATTCTTAAATACAATGTGGAGGACAGGGACGGCTGTAAGGGGTGATGTGGAGGCCGATTTTAACCTACGTCTATGAGACAGTAAAGGTTAAAAGTTGAAAGTTTTTCTTACAATTTCTCATCCCTGACCTACAGGGAATAGAAAAAAGAATGTACGAAGCTAATTCTAGTAAGACATTCAGGAGTGGACCATACACTATTGCCTCTGCTCCAGCATTAAAATTGTTTATTAACTTTATGACCTTAGTTTGCTGCCATCTTTCTCGGCATACGCCCCCCCCCCTCAAAGTGGAGTCGGTTTTGAACATATTTCGACATTCTTAAATACAATGTGGAGGACAGGGACGGCGGTAAGGGGTGATGTGGAGGCCGATTTTAACCTACGTCTATGAGACAGTAAAGGTTAAAAGTTGAAAGTTTTTCTTACAATTTCTCATCCCTGACCTACAGGGAATAGAAAAAAGAATTTACAAAGCTAGTTCTAGCAAGACATTCAGGATTGGACCATACACTATTGCCTCTGCTCCAGCATTAAAATTGTTTATTAACTTTGTGACCTTAATTTTCTGCCATCTTTCTCGGTGTATGCCCCCCCCCCAAAGTAGAGTCGGTTCTAAAAATATTTCAAAATTCTTAAATACAATGTGGAGGACAGGGACAGCTGTAAGGGGTGATGTGGAGGCCGATTTTAACCTACGTCTATGAGACAGTAAAGGTTAAAAGTTGAAAGTTTTTCTTACAATTTCTCATCCCTGACCTACAGGGAATAGAAAAAAGAATGTACGAAGCTAGTTCTAGTAAGACATTCAGGAGTGGACCATACACTATTGCCTCTGCTCCAGCATTAAAATTGTTTATTAACTTTATGACCTTAGTTTGCTGCCATCTTTCTCGGCATACGCCCCCCCCCCCTCAAAGTGGAGTCGGTTTTGAACATATTTCGACATTCTTAAATACAATGTGGAGGACAGGGACGGCTGTAAGGGGTGATGTGGAGGCCGATTTTAACCTACGTCTATGAGACAGTAAAGGTTAAAAGTTGAAAGTTTTTCTTACAATTTCTCATCCCTGACCTACAGGGAATAGAAAAAAGAATTTACAAAGCTAGTTCTAGCAAGACATTCAGGATTGGACCATACACTATTGCCTCTGCTCCAGCATTAAAATTGTTTATTAACTTTATGACCTTAGTTTGCTGCCATCTTTCTCGGCATACGGCCCCCCTCAAAGTGGAGTCGGTTTTGAACATATTTCGAAATTCTTAAATACAATGTGGAGGATAGGGACGGCTGTAAGGGGTGATGTGGAGGCCGATTTTAACCTACGTCTATGAGACAGTGAAGGTTAAAAGTTGAAAGTTTTTCTTACAATTTCTTATCCCTGACCAACAGAGAATAGAACAAAGAATTTACGAAGCTAGTTGTAGTAAGACATTTAGGATTGGACCATACACTATTGCCTTGTGTTCCAGCATTAAAATTGTTTAATAACTTTGTGACCTTATTTTGCTGCCATCTTTCTCGGTGTACGGCCACTCCCCAAAGTGGAGTCAGTTTTGAACACATTTTAAAGTTCTAAAATACAATTTGGAGGATAGGGACGGCTGTAAGGGGTGATGTGGAGGCCGTTTTTAACCTACGTCTATGAGACAGTAAAGGTTAAAAGTTGAATAATTTTCTTACAATTTCTCATCCCTGACCAACAGAGAATTGAAAAAAGAATTTACAAAGCTAGTTGTAGTAAGACATTTAGGATTGGAGCATACACTATTGCCTTCTGTTCCAGCGTTAAAATTGTTTATTAACTTTTTGACCTTAGTTTTCTGCCATCTTTCTCGGCGTACGCCCCCCCCCCAAAGTAGAGTCGGTTCTAAACATATTTCGAAATTCTTAAATACAATGTGGAGGACAGGGACGGCTGTAAGGGGTGATGTGGAGGCCGTTTTAACCTACGTCTATGAGACAGTAAAGGTTAAAAGTTGAAACTTTTTCTTACAATTTCTCATCCCTGACCTACAGAGAATTGTAAAAAGAATTTACGAAGCTAGTTCTAGCAAGACATTCAGGATTGGACCATACACTATTGCCTCTGCTCCAGCATTAAAATTGTTTATTAACTTTATGACCTTAGTTTGCTGCCATCTTTCTCAGCATACGCCCCCCCCTCAAAGTGGAGTCGGTTTTGAACATATTTCGACATTCTTAAATACAATGTGGAGGACAGGGACGGCTGTAAGGGGTGATGTGGAGGCCGATTTTAACCTACGTCTATGAGACAGTAAAGGTTAAAAGTTGAAACTTTTTCTTACAATTTCTCATCCCTGACCTACAGAGAATTGTAAAAAGAATTTACGAAGCTAGTTCTAGCAAGACATTCAGGATTGGACCATACACTATTGCCTCTGCTCCAGCATTAAAATTGTTTATTAACTTTATGACCTTAGTTTGCTGCCATCTTTCTCGGCATACGGCCCCCCTCAAAGTGGAGTCGGTTTTGAACATATTTCGAAATTCTTAAATACAATGTGGAGGATAGGGACGGCTGTAAGGGGTGATGTGGAGGCCGATTTTAACCTACGTCTATGAGACAGTGAAGGTTAAAAGTTGAAAGTTTTTCTTACAATTTCTTATCCCTGACCAACAGAGAATAGAACAAAGAATTTACGAAGCTAGTTGTAGTAAGACATTTAGGATTGGACCATACACTATTGCCTTGTGTTCCAGCATTAAAATTGTTTATTAACTTTGTGACCTTATTTTGCTGCCATCTTTCTCGGTGTACGGCCACTCCCCAAAGTGGAGTCAGTTTTGAACACATTTTAAAGTTCTAAAATACAATTTGGAGGATAGGGACGGCTGTAAGGGGTGATGTGGAGGCCGTTTTTAATCTACGTCTATGAGACAGTAAAGGTTAAAAGTTGAATAATTTTCTTACAATTTCTCATCCCTGACCAACAGAGAATTGAAAAAAGAGTTTACAAAGCTAGTTGTAGTAAGACATTTAGGATTGGAGCATACACTATTGCCTTCTGTTCCAGCGTTAAAATTGTTTATTAACTTTTTGACCTTAGTTTGCTGCCATCTTTCTCCGTGTACGGCCACTCCTCAAAGTGGAGTCAGTTTTGATCATATTTCGAAATTCTTAAATACAATGTGGAGGACAGGGACGGCTGTAAGGGGTGATGTGGAGGCCGATTTTAACCTATGTCTATGAGACAGTAAAGGTTAAAAGTTGAAAGTTTTTCTTACAATTTCTCATCCCTGACCTACAGGGAATAGAAAAAAGAATTTACGAAGCTAGTTCTAGTAAGACATTCAGGATTGGACCATACACTATTACCTCTGCTCCAGCATCAAAATTGTTTATTAACTTTATGACCTTAGTTTGCTGCCATTTTTCTCGGCATACGCCCCCCCTCAAAGTGGAGTCGGTTTTGAACATATTTCGACATTCTTAAATACAATGTGGAGGACAGGGACGGCTGTAAGGGGTGATGTGGAGGCCGATTTTAACCTACGTCTATGAGACAGTAAAGGTTAAAAGTTGAAACTTTTTCTTACAATTTCTCATCCCTGACCTACAGAGAATTGTAAAAAGAATTTACGAAGCTAGTTCTAGCAAGACATTCAGGATTGGACCATACACCATTGCCTCTGCTCTAGCATTAAAATTGTTTAATAACTTTGTGACCTTAGTTTTCTGCCATATTTCTCGGCGTACGCCCCCCCCCCAAAGTAGAGTCGGATCTAAACATATTTCGAAATTCTTAAATACAATGTGGAGGACAGGGACGGCTGTAAGGGGTGATGTGGAGGCCGATTTTAACCTACGTCTATGAGACAGTAAAGGTTAAAAGTTGAAACTTTTTCTTACAATTTCTCATCCCTGACCTACAGAGAATTGTAAAAAGAATTTACGAAGCTAGTTCTAGCAAGACATTCAGGATTGGACCATACACCATTGCCTCTGCTCTAGCATTAAAATTGTTTAATAACTTTGTGACCTTAATTTTCTGCCATCTTTCTCGGCGTATGCCCCCCCCCAAAGTAGAGTCGGTTCTAAAAATATTTCAAAATTCTTAAATACAATGTGGAGGACAGGGACAGCTGTAAGGGGTGATGTGGAGGCCGATTTTAACCTACGTCTATGAGACAGTAAAGGTTAAAAGTTGAAAGTTTTTCTTACAATTTCTCATCCCTGACCTACAGGGAATAGAAAAAAGAATGTACGAAGCTAGTTCTAGTAAGACATTCAGGAGTGGACCATACACTATTGCCTCTGCTCCAGCATTAAAATTGTTTATTAACTTTATGACCTTAGTTTGCTGCCATCTTTCTCGGCATACGCCCCCCCCCCTCAAAGTGGAGTCGGTTTTGAACATATTTCGACATTCTTAAATACAATGTGGAGGACAGGGACGGCTGTAAGGGGTGATGTGGAGGCCGATTTTAACCTACGTCTATGAGACAGTAAAGGTTAAAAGTTGAAACTTTTTCTTACAATTTCTCATCCCTGACCTACAGAGAATTGTAAAAAGAATTTACGAAGCTAGTTCTAGCAAGACATTCAGGATTGGACCATACACCATTGCCTCTGCTCTAGCATTAAAATTGTTTAATAACTTTGTGACCTTAGTTTTCTGCCATATTTCTCGGCGTACGCCCCCCCCCCAAAGTAGAGTCGGATCTAAACATATTTCGAAATTCTTAAATACAATGTGGAGGACAGGGACGGCTGTAAGGGGTGATGTGGAGGCCGATTTTAACCTACGTCTATGAGACAGTAAAGGTTAAAAGTTGAAACTTTTTCTTACAATTTCTCATCCCTGACCTACAGAGAATTGTAAAAAGAATTTACGAAGCTAGTTCTAGCAAGACATTCAGGATTGGACCATACACCATTGCCTCTGCTCTAGCATTAAAATTGTTTAATAACTTTGTGACCTTAATTTTCTGCCATCTTTCTCGGCGTATGCCCCCCCCCCAAAGTAGAGTCGGTTCTAAAAATATTTCAAAATTCTTAAATACAAAGTGGAGGACAGGGACAGCTGTAAGGGGTGATGTGGAGGCCGATTTTAACCTACGTCTATGAGACAGTAAAGGTTAAAAGTTGAAAGTTTTTCTTACAATTTCTCATCCCTGACCTACAGGGAATAGAAAAAAGAATGTACGAAGCTAGTTCTAGTAAGACATTCAGGAGTGGACCATACACTATTGCCTCTGCTCCAGCATTAAAATTGTTTATTAACTTTATGACCTTAGTTTGCTGCCATCTTTCTCGGCATACGCCCCCCCCCCTCAAAGTGGAGTCGGTTTTGAACATATTTCGACATTCTTAAATACAATGTGGAGGACAGGGACGGCTGTAAGGGGTGATGTGGAGGCCGATTTTAACCAACGTCTATGAGACAGTAAAGGTTAAAAGTTGAAAGTTTTTCTTACAATTTCTCATCCCTGACCTACAGGGAATAGAAAAAAGAATTTACAAAGCTAGTTCTAGCAAGACATTCAGGATTGGACCATACACTATTGCCTCTGCTCCAGCATTAAAATTGTTTATTAACTTTATGACCTTAGTTTGCTGCCATCTTTCTCGGCATACGGCCCCCCTCAAAGTGGAGTCGGTTTTGAACATATTTCGAAATTCTTAAATACAATGTGGAGGATAGGGACGGCTGTAAGGGGTGATGTGGAGGCCGATTTTAACCTACGTCTATGAGACAGTGAAGGTTAAAAGTTGAAAGTTTTTCTTACAATTTCTTATCCCTGACCAACAGAGAATAGAACAAAGAATTTACGAAGCTAGTTGTAGTAAGACATTTAGGATTGGACCATACACTATTGCCTTGTGTTCCAGCATTAAAATTGTTTATTAACTTTGTGACCTTATTTTGCTGCCATCTTTCTCGGTGTACGGCCACTCCCCAAAGTGGAGTCAGTTTTGAACACATTTTAAAGTTCTAAAATACAATTTGGAGGATAGGGACGGCTGTAAGGGGTGATGTGGAGGCCGTTTTTAACCTACGTCTATGAGACAGTAAAGGTTAAAAGTTGAATAATTTTCTTACAATTTCTCATCCCTGACCAACAGAGAATTGAAAAAAGAATTTACAAAGCTAGTTGTAGTAAGACATTTAGGATTGGAGCATACACTATTGCCTTCTGTTCCAGCTTTAAAATTGTTTATTAACTTTTTGACCTTAGTTTTCTGCCATCTTTCTCGGCGTACGCCCCCCCCCCAAAGTAGAGTCGGTTCTAAACATATTTCGAAATTCTTAAATACAATGTGGAGGACAGGGACGGCTGTAAGGGGTGATGTGGAGGCCGTTTTAACCTACGTCTATGAGACAGTAAAGGTTAAAAGTTGAAACTTTTTCTTACAATTTCTCATCCCTGACCTACAGAGAATTGTAAAAAGAATTTACGAAGCTAGTTCTAGCAAGACATTCAGGATTGGACCATACACTATTGCCTCTGCTCCAGCATTAAAATTGTTTATTAACTTTATGACCTTAGTTTGCTGCCATCTTTCTCAGCATACGCCCCCCCTCAAAGTGGAGTCGGTTTTGAACATATTTCGACATTCTTAAATACAATGTGGAGGACAGGGACGGCTGTAAGGGGTGATGTGGAGGCCGATTTTAACCTACGTCTATGAGACAGTAAAGGTTAAAAGTTGAAACTTTTTCTTACAATTTCTCATCCCTGACCTACAGAGAATTGTAAAAAGAATTTACGAAGCTAGTTCTAGCAAGACATTCAGGATTGGACCATACACTATTGCCTCTGCTCCAGCATTAAAATTGTTTATTAACTTTATGACCTTAGTTTGCTGCCATCTTTCTCGGCATACGGCCCCCCTCAAAGTGGAGTCGGTTTTGAACATATTTCGAAATTCTTAAATACAATGTGGAGGATAGGGACGGCTGTAAGGGGTGATGTGGAGGCCGATTTTAATCTACGTCTATGAGACAGTAAAGGTTAAAAGTTGAATAATTTTCTTACAATTTCTCATCCCTGACCAACAGAGAATTGAAAAAAGAATTTACAAAGCTAGTTGTAGTAAGACATTTAGGATTGGAGCATACACTATTGCCTTCTGTTCCAGCGTTAAAATTGTTTATTAACTTTTTGACCTTAGTTTGCTGCCATCTTTCTCCGTGTACGGCCACTCCTCAAAGTGGAGTCAGTTTTGATCATATTTCGAAATTCTTAAATACAATGTGGAGGACAGGGACGGCTGTAAGGGGTGATGTGGAGGCCGATTTTAACCTATGTCTATGAGCCAGTAAAGGTTAAAAGTTGAAAGTTTTTCTTACAATTTCTCATCCCTGACCTACAGGGAATAGAAAAAAGAATTTACGAAGCTAGTTCTAGTAAGACATTCAGGATTGGACCATACACTATTACCTCTGCTCCAGCATTAAAATTGTTTATTAACTTTATGACCTTAGTTTGCTGCCATTTTTCTCGGCATACGCCCCCCCTCAAAGTGGAGTCGGTTTTGAACATATTTCGACATTCTTAAATACAATGTGGAGGACAGGGACGGCTGTAAGGGGTGATGTGGAGGCCGATTTTAACCTACGTCTATGAGACAGTAAAGGTTAAAAGTTGAAACTTTTTCTTACAATTTCTCATCCCTGACCTACAGAGAATTGTAAAAAGAATTTACGAAGCTAGTTCTAGCAAGACATTCAGGATTGGACCATACACCATTGCCTCTGCTCTAGCATTAAAATTGTTTAATAACTTTGTGACCTTAGTTTTCTGCCATATTTCGCGGCGTACGCCCCCCCCCCAAAGTAGAGTCGGATCTAAACATATTTCGAAATTCTTAAATACAATGTGGAGGACAGGGACGGCTGTAAGGGGTGATGTGGAGGCCGTTTTTAACCTACGTCTATGAGACAGTAAAGGTTAAAAGTTGAAAGTTTTTCTTACAATTTCTCATCCCTGACCTACAGGGAATAGAAAAAAGAATTCACGAAGCTAGTTCTAGTAAGACATTCAGGATTGGACCATACACTATTGCCTCTGCTCCAGCATTAAAATTGTTTATTAACTTTATGACCTTAGTTTGCTGCCATCTTTCTCGGCATACGCCCCCCCTCAAAGTGGAGTCGGTTTTGAACATATTTCGACATTCTTAAATACAATGTGGAGGACAGGGACGGCTGTAAGGGGTGATGTGGAGGCCGATTTTAACCTACGTCTATGAGACAGTAAAGGTTAAAAGTTGAAACTTTTTCTTACAATTTCTCATCCCTGACCTACAGAGAATTGTAAAAAGAATTTACGAAGCTAGTTCTAGCAAGACATTCAGGATTGGACCATACACCATTGCCTCTGCTCTAGCATTAAAATTGTTTAATAACTTTGTGACCTTAGTTTTCTGCCATCTTTCTCGGCGTATGCCCCCCCCGAAAGTAGAGTCGGTTCTAAACATATTTCGAAATTCTTAAATACAATGTGGAGGACAGGGACGGCTGTAAGGGGTGATGTGGAGGCCGATTTTAACCTACGTCTATGAGACAGTAAAGGTTAAAAGTTGAAAGTTTTTCTTACAATTTCTCATCCCTGACCTACAGAGAATTGTAAAAAGAATTTACGAAGCTAGTTCTAGCAAGACATTCAGGATTGGACCATACACTATTGCCTCTGCTCTAGCATTAAAATTGTTTATTAACTTTGTGACCTTAGTTTTCTGCCATCTTTCTCGGCGTACGGCCCCCCCTCAAAGTAGAGTCGGTTCTGAACATATTTCAAAATTCATAAATACAATGTGGAGGAAAGGGACGGCTGTAAGGGGTGATGTGGAGGCCGATTTTAACCTACGTCTCTGAGACAGTAAAGGTTAAAAGTTGAAAGTTTTTCTTACAATTTCTCATCCCTGACCTACAGGGAATAGAAAAAAGAATTTACGAAGCTAGTTCTAGTAAGACATTCAGGATTGGACCATACACTATTGCCACTGCTCCAGCATTAAAATTGTTTATTAACTTTATGACCTTAGTTTGCTGCCATCTTTCTCGGCATACGCCCCCCCCTCAAAGTGGAGTCGGTTTTGAACATATTTCGACATTCTTAAATACAATGTGGAGGACAGGGACGGCTGTAAGGGGTGATGTGGAGGCCGATTTTAACCTTCGTCTATGAGACAGTAAAGGTTAAAAGTTGAAACTTTTTCTTACAATTTCTCATCCCTGACTTACAGAGAATTGTAAAAAGAATTTACGAAGCTAGTTCTAGCAAGACATTCAGGATTGGACCATACACTATTGCCTCTGCTCTAGCATTAAAATTGTTTATTAACTTTGTGACCTTAGTTTTCTGCCATCTTTCTCGGCGTACGGCCCCCCCCCAAAGTAGAGTCGGTTCTGAACATATTTCGAAATTCTTAAATACAATGTGGAGGACAGGGACGGCTGTAAGGGGTGATGTGGAGGCCGATTTTAACCTACGTCTATGAGACAGTAAAGGTTAAAAGTTGAAAGTTTTTCTTACAATTTCTCATCCCTGACCTACAGGGAATAGAAAAAAGAATGTACGAAGCTAATTCTAGTAAGACATTCAGGAGTAGACCATACACTATTGCCTCTGCTCCAGCATTAAAATTGTTTATTAACTTTATGACCTTAGTTTGCTGCCATCTTTCTCGGCATACGCCCCCCCCCCCTCAAAGTGGAGTCGGTTTTGAACATATTTCGACATTCTTAAATACAATGTGGAGGACAGGGACGGCGGTAAGGGGTGATGTGGAGGCCGATTTTAACCTACGTCTATGAGACAGTAAAGGTTAAAAGTTGAAAGTTTTTCTTACAATTTCTCATCCCTGACCTACAGGGAATAGAAAAAAGAATTTACAAAGCTAGTTCTAGCAAGACATTCAGGATTGGACCATACACTATTGCCTCTGCTCCAGCATTAAAATTGTTTATTAACTTTATGACCTTAGTTTTCTGCCATCTTTCTCGGCATACGGCCCCCCTCAAAGTGGAGTCGGTTTTGAACATATTTCGAAATTCTTAAATTCAATGTGGAGGACAGGGACGGCTGTAAGGGGTGATGTGGAGGCCGATTTTAACCTACGTCTATGAGACAGTAAAGGTTAAAAGTTGAAAGTTTTTCTTACAATTTCTCATCCCTGACCTACAGGGAATAGAAAAAAGAATTCACGAAGCTAGTTCTAGTAAGACATTCAGGATTGGACCATACACTATTGCCTCTGCTCCAGCATTAAAATTGTTTATTAACTTTATGACCTTAGTTTGCTGCCATCTTTCTCGGCATACGGCCCCCCTCAAAGTGGAGTCGGTTTTGAACATATTTCGAAATTCTTAAATACAATGTGGAGGATAGGGACGGCTGTAAGGGGTGATGTGGAGGCCGATTTTAACCTACGTCTATGAGACAGTGAAGGTTAAAGTTGAAAGTTTTTCTTACAATTTCTTATCCCTGACCAACAGAGAATAGAACAAAGAATTTACGAAGCTAGTTGTAGTAAGACATTTAGGATTGGACCATACACTATTGCCTTGTGTTCCAGCATTAAAATTGTTTATTAACTTTGTGACCTTATTTTGCTGCCATCTTTCTCGGTGTACGGCCACTCCCCAAAGTGGAGTCAGTTTTGAACACATTTTAAAGTTCTAAAATACAATTTGGAGGATAGGGACGGCTGTAAGGGGTGATGTGGAGGCCGTTTTTAACCTACGTCTATGAGACAGTAAAGGTTAAAAGTTGAATAATTTTCTTACAATTTCTCATCCCTGACCAACAGAGAATTGAAAAAAGAATTTACAAAGCTAGTTGTAGTAAGACATTTAGGATTGGAGCATACACTATTGCCTTCTGTTCCAGCGTTAAAATTGTTTATTAACTTTTTGACCTTAGTTTTCTGCCATCTTTCTCGGCGTACGCCCCCCCCCCAAAGTAGAGTCGGTTCTAAACATATTTCGAAATTCTTAAATACAATGTGGAGGACAGGGACGGCTGTAAGGGGTGATGTGGAGGCCGTTTTAACCTACGTCTATGAGACAGTAAAGGTTAAAAGTTGAAACTTTTTCTTACAATTTCTCATCCCTGACCTACAGAGAATTGTAAAAAGAATTTACGAAGCTAGTTCTAGCAAGACATTCAGGATTGGACCATACACTATTGCCTCTGCTCCAGCATTAAAATTGTTTATTAACTTTATGACCTTAGTTTGCTACCATCTTTCTCGGCATACGCCCCCCCTCAAAGTGGAGTCGGTTTTGAACATATTTCGACATTCTTAAATACAATGTGGAGGACAGGGACGGCTGTAAGGGGTGATGTGGAGGCCGATTTTAACCTACGTCTATGAGACAGTAAAGGTTAAAAGTTGAAACTTTTTCTTACAATTTCTCATCCCTGACCTACAGAGAATTGTAAAAAGAATTTACGAAGCTAGTTCTAGCAAGACATTCAGGATTGGACCATACACCATTGCCTCTGCTCTAGCATTAAAATTGTTTAATAACTTTGTGACCTTAATTTTCTGCCATCTTTCTCGGCGTATGCCCCCCCCCCCCAAAGTAGAGTCGGTTCTAAAAATATTTCAAAATTCTTAAATACAATGTGGAGGACAGGGACAGCTGTAAAGGGTGATGTGGAGGCCGATTTTAACCTACGTCTATGAGACAGTAAAGGTTAAAAGTTGAAAGTTTTTCTTACAATTTCTCATCCCTGACCTACAGGGAATAGAAAAAAGAATGTACGAAGCTAGTTCTAGTAAGACATTCAGGAGTGGACCATACACTATTGCCTCTGCTCCAGCATTAAAATTGTTTATTAACTTTATGACCTTAGTTTGCTGCCATCTTTCTCGGCATACGCCCCCCCCCTCAAAGTGGAGTCGGTTTTGAACATATTTCGACATTCTTAAATACAATGTGGAGGACAGGGACGGCTGTAAGGGGTGATGTGGAGGCCGATTTTAACCTACGTCTATGAGACAGTAAAGGTTAAAAGTTGAAAGTTTTTCTTACAATTTCTCATCCCTGACCTACAGGGAATAGAAAAAAGAATTTACAAAGCTAGTTCTAGCAAGACATTCAGGATTGGACCATACACTATTGCCTCTGCTCCAGCATTAAAATTGTTTATTAACTTTATGACCTTAGTTTGCTGCCATCTTTCTCGGCATACGGCCCCCCTCAAAGTGGAGTCGGTTTTGAACATATTTCGAAATTCTTAAATACAATGTGGAGGATAGGGACGGCTGTAAGGGGTGATGTGGAGGCCGATTTTAACCTACGTCTATGAGACAGTGAAGGTTAAAAGTTGAAAGTTTTTCTTACAATTTCTTATCCCTGACCAACAGAGAATAGAACAAAGAATTTACGAAGCTAGTTGTAGTAAGACATTTAGGATTGGACCATACACTATTGCCTTGTGTTCCAGCATTAAAATTGTTTATTAACTTTGTGACCTTATTTTGCTGCCATCTTTCTCGGTGTACGGCCACTCCCCAAAGTGGAGTCAGTTTTGAACACATTTTAAAGTTCTAAAATACAATTTGGAGGATAGGGACGGCTGTAAGGGGTGATGTGGAGGCCGTTTTTAACCTACGTCTATGAGACAGTAAAGGTTAAAAGTTGAATAATTTTCTTACAATTTCTCATCCCTGACCAACAGAGAATTGAAAAAAGAATTTACAAAGCTAGTTGTAGTAAGACATTTAGGATTGGAGCATACACTATTGCCTTCTGTTCCAGCGTTAAAATTGTTTATTAACTTTTTGACCTTAGTTTTCTGCCATCTTTCTCGGCGTACGCCCCCCCCCAAAGTAGAGTCGGTTCTAAACATATTTCGAAATTCTTAAATACAATGTGGAGGACAGGGACGGCTGTAAGGGGTGATGTGGAGGCCATTTTAACCTACGTCTATGAGACAGTAAAGGTTAAAAGTTGAAACTTTTTCTTACAATTTCTCATCCCTGACCTACAGAGAATTGTAAAAAGAATTTACGAAGCTAGTTCTAGCAAGACATTCAGGATTGGACCATACACCATTGCCTCTGCTCGAGCATTAAAATTGTTTAATAACTTTGTGACCTTAGTTTTCTGCCATCTTTCTCGGCGTATGCCCCGCCCCCCCAAAGTAGAGTCGGTTCTAAACATATTTCAAAATTCTTAAATACAATGTGGAGGACAGGGACGGCTGTAAGGGGTGATGTGGAGGCCGATTTTAACCTACGTCTATGAGACAGTAAAGGTTAAAAGTTGAAAGTTTTTCTTACAATTTCTCATCCCTGACCTACAGAGAATTGTAAAAAGAATTTACGAAGCTAGTTCTAGCAAGACATTCAGGATTGGACCATACACTATTGCCTCTGCTCTAGCATTAAAATTGTTTATTAACTTTGTGACCTTAGTTTTCTGCCATCTTTCTCGGCGTACGGCCCCCCCTCAAAGTAGAGTCGGTTCTGAACATATTTCGAAATTCTTAAATACAATGTGGAGGACAGGGACGGCTGTAAGGGGTGATGTGGAGGCCGATTTTAACCTACGTCAATGAGACAGTAAAGGTTAAAAGTTGAAAGTTTTTCTTACAATTTCTCATCCCTGACCTACAGGGAATAGAAAAAAGAATTTACAAAGCTAGTTCTGGTAAGACATTCAGGATTGGACCATACACTATTGCCTCTGCTCCAGCATTAAAATTGTTTATTAACTTTATGACCTTAGTTTGCTGCCATCTTTCTCGGCATACGCCCCCCCCCTCGAAGTGGAGTCGGTTTTGAACATATTTCGACATTCTTAAATACAATGTGGAGGACAGGGACGGCTGTAAGGGGTGATGTGGAGGCCGATTTTAACCTTCGTCTATGAGACAGTAAAGGTTAAAAGTTGAAACTTTTTCTTACAATTTCTCATCCCTGACCTACAGAGAATTGTAAAAAGAATTTACGGAGCTAGTTCTAGCAAGACATTCAGGATTGGACCATACACTATTGCCTCTGCTCTAGCATTAAAATTGTTTATTATTTTTATGACCTTAGTTTGCTGCCATCTTTCTCGGCATACGGCCCCCCTCAAAGTGGAGTCGGTTTTGAACATATTTCGAAATTCTTAAATACAATGTGGAGGACCGGGACGGCTGTAAGGGGTGATGTGGAGGCCGATTTTAACCTACGTCTATGAGACAGTAAAGGTTAAAAGTTGAAAGTTTTTCTTACAATTTCTCATCCCTGACCTACAGGGAATAGGAAAAAGAATTCACAAAGCTAGTTCTAGTAAGACATTCAGGATTGGACCATACACTATTGCCTCTGCTCCAGCATTAAAATTGTTTATTAACTTTATGACCTTAGTTTGCTGCCATCTTTCTCGGCATACGGCCCCCCTCAAAGTGGAGTGGGTTTTGAACATATTTCGAAATTCTTAAATACAATGTGGAGGACAGGGACGGCTGTAAGGGGTGATGTGGAGGCCGATTTTAACCTACGTCTATGAGACAGTAAAGGTTAAAAGTTGAAAGTTTTTCTTACAATTTCTCATCCCTGACCTACAGGGAATAGAAAAAAGAATTTACGAAGCTAGTTCTAGTAAGACATTCAGGATTGGACCATACACTATTGCCTCTGCTCCAGCATTAAAATTGTTTATTAACTTTATGACCTTAGTTTGCTGCCATCTTTCTCGGCATACGGCCCCCCTCAAAGTGGAGTCAGTTTTGAACATATTTCGAAATTCTTAAATACAATGTGGAGGATAGGGACGGCTGTAAGGGGTGATGTGGAGGCCGATTTTAACCTACGTCTATGAGACAGTGAAGGTTAAAAGTTGAAAGTTTTTCTTACAATTTCTTATCCCTGACCAACAGAGAATAGAACAAAGAATTTACGAAGCTAGTTGTAGTAAGACATTTAGGATTGGACCATACACTATTGCCTTGTGTTCCAGCATTAAAATTGTTTATTAACTTTGTGACCTTATTTTGCTGCCATCTTTCTCGGTGTACGGCCACTCCCCAAAGTGGAGTCAGTTTTGAACACATTTTAAAGTTCTAAAATACAATTTGGAGGATAGGGACGGCTGTAAGGGGTGATGTGGAGGCCGTTTTTAACCTACGTCTATGAGACAGTAAAGGTTAAAAGTTGAATAATTTTCTTACAATTTCTCATCCCTGACCAACAGAGAATTGAAAAAAGAATTTACAAAGCTAGTTGTAGTAAGACATTTAGGATTGGAGCATACACTATTGCCTTCTGTTCCAGCGTTAAAATTGTTTATTAACTTTTTGACCTTAGTTTGCTGCCATCTTTCTCGGCATATGCCCCCCCCTCAAAGTGGAGTCGGTTTTGAACATATTTCGACATTCTTAAATACAATGTGGAGGACAGGGACGGCTGTAAGGGCTGATGTGGAGGCCGATTTTAACCTACGTCTATGAGACAGTAAAGGTTAAAAGTTGAAAGTTTTTCTTACAATTTCTCATCCCTGACCTACAGAGAATTGTAAAAAGAATTTACGAAGCTAGTTCTAGCAAGACATTCAGGATTGGACCATACACTATTGCCTCTGCTCTAGCATTAAAATTGTTTATTAACTTTGTGACCTTAGTTTTCTGCCATCTTTCTCGGCGTACGGCCCCCCCCAAAGTAGAGTCGGTTCTGAACATATTTCGAAATTCTTAAATACAATGTGGAGGACAGGGACGGCTGTAAGGGGTGATGTGGAGGCCGATTTTAACCTACGTCTATGAGACAGTAAAGGTTAAAAGTTGAAAGATTTTCTTACAATTTCTCATCCCTGACCTACAGGGATAGAAAAAAGAATTTAGGAAGCTAGTTCTAGTAAGACATTCAGGAGTGGACCATACACTATTGCCTCTGCTCCAGCATTAAAATTGTTTATTAACTTTATGACCTTAGTTTGCTGCCATCTTTCTCGGCATATGCCCCCCCCTCAAAGTGGAGTCGGTTTTGAACATATTTCGACATTCTTAAATACAATGTGGAGGACAGGGACGGCTGTAAGGGGTGATGTGGAGGCCGATTTTAACCTACGTCTATGAGACAGTAAAGGTTAAAAGTTGAAACTTTTTCTTACAATTTCTCATCCCTGACCTACAGAGAATTGTAAAAAGAATTCACGAAGCTAGTTCTAGCAAGACATTCAGGATTGGACCATACACTATTGCCTCTGCTCCAGCATTAAAATTGTTTATTAACTTTGTGACCTTAGTTTTCTGCCATCTTTCTCGGCGTACGGCCTCCCCTCAAAGTAGAGTCGGTTCTGAACATATTTCGAAATTCTTAAATACAATGTGGAGGACAGGGACGGCTGTAAGGGGTGATGTGGAGGCCGATTTTAACCTACGTCTATGAGACAGTAAAGGTTAAAAGTTGAAACTTTTTCTTACAATTTCTCATCCCTGACCTTCAGAGAATTGTAAAAAGAATTTACGAAGCTAGTTCTAGCAAGACATTCAGGATTGGACCATACACCATTGCCTCTGCTCTAGCATTAAAATTGTTTAATAACTTTGTGACCTTAGTTTTCTGCCATCTTTCTCGGCGTATGCCCCCCCCCAAAGTAGAGTCGGTTCTAAACATATTTCGAAATTCTTAAATACAATGTGGAGGACAGGGACGGCTGTAAGGGGTGATGTGGAGGCCGATTTTAACCTGCATCTATGAGACAGTAAAGGTTAAAAGTTGAAAGTTTTTCTTACAATTTCTCATCCCTGATCTACAGAGAATTGTAAAAAGAATTTACGAAGCTAGTTCTAGCAAGACATTCAGGATTGGACCATACACTATTGCCTCTGCTCCAGCATTAAAATTGTTTATTAACTTTGTGACCTTAGTTTTCTGCCATCTTTCTCGGCGTACGGCCTCCCCTCAAAGTAGAGTCGGTTCTGAACATATTTCGAAATTCTTAAATACAATGTGGAGGACAGGGACGGCTGTAAGGGGTGATGTGGAGGCCGATTTTAACCTACGTCTATGAGACAGTAAAGGTTAAAAGTTGAAAGTTTTTCTTACAATTTCTCATCCCTGACCTACAGGGAATAGAAAAAAGAATTTACAAAGCTACTTCAAGTAAGACATTCAGGATTGGACCATACACTATTGCCTCTGCTCCAGCATTAAAATTGTTTATTAACTTTATGACCTTAGTTTGCTGCCATCTTTCTCGGCATACGCCCCCCCCCCCCTCAAAGTGGAGTCGGTTTTGAACATATTTCGACATTCTTAAATACAATGTGGAGGACAGGGACGGCTGTAAGGGGTGATGTGGAGGCCGATTTTAACCTTTGTCTATGAGACAGTAAAGGTTAAAAGTTGAAACTTTTTCTTACAATTTCTCATCCCTGACCTACAGAGAATTGTAAAAAGAATTTACGAAGCTAGTTCTAGCAAGACATTCAGGATTGGACCATACACTATTGCCTCTGCTCTAGCATTAAAATTGTTTATTAACTTTGTGACCTTAGTTTTCTGCCATCTTTCTCGGCGTACGGCCCCCCCCAAAGTAGAGTCGGTTCTGAACATATTTCGAAATTCTTAAATACAATGTGGAGGACAGGGACGGCTGGAAGGGGTGATGTGGAGGCCGATTTTAACCTACGTCTATGAAACAGTAAAGGTTAAAAGTTGAAAGATTTTCTTACAATTTCTCATCCCTGACCTACAGGGATAGAAAAAAGAATTTAGGAAGCTAGTTCTAGTAAGACATTCAGGAGTGGACCATACACTATTGCCTCTGCTCCAGCATTAAAATTGTTTATTAACTTTATGACCTTAGTTTGCTGCCATCTTTCTCGGCATACGCCCCCCCCTCAAAGTGGAGTCGGTTTTGTACATATTTCGACATTCTTAAATACAATGTGGAGGACAGGGACGGCTGTAAGGGGTGATGTGGAGGCCGATTTTAACCTACGTCTATGAGACAGTAAAGGTTAAAAGTTGAAACTTTTTCTTACAATTTCTCATCCCTGACCTACAGAGAATTGTAAAAAGAATTTACGAAGCTAGTTCTAGCAAGACATTCAGGATTGGACCATACACCATTGCCTCTGCTCTAGCATTAAAATTGTTTAATAACTTTGTGACCTTAGTTTTCTGCCATATTTCTCGGCGTACGCCCCCCCCCCCAAAGTAGAGTCGGTTCTAAACATATTTCGAAATTCTTAAATACAATGTGGCGGACAGGGACGGCTGTAAGGGGTGATGTGGAGGCCGATTTTAACCTACGTCTATGAGACAGTAAAGGTTAAAAGTTGAAACTTTTTCTTACAATTTCTCATCCCTGACCTACAGAGAATTGTAAAAAGAATTTACGAAGCTAGTTCTAGCAAGACATTCAGGATTGGACCATACACCATTGCCTCTGCTCTAGCATTAAAATTGTTTAATAACTTTGTGACTTTAGTTTTCTGCCATCTTTCTCGGCGTACGCCCCCCCCCCCAAAGTAGAGTCGGTTCTAAACATATCTCGAAATTCTTAAATACAATGTGGAGGACAGGGACGGCTGTAAGGGGTGATGTGGAGGCCGTTTTAACCTACGTCTATGAGACAGTAAAGGTTAAAAGTTGAAACTTTTTCTTACAATTTCTCATCCCTGACCTACAGAGAATTGTAAAAAGAATTTACGAAGCTAGTTCTAGCAAGACATTCAGGATTGGACCATACACTATTGCCTCTGCTCCAGCATTAAAATTGTTTATTAACTTTATGACCTTAGTTTGCGGCCATCTTTCTCGGCATACGCCCCCCCCTCAAAGTGGAGTCGGTTTTGAACATATTTCGACATTCTTAAATACAATGTGGAGGACAGGGACGGCTGTAAGGGGTGATGTGGAGGCCGATTTTAACCTACGTCTATGAGACAGTAAAGGTTAAAAGTTGAAACTTTTTCTTACAATTTCTCATCCCTGACCTACAGAGAATTGTAAAAAGAATTTACGAAGCTAGTTCTAGCAAGACATTCAGGATTGGACCATACACCATTGCCTCTGCTCTAGCATTAAAATTGTTTAATAACTTTGTGACCTTAGTTTTCTGCCATCTTTCTCCGCGTATGCCCCCCCCAAAGTAGAGTCGGTTCTAAACATATTTCAAAATTCTTAAATACAATGTGGAGGACAGGGACGGCTGTAAGGGGTGATGTGGAGGCCGATTTTAACCTACGTCTATGAGACAGTAAAGGTTAAAAGTTGAAAGTTTTTCTTACAATTTCTCATCCCTGACCTACAGAGAATTGTAAAAAGAATTTACGAAGCTAGTTCTAGCAAGACATTCAGGATTGGACCATACACTATTGCCTCTGCTCTAGCATTAAAATTGTTTATTAACTTTGTGACCTTAGTTTTCTGCCATCTTTCTCGGCGTACGGCCCCCCCCAAAGTAGAGTCGGTTCTGAACATATTTCGAAATTCTTAAATACAATGTGGAGGACAGGGACGGCTGTAAGGAGTGATGTGGAGGCCGATTTTAACCTACGTCTATGAGACAGTAAAGGTTAAAAGTTGAAAGATTTTCTTACAATTTCTCATCCCTGACCTACAGGGATAGAAAAAAGAATTTAGGAAGCTAGTTCTAGTAAGACATTCAGGAGTGGACCATACACTATTGCCTCTGCTCCAGCATTAAAATTGTTTATTAACTTTATGACCTTAGTTTGCTGCCATCTTTCTCGGCATACGCCCCCCCCTCAAAGTGGAGTCAGTTTTGTACATATTTCGACATTCTTAAATACAATGTGGAGGACAGGGACGGCTGTAAGGGGTGATGTGGAGGCCGATTTTAACCTACGTCTATGAGACAGTAAAGGTTAAAAGTTGAAACTTTTTCTTACAATTTCTCATCCCTGACCTACAGAGAATTGTAAAAAGAATTTACGAAGCTAGTTCTAGCAAGACATTCAGGATTGGACCATACACCATTGCCTCTGCTCTAGCATTAAAATTGTTTAATAACTTTGTGACCTTAGTTTTCTGCCATATTTCTCGGCGTACGCCCCCCCCCCCAAAGTAGAGTCGGTTCTAAACATATTTCGAAATTCTTAAATACAATGTGGCGGACAGGGACGGCTGTAAGGGGTGATGTGGAGGCCGATTTTAACCTACGTCTATGAGACAGTAAAGGTTAAAAGTTGAAACTTTTTCTTACAATTTCTCATCCCTGACCTACAGAGAATTGTAAAAAGAATTTACGAAGCTAGTTCTAGCAAGACATTCAGGATTGGACCATACACCATTGCCTCTGCTCTAGCATTAAAATTGTTTAATAACTTTGTGACTTTAGTTTTCTGCCATCTTTCTCGGCGTACGCCCCCCCCCCCCAAAGTAGAGTCGGTTCTAAACATATCTCGAAATTCTTAAATACAATGTGGAGGACAGGGACGGCTGTAAGGGGTGATGTGGAGGCCGTTTTAACCTACGTCTATGAGACAGTAAAGGTTAAAAGTTGAAACTTTTTCTTACAATTTCTCATCCCTGACCTACAGAGAATTGTAAAAAGAATTTACGAAGCTAGTTCTAGCAAGACATTCAGGATTGGACCATACACTATTGCCTCTGCTCCAGCATTAAAATTGTTTATTAACTTTATGACCTTAGTTTGCGGCCATCTTTCTCGGCATACGCCCCCCCCTCAAAGTGGAGTCGGTTTTGAACATATTTCGACATTCTTAAATACAATGTGGAGGACAGGGACGGCTGTAAGGGGTGATTTGGAGGCCGTTTTAACCTACGTCTATGAGACAGTAAAGGTTAAAAGTTGAAACTTTTTCTTACAATTTCTCATCCCTGACCTACAGAGAATTGTAAAAAGAATTTACGAAGCTAGTTCTAGCAAGACATTCAGGATTGGACCATACACCATTGCCTCTGCTCTAGCATTAAAATTGTTTAATAACTTTGTGACCTCAGTTTTCTGCCATCTTTCTCGGCGTATGCCCCCCCCCAAAGTAGAGTCGGTTCTAAACATATTTCAAAATTCTTAAATACAATGTGGAGGACAGGGACGGCTGTAAGGGGTGATGTGGAGGCCGATTTTAACCTACGTCTATGAGACAGTAAAGGTTAAAAGTTGAAAGTTTTTCTTACAATTTCTCATCCCTGACCTACAGAGAATTGTAAAAAGAATTTACGAAGCTAGTTCTAGCAAGACATTCAGGATTGGACCATACACTATTGCCTCTGCTCTAGCATTAAAATTGTTTATTAACTTTGTGACCTTAGTTTTCTGCCATCTTTCTCGGCGTACGCCCCCCCCCAAAGTAGAGTCGGTTCTGAACATATTTCGAAATTCTTAAATACAATGTGGAGGACAGGGACGGCTTTAAGGGGTGATGTGGAGGCCGATTTTAACCTACGTCTATGAGACAGTAAAGGTTAAAAGTTGAAAGTTTTTCTTACAATTTCTCATCCCTGACCTACAGGGAATAGAAAAAAGAATTTACGAAGCTAGTTCTAGTAAGACATTCAGGATTGGACCATACACTATTGCCTCTGCTCCAGCATTAAAATTGTTTATTAACTTTATGACCTTAGTTTGCTGCCATCTTTCTCGGCATATGCCCCCCCCCTCAAAGTGGAGTCGGTTTTGAACATATTTCGACATTCTTAAATACAATGTGGAGGACAGGGACGGCTGTAAGGGGTGATGTGGAGGCCGATTTTAACCTACGTCTATGAGACAGTAAAGGTTAAAAGTTGAAAGTTTTTCTTACAATTTCTCATCCCTGACCTACAGAGAATTGTAAAAAGAATTTACGAAGCTAGTTCTAGCAAGACATTCAGGATTGGACCATACACTATTGCCTCTGCTCTAGCATTAAAATTGTTTATTAACTTTGTGACCTTAGTTTTCTGCCATCTTTCTCGGCGTACGGCCCCCCCTCAAAGTAGAGTCGGTTCTGAACATATTTCGAAATTCTTAAATACAATGTGGAGGACAGGGACGGCTGTAAGGGGTGATGTGGAGGCCGATTTTAACCTACGTCTATGAGACAGTAAAGGTTAAAAGTTGAAAGTTTTTCTTACAATTTCTCATCCCTGACCTACAGGGAATAGAAAAAAGAATTTACGAAGCTAGTTCTAGTAAGACATTCAGGATTGGACCATACACTATTGCCTCTGCTCCAGCATTAAAATTGTTTATTAACTTTATGACCTTAGTTTGCTGCCATCTTTCTCGGCGTACGCCCCCCCCCAAAGTAGAGTCGGTTCTAAACATATTTCGAAATTCTTAAATACAATGTGGAGGACAGGGACGGCTGTAAGGGGTGATGTGGAGGCCGATTTTAACCTACGTCTATGAGACAGTAAGGGTTAAAAGTTGAAAGTTTTTCTTACAATTTCTCATCCCTGACCTACAGAGAATTGTAAAAAGAATTTACGAAGCTAGTTCTAGCAAGACATTCAGGATTGGACCATACACTATTGCCTCTGCTCTAGCATTAAAATTGTTTATTAACTTTGTGACCTTAGTTTTCTGCCATCTTTCTCGGCGTACGGCCCCCCCTCAAAGTAGAGTCGGTTCTGAACATATTTCGAAATTCTTAAATACAATGTGGAGGACAGGGACGGCTGTAAGGGGTGATGTGGAGGCCGATTTTAACCTACGTCTATGAGACAGTAAAGGTTAAAAGTTGAACATTTTTCTTACAATTTCTCATCCCTGACCTACAGGGAATAGAAAAAAGAATTTACGAAGCTAGTTCTAGTAAGACATTTAGGATTGGACCATACACTATTGCCTTGTGTTCCAGCATTAAAATTGTTTATTAACTTTGTGACCTTATTTTGCTGCCATCTTTCTCGGCATATGCCCCCCCTCAAAGTGGAGTCGGTTTTGAACATATTTCGACATTCTTAAATACAATGTGGAGGACAGGGACGGCTGTAAGGGGTGATGTGGAGGCCGATTTTAACCTACGTCTATGAGACAGTAAAGGTTAAAAGTTGAAACTTTTTCTTACAATTTCTCATCCCTGACCTACAGAGAATTGTAAAAAGAATTTACGAAGCTAGTTCTAGCAAGACATTCAGGATTGGACCATACACCATTGCCTCTGCTCTAGCATTAAAATTGTTTATTAACTTTGTGACCTTAGTTTTCTGCCATCTTTCTCGGCGTACAGCCCCCCCTCAAAGTAGAGTCGGTTCTGAACATATTTCGAAATTCTTAAATACAATGTGGAGGACAGGGACGGCTGTAAGGGGTGATGTGGAGGCCGATTTTAACCTACGTCTATGAGACAGTAAAGGTTAAAAGTTGAAAGTTTTTCTTACAATTTCTCATCCCTGACCTACAGGGAATAGAAAAAAGAATTTACGAAGCTAGTTCTGGTAAGACATTCAGGATTGGACCATACACTATTGCCTCTGCTCCAGCATTAAAATTGTTTATTAACTTTATGACCTTAGTTTGCTGCCATCTTTCTCGGCATACGCCCCCCCCCTCGAAGTGGAGTCGGTTTTGAACATATTTCGACATTCTTAAATACAATGTGGAGGACAGGGACGGCTGTAAGGGGTGATGTGGAGGCCGATTTTAACCTTCGTCTATGAGACAGTAAAGGTTAAAAGTTGAAACTTTTTCTTACAATTTCTCATCCCTGACCTACAGAGAATTGTAAAAAGAATTTACGGAGCTAGTTCTAGCAAGACATTCAGGATTGGACCATACACTATTGCCTCTGCTCTAGCATTAAAATTGTTTATTATTTTTATGACCTTAGTTTGCTGCCATCTTTCTCGGCATACGGCCCCCCTCAAAGTGGAGTCGGTTTTGAACATATTTCGAAATTCTTAAATACAATGTGGAGGACCGGGACGGCTGTAAGGGGTGATGTGGAGGCCGATTTTAACCTACGTCTATGAGACAGTAAAGGTTAAAAGTTGAAAGTTTTTCTTACAATTTCTCATCCCTGACCTACAGGGAATAGAAAAAAGAATTCACAAAGCTAGTTCTAGTAAGACATTCAGGATTGGACCATACACTATTGCCTCTGCTCCAGCATTAAAATTGTTTATTAACTTTATGACCTTAGTTTGCTGCCATCTTTCTCGGCATACGGCCCCCCTCAAAGTGGAGTGGGTTTTGAACATATTTCGAAATTCTTAAATACAATGTGGAGGACAGGGACGGCTGTAAGGGGTGATGTGGAGGCCGATTTTAACCTACGTCTATGAGACAGTAAAGGTTAAAAGTTGAAAGTTTTTCTTACAATTTCTCATCCCTGACCTACAGGGAATAGAAAAAAGAATTTACGAAGCTAGTTCTAGTAAGACATTCAGGATTGGACCATACACTATTGCCTCTGCTCCAGCATTAAAATTGTTTATTAACTTTATGACCTTAGTTTGCTGCCATCTTTCTCGGCATACGGCCCCCCTCAAAGTGGAGTCAGTTTTGAACATATTTCGAAATTCTTAAATACAATGTGGAGGATAGGGACGGCTGTAAGGGGTGATGTGGAGGCCGATTTTAACCTACGTCTATGAGACAGTGAAGGTTAAAAGTTGAAAGTTTTTCTTACAATTTCTTATCCCTGACCAACAGAGAATAGAACAAAGAATTTACGAAGCTAGTTGTAGTAAGACATTTAGGATTGGACCATACACTATTGCCTTGTGTTCCAGCATTAAAATTGTTTATTAACTTTGTGACCTTATTTTGCTGCCATCTTTCTCGGTGTACGGCCACTCCCCAAAGTGGAGTCAGTTTTGAACACATTTTAAAGTTCTAAAATACAATTTGGAGGATAGGGACGGCTGTAAGGGGTGATGTGGAGGCCGTTTTTAACCTACGTCTATGAGACAGTAAAGGTTAAAAGTTGAATAATTTTCTTACAATTTCTCATCCCTGACCAACAGAGAATTGAAAAAAGAATTTACAAAGCTAGTTGTAGTAAGACATTTAGGATTGGAGCATACACTATTGCCTTCTGTTCCAGCGTTAAAATTGTTTATTAACTTTTTGACCTTAGTTTGCTGCCATCTTTCTCGGCATATGCCCCCCCCTCAAAGTGGAGTCGGTTTTGAACATATTTCGACATTCTTAAATACAATGTGGAGGACAGGGACGGCTGTAAGGGCTGATGTGGAGGCCGATTTTAACCTACGTCTATGAGACAGTAAAGGTTAAAAGTTGAAAGTTTTTCTTACAATTTCTCATCCCTGACCTACAGAGAATTGTAAAAAGAATTTACGAAGCTAGTTCTAGCAAGACATTCAGGATTGGACCATACACTATTGCCTCTGCTCTAGCATTAAAATTGTTTATTAACTTTGTGACCTTAGTTTTCTGCCATCTTTCTCGGCGTACGGCCCCCCCCAAAGTAGAGTCGGTTCTGAACATATTTCGAAATTCTTAAATACAATGTGGAGGACAGGGACGGCTGTAAGGGGTGATGTGGAGGCCGATTTTAACCTACGTCTATGAGACAGTAAAGGTTAAAAGTTGAAAGATTTTCTTACAATTTCTCATCCCTGACCTACAGGGATAGAAAAAAGAATTTAGGAAGCTAGTTCTAGTAAGACATTCAGGAGTGGACCATACACTATTGCCTCTGCTCCAGCATTAAAATTGTTTATTAACTTTATGACCTTAGTTTGCTGCCATCTTTCTCGGCATATGCCCCCCCCTCAAAGTGGAGTCGGTTTTGAACATATTTCGACATTCTTAAATACAATGTGGAGGACAGGGACGGCTGTAAGGGGTGATGTGGAGGCCGATTTTAACCTACGTCTATGAGACAGTAAAGGTTAAAAGTTGAAACTTTTTCTTACAATTTCTCATCCCTGACCTACAGAGAATTGTAAAAAGAATTTACGAAGCTAGTTCTAGCAAGACATTCAGGATTGGACCATACACTATTGCCTCTGCTCCAGCATTAAAATTGTTTATTAACTTTGTGACCTTAGTTTTCTGCCATCTTTCTCGGCGTACGGCCTCCCCTCAAAGTAGAGTCGGTTCTGAACATATTTCGAAATTCTTAAATACAATGTGGAGGACAGGGACGGCTGTAAGGGGTGATGTGGAGGCCGATTTTAACCTACGTCTATGAGACAGTAAAGGTTAAAAGTTGAAACTTTTTCTTACAATTTCTCATCCCTGACCTTCAGAGAATTGTAAAAAGAATTTACGAAGCTAGTTCTAGCAAGACATTCAGGATTGGACCATACACCATTGCCTCTGCTCTAGCATTAAAATTGTTTAATAACTTTGTGACCTTAGTTTTCTGCCATCTTTCTCGGCGTATGCCCCCCCCCAAAGTAGAGTCGGTTCTAAACATATTTCGAAATTCTTAAATACAATGTGGAGGACAGGGACGGCTGTAAGGGGTGATGTGGAGGCCGATTTTAACCTGCATCTATGAGACAGTAAAGGTTAAAAGTTGAAAGTTTTTCTTACAATTTCTCATCCCTGATCTACAGAGAATTGTAAAAAGAATTTACGAAGCTAGTTCTAGCAAGACATTCAGGATTGGACCATACACTATTGCCTCTGCTCCAGCATTAAAATTGTTTATTAACTTTATGACCTTAGTTTGCTGCCATCTTTCTCGGCATACGCCCCCCCCCCCCTCAAAGTGGAGTCGGTTTTGAACATATTTCGACATTCTTAAATACAATGTGGAGGACAGGGACGGCTGTAAGGGGTGATGTGGAGGCCGATTTTAACCTTTGTCTATGAGACAGTAAAGGTTAAAAGTTGAAACTTTTTCTTACAATTTCTCATCCCTGACCTACAGAGAATTGTAAAAAGAATTTACGAAGCTAGTTCTAGCAAGACATTCAGGATTGGACCATACACTATTGCCTCTGCTCTAGCATTAAAATTGTTTATTAACTTTGTGACCTTAGTTTTCTGCCATCTTTCTCGGCGTACGGCCCCCCCCAAAGTAGAGTCGGTTCTGAACATATTTCGAAATTCTTAAATACAATGTGGAGGACAGGGACGGCTGTAAGGGGTGATGTGGAGGCCGATTTTAACCTACGTCTATGAAACAGTAAAGGTTAAAAGTTGAAAGATTTTCTTACAATTTCTCATCCCTGACCTACAGGGATAGAAAAAAGAATTTAGGAAGCTAGTTCTAGTAAGACATTCAGGAGTGGACCATACACTATTGCCTCTGCTCCAGCATTAAAATTGTTTATTAACTTTATGACCTTAGTTTGCTGCCATCTTTCTCGGCATACGCCCCCCCCTCAAAGTGGAGTCGGTTTTGTACATATTTCGACATTCTTAAATACAATGTGGAGGACAGGGACGGCTGTAAGGGGTGATGTGGAGGCCGATTTTAACCTACGTCTATGAGACAGTAAAGGTTAAAAGTTGAAACTTTTTCTTACAATTTCTCATCCCTGACCTACAGAGAATTGTAAAAAGAATTTACGAAGCTAGTTCTAGCAAGACATTCAGGATTGGACCATACACCATTGCCTCTGCTCTAGCATTAAAATTGTTTAATAACTTTGTGACCTTAGTTTTCTGCCATATTTCTCGGCGTACGCCCCCCCCCCCAAAGTAGAGTCGGTTCTAAACATATTTCGAAATTCTTAAATACAATGTGGCGGACAGGGACGGCTGTAAGGGGTGATGTGGAGGCCGATTTTAACCTACGTCTATGAGACAGTAAAGGTTAAAAGTTGAAACTTTTTCTTACAATTTCTCATCCCTGACCTACAGAGAATTGTAAAAAGAATTTACGAAGCTAGTTCTAGCAAGACATTCAGGATTGGACCATACACCATTGCCTCTGCTCTAGCATTAAAATTGTTTAATAACTTTGTGACTTTAGTTTTCTGCCATCTTTCTCGGCGTACGCCCCCCCCCCCAAGTAGAGTCGGTTCTAAACATATCTCGAAATTCTTAAATACAATGTGGAGGACAGGGACGGCTGTAAGGGGTGATGTGGAGGCCGTTTTAACCTACGTCTATGAGACAGTAAAGGTTAAAAGTTGAAACTTTTTCTTACAATTTCTCATCCCTGACCTACAGAGAATTGTAAAAAGAATTTACGAAGCTAGTTCTAGCAAGACATTCAGGATTGGACCATACACTATTGCCTCTGCTCCAGCATTAAAATTGTTTATTAACTTTATGACCTTAGTTTGCGGCCATCTTTCTCGGCATACGCCCCCCCCTCAAAGTGGAGTCGGTTTTGAACATATTTCGACATTCTTAAATACAATGTGGAGGACAGGGACGGCTGTAAGGGGTGATGTGGAGGCCGATTTTAACCTTCGTCTATGAGACAGTAAAGGTTAAAAGTTGAAACTTTTTCTTACAATTTCTCATCCCTGACCTACAGAGAATTGTAAAAAGAATTTACGAAGCTAGTTCTAGCAAGACATTCAGGATTGGACCATACACCATTGCCTCTGCTCTAGCATTAAAATTGTTTAATAACTTTGTGACCTTAGTTTTCTGCCATCTTTCTCCGCGTATGCCCCCCCCAAAGTAGAGTCGGTTCTAAACATATTTCAAAATTCTTAAATACAATGTGGAGGACAGGGACGGCTGTAAGGGGTGATGTGGAGGCCGATTTTAACCTACGTCTATGAGACAGTAAAGGTTAAAAGTTGAAAGTTTTTCTTACAATTTCTCATCCCTGACCTACAGAGAATTGTAAAAAGAATTTACGAAGCTAGTTCTAGCAAGACATTCAGGATTGGACCATACACTATTGCCTCTGCTCTAGCATTAAAATTGTTTATTAACTTTGTGACCTTAGTTTTCTGCCATCTTTCTCGGCGTACGGCCCCCCCCAAAGTAGAGTCGGTTCTGAACATATTTCGAAATTCTTAAATACAATGTGGAGGACAGGGACGGCTGTAAGGAGTGATGTGGAGGCCGATTTTAACCTACGTCTATGAGACAGTAAAGGTTAAAAGTTGAAAGATTTTCTTACAATTTCTCATCCCTGACCTACAGGGATAGAAAAAAGAATTTAGGAAGCTAGTTCTAGTAAGACATTCAGGAGTGGACCATACACTATTGCCTCTGCTCCAGCATTAAAATTGTTTATTAACTTTATGACCTTAGTTTGCTGCCATCTTTCTCGGCATACGCCCCCCCCTCAAAGTGGAGTCGGTTTTGTACATATTTCGACATTCTTAAATACAATGTGGAGGACAGGGACGGCTGTAAGGGGTGATGTGGAGGCCGATTTTAACCTACGTCTATGAGACAGTAAAGGTTAAAAGTTGAAACTTTTTCTTACAATTTCTCATCCCTGACCTACAGAGAATTGTAAAAAGAATTTACGAAGCTAGTTCTAGCAAGACATTCAGGATTGGACCATACACCATTGCCTCTGCTCTAGCATTAAAATTGTTTAATAACTTTGTGACCTTAGTTTTCTGCCATATTTCTCGGCGTACGCCCCCCCCCCCAAAGTAGAGTCGGTTCTAAACATATTTCGAAATTCTTAAATACAATGTGGCGGACAGGGACGGCTGTAAGGGGTGATGTGGAGGCCGATTTTAACCTACGTCTATGAGACAGTAAAGGTTAAAAGTTGAAACTTTTTCTTACAATTTCTCATCCCTGACCTACAGAGAATTGTAAAAAGAATTTACGAAGCTAGTTCTAGCAAGACATTCAGGATTGGACCATACACCATTGCCTCTGCTCTAGCATTAAAATTGTTTAATAACTTTGTGACTTTAGTTTTCTGCCATCTTTCTCGGCGTACGCCCCCCCCCCCCAAAGTAGAGTCGGTTCTAAACATATCTCGAAATTCTTAAATACAATGTGGAGGACAGGGACGGCTGTAAGGGGTGATGTGGAGGCCGTTTTAACCTACGTCTATGAGACAGTAAAGGTTAAAAGTTGAAACTTTTTCTTACAATTTCTCATCCCTGACCTACAGAGAATTGTAAAAAGAATTTACGAAGCTAGTTCTAGCAAGACATTCAGGATTGGACCATACACTATTGCCTCTGCTCCAGCATTAAAATTGTTTATTAACTTTATGACCTTAGTTTGCGGCCATCTTTCTCGGCATACGCCCCCCCCTCAAAGTGGAGTCGGTTTTGAACATATTTCGACATTCTTAAATACAATGTGGAGGACAGGGACGGCTGTAAGGGGTGATTTGGAGGCCGTTTTAACCTACGTCTATGAGACAGTAAAGGTTAAAAGTTGAAACTTTTTCTTACAATTTCTCATCCCTGACCTACAGAGAATTGTAAAAAGAATTTACGAAGCTAGTTCTAGCAAGACATTCAGGATTGGACCATACACCATTGCCTCTGCTCTAGCATTAAAATTGTTTAATAACTTTGTGACCTCAGTTTTCTGCCATCTTTCTCGGCGTATGCCCCCCCCCAAAGTAGAGTCGGTTCTAAACATATTTCAAAATTCTTAAATACAATGTGGAGGACAGGGACGGCTGTAAGGGGTGATGTGGAGGCCGATTTTAACCTACGTCTATGAGACAGTAAAGGTTAAAAGTTGAAAGTTTTTCTTACAATTTCTCATCCCTGACCTACAGAGAATTGTAAAAAGAATTTACGAAGCTAGTTCTAGCAAGACATTCAGGATTGGACCATACACTATTGCCTCTGCTCTAGCATTAAAATTGTTTATTAACTTTGTGACCTTAGTTTTCTGCCATCTTTCTCGGCGTACGCCCCCCCCCAAAGTAGAGTCGGTTCTGAACATATTTCGAAATTCTTAAATACAATGTGGAGGACAGGGACGGCTTTAAGGGGTGATGTGGAGGCCGATTTTAACCTACGTCTATGAGACAGTAAAGGTTAAAAGTTGAAAGTTTTTCTTACAATTTCTCATCCCTGACCTACAGGGAATAGAAAAAAGAATTTACGAAGCTAGTTCTAGTAAGACATTCAGGATTGGACCATACACTATTGCCTCTGCTCCAGCATTAAAATTGTTTATTAACTTTATGACCTTAGTTTGCTGCCATCTTTCTCGGCATATGCCCCCCCCTCAAAGTGGAGTCGGTTTTGAACATATTTCGACATTCTTAAATACAATGTGGAGGACAGGGACGGCTGTAAGGGGTGATGTGGAGGCCGATTTTAACCTACGTCTATGAGACAGTAAAGGTTAAAAGTTGAAAGTTTTTCTTACAATTTCTCATCCCTGACCTACAGAGAATTGTAAAAAGAATTTACGAAGCTAGTTCTAGCAAGACATTCAGGATTGGACCATACACTATTGCCTCTGCTCTAGCATTAAAATTGTTTATTAACTTTGTGACCTTAGTTTTCTGCCATCTTTCTCGGCGTACGGCCCCCCCTCAAAGTAGAGTCGGTTCTGAACATATTTCGAAATTCTTAAATACAATGTGGAGGACAGGGACGGCTGTAAGGGGTGATGTGGAGGCCGATTTTAACCTACGTCTATGAGACAGTAAAGGTTAAAAGTTGAAAGTTTTTCTTACAATTTCTCATCCCTGACCTACAGGGAATAGAAAAAAGAATTTACGAAGCTAGTTCTAGTAAGACATTCAGGATTGGACCATACACTATTGCCTCTGCTCCAGCATTAAAATTGTTTATTAACTTTATGACCTTAGTTTGCTGCCATCTTTCTCGGCGTACGCCCCCCCCCAAAGTAGAGTCGGTTCTAAACATATTTCGAAATTCTTAAATACAATGTGGAGGACAGGGACGGCTGTAAGGGGTGATGTGGAGGCCGATTTTAACCTACGTCTATGAGACAGTAAGGGTTAAAAGTTGAAAGTTTTTCTTACAATTTCTCATCCCTGACCTACAGAGAATTGTAAAAAGAATTTACGAAGCTAGTTCTAGCAAGACATTCAGGATTGGACCATACACTATTGCCTCTGCTCTAGCATTAAAATTGTTTATTAACTTTGTGACCTTAGTTTTCTGCCATCTTTCTCGGCGTACGGCCCCCCCTCAAAGTAGAGTCGGTTCTGAACATATTTCGAAATTCTTAAATACAATGTGGAGGACAGGGACGGCTGTAAGGGGTGATGTGGAGGCCGATTTTAACCTACGTCTATGAGACAGTAAAGGTTAAAAGTTGAACATTTTTCTTACAATTTCTCATCCCTGACCTACAGGGAATAGAAAAAAGAATTTACGAAGCTAGTTCTAGTAAGACATTCAGGATTGGACCATACACTATTGCCTCTGCTCCAGCATTAAAATTGTTTATTAACTTTATGACCTTAGTTTGCTGCCATCTTTCTCGGCATATGCCCCCCCTCAAAGTGGAGTCGGTTTTGAACATATTTCGACATTCTTAAATACAATGTGGAGGACAGGGACGGCTGTAAGGGGTGATGTGGAGGCCGATTTTAACCTACGTCTATGAGACAGTAAAGGTTAAAAGTTGAAACTTTTTCTTACAATTTCTCATCCCTGACCTACAGAGAATTGTAAAAAGAATTTACGAAGCTAGTTCTAGCAAGACATTCAGGATTGGACCATACACCATTGCCTCTGCTCTAGCATTAAAATTGTTTATTAACTTTGTGACCTTAGTTTTCTGCCATCTTTCTCGGCGTACAGCCCCCCCTCAAAGTAGAGTCGGTTCTGAACATATTTCGAAATTCTTAAATACAATGTGGAGGACAGGGACGGCTGTAAGGGGTGATGTGGAGGCCGATTTTAACCTACGTCTATGAGACAGTAAAGGTTAAAAGTTGAAAGTTTTTCTTACAATTTCTCATCCCTGACCTACAGGGAATAGAAAAAAGAATTTACGAAGCTAGTTCAAGTAAGACATTCAGGATTGGACCATACACTATTGCCTCTGCTCCAGCATTAAAATTGTTTATTAACTTTATGACCTTAGTTTGCTGCCATCTTTCTCGGCATACGCCCCCCCCTCAAAGTGGAGTCGGTTTTGAACATATTTCGACATTCTTAAATACAATGTGGAGGACAGGGACGGCTGTAAGGGGTGATGTGGAGGCCGATTTTAACCTTCGTCTATGAGACAGTAAAGGTTAAAAGTTGAAACTTTTTCTTACAATTTCTCATCCCTGACCTACAGAGAATTGTAAAAAGAATTTACAAAGCTAGTTCTAGCAAGACATTCAGGATTGGACCATACACTATTGCCTCTGCTCTAGCATTAAAATTGTTTATTAACTTTGTGACCTTAGTTTTCTGCCATCTTTCTCGGCGTACGCCCCCCCCCCCAAAAGTAGAGTCGGTTCTGAACATATTTCGAAATTCTTAAATACAATGTGGAGGACAGGGACGGCTGTAAGGGGTGATGTGGAGGCCGATTTTAACCTACGTCAATGAGACAGTAAAGGTTAAAAGTTGAAAGATTTTCTTACAATTTCTCATCCCTGACCTACAGGGATAGAAAAAAGAATTTACGAAGCTAGTTCTAGTAAGACATTCAGGAGTGGACCATACACTATTGCCTCTGCTCCAGCATTAAAATTGTTTATTATCTTTATGACCTTAGTTTGCTGCCATCTTTCTCGGCATACGCCCCCCCCCTCAAAGTGGAGTCGGTTTTGAACATATTTCGACATTCTTAAATACAATGTGGAGGACAGGGATGGCTGTAAGGGGTGATGTGGAGGCCGATTTTAACCTACGTCTATGAGACAGTAAAGGTTAAAAGTTGAAACTTTTTCTTACAATTTCTCATCCCTGACCTACAGAGAATTGTAAAAAGAATTTACGAAGCTAGTTCTAGCAAGACATTCAGGATTGGACCATACACCATTGCCTCTGCTCTAGCACTAAAATTGTTTAATAACTTTGTGACCTTAGTTTTCTGCCATATTTCTCGGAGTACGCCCCCCCCCCCCAAAGTAGAGTCGGTTCTAAACATATTTCAAAATTCTTAAATACAATGTGGAGGACAGGGACGGCTGTAAGGGGTGATGTGGAGGCCGATTTTAACCTATGTCTATGAGACAGTAAAGGTTAAAAGTTGAACGTTTTTCTTACAATTTCTCATCCCTGACCTACAGGGAATAGAAAAAAGAATTTACGAAGCTAGTTCTAGTAAGACATTCAGGATTGGACCATACACTATTGCCTCTGCTCCAGCATTAAAATTGTTTATTAACTTTATGACCTTAGTTTGCTGCCATCTTTCTCGGCATATGCCCCCCCCTCAAAGTGGAGTCGGTTTTGAACATATTTCGACATTCTTAAATACAATGTGGAGGACAGGGACGGCTGTAATGGGTGATATGGAAGCCGATTTTAACCTACGTCTATGAGACAGTAAAGGTTAAAAGTTGAAACTTTTTCTTACAATTTCTCATCCCTGACCTACAGAGAATTGTAAAAAGAATTTACGAAGCTAGTTCTAGCAAGACATTCAGGATTGGACCATACACCATTGCCTCTGCTCTAGCATTAAAATTGTTTAATAACTTTGTGACCTTAGTTTTCTGCCATCTTTCTCGGCGTACGCCCCCCCCCCCAAAGTAGAGTCGGTTCTAAACATATTTCGAAATTCTTAAATACAATGTGGAGGACAGGGACGGCTGTAAGGGGTGATGTGGAGGCCGTTTTAACCTACGTCTATGAGACAGTAAAGGTTAAAAGTTGAAACTTTTTCTTACAATTTCTCATCCCTGACCTACAGAGAATTGTAAAAAGAATTTACGAAGCTAGTTCTAGCAAGACATTCAGGATTGGACCATACACTATTGCCTCTGCTCCAGCATTAAAATTGTTTATTAACTTTATGACCTTAGTTTGCTGCCCATCTTTCTCGGCATACGCCCCCCCCTCAAAGTAGAGTCGGTTCTAAACATATTTCGAAATTCTTAAATACAATGTGGAGGACAGGGACGGCTGTAAGGGGTGATGTGGAGGCCGTTTTAACCTACGTCTATGAGACAGTAAAGGTTAAAAGTTGAAAGTTTTTCTTACAATTTCTCATCCCTGACCTACAGAGAATTGTAAAAAGAATTTACGAAGCTAGTTCTAGCAAGACATTCAGGATTGGACCATACACTATTGCCTCTGCTCTAGCATTAAAATTGTTTATTAACTTTGTGACCTTAGTTTTCTGCCATCTTTCTCGGCGTACGCCCCCCCCCCCAAAGTAGAGTCGGTTCTGAACATATTTCGAAATTCTTAAATACAATGTGGAGGACAGGGACGGCTTTAAGGGGTGATGTGGAGGCCGATTTTAACCTACGTCTATGAGACAGTAAAGGTTAAAAGTTGAAAGTTTTTCTTACAATTTCTCATCCCTGACCTACAGGGAATAGAAAAAAGAATTTACGAAGCTAGTTCTAGTAAGACATTCAGGATTGGACCATACACTATTGCCTCTGCTCCAGCATTAAAATTGTTTATTAACTTTATGACCTTAGTTTGCTGCCATCTTTCTCGGCATATGCCCCCCCCTCAAAGTGGAGTCGGTTTTGAACATATTTCGACATTCTTAAATACAATGTGGAGGACAGGGACGGCTGTAAGGGGTGATGTGGAGGCCGATTTTAACCTACGTCTATGAGACAGTAAAGGTTAAAAGTTGAAAGTTTTTCTTACAATTTCTCATCCCTGACCTACAGAGAATTGTAAAAAGAATTTACGAAGCTAGTTCTAGCAAGACATTCAGGATTGGACCATACACTATTGCCTCTGCTCTAGCATTAAAATTGTTTATTAACTTTGTGACCTTAGTTTTCTGCCATCTTTCTCGGCGTACGGCCCCCCCTCAAAGTAGAGTCGGTTCTGAACATATTTCGAAATTCTTAAATACAATGTGGAGGACAGGGACGGCTGTAAGGGGTGATGTGGAGGCCGATTTTAACCTACGTCTATGAGACAGTAAAGGTTAAAAGTTGAAAGTTTTTCTTACAATTTCTCATCCCTGACCTACAGGGAATAGAAAAAAGAATTTACGAAGCTAGTTCTAGTAAGACATTCAGGATTGGACCATACACTATTGCCTCTGCTCCAGCATTAAAATTGTTTATTAACTTTATGACCTTAGTTTGCTGCCATCTTTCTCGGCGTACGCCCCCCCCCCAAAGTAGAGTCGGTTCTGAACATATTTCGAAATTCTTAAATACAATGTGGAGGACAGGGACGGCTGTAAGGGGTGATGTGGAGGCCGATTTTAACCTACGTCTATGAGACAGTAAAGGTTAAAAGTTGAAAGTTTTTCTTACAATTTCTCATCCCTGACCTACAGAGATTGTAAAAAGAATTTACGAAGCTAGTTCTAGCAAGACATTCAGGATTGGACCATACACTATTGCCTCTGCTCTAGCATTAAAATTGTTTATTAACTTTGTGACCTTAGTTTTCTGCCATCTTTCTCGGCGTACGGCCCCCCCTCAAAGTAGAGTCGTTTCTGAACATATTTCGAAATTCTTAAATACAATGTGGAGGACAGGGACGGCTGTAAGGGGTGATGTGGAGGCCGATTTTAACCTACGTCTATGAGACAGTAAAGGTTAAAAGTTGAACATTTTTCTTACAATTTCTCATCCCTGACCTACAGGGAATAGAAAAAAGAATTTACGAAGCTAGTTCTAGTAAGACATTCAGGATTGGACCATACACTATTGCCTCTGCTCCAGCATTAAAATTGTTTATTAACTTTATGACCTTAGTTTGCTGCCATCTTTCTCGGCATATGCCCCCCCTCAAAGTGGAGTCGGTTTTGAACATATTTCGACATTCTTAAATACAATGTGGAGGACAGGGACGGCTGTAAGGGGTGATGTGGAGGCCGATTTTAACCTACGTCTATGAGACAGTAAAGGTTAAAAGTTGAAACTTTTTCTTACAATTTCTCATCCCTGACCTACAGAGAATTGTAAAAAGAATTTACGAAGCTAGTTCTAGCAAGACATTCAGGATTGGACCATACACCATTGCCTCTGCTCTAGCATTAAAATTGTTTAATAACTTTGTGACCTTAGTTTTCTGCCATCTTTCTCGGCGTATGCCCCCCCCCAAAGTAGAGTCGGTTCTAAACATATTTCGAAATTCTTAAATACAATGTGGAGGACAGGGACGGCTGTAAGGGGTGATGTGGAGGCCGATTTTAACCTACGTCTATGAGACAGTAAAGGTTAAAAGTTGAAAGTTTTTCTTACAATTTCTCATCCCTGACCTACAGAGAATTGTAAAAAGAATTTACGAAGCTAGTTCTAGCAAGACATTCAGGATTGGACCATACACTATTGCCTCTGCTCTAGCATTAAAATTGTTTATTAACTTTGTGACCTTAGTTTTCTGCCATCTTTCTCGGCGTACAGCCCCCCCTCAAAGTAGAGTCGGTTCTGAACATATTTCGAAATTCTTAAATACAATGTGGAGGACAGGGACGGCTGTAAGGGGTGATGTGGAGGCCGATTTTAACCTACGTCTATGAGACAGTAAAGGTTAAAAGTTGAAAGTTTTTCTTACAATTTCTCATCCCTGACCTACAGGGAATAGAAAAAAGAATTTACGAAGCTAGTTCAAGTAAGACATTCAGGATTGGACCATACACTATTGCCTCTGCTCCAGCATTAAAATTGTTTATTAACTTTATGACCTTAGTTTGCTGCCATCTTTCTCGGCATACGCCCCCCCCTCAAAGTGGAGTCGGTTTTGAACATATTTCGACATTCTTAAATACAATGTGGAGGACAGGGACGGCTGTAGGGGGTGATGTGGAGGCCGATTTTAACCTTCGTCTATGAGACAGTAAAGGTTAAAAGTTGAAACTTTTTCTTACAATTTCTCATCCCTGACCTACAGAGAATTGTAAAAAGAATTTACAAAGCTAGTTCTAGCAAGACATTCAGGATTGGACCATACACTATTGCCTCTGCTCTAGCATTAAAATTGTTTATTAACTTTGTGACTTTAGTTTTCTGCCATCTTTCTCGGCGTACGGCCCCCCCCCAAAAGTAGAGTCAGTTCTGAACATATTTCGAAATTCTTAAATACAATGTGGAGGACAGGGACGGCTGTAAGGGGTGATGTGGAGGCCGATTTTAACCTACGTCAATGAGACAGTAAAGGTTAAAAGTTGAAAGATTTTCTTACAATTTCTCATCCCTGACCTACAGGGATAGAAAAAAGAATTTACGAAGCTAGTTCTAGTAAGACATTCAGGAGTGGACCATACACTATTGCCTCTGCTCCAGCATTAAAATTGTTTATTAACTTTATGACCTTAGTTTGCTGCCATCTTTCTCGGCATACGCCCCCCCCTCAAAGTGGAGTCGGTTTTGAACATATTTCGACATTCTTAAATACAATGTGGAGGACAGGGACGGCTGTAAGGGGTGATGTGGAGGCCGATTTTAACCTACGTCTATGAGACAGTAAAGGTTAAAAGTTGAAACTTTTTCTTACAATTTCTCATCCCTGACCTACAGAGAATTGTAAAAAGAATTTACGAAGCTAGTTCTAGCAAGACATTCAGGATTGGACCATACACCATTGCCTCTGCTCTAGCACTAAAATTGTTTAATAACTTTGTGACCTTAGTTTTCTGCCATATTTCTCGGCATACGCCCCCCCCCCCCCCCCAAGTAGAGTCGGTTCTAAACATATTTCGAAATTCTTAAATACAATGTGGAGGACAGGGACGGCTGTAAGGGGTGATGTGGAGGCCGATTTTAACCTATGTCTATGAGACAGTAAAGGTTAAAAGTTGAAAGTTTTTCTTACAATTTCTCATCCCTGACCTACAGGGAATAGAAAAAAGAATTTACGAAGCTATTTCTAGTAGGACATTCAGGATTGGACCATACACTATTGCCTCTGCTCCAGCATTAAAATTGTTTATTAACTTTATGACCTTAGTTTGCTGCCATCTTTCTCGGCATATGCCCCCCCCTCAAAGTGGAGTCGGTTTTGAACATATTTCGACATTCTTAAATACAATGTGGAGGACAGGGACGGCTGTAAGGGGTGATGTGGAGGCCGATTTTAACCTACGTCTATGAGACAGTAAAGGTTAAAAGTTGAAACTTTTTCTTACAATTTCTCATCCCTGACCTACAGAGAATTGTAAAAAGAATTTACGAAGCTAGTTCTAGCAAGACATTCAGGATTGGACCATACACCATTGCCTCTGCTCTAGCATTAAAATTGTTTAATAACTTTGTGACCTTAGTTTTCTGCCATCTTTCTCGGCGTACGCCCCCCCCCCCCCCAAAGTAGAGTCGGTTCTAAACATATTTCGAAATTCTTAAATACAATGTGGAGGACAGGGACGGCTGTAAGGGGTGATGTGGAGGCCGTTTTAACCTACGTCTACGAGACAGTAAAGGTTAAAAGTTGAAACTTTTTCTTACAATTTCTCATCCCTGACCTACAGAGAATTGTAAAAAGAATTTACGAAGCTAGTTCTAGCAAGACATTCAGGATTGGACCATACACTATTGCCTCTGCTCCAGCATTAAAATTGTTTATTAACTTTATGACCTTAGTTTGCTGCCATCTTTCTCGGCATACGCCCCCCCCTCAAAGTAGAGTCGGTTCTAAACATATTTCGAAATTCTTAAATACAATGTGGAGGACAGGGACGGCTGTAAGGGGTGATGTGGAGGCCGTTTTAACCTACGTCTATGAGACAGTAAAGGTTAAAAGTTGAAAGTTTTTCTTACAATTTCTCATCCCTGACCTACAGAGAATTGTAAAAAGAATTTACGAAGCTAGTTCTAGCAAGACATTCAGGATTGGACCATACACTATTGCCTCTGCTCTAGCATTAAAATTGTTTATTAACTTTGTGACCTTAGTTTTCTGCCATCTTTCTCGGCGTACAGCCCCCCCTCAAAGTAGAGTCGGTTCTGAACATATTTTGAAATTCTTAAATACAATGTGGAGGACAGGGACGGCTGTAAGGGGTGATGTGGAGGCCGATTTTAACCTACGTCTATGAGACAGTAAAGGTTAAAAGTTGAAAGTTTTTCTTACTATTTCTCATCCCTGACCTACAGGGAATAGAAAAAAGAATTTACGAAGCTAGTTCAAGTAAGACATTCAGAATTGGACCATACACTATTGCCTCTGCTCCAGCATTAAAATTGTTTATTAACTTTATGACCTTAGTTTGCTGCCATCTTTCTCGGCATACGCCCCCCCCTCAAAGTGGAGTCAGTTTTGAACATATTTCGACATTCTTAAATACAATGTGGAGGACAGGGACGGCTGTAAGGGGTGATGTGGAGGCCGATTTTAACCTTCGTCTATGAGACAGTAAAGGTTAAAAGTTGAAACTTTTTCTTACAATTTCTCATCCCTGACCTACAGAGAATTGTAAAAAGAATTTACAAAGCTAGTTCTAGCAAGACATTCAGGATTGGACCATACACTATTGCCTCTGCTCTAGCATTAAAACTGTTTATTAACTTTGTGACCTTAGTTTTCTGCCATCTTTCTCGGCGTACGGCCCCCCCCCAAAAGTAGAGTCGGTTCTGAACATATTTCGAAATTCTTAAATACAATGTGGAGGACAGGGACGGCTGTAAGGGGTGATGTGGAGGCCGATTTTAACCTACGTCTATGAGACAGTAAAGGTTAAAAGTTGAAAGATTTTCTTGCAATTTCTCATCCCTGACCTACAGGGATAGAAAAAAGAATTTACGAAGCTAGTTCTAGTAAGACATTCAGGAGTGGACCATACACTATTGCCTCTGCTCCAGCATTAAAATTGTTTATTAACTTTATGACCTTAGTTTGCTGCCATCTTTCTCGGCATACGCCCCCCCCTCAAAGTGGAGTCGGTTTTGAACATATTTCGACATTCTTAAATACAATGTGGAGGACAGGGACGGCTGTAAGGGGTGATGTGGAGGCCGATTTTAACCTACGTCTATGAGACAGTAAAGGTTAAAAGTTGAAACTTTTTCTTACAATTTCTCATCCCTGTCCTACAGAGAATTGTAAAAAGAATTTACGAAGCTAGTTCTAGCAAGACATTCAGGATTGGACCATACACCATTGCCTCTGCTCTAGCATTAAAATTGTTTAATAACTTTGTGACCTTAGTTTTCTGCCATCTTTCTCGGCGTATGCCCCCCCCAAAGTAGAGTCGGTTCTAAACATATTTCGAAATTCTTAAATACAATGTGGAGGACAGGGACGGCTGTAAGGGGTGATGTGGAGGCCGATTTTAACCTACGTCTATGAGACAGTAAAGGTTAAAAGTTGAAAGATTTTCTTACAATTTCTCATCCCTGACCTACAGGGATAGAAAAAAGAATTTACGAAGCTAGTTCTAGTAAGACATTCAGGAGTGGACCATACACTATTGCCTCTGCTCCAGCATTAAAATTGTTTATTAACTTTATGACCTTAGTTTGCTGCCATCTTTCTCGGCATACGCCCCCCCCTCAAAGTGGAGTCGGTTTTGAACATATTTCGACATTCTTAAATACAATGTGGAGGACAGGGACGGCTCTAAGGGGTGATGTGGAGGCCGATTTTAACCTACGTCTATGAGACAGTAAAGGTTAAAAGTTGAAACTTTTTCTTACAATTTCTCATCTCTGACCTACAGAGAATTGTAAAAAGAATTTACGAAGCTAGTTCTAGCAAGACATTCAGGATTGGACCATACACCATTGCCTCTGCTCTAGCATTAAAATTGTTTAATAACTTTGTGACCTTAGTTTTCTGCCATATTTCTCGGCGTACACCCCCCCCCCCCCAAAGTAGAGTCGGTTCTAAACATATTTCGAAATTCTTAAATACAATGTGGAGGACAGGGACGGCTGTAAGGGGTGATGTGGAGGCCGATTTTAACCTACGTCTATGAGACAGTAAAGGTTAAAAGTTGAAAGTTTTTCTTACAATTTCTCATCCCTGACCTACAGGGAATAGAAAAAAGAATTTACGAAGCTAGTTCTAGTAAGACATTCAGGATTGGACCATACACTATTGCCTCTGCTCCAGCATTAAAATTGTTTATTAACTTTATGACCTTAGTTTGCTGCCATCTTTCTCGGCATATGCCCCCCCCTCAAAGTGGAGTCGGTTTTGAACATATTTCGACATTCTTAAATACAATGTGGAGGACAGGGACGGCTGTAAGGGGTGATGTGGAGGCCGATTTTAACCTACGTCTATGAGACAGTAAAGGTTAAAAGTTGAAACTTTTTCTTACAATTTCTCATCCCTGACCTACAGAGAATTGTAAAAAGAATTTACAAAGCTAGTTCTAGCAAGACATTCAGGATTGGACCATACACTATTGCCTCTGCTCTAGCATTAAAATTGTTTATTAACTTTGTGACCTTAGTTTTCTGCCATCTTTCTCGGCGTACGCCCCCCCCCAAAAGTAGAGTCGGTTCTGAACATATTTCGAAATTCTTAAATACAATGTGGAGGACAGGGACGGCTGTAAGGGGTGATGTGGAGGCCGATTTTAACCTACGTCTATGAGACAGTAAAGGTTAAAAGTTGAAAGTTTTTCTTACTATTTCTCATCCCTGACCTACAGGGAATAGAAAAAAGAATTTACGAAGCTAGTTCAAGTAAGACATTCAGAATTGGACCATACACTATTGCCTCTGCTCCAGCATTAAAATTGTTTATTAACTTTGTGACCTTAGTTTTCTGCCATCTTTCTCGGCGTACGGCCCCCCCTCAAAGTAGAGTCGTTTCTGAACATATTTCGAAATTCTTAAATACAATGTGGAGGACAGGGACGGCTGTAAGGGGTGATGTGGAGGCCGATTTTAACCTACGTCTATGAGACAGTAAAGGTTAAAAGTTGAACATTTTTCTTACAATTTCTCATCCCTGACCTACAGGGAATAGAAAAAAGAATTTACGAAGCTAGTTCTAGTAAGACATTCAGGATTGGACCATACACTATTGCCTCTGCTCCAGCATTAAAATTGTTTATTAACTTTATGACCTTAGTTTGCTGCCATCTTTCTCGGCATATGCCCCCCCTCAAAGTGGAGTCGGTTTTGAACATATTTCGACATTCTTAAATACAATGTGGAGGACAGGGACGGCTGTAAGGGGTGATGTGGAGGCCGATTTTAACCTACGTCTATGAGACAGTAAAGGTTAAAAGTTGAAACTTTTTCTTACAATTTCTCATCCCTGACCTACAGAGAATTGTAAAAAAAATTTACGAAGCTAGTTCTAGCAAGACATTCAGGATTGGACCATACACTATTGCCTCTGCTCTAGCATTAAAATTGTTTATTAACTTTGTGACTTTAGTTTTCTGCCATCTTTCTCGGCGTACGGCCCCCCCCCAAAAGTAGAGTCAGTTCTGAACATATTTCGAAATTCTTAAATACAATGTGGAGGACAGGGACGGCTGTAAGGGGTGATGTGGAGGCCGATTTTAACCTACGTCAATGAGACAGTAAAGGTTAAAAGTTGAAAGATTTTCTTACAATTTCTCATCCCTGACCTACAGGGATAGAAAAAAGAATTTACGAAGCTAGTTCTAGTAAGACATTCAGGAGTGGACCATACACTATTGCCTCTGCTCCAGCATTAAAATTGTTTATTAACTTTATGACCTTAGTTTGCTGCCATCTTTCTCGGCATACGCCCCCCCCTCAAAGTGGAGTCGGTTTTGAACATATTTCGACATTCTTAAATACAATGTGGAGGACAGGGACGGCTGTAAGGGGTGATGTGGAGGCCGATTTTAACCTACGTCTATGAGACAGTAAAGGTTAAAAGTTGAAACTTTTTCTTACAATTTCTCATCCCTGACCTACAGAGAATTGTAAAAAGAATTTACGAAGCTAGTTCTAGCAAGACATTCAGGATTGGACCATACACCATTGCCTCTGCTCTAGCACTAAAATTGTTTAATAACTTTGTGACCTTAGTTTTCTGCCATATTTCTCGGCGTACGCCCCCCCCCCCAAAGTAGAGTCGGTTCTAAACATATTTCGAAATTCTTAAATACAATGTGGAGGACAGGGACGGCTGTAAGGGGTGATGTGGAGGCCGATTTTAACCTATGTCTATGAGACAGTAAAGGTTAAAAGTTGAAAGTTTTTCTTACAATTTCTCATCCCTGACCTACAGGGAATAGAAAAAAGAATTTACGAAGCTATTTCTAGTAAGACATTCAGGATTGGACCATACACTATTGCCTCTGCTCCAGCATTAAAATTGTTTATTAACTTTATGACCTTAGTTTGCTGCCATCTTTCTCGGCATATGCCCCCCCCTCAAAGTGGAGTCGGTTTTGAACATATTTCGACATTCTTAAATACAATGTGGAGGACAGGGACGGCTGTAAGGGGTGATGTGGAGGCCGATTTTAACCTACGTCTATGAGACAGTAAAGGTTAAAAGTTGAAACTTTTTCTTACAATTTCTCATCCCTGACCTACAGAGAATTGTAAAAAGAATTTACGAAGCTAGTTCTAGCAAGACATTCAGGATTGGACCATACACCATTGCCTCTGCTCTAGCATTAAAATTGTTTAATAACTTTGTGACCTTAGTTTTCTGCCATCTTTCTCGGCGTACGCCCCCCCCCCCCCCCCCCCCAAAGTAGAGTCGGTTCTAAACATATTTCGAAATTCTTAAATACAATGTGGAGGACAGGGACGGCTGTAAGGGGTGATGTGGAGGCCGTTTTAACCTACGTCTATGAGACAGTAAAGGTTAAAAGTTGAAACTTTTTCTTACAATTTCTCATCCCTGACCTACAGAGAATTGTAAAAAGAATTTACGAAGCTAGTTCTAGCAAGACATTCAGGATTGGACCATACACTATTGCCTCTGCTCCAGCATTAAAATTGTTTATTAACTTTATGACCTTAGTTTGCTGCCATCTTTCTCGGCATACGCCCCCCCCTCAAAGTAGAGTCGGTTCTAAACATATTTCGAAATTCTTAAATACAATGTGGAGGACAGGGACGGCTGTAAGGGGTGATGTGGAGGCCGTTTTAACCTACGTCTATGAGACAGTAAAGGTTAAAAGTTGAAAGTTTTTCTTACAATTTCTCATCCCTGACCTACAGAGAATTGTAAAAAGAATTTACGAAGCTAGTTCTAGCAAGACATTCAGGATTGGACCATACACTATTGCCTCTGCTCTAGCATTAAAATTGTTTATTAACTTTGTGACCTTAGTTTTCTGCCATCTTTCTCGGCGTACAGCCCCCCCTCAAAGTAGAGTCGGTTCTGAACATATTTCGAAATTCTTAAATACAATGTGGAGGACAGGGACGGCTGTAAGGGGTGATGTGGAGGCCGATTTTAACCTACGTCTATGAGACAGTAAAGGTTAAAAGTTGAAAGTTTTTCTTACTATTTCTCATCCCTGACCTACAGGGAATAGAAAAAAGAATTTACGAAGCTAGTTCAAGTAAGACATTCAGAATTGGACCATACACTATTGCCTCTGCTCCAGCATTAAAATTGTTTATTAACTTTATGACCTTAGTTTGCTGCCATCTTTCTCGGCATACGCCCCCCCCTCAAAGTGGAGTCAGTTTTGAACATATTTCAACATTCTTAAATACAATGTGGAGGACAGGGACGGCTGTAAGGGGTGATGTGGAGGCCGATTTTAACCTTCGTCTATGAGACAGTAAAGGTTAAAAGTTGAAACTTTTTCTTACAATTTCTCATCCCTGACCTACAGAGAATTGTAAAAAGAATTTACAAAGCTAGTTCTATCAAGACATTCAGGATTGGACCATACACTATTGCCTCTGCTCTAGCATTAAAACTGTTTATTAACTTTGTGACCTTAGTTTTCTGCCATCTTTCTCGGCGTACGGCCCCCCCCCCAAAAGTAGAGTCGGTTCTGAACATATTTCGAAATTCTTAAATACAATGTGGAGGACAGGGACGGCTGTAAGGGGTGATGTGGAGGCCGATTTTAACCTACGTCTATGAGACAGTAAAGGTTAAAAGTTGAAAGATTTTCTTGCAATTTCTCATCCCTGACCTACAGGGATAGAAAAAAGAATTTACGAAGCTAGTTCTAGTAAGACATTCAGGAGTGGACCATACACTATTGCCTCTGCTCCAGCATTAAAATTGTTTATTAACTTTATGACCTTAGTTTGCTGCCATCTTTCTCGGCATACGCCCCCCCCTCAAAGTGGAGTCGGTTTTGAACATATTTCGACATTCTTAAATACAATGTGGAGGACAGGGACGGCTGTAAGGGGTGATGTGGAGGCCGATTTTAACCTACGTCTATGAGACAGTAAAGGTTAAAAGTTGAAACTTTTTCTTACAATTTCTCATCCCTGTCCTACAGAGAATTGTAAAAAGAATTTACGAAGCTAGTTCTAGCAAGACATTCAGGATTGGACCATACACCATTGCCTCTGCTCTAGCATTAAAATTGTTTAATAACTTTGTGACCTTAGTTTTCTGCCATCTTTCTCGGCGTATGCCCCCCCCAAAGTAGAGTCGGTTCTAAACATATTTCGAAATTCTTAAATACAATGTGGAGGACAGGGACGGCTGTAAGGGGTGATGTGGAGGCCGATTTTAACCTACGTCTATGAGACAGTAAAGGTTAAAAGTTGAAAGATTTTCTTACAATTTCTCATCCCTGACCTACAGGGATAGAAAAAAGAATTTACGAAGCTAGTTCTAGTAAGACATTCAGGAGTGGACCATACACTATTGCCTCTGCTCCAGCATTAAAATTGTTTATTAACTTTATGACCTTAGTTTGCTGCCATCTTTCTCGGCATACGCCCCCCCCTCAAAGTGGAGTCGGTTTTGAACATATTTCGACATTCTTAAATACAATGTGGAGGACAGGGACGGCTCTAAGGGGTGATGTGGAGGCCGATTTTAACCTACGTCTATGAGACAGTAAAGGTTAAAAGTTGAAACTTTTTCTTACAATTTCTCATCTCTGACCTACAGAGAATTGTAAAAAGAATTTACGAAGCTAGTTCTAGCAAGACATTCAGGATTGGACCATACACCATTGCCTCTGCTCTAGCATTAAAATTGTTTAATAACTTTGTGACCTTAGTTTTCTGCCATATTTCTCGGCGTACACCCCCCCCCCCCCAAAGTAGAGTCGGTTCTAAACATATTTCGAAATTCTTAAATACAATGTGGAGGACAGGGACGGCTGTAAGGGGTGATGTGGAGGCCGATTTTAACCTACGTCTATGAGACAGTAAAGGTTAAAAGTTGAAAGTTTTTCTTACAATTTCTCATCCCTGACCTACAGGGAATAGAAAAAAGAATTTACGAAGCTAGTTCTAGTAAGACATTCAGGATTGGACCATACACTATTGCCTCTGCTCCAGCATTAAAATTGTTTATTAACTTTATGACCTTAGTTTGCTGCCATCTTTCTCGGCATATGCCCCCCCCTCAAAGTGGAGTCGGTTTTGAACATATTTCGACATTCTTAAATACAATGTGGAGGACAGGGACGGCTGTAAGGGGTGATGTGGAGGCCGATTTTAACCTACGTCTATGAGACAGTAAAGGTTAAAAGTTGAAACTTTTTCTTACAATTTCTCATCCCTGACCTACAGAGAATTGTAAAAAGAATTTACGAAGCTAGTTCTAGCAAGACATTCAGGATTGGACCATACACCATTGCCTCTGCTCTAGCATTAAAATTGTTTAATAACTTTGTGACTTTAGTTTTCTGCCATCTTTCTCGGCGTATGCCCCCCCCCAAAGTAGAGTCGGTTCTAAACATATTTCGAAATTCTTAAATACAATGTGGAGGAGAGGGACGGCTGTAAGGGGTGATGTGGAGGCCGATTTCAACCTACGTCTATGAGACAGTAAAGGTTAAAAGTTGAAAGTTTTTCTTACAATTTCTCATCCCTGACCTACAGAGAATTGTAAAAAGAATTTACGAAGCTAGTTCTAGCAAGACATTCAGGATTGGACCATACACTATTGCCTCTGCTCTAGCATTAAAATTGTTTATTAACTTTGTGACCTTAGTTTTCTGCCATCTTTCTCATCGTACAGCCCCCCCTCAAAGTAGAGTCGGTTCTGAACATATTTCGAAATTCTTAAATACAATATGGAGGACAGGGACGGCTGTAAGGGGTGATGTGGAGGCCGATTTTAACCTACGTCTATGAGACAGTAAAGGTTAAAAGTTGAAAGTTTTTCTTACAATTTCTCATCCCTGACCTACAGGGAATAGAAAAAAGAATTTACGAAGCTAGTTCAAGTAAGACATTCAGGATTGGACCATACACTATTGCCTCTGCTCCAGCATTAAAATTGTTTATTAACTTTATGACCTTAGTTTGCTGCCATCTTTCTCGGCATACGCCCCCCCCTCAAAGTGGAGTCGGTTTTGAACATATTTCGACATTCTTAAATACAATGTGGAGGACAGGGACGGCTGTAAGGGGTGATGTGGAGGCCGATTTTAACCTTCGTCTATGAGACAGTAAAGGTTAAAAGTTGAAACTTTTTCTTACAATTTCTCATCCCTGACCTACAGAGAATTGTAAAAAGAATTTACAAAGCTAGTTCTAGCAAGACATTCAGGATTGGACCATACACTATTGCCTCTGCTCTAGCATTAAAATTGTTTATTAACTTTGTGACCTTAGTTTTCTGCCATCTTTCTTGGCGTACGGCCCCCCCCCAAAAGTAGAGTCGGTTCTGAACATATTTTGAAATTCTTAAATACAATGTGGAGGACAGGGACGGCTGTAAGGGGTGATGTGGAGGCCGATTTTAACCTACGTCAATGAGAAAGTAAAGGTTAAAAGTTGAAAGATTTTCTTACAATTTCTCATCCCTGACCTACAGGGATAGAAAAAAGAATTTACGAAGCTAGTTCTAGTAAGACATTCAGGAGTGGACCATACACTATTGCCTCTGCTCCAGCATTAAAATTGTTTATTAACTTTATGACCTTAGTTTGCTGCCATCTTTCTCGGCATACGCCCCCCCCTCAAAGTGGAGTCGGTTTTGAACATATTTCGACATTCTTAAATACAATGTGGAGGACAGGGACGGCTGTAAAAGGTGATGTGGAGGCCGATTTTAACCTACGTCTATGAGACAGTAAAGTTTAAAAGTTGAAACTTCTTCTTACAATTTCTCATCCCTGACCTACAGAGAATTGTAAAAAGAATTTACGAAGCTAGTTCTAGCAAGACATTCAGGATTGGACCATACACCATTGCCTCTGCTCTAGCACTAAAATTGTTTAATAACTTTGTGACCTTAGTTTTCTGCCATATTTCTCGGCGTACGCCCCCCCCCCCCCAAAGTAGAGTCGGTTCTAAACATATTTCGAAATTCTTAAATACAATGTGGAGGACAGGGACGGCTGTAAGGGGTGATGTGGAGGCCGATTTTAACCTATGTCTATGAGACAGTAAAGGTTAAAAGTTGAAAGTTTTTCTTACAATTTCTCATCCCTGACCTACAGGGAATAGAAAAAAGAATTTACGAAGCTAGTTCTAGTAAGACATTCAGGATTGGACCATACACTATTGCCTCTGCTCCAGCATTAAAATTGTTTATTAACTTTATGACCTTAGTTTGCTGCCATCTTTCTCGGCATATGCCCCCCCCCTCAAAGTGGAGTCGGTTTTGAACATATTTCGACATTCTTAAATACAATGTGGAGGACAGGGACGGCTGTAAGGGGTGATGTGGAGGCCGATTTTAACCTACGTCTATGAGACAGTAAAGGTTAAAAGTTGAAACTTTTTCTTACAATTTCTCATCCCTGACCTACAGAGAATTGTAAAAAGAATTTACGAAGCTAGTTCTAGCAAGACATTCAGGATTGGACCATACACCATTGCCTCTGCTCTAGCATTAAAATTGTTTAATAACTTTGTGACCTTAGTTTTCTGCCATCTTTCTCGGCGTACGCCCCCCCCCCAAAGTAGAGTCGGTTCTAAACATATTTCGAAATTCTTAAATACAATGTGGAGGACAGGGACGGCTGTAAGGGGTGATGTGGAGGCCGTTTTAACCTACGTCTATGAGACAGTAAAGGTTAAAAGTTGAAACTTTTTCTTACAATTTCTCATCCCTGACCTACAGAGAATTGTAAAAAGAATTTACGAAGCTAGTTCTAGCAAGACATTCAGGATTGGACCATACACTATTGCCTCTGCTCCAGCATTAAAATTGTTTATTAACTTTATGACCTTAGTTTGCTGCCATCTTTCTCGGCATACGCCCCCCCCTCAAAGTGGAGTCGGTTTTGAACATATTTTGACATTCTTAAATACAATGTGGAGGACAGGGACGGCTGTAAGGGGTGATGTGGAGGCCGATTTTAACCTACGTCTATGAGACAGTAAAGGTTAAAAGTTGAAACTTTTTCTTACAATTTCTCATCCCTGACCTACAGAGAATTGTAAAAAGAATTTATGAAGCTAGTTCTAGCAAGACATTCAGGATTGGACCATACACCATTGCCTCTGCTCTAGCATTAAAATTGTTTAATAACTTTGTGACCTTAGTTTTCTGCCATCTTTCTCGGCGTATGCCCCCCCCCAAAGTAGAGTCGGTTCTAAACATATTTCGAAATTCTTAAATACAATGTGGAGGACAGGGACTGCTGTAAGGGGTGATGTGGAGGCCGCTTTTTAACCTACGTCTATGAGACAGTAAAGGTTAAAAGTTGAAAGATTTTCTTACAATTTCTCATCCCTGACCTACAGGGATAGAAAAAAGAATTTACGAAGCTAGTTCTAGTAAGACATTCAGGAGTGGACCATACACTATTGTCTCTGCTCCAGCATTAAAATTGTTTATTAACTTTATGACCTTAGTTTGCTGCCATCTTTCTCGGCATACGCCCCCCCTCAAAGTGGAGTCGGTTTTGAACATATTTTGACATTCTTAAATACAATGTGGAGGACAGGGACGGCTGTAAGGGGTGATGTGGAGGCCGATTTTAACCTACGTCTATGAGACAGTAAAGGTTAAAAGTTGAAACTTTTTCTTACAATTTCTCATCCCTGACCTACAGAGAATTGTAAAAAGAATTTACGAAGCTAGTTCTAGCAAGACATTCAGGATTGGACCATACACCATTGCCTCTGCTCTAGCATTAAAATTGTTTAATAACTTTGTGACCTTAGTTTTCTGCCATATTTCTCGGCGTACGCCCCCCCCCCCCAAAGTAGAGTCGGTTCTAAACATATTTCGAAATTCTTAAATACAATGTGGAGGACAGGGACGGCTGTAAGGGGTGATGTGGAGGCCGATTTTAACCTACGTCTATGAGACAGTAAAGGTTAAAAGTTGAAAGTTTTTCTTACAATTTCTCATCCCTGACCTACAGAGAATTGTAAAAAGAATTTACGAAGCTAGTTCTAGCAAGACATTCAGGATTGGACCATACACTATTGCCTCTGCTCTAGCATTAAAATTGTTTATTAACTTTGTGACCTTAGTTTTCTGCCATCTTTCTCGGCGTACAGCCCCCCCTCAAAGTAGAGTCGGTTCTGAACATATTTCGAAATTCTTAAATACAATGTGGAGGACAGGGACGGCTGTAAGGGGTGATGTGGAGGCCGATTTTAACCTACGTCTATGAGACAGTAAAGGTTAAAAGTTGAAAGTTTTTCTTACAATTTCTCATCCCTGACCTACAGGGAATAGAAAAAAGAATTTACGAAGCTAGTTCAAGTAAGACATTCAGAATTGGACCATACACTATTGCCTCTGCTCCAGCATTAAAATTGTTTATTAACTTTATGACCTTAGTTTGCTGCCATCTTTCTCGGCATACGCCCCCCCCTCAAAGTGGAGTCGGTTTTGAACATATTTCGACATTCTTAAATACAATGTGGAGGACAGGGACGGCTGTAAGGGGTGATGTGGAGGCCGATTTTAACCTTCGTCTATGAGACAGTAAAGGTTAAAAGTTGAAACTTTTTCTTACAATTTCTCATCCCTGACCTACAGAGAATTGTAAAAAGAATTTACAAAGCTAGTTCTAGCAAGACATTCAGGATTGGACCATACACTATTGCCTCTGCTCTAGCATTAAAATTGTTTATTAACTTTGTGACCTTAGTTTTCTGCCATCTTTCTCGGCGTACGGCCCCCCCCCAAAAGTAGAGTCGGTTCTGAACATATTTCGAAATTCTTAAATACAATGTGGAGGACAGGGACGGCTGTAAGGGGTGATGTGGAGGCCGATTTTAACCTACGTTTATGAGACAGTAAAGGTTAAAAGTTGAAAGATTTTCTTACAATTTCTCATCCCTGACCTACAGGGATAGAAAAAAGAATTTACGAAGCTAGTTCTAGTAAGACATTCAGGAGTGGACCGTACACTATTGCCTCTGCTCCAGCATTAAAATTGTTTATTAACTTTATGACCTTAGTTTGCTGCCATCTTTCTTGGCATACGCCCCCCCCTCAAAGTGGAGTCGGTTTTGAACATATTTCGACATTCTTAAATACAATGTGGAGGACAGGGACGGCTGTAAGGGGTGATGTGGAGGCCGATTTTAACCTACGTCTATGAGACAGTAAAGGTTAAAAGTTGAAACTTTTTCTTACAATTTCTCATCCCTGACCTACAGAGAATTGTAAAAAGAATTTACGAAGCTAGTTCTAGCAAGACATTCAGGATTGGACCATACACCATTGCCTCTGCTCTAGCATTAAAATTGTTTAATAACTTTGTGACCTTAGTTTTCTGCCATCTTTCTCGGCGTATGCCCCCCCCCAAAGTAGAGTCGGTTCTAAACATATTTCGAAATTCTTAAATACAATGTGGAGGACAGGGACGGCTGTAAGGGGTGATGTGGAGGCCGATTTTAACGTACGTCTATGAGACAGTAAAGGTTAAAAGTTGAAAGATTTTCTTACAATTTCTCATCCCTGACCTACAGGGATAGAAAAAAGAATTTACGAAGCTAGTTCTAGTAAGACATTCAGGAGTGGACCATACACTATTGCCTCAGCTCCAGCATTAAAATTGTTTATTAACTTTATGACCTTAGTTTGCTGCCATCTTTCTCGGCATATGCCCCCCCCTCAAAGTGGAGTCGGTTTTGAACATATTTCGACATTCTTAAATACAATGTGGAGGACAGGGACGGCTGTAAGGGGTGATGTGGAGGCCGATTTTACCCTACGTCTATGAGACAGTAAAGGTTAAAAGTTGAAACTTTTTCTTACAATTTCTCATCCCTGACCTACAGAGAATTGTAAAAAGAATTTACGAAGCTAGTTCTAGCAAGACATTCAGGATTGGACCATACACCATTGCCTCTGCTCTAGCATTAAAATTGTTTAATAACTTTGTGACTTTAGTTTTCTGCCATCTTTCTCGGCGTACGCCCCCCCCCCAAAGTAGAGTCGGTTCTAAACATATTTCGAAATTCTTAAATACAATGTGGAGGACAGGGACGGCTGTAAGGGGTGATGTGGAGGCCGATTTTAACCTACGTCTATGAGACAGTAAAGGTTAAAAGTTGAAAGTTTTTCTTACAATTTCTCATCCCTGACCTACAGAGAATTGTAAAAAGAATTTACGAAGCTAGTTCTAGCAAGACATTCAGGATTGGACCATACACTATTGCCTCTGCTCTAGCATTAAAATTGTTTATTAACTTTGTGACCTTAGTTTTCTGCCATCTTTCTCGGCGTACAGCCCCCCCTCAAAGTAGAGTCGGTTCTGAACATATTTCGAAATTCTTAAATACAATGTGGAGGACAGGGACGGCTGTAAGGGGTGATGTGGAGGCCGATTTTAACCTACGTCTATGAGACAGTAAAGGTTAAAAGTTGAAAGTTTTTCTTACAATTTCTCATCCCTGACCTACAGGGAATAGAAAAAAGAATTTACGAAGCTAGTTCAAGTAAGACATTCAGAATTGGACCATACACTATTGCCTCTGCTCCAGCATTAAAATTGTTTATTAACTTTATGACCTTAGTTTGCTGCCATCTTTCTCGGCATATGCCCCCCCCCCCTCAAAGTGGAGTCGGTTTTGAACATATTTCGACATTCTTAAATACAATGTGGAGGACAGGGACGGCTGTAAGGGGTGATGTGGAGGCCGATTTTAACCTACGTCTATGAGACAGTAAAGGTTAAAAGTTGAAACTTTTTCTTACAATTTCTCATCCCTGACCTACAGAGAATTGTAAAAAGAATTTACGAAGCTAGTTCTAGCAAGACATTCAGGATTGGACCATACACCATTGCCTCTGCTCTAGCATTAAAATTGTTTAATAACTTTGTGACCTTAGTTTTCTGCCATCTTTCTCGGCGTACGCCCCCCCCCAAAGTAGAGTCGGTTCTAAACATATTTCGAAATTCTTAAATACAATGTGGAGGACAGGGACGGCTGTAAGGGGTGATGTGGAGGCCGTTTTAACCTACGTCTATGAGACAGTAAAGGTTAAAAGTTGAAACTTTTTCTTACAATTTCTCATCCCTGACCTACAGAGAATTGTAAAAAGAATTTACGAAGCTAGTTCTAGCAAGACATTCAGGATTGGACCATACACTATTGCCTCTGCTCCAGCATTAAAATTGTTTATTAACTTTATGACCTTAGTTTGCTGCCATCTTTCTCGGCATACGCCCCCCCCTCAAAGTGGAGTCGGTTTTGAACATATTTTGACATTCTTAAATACAATGTGGAGGACAGGGACGGCTGTAAGGGGTGATGTGGAGGCCGATTTTAACCTACGTCTATGAGACAGTAAAGGTTAAAAGTTGAAACTTTTTCTTACAATTTCTCATCCCTGACCTACAGAGAATTGTAAAAAGAATTTACGAAGCTAGTTCTAGCAAGACATTCAGGATTGGACCATACACCATTGCCTCTGCTCTAGCATTAAAATTGTTTAATAACTTTGTGACCTTAGTTTTCTGCCATCTTTCTCGGCGTATGCCCCCCCCCAAAGTAGAGTCGGTTCTAAACATATTTCGAAATTCTTAAATACAATGTGGAGGACAGGGACTGCTGTAAGGGGTGATGTGGAGGCCGCTTTTTAACCTACGTCTATGAGACAGTAAAGGTTAAAAGTTGAAAGATTTTCTTACAATTTCTCATCCCTGACCTACAGGGATAGAAAAAAGAATTTACGAAGCTAGTTCTAGTAAGACATTCAGGAGTGGACCATACACTATTGTCTCTGCTCCAGCATTAAAATTGTTTATTAACTTTATGACCTTAGTTTGCTGCCATCTTTCTCGGCATACGCCCCCCCCTCAAAGTGGAGTCGGTTTTGAACATATTTTGACATTCTTAAATACAATGTGGAGGACAGGGACGGCTGTAAGGGGTGATGTGGAGGCCGATTTTAACCTACGTCTATGAGACAGTAAAGGTTAAAAGTTGAAACTTTTTCTTACAATTTCTCATCCCTGACCTACAGAGAATTGTAAAAAGAATTTACGAAGCTAGTTCTAGCAAGACATTCAGGATTGGACCATACACCATTGCCTCTGCTCTAGCATTAAAATTGTTTAATAACTTTGTGACCTTAGTTTTCTGCCATATTTCTCGGCGTACGCCCCCCCCCCCAAAGTAGAGTCGGTTCTAAACATATTTCGAAATTCTTAAATACAATGTGGAGGACAGGGACGGCTGTAAGGGGTGATGTGGAGGCCGATTTTAACCTACGTCTATGAGACAGTAAAGGTTAAAAGTTGAAAGTTTTTCTTACAATTTCTCATCCCTGACCTACAGAGAATTGTAAAAAGAATTTACGAAGCTAGTTCTAGCAAGACATTCAGGATTGGACCATACACTATTGCCTCTGCTCTAGCATTAAAATTGTTTATTAACTTTGTGACCTTAGTTTTCTGCCATCTTTCTCGGCGTACAGCCCCCCCTCAAAGTAGAGTCGGTTCTGAACATATTTCGAAATTCTTAAATACAATGTGGAGGACAGGGACGGCTGTAAGGGGTGATGTGGAGGCCGATTTTAACCTACGTCTATGAGACAGTAAAGGTTAAAAGTTGAAAGTTTTTCTTACAATTTCTCATCCCTGACCTACAGGGAATAGAAAAAAGAATTTACGAAGCTAGTTCAAGTAAGACATTCAGAATTGGACCATACACTATTGCCTCTGCTCCAGCATTAAAATTGTTTATTAACTTTATGACCTTAGTTTGCTGCCATCTTTCTCGGCATACGCCCCCCCCTCAAAGTGGAGTCGGTTTTGAACATATTTCGACATTCTTAAATACAATGTGGAGGACAGGGACGGCTGTAAGGGGTGATGTGGAGGCCGATTTTAACCTTCGTCTATGAGACAGTAAAGGTTAAAAGTTGAAACTTTTTCTTACAATTTCTCATCCCTGACCTACAGAGAATTGTAAAAAGAATTTACAAAGCTAGTTCTAGCAAGACATTCAGGATTGGACCATACACTATTGCCTCTGCTCTAGCATTAAAATTGTTTATTAACTTTGTGACCTTAGTTTTCTGCCATCTTTCTCGGCGTACGGCCCCCCCCCAAAAGTAGAGTCGGTTCTGAACATATTTCGAAATTCTTAAATACAATGTGGAGGACAGGGACGGCTGTAAGGGGTGATGTGGAGGCCGATTTTAACCTACGTTTATGAGACAGTAAAGGTTAAAAGTTGAAAGATTTTCTTACAATTTCTCATCCCTGACCTACAGGGATAGAAAAAAGAATTTACGAAGCTAGTTCTAGTAAGACATTCAGGAGTGGACCATACACTATTGCCTCTGCTCCAGCATTAAAATTGTTTATTAACTTTATGACCTTAGTTTGCTGCCATCTTTCTTGGCATACGCCCCCCCCTCAAAGTGGAGTCGGTTTTGAACATATTTCGACATTCTTAAATACAATGTGGAGGACAGGGACGGCTGTAAGGGGTGATGTGGAGGCCGATTTTAACCTACGTCTATGAGACAGTAAAGGTTAAAAGTTGAAACTTTTTCTTACAATTTCTCATCCCTGACCTACAGAGAATTGTAAAAAGAATTTACGAAGCTAGTTCTAGCAAGACATTCAGGATTGGACCATACACCATTGCCTCTGCTCTAGCATTAAAATTGTTTAATAACTTTGTGACCTTAGTTTTCTGCCATCTTTCTCGGCGTATGCCCCCCCCCAAAGTAGAGTCGGTTCTAAACATATTTCGAAATTCTTAAATACAATGTGGAGGACAGGGACGGCTGTAAGGGGTGATGTGGAGGCCGATTTTAACGTACGTCTATGAGACAGTAAAGGTTAAAAGTTGAAAGATTTTCTTACAATTTCTCATCCCTGACCTACAGGGATAGAAAAAAGAATTTACGAAGCTAGTTCTAGTAAGACATTCAGGAGTGGACCATACACTATTGCCTCAGCTCCAGCATTAAAATTGTTTATTAACTTTATGACCTTAGTTTGCTGCCATCTTTCTCGGCATATGCCCCCCCCTCAAAGTGGAGTCGGTTTTGAACATATTTCGACATTCTTAAATACAATGTGGAGGACAGGGACGGCTGTAAGGGGTGATGTGGAGGCCGATTTTACCCTACGTCTATGAGACAGTAAAGGTTAAAAGTTGAAACTTTTTCTTACAATTTCTCATCCCTGACCTACAGAGAATTGTAAAAAGAATTTACGAAGCTAGTTCTAGCAAGACATTCAGGATTGGACCATACACCATTGCCTCTGCTCTAGCATTAAAATTGTTTAATAACTTTGTGACTTTAGTTTTCTGCCATCTTTCTCGGCGTACGCCCCCCCCCCAAAGTAGAGTCGGTTCTAAACATATTTCGAAATTCTTAAATACAATGTGGAGGACAGGGACGGCTGTAAGGGGTGATGTGGAGGCCGATTTTAACCTACGTCTATGAGACAGTAAAGGTTAAAAGTTGAAAGTTTTTCTTACAATTTCTCATCCCTGACCTACAGAGAATTGTAAAAAGAATTTACGAAGCTAGTTCTAGCAAGACATTCAGGATTGGACCATACACTATTGCCTCTGCTCTAGCATTAAAATTGTTTATTAACTTTGTGACCTTAGTTTTCTGCCATCTTTCTCGGCGTACAGCCCCCCCTCAAAGTAGAGTCGGTTCTGAACATATTTCGAAATTCTTAAATACAATGTGGAGGACAGGGACGGCTGTAAGGGGTGATGTGGAGGCCGATTTTAACCTACGTCTATGAGACAGTAAAGGTTAAAAGTTGAAAGTTTTTCTTACAATTTCTCATCCCTGACCTACAGGGAATAGAAAAAAGAATTTACGAAGCTAGTTCAAGTAAGACATTCAGAATTGGACCATACACTATTGCCTCTGCTCCAGCATTAAAATTGTTTATTAACTTTATGACCTTAGTTTGCTGCCATCTTTCTCGGCATACGCCCCCCCCTCAAAGTGGAGTTGGTTTTGAACATATTTCGACATTCTTAAATACAATGTGGAGGACAGGGACGGCTGTAAGGGGTGATGTGGAGGCCGATTTTAACCTACGTCTATGAGACAGTAAAGGTTAAAAGTTGAAACTTTTTCTTACAATTTCTCATCCCTGACCTACAGAGAATTGTAAAAAGAATTTACGAAGCTAGTTCTAGCAAGACATTCAGGATTGGACCATACACTATTGCCTCTGCTCTAGCATTAAAATTGTTTATTAAGTTTGTGACCTTAGTTTTCTGCCATCTTTCTCGGCGTACGCCCCCCCCCCCAAAGTAGAGTCGGTTCTAAACATATTTCGAAATTTTTAAATACAATGTGGAGGACAGGGACGGCTGTAAGGGGTGATGTGGAGGCCGATTTTAACCTATGTCTATGAGACAGTAAAGGTTAAAAGTTGAAAGTTTTTCTTACAATTTCTCATCCCTGACCTACAGGGAATAGAAAAAAGAATTTTACGAAGCTAGTTCTAGTAAGACATTCAGGATTGGACCATACACTATTGCCTCTGCTCCAGCATTAAAATTGTTTATTAACTTTATGACCTTAGTTTGCTGCCATCTTTCTCGGCATATGCCCCCCCCCTCAAAGTGGAGTCGGTTTTGAACATATTTCGACATTCTTAAATACAATGTGGAGGACAGGGACGGCTGTAAGGGGTGATGTGGAGGCCGATTTTAACCTACGTCTATGAGACAGTAAAGGTTAAAAGTTGAAACTTTTTCTTACAATTTCTCATCCCTGACCTACAGAGAATTGTAAAAAGAATTTACGAAGCTAGTTCTAGCAAGACATTCAGGATTGGACCATACACCATTGCCTCTGCTCTAGCATTAAAATTGTTTAATAACTTTGTGACCTTAGTTTTCTGCCATCTTTCTTGGCGTACGCCCCCCCCCCCCAAAGTAGAGTCGGTTCTAAACATATTTCGAAATTCTTAAATACAATGTGGAGGACAGGGACGGCTGTAAGGGGTGATGTGGAGGCCGTTTTAACCTACGTCTATGAGACAGTAAAGGTTAAAAGTTGAAACTTTTTCTTACAATTTCTCATCCCTGACCTACAGAGAATTGTAAGAAGAATTTACGAAGCTAGTTCTAGCAAGACATTCAGGATTGGACCATACACTATTGCCTCTGCTCCAGCATTAAAATTGTTTATTAACTTTATGACCTTAGTTTGCTGCCATCTTTCTCGGCATACGCCCCCCCCTCAAAGTGGAGTCGGTTTTGAACATATTTCGACATTCTTAAATACAATGTGGAGGACAGGGACGGCTGTAAGGGGTGATGTGGAGGCCTATTTTAACCTACGTCTATGAGACAGTAAAGGTTAAAAGTTGAAACTTTTTCTTACAATTTCTCATCCCTGACCTACAGAGAATTGTAAAAAGAATTTACGAAGCTAGTTCTAGCAAGACATTCAGGATTGGACCATGCACCATTGCCTCTGCTCTAGCATTAAAATTGTTTAATAACTTTGTGACCTTAGTTTTCTGCCATCTTTCTCGGCGTATGCCCCCCCCCAAAGTAGAGTCGGTTCTAAACATATTTCGAAATTCTTAAATACAATGTGGAGGACAGGGACGGCTGTAAGGGGTGATGTGGAGGCCGATTTTAACCTACGTCTATGAGACAGTAAAGGTTAAAAGTTGAAAGTTTTTCTTACAATTTCTCATCCCTGACCTACAGAGAATTGTAAAAAGAATTTACGAAGCTAGTTCTAGCAAGACATTCAGGATTGGACGATACACTATTGCCTCTGCTCTAGCATTAAAATTGTTTATTAACTTTGTGACCTTAGTTTTCTGCCATCTTTCTCGGCGTACGGCCCCCCCTCAAAGTAGAGTCGGTTCTGAACATATTTCGAAATTCTTAAATACAATGTGGAGGACAGGGACGGCTGTAAGGGGTGATGTGGAGGCCGATTTTAACCTATGTCTATGAGACAGTAAAGGTTAAAAGTTGAAAATTTTTCTTACAATTTCTCATCCCTGACCTACAGGGAATAGAAAAAAGAATTTACGAAGCTAGTTCTAGTAAGACATTCAGGATTGGACCATACACTATTGCCTCTGCTCCAGCATTAAAATTGTTTATTAACTTTATGACCTTAGTTTGCTGCCATCTTTCTCGGCATATGCCCCTCCCCTCAAAGTGGAGTCGGTTTTGAACATATTTCGACATTCTTAAATACAATGTGGAGGACAGGGACGGCTGTAAGGGGTGATGTGGAGGCCGATTTTAACCTACGTCTATGAGACAGTAAAGGTTAAAAGTTGAAACTTTTTCTTACAATTTCTCATCCCTGACCTACAGAGAATTGTAAAAAGAATTTACGAAGCTAGTTCTAGCAAGACATTCAGGATTGGACCATACACCATTGCCTCTGCTCTAGCATTAAAATTGTTTAATAACTTTGTGACCTTAGTTTTCTGCCATCTTTCTCGGCGTACGCCCCCCCCCAAAGTAGAGTCGGTTCTAAACATATTTCGAAATTCTTAAATACAATGTGGAGGACAGGGACGGCTGTAAGGGGTGATGTGGAGGCTGTTTTAACCTACGTCTATGAGACAGTAAAGGTTAAAAGTTGAAAGTTTTTCTTACAATTTCTCATCCCTGACCTACAGAGAATTGTAAAAAGAATTTACGAAGCTAGTTCTAGCAAGACATTCAGGATTGGACCATACACTATTGCCTCTGCTCCAGCATTAAAATTGTTTATTAACTTTATGACCTTAGTTTGCTGCCATCTTTCTCGGCATACGCCCCCCCCTCAAAGTGGAGTCGGTTTTGAACATATTTCGACATTCTTAAATACAATGTGGAGGACAGGGACGGCTGTAAGGGGTGATGTGGAGGCCGATTTTAACCTACGTCTATGAGACAGTAAAGGTTAAAAGTTGAAACTTTTTCTTACAATTTCTCATCCCTGACCTACAGAGAATTGTAAAAAGAATTTACGAAGCTAGTTCTAGCAAGACATTCAGGATTGGACCATACACCATTGCCTCTGCTCTAGCATTAAAATTTTTTAATAACTTTGTGACCTTAGTTTTCTGCCATCTTTCTCGGCGTATGCCCCCCCCCAAAGTAGAGTCGGTTCTAAACATATTTCGAAATTCTTAAATACAATGTGGAGGACAGGGACGGCTGTAAGGGGTGATGTGGAGGCCGATTTTAACCTACGTCTATGAGACAGTAAAGGTTAAAAGTTGAAAGTTTTTCTTACAATTTCTCATCCCTGACCTACAGAGAATTGTAAAAAGAATTTACGAAGCTAGTTCTAGCAAGACATTCAGGATTGGACCATACACTATTGCCTCTGCTCTAGCATTAAAATTGTTTATTAACTTTGTGACCTTAGTTTTCTGCCATCTTTCTCGGCGTACGGCCCCCCCTCAAAGTAGAGTCGGTTCTGAACATATTTCGAAATTCTTAAATACAATGTGGAGGACAGGGACGGCTGTAAGGGGTGATGTGGAGGCCGATTTTAACCTACGTCTATGAGACAGTAAAGGTTAAAAGTTGAAAGTTTTTCTTACAATTTCTCATCCCTGACCTACAGGGAATAGAAAAAAGAATTTACGAAGCTAGTTCTAGTAAGACATTCAGGATTGGACCATACACTATTGCCTCTGCTCCAGCATTAAAATTGTTTATTAACTTTATGACCTTAGTTTGCTGCCATCTTTCTCGGCATACGCCCCCCCCTCAAAGTGGAGTCGGTTTTGAACATATTTCGACATTCTTAAATACAATGTGGAGGACAGGGACGGCTGTAAGGGGTGATGTGGAGGCCGATTTTAACCTTCGTCTATGAGACAGTAAAGGTTAAAAGTTGAAACTTTTTCTTACAATTTCTCATCCCTGACCTACAGAGAATTGTAAAAAGAATTTACAAAGCTAGTTCTAGCAAGACATTCAGGATTGGACCATACACTATTGCCTCTGCTCTAGCATTAAAATTGTTTATTAACTTTGTGACCTTAGTTTTCTGCCATCTTTCTCGGCGTACGGCCCCCCCCCAAAAGTAGAGTCGGTTCTGAACATATTTCAAAATTCTTAAATACAATGTGGAGGACAGGGACGGCTGTAAGGGGTGATGTGGAGGCCGATTTTAACCTACGTCTATGAGACAGTAAAGGTTAAAAGTTGAAAGATTTTCTTACAATTTCTCATCCCTGACCTACAGGGATAGAAAAAAGAATTTACGAAGCTAGTTCTAGTAAGACATTCAGGAGTGGACCATACACTATTGCCTCTGCTCCAGCATTAAAATTGTTTATTAACTTTATGACCTTAGTTTGCTGCCATCTTTCTCGGCATACGCCCCCCCCTCAAAGTGGAGTCGGTTTTGAACATATTTCGACATTCTTAAATACAATGTGGAGGACAGGGACGGCTGTAAGGGGTGATGTGGAGGCCGATTTTAACCTACGTCTATGAGACAGTAAAGGTTAAAAGTTGAAACTTTTTCTTACAATTTCTCATCCCTGACCTACAGAGAATTGTAAAAAGAATTTACGAAGCTAGTTCTAGCAAGACATTCAGGATTGGACCATACACCATTGCCTCTGCTCTAGCATTAAAATTGTTTAATAACTTTGTGACCTTAGTTTTCTGCCATCTTTCTCGGCGTATGCCCCCCCCCCCAAAGTAGAGTCGGTTCTAAACATATTTCGAAATTCTTAAATACAATGTGGAGGACAGGGACGGCTGTAAGGGGTGATGTGGAGGCCGATTTTAACCTACGTCTATGAGACAGTAAAGGTTAAAAGTTGAAAGATTTTCTAACAATTTCTCATCCCTGACCTACAGGGATAGAAAAAAGAATTTACGAAGCTAGTTCTAGTAAGACATTCAGGAGTGGACCATATACTATTGCCTCTGCTCCAGCATTAAAATTGTTTATTAACTTTATGACCTTAGTTTGCTGCCATCTTTCTCGGCATACGCCCCCCCCTCAAAGTGGAGTCGGTTTTGAACATATTTCGACATTCTTAAATACAATGTGCAGGACAGGGACGGCTGTATGGGGTGATGTGGAGGCCGATTTTAACCTACGTCTATGAGACAGTAAAGGTTAAAAGTTGAAACTTTTTCTTACAATTTCTCATCCCTGACCTACAGAGAATTGTAAAAAGAATATACGAAGCTAGTTCTAGCAAGACATTCAGGATTGGACCATACACCATTGCCTCTGCTCTAGCATTAAAATTGTTTAATAACTTTGTGACCTTAGTTTTCTGCCATATTTCTCGGCGTAGGCCCCCCCCCAAAGTAGAGTCGGTTCTAAACATATTTCGAAATTCTTAAATACAATGTGGAGGACAGGGACGGCTGTAAGGGGTGATGTGGAGGCCGATTTTACCCTACGTCTATGAGACAGTAAAGGTTAAAAGTTGAAACTTTTTCTTACAATTTCTCATCCCTGACCTACAGAGAATTGTAAAAAGAATTTACGAAGCTAGTTCTAGCAAGACATTCAGGATTGGACCATACACCATTGCCTCTGCTCTAGCATTAAAATTGTTTAATAACTTTGTGACTTTAGTTTTCTGCCATCTTTCTCGGCGTACGCCCCCCCCCCAAAGTAGAGTCAGTTCTAAACATATTTCGAAATTCTTAAATACAATGTGGAGGACAGGGACGGCTGTAAGGGGTGATGTGGAGGCCGATTTTAACCTACGTCTATGAGACAGTAAAGGTTAAAAGTTGAAAGTTTTTCTTACAATTTCTCATCCCTGACCTACAGAGAATTGTAAAAAGAATTTACGAAGCTAGTTCTAGCAAGACATTCAGGATTGGACCATACACTATTGCCTCTGCTCTAGCATTAAAATTGTTTATTAACTTTGTGACCTTAGTTTTCTGCCATCTTTCTCGGCGTACAGCCCCCCCTCAAAGTAGAGTCGGTTCTGAACATATTTCGAAATTCTTAAATACAATGTGGAGGACAGGGACGGCTGTAAGGGGTGATGTGGAGGCCGATTTTAACCTACATCTATGAGACAGTAAAGGTTAAAAGTTGAAAGTTTTTCTTACAATTTCTCATCCCTGACCTACAGGGAATAGAAAAAAGAATTTACGAAGCTAGTTCAAGTAAGACATTCAGAATTGGACCATACACTATTGCCTCTGCTCCAGCATTAAAATTGTTTATTAACTTTATGACCTTAGTTTGCTGCCATCTTTCTCGGCATACGCCCCCCCCTCAAAGTGGAGTCGGTTTTGAACATATTTCGACATTCTTAAATACAATGTAGAGGACAGGGACGGCTGTAAGGGGTGATGTGGAGGCCGATTTTAACCTACGTCTATGAGACAGTAAAGGTTAAAAGTTGAAACTTTTTCTTACAATTTCTCATCCCTGACCTACAGAGAATTGTAAAAAGAATTTACGAAGCTAGTTCTAGCAAGACATTCAGGATTGGACCATACACCATTGCCTCTGCTCTAGCATTAAAATTGTTTAATAACTTTGTGACCTTAGTTTTCTGCCATATTTCTCGGCGTACGCCCCCCCCCCCAAAGTAGAGTCGGTTCTAAACATATTTCGAAATTCTTAAATACAATGTGGAGGACAGGGACGGCTGTAAGGGGTGATGTGGAGGCCGATTTTAACCTACGTCTATGAGACAGTAAAGGTTAAAAGTTGAAAGTTTTTCTTACAATTTCTCATCCCTGACCTACAGAGAATTGTAAAAAGAATTTACGAAGCTAGTTCTAGCAAGACATTCAGGATTGGACCATACACTATTGCCTCTGCTCTAGCATTAAAATTGTTTATTAACTTTGTGACCTTAGTTTTCTGCCATCTTTCTCGGCGTACAGCCCCCCCTCAAAGTAGAGTCGGTTCTGAACATATTTCGAAATTCTTAAATACAATGTGGAGGACAGGGACGGCTGTAAGGGGTGATGTGGAGGCCGATTTTAACCTACGTCTATGAGACAGTAAAGGTTAAAAGTTGAAAGTTTTTCTTACAATTTCTCATCCCTGACCTACAGGGAATAGAAAAAAGAATTTACGAAGCTAGTTCAAGTAAGACATTCAGAATTGGACCATACACTATTGCCTCTGCTCCAGCATTAAAATTGTTTATTAACATTATGACCTTAGTTTGCTGCCATCTTTCTCGGCATACGCCCCCCCCTCAAAGTGGAGTCGGTTTTGAACATATTTCGACATTCTTAAATACAATGTGGAGGACAGGGACGGCTGTAAGGGGTGATGTGGAGGCCGATTTTAACCTTCGTCTATGAGACAGTAAAGGTTAAAAGTTGAAACTTTTTCTTACAATTTCTCATCCCTGACCTACAGAGAATTGTAAAAAGAATTTACAAAGCTAGTTCTAGCAAGACATTCAGGATTGGACCATACACTATTGCCTCTGCTCTAGCATTAAAATTGTTTATTAACTTTGTGACCTTAGTTTTCTGCCATCTTTCTCGGCGTACGGCCCCCCCCCCAAAAGTAGAGTCGGTTCTGAACATATTTCGAAATTCTTAAATACAATGTGGAGGACAGGGACGGCTGTAAGGGGTGATGTGGAGGCCGATTTTAACCTACGTTTATGAGACAGTAAAGGTTAAAAGTTGAAAGATTTTCTTACAATTTCTCATCCCTGACCTACAGGGATAGAAAAAAGAATTTACGAAGCTAGTTCTAGTAAGACATTCAGGAGTGGACCGTACACTATTGCCTCTGCTCCAGCATTAAAATTGTTTATTAACTTTATGACCTTAGTTTGCTGCCATCTTTCTTGGCATACGCCCCCCCCTCAAAGTGGAGTCGGTTTTGAACATATTTCGACATTCTTAAATACAATGTGGAGGACAGGGACGGCTGTAAGGGGTGATGTGGAGGCCGATTTTAACCTACGTCTATGAGACAGTAAAGGTTAAAAGTTGAAACTTTTTCTTACAATTTCTCATCCCTGACCTACAGAGAATTGTAAAAAGAATTTACGAAGCTAGTTCTAGCAAGACATTCAGGATTGGACCATACACCATTGCCTCTGCTCTAGCATTAAAATTGTTTAATAACTTTGTGACCTTAGTTTTCTGCCATCTTTCTCGGCGTATGCCCCCCCCCAAAGTAGAGTCGGTTCTAAACATATTTCGAAATTCTTAAATACAATGTGGAGGACAGGGACGGCTGTAAGGGGTGATGTGGAGGCCGATTTTAACGTACGTCTATGAGACAGTAAAGGTTAAAAGTTGAAAGATTTTCTTACAATTTCTCATCCCTGACCTACAGGGATAGAAAAAAGAATTTACGAAGCTAGTTCTAGTAAGACATTCAGGAGTGGACCATACACTATTGCCTCAGCTCCAGCATTAAAATTGTTTATTAACTTTATGACCTTAGTTTGCTGCCATCTTTCTCGGCATATGCCCCCCCCTCAAAGTGGAGTCGGTTTTGAACATATTTCGACATTCTTAAATACAATGTGGAGGACAGGGACGGCTGTAAGGGGTGATGTGGAGGCCGATTTTACCCTACGTCTATGAGACAGTAAAGGTTAAAAGTTGAAACTTTTTCTTACAATTTCTCATCCCTGACCTACAGAGAATTGTAAAAAGAATTTACGAAGCTAGTTCTAGCAAGACATTCAGGATTGGACCATACACCATTGCCTCTGCTCTAGCATTAAAATTGTTTAATAACTTTGTGACTTTAGTTTTCTGCCATCTTTCTCGGCGTACGCCCCCCCCCAAAGTAGAGTCGGTTCTAAACATATTTCGAAATTCTTAAATACAATGTGGAGGACAGGGACGGCTGTAAGGGGTGATGTGGAGGCCGATTTTAACCTACGTCTATGAGACAGTAAAGGTTAAAAGTTGAAAGTTTTTCTTACAATTTCTCATCCCTGACCTACAGAGAATTGTAAAAAGAATTTACGAAGCTAGTTCTAGCAAGACATTCAGGATTGGACCATACACTATTGCCTCTGCTCTAGCATTAAAATTGTTTATTAACTTTGTGACCTTAGTTTTCTGCCATCTTTCTCGGCGTACAGCCCCCCCTCAAAGTAGAGTCGGTTCTGAACATATTTCGAAATTCTTAAATACAATGTGGAGGACAGGGACGGCTGTAAGGGGTGATGTGGAGGCCGATTTTAACCTACGTCTATGAGACAGTAAAGGTTAAAAGTTGAAAGTTTTTCTTACAATTTCTCATCCCTGACCTACAGGGAATAGAAAAAAGAATTTACGAAGCTAGTTCAAGTAAGACATTCAGAATTGGACCATACACTATTGCCTCTGCTCCAGCATTAAAATTGTTTATTAACTTTATGACCTTAGTTTGCTGCCATCTTTCTCGGCATATGCCCCCCCCCCTCAAAGTGGAGTCGGTTTTGAACATATTTCGACATTCTTAAATACAATGTGGAGGACAGGGACGGCTGTAAGGGGTGATGTGGAGGCCGATTTTAACCTACGTCTATGAGACAGTAAAGGTTAAAAGTTGAAACTTTTTCTTACAATTTCTCATCCCTGACCTACAGAGAATTGTAAAAAGAATTTACGAAGCTAGTTCTAGCAAGACATTCAGGATTGGACCATACACCATTGCCTCTGCTCTAGCATTAAAATTGTTTAATAACTTTGTGACCTTAGTTTTCTGCCATCTTTCTCGGCGTACGCCCCCCCCCAAAGTAGAGTCGGTTCTAAACATATTTCGAAATTCTTAAATACAATGTGGAGGACAGGGACGGCTGTAAGGGGTGATGTGGAGGCCGTTTTAACCTACGTCTATGAGACAGTAAAGGTTAAAAGTTGAAACTTTTTCTTACAATTTCTCATCCCTGACCTACAGAGAATTGTAAAAAGAATTTACGAAGCTAGTTCTAGCAAGACATTCAGGATTGGACCATACACTATTGCCTCTGCTCCAGCATTAAAATTGTTTATTAACTTTATGACCTTAGTTTGCTGCCATCTTTCTCGGCATACGCCCCCCCCTCAAAGTGGAGTCGGTTTTGAACATATTTTGACATTCTTAAATACAATGTGGAGGACAGGGACGGCTGTAAGGGGTGATGTGGAGGCCGATTTTAACCTACGTCTATGAGACAGTAAAGGTTAAAAGTTGAAACTTTTTCTTACAATTTCTCATCCCTGACCTACAGAGAATTGTAAAAAGAATTTACGAAGCTAGTTCTAGCAAGACATTCAGGATTGGACCATACACCATTGCCTCTGCTCTAGCATTAAAATTGTTTAATAACTTTGTGACCTTAGTTTTCTGCCATCTTTCTCGGCGTATGCCCCCCCCCAAAGTAGAGTCGGTTCTAAACATATTTCGAAATTCTTAAATACAATGTGGAGGACAGGGACTGCTGTAAGGGGTGATGTGGAGGCCGCTTTTTAACCTACGTCTATGAGACAGTAAAGGTTAAAAGTTGAAAGATTTTCTTACAATTTCTCATCCCTGACCTACAGGGATAGAAAAAAGAATTTACGAAGCTAGTTCTAGTAAGACATTCAGGAGTGGACCATACACTATTGTCTCTGCTCCAGCATTAAAATTGTTTATTAACTTTATGACCTTAGTTTGCTGCCATCTTTCTCGGCATACGCCCCCCCCTCAAAGTGGAGTCGGTTTTGAACATATTTTGACATTCTTAAATACAATGTGGAGGACAGGGACGGCTGTAAGGGGTGATGTGGAGGCCGATTTTAACCTACGTCTATGAGACAGTAAAGGTTAAAAGTTGAAACTTTTTCTTACAATTTCTCATCCCTGACCTACAGAGAATTGTAAAAAGAATTTACGAAGCTAGTTCTAGCAAGACATTCAGGATTGGACCATACACCATTGCCTCTGCTCTAGCATTAAAATTGTTTAATAACTTTGTGACCTTAGTTTTCTGCCATATTTCTCGGCGTACGCCCCCCCCCCCAAAGTAGAGTCGGTTCTAAACATATTTCGAAATTCTTAAATACAATGTGGAGGACAGGGACGGCTGTAAGGGGTGATGTGGAGGCCGATTTTAACCTACGTCTATGAGACAGTAAAGGTTAAAAGTTGAAAGTTTTTCTTACAATTTCTCATCCCTGACCTACAGAGAATTGTAAAAAGAATTTACGAAGCTAGTTCTAGCAAGACATTCAGGATTGGACCATACACTATTGCCTCTGCTCTAGCATTAAAATTGTTTATTAACTTTGTGACCTTAGTTTTCTGCCATCTTTCTCGGCGTACAGCCCCCCCTCAAAGTAGAGTCGGTTCTGAACATATTTCGAAATTCTTAAATACAATGTGGAGGACAGGGACGGCTGTAAGGGGTGATGTGGAGGCCGATTTTAACCTACGTCTATGAGACAGTAAAGGTTAAAAGTTGAAAGTTTTTCTTACAATTTCTCATCCCTGACCTACAGGGAATAGAAAAAAGAATTTACGAAGCTAGTTCAAGTAAGACATTCAGAATTGGACCATACACTATTGCCTCTGCTCCAGCATTAAAATTGTTTATTAACTTTATGACCTTAGTTTGCTGCCATCTTTCTCGGCATACACCCCCCCCTCAAAGTGGAGTCGGTTTTGAACATATTTCGACATTCTTAAATACAATGTGGAGGACAGGGACGGCTGTAAGGGGTGATGTGGAGGCCGATTTTAACCTTCGTCTATGAGACAGTAAAGGTTAAAAGTTGAAACTTTTTCTTACAATTTCTCATCCCTGACCTACAGAGAATTGTAAAAAGAATTTACAAAGCTAGTTCTAGCAAGACATTCAGGATTGGACCATACACTATTGCCTCTGCTCTAGCATTAAAATTGTTTATTAACTTTGTGACCTTAGTTTTCTGCCATCTTTCTCGGCGTACGGCCCCCCCCCAAAAGTAGAGTCGGTTCTGAACATATTTCGAAATTCTTAAATACAATGTGGAGGACAGGGACGGCTGTAAGGGGTGATGTGGAGGCCGATTTTAACCTACGTTTATGAGACAGTAAAGGTTAAAAGTTGAAAGATTTTCTTACAATTTCTCATCCCTGACCTACAGGGATAGAAAAAAGAATTTACGAAGCTAGTTCTAGTAAGACATTCAGGAGTGGACCATACACTATTGCCTCTGCTCCAGCATTAAAATTGTTTATTAACTTTATGACCTTAGTTTGCTGCCATCTTTCTTGGCATACGCCCCCCCCTCAAAGTGGAGTCGGTTTTGAACATATTTCAACATTCTTAAATACAATGTGGAGGACAGGGACGGCTGTAAGGGGTGATGTGGAGGCCGATTTTAACCTACGTCTATGAGACAGTAAAGGTTAAAAGTTGAAACTTTTTCTTACAATTTCTCATCCCTGACCTACAGAGAATTGTAAAAAGAATTTACGAAGCTAGTTCTAGCAAGACATTCAGGATTGGACCATACACCATTGCCTCTGCTCTAGCATTAAAATTGTTTAATAACTTTGTGACCTTAGTTTTCTGCCATCTTTCTCGGCGTATGCCCCCCCCCAAAGTAGAGTCGGTTCTAAACATATTTCGAAATTCTTAAATACAATGTGGAGGACAGGGACGGCTGTAAGGGGTGATGTGGAGGCCGATTTTAACGTACGTCTATGAGACAGTAAAGGTTAAAAGTTGAAAGATTTTCTTACAATTTCTCATCCCTGACCTACAGGGATAGAAAAAAGAATTTACGAAGCTAGTTCTAGTAAGACATTCAGGAGTGGACCATACACTATTGCCTCAGCTCCAGCATTAAAATTGTTTATTAACTTTATGACCTTAGTTTGCTGCCATCTTTCTCGGCATATGCCCCCCCCTTAAAGTGGAGTCGGTTTTGAACATATTTCGACATTCTTAAATACAATGTGGAGGACAGGGACGGCTGTAAGGGGTGATGTGGAGGCCGATTTTACCCTACGTCTATGAGACAGTAAAGGTTAAAAGTTGAAACTTTTTCTTACAATTTCTCATCCCTGACCTACAGAGAATTGTAAAAAGAATTTACGAAGCTAGTTCTAGCAAGACATTCAGGATTGGACCATACACCATTGCCTCTGCTCTAGCATTAAAATTGTTTAATAACTTTGTGACTTTAGTTTTCTGCCATCTTTCTCGGCGTACGCCCCCCCCCCCAAAGTAGAGTCGGTTCTAAACATATTTCGAAATTCTTAAATACAATGTGGAGGACAGGGACGGCTGTAAGGGGTGATGTGGAGGCCGATTTTAACCTACGTCTATGAGACAGTAAAGGTTAAAAGTTGAAAGTTTTTCTTACAATTTCTCATCCCTGACCTACAGAGAATTGTAAAAAGAATTTACGAAGCTAGTTCTAGCAAGACATTCAGGATTGGACCATACACTATTGCCTCTGCTCTAGCATTAAAATTGTTTATTAACTTTGTGACCTTAGTTTTCTGCCATCTTTCTCGGCGTACAGCCCCCCCTCAAAGTAGAGTCGGTTCTGAACATATTTCGAAATTCTTAAATACAATGTGGAGGACAGGGACGGCTGTAAGGGGTGATGTGGAGGCCGATTTTAACCTACGTCTATGAGACAGTAAAGGTTAAAAGTGGAAAGTTTTTCTTACAATTTCTCATCCCTGACCTACAGGGAATAGAAAAAAGAATTTACGAAGCTAGTTCAAGTAAGACATTCAGAATTGGACCATACACTATTGCCTCTGCTCCAGCATTAAAATTGTTTATTAACTTTATGACCTTAGTTTGCTGCCATCTTTCTCGGCATACGCCCCCCCTCAAAGTGGAGTTGGTTTTGAACATATTTCGACATTCTTAAATACAATGTGGAGGACAGGGACGGCTGTAAGGGGTGATGTGGAGGCCGATTTTAACCTACGTCTATGAGACAGTAAAGGTTAAAAGTTGAAACTTTTTCTTACAATTTCTCATCCCTGACCTACAGAGAATTGTAAAAAGAATTTACGAAGCTAGTTCTAGCAAGACATTCAGGATTGGACCATACACTATTGCCTCTGCTCTAGCATTAAAATTGTTTATTAAGTTTGTGACCTTAGTTTTCTGCCATCTTTCTCGGCGTACGCCCCCCCCCCCAAAGTAGAGTCGGTTCTAAACATATTTCGAAATTTTTAAATACAATGTGGAGGACAGGGACGGCTGTAAGGGGTGATGTGGAGGCCGATTTTAACCTATGTCTATGAGACAGTAAAGGTTAAAAGTTGAAAGTTTTTCTTACAATTTCTCATCCCTGACCTACAGGGAATAGAAAAAAGAATTTTACGAAGCTAGTTCTAGTAAGACATTCAGGATTGGACCATACACTATTGCCTCTGCTCCAGCATTAAAATTGTTTATTAACTTTATGACCTTAGTTTGCTGCCATCTTTCTCGGCATATGCCCCCCCCCCCTCAAAGTGGAGTCGGTTTTGAACATATTTCGACATTCTTAAATACAATGTGGAGGACAGGGACGGCTGTAAGGGGTGATGTGGAGGCCGATTTTAACCTACGTCTATGAGACAGTAAAGGTTAAAAGTTGAAACTTTTTCTTACAATTTCTCATCCCTGACCTACAGAGAATTGTAAAAAGAATTTACGAAGCTAGTTCTAGCAAGACATTCAGGATTGGACCATACACCATTGCCTCTGCTCTAGCATTAAAATTGTTTAATAACTTTGTGACCTTAGTTTTCTGCCATCTTTCTTGGCGTACGCCCCCCCCCCCCCAAAGTAGAGTCGGTTCTAAACATATTTCGAAATTCTTAAATACAATGTGGAGGACAGGGACGGCTGTAAGGGGTGATGTGGAGGCCGTTTTAACCTACGTCTATGAGACAGTAAAGGTTAAAAGTTGAAACTTTTTCTTACAATTTCTCATCCCTGACCTACAGAGAATTGTAAGAAGAATTTACGAAGCTAGTTCTAGCAAGACATTCAGGATTGGACCATACACTATTGCCTCTGCTCCAGCATTAAAATTGTTTATTAACTTTATGACCTTAGTTTGCTGCCATCTTTCTCGGCATACGCCCCCCCCTCAAAGTGGAGTCGGTTTTGAACATATTTCGACATTCTTAAATACAATGTGGAGGACAGGGACGGCTGTAAGGGGTGATGTGGAGGCCTATTTTAACCTACGTCTATGAGACAGTAAAGGTTAAAAGTTGAAACTTTTTCTTACAATTTCTCATCCCTGACCTACAGAGAATTGTAAAAAGAATTTACGAAGCTAGTTCTAGCAAGACATTCAGGATTGGACCATGCACCATTGCCTCTGCTCTAGCATTAAAATTGTTTAATAACTTTGTGACCTTAGTTTTCTGCCATCTTTCTCGGCGTATGCCCCCCCCCAAAGTAGAGTCGGTTCTAAACATATTTCGAAATTCTTAAATACAATGTGGAGGACAGGGACGGCTGTAAGGGGTGATGTGGAGGCCGATTTTAACCTACGTCTATGAGACAGTAAAGGTTAAAAGTTGAAAGTTTTTCTTACAATTTCTCATCCCTGACCTACAGAGAATTGTAAAAAGAATTTACGAAGCTAGTTCTAGCAAGACATTCAGGATTGGACGATATACTATTGCCTCTGCTCTAGCATTAAAATTGTTTATTAACTTTGTGACCTTAGTTTTCTGCCATCTTTCTCGGCGTACGGCCCCCCCTCAAAGTAGAGTCGGTTCTGAACATATTTCGAAATTCTTAAATACAATGTGGAGGACAGGGACGGCTGTAAGGGGTGATGTGGAGGCCGATTTTAACCTATGTCTATGAGACAGTAAAGGTTAAAAGTTGAAAATTTTTCTTACAATTTCTCATCCCTGACCTACAGGGAATAGAAAAAAGAATTTACGAAGCTAGTTCTAGTAAGACATTCAGGATTGGACCATACACTATTGCCTCTGCTCCAGCATTAAAATTGTTTATTAACTTTATGACCTTAGTTTGCTGCCATCTTTCTCGGCATATGCCCCTCCCCTCAAAGTGGAGTCGGTTTTGAACATATTTCGACATTCTTAAATACAATGTGGAGGACAGGGACGGCTGTAAGGGGTGATGTGGAGGCCGATTTTAACCTACGTCTATGAGACAGTAAAGGTTAAAAGTTGAAACTTTTTCTTACAATTTCTCATCCCTGACCTACAGAGAATTGTAAAAAGAATTTACGAAGCTAGTTCTAGCAAGACATTCAGGATTGGACCATACACCATTGCCTCTGCTCTAGCATTAAAATTGTTTAATAACTTTGTGACCTTAGTTTTCTGCCATCTTTCTCGGCGTACGCCCCCCCCAAAGTAGAGTCGGTTCTAAACATATTTCGAAATTCTTAAATACAATGTGGAGGACAGGGACGGCTGTAAGGGGTGATGTGGAGGCTGTTTTAACCTACGTCTATGAGACAGTAAAGGTTAAAAGTTGAAAGTTTTTCTTACAATTTCTCATCCCTGACCTACAGAGAATTGTAAAAAGAATTTACGAAGCTAGTTCTAGCAAGACATTCAGGATTGGACCATACACTATTGCCTCTGCTCCAGCATTAAAATTGTTTATTAACTTTATGACCTTAGTTTGCTGCCATCTTTCTCGGCATACGCCCCCCCCTCAAAGTGGAGTCGGTTTTGAACATATTTCGACATTCTTAAATACAATGTGGAGGACAGGGACGGCTGTAAGGGGTGATGTGGAGGCCGATTTTAACCTACGTCTATGAGACAGTAAAGGTTAAAAGTTGAAACTTTTTCTTACAATTTCTCATCCCTGACCTACAGAGAATTGTAAAAAGAATTTACGAAGCTAGTTCTAGCAAGACATTCAGGATTGGACCATACACCATTGCCTCTGCTCTAGCATTAAAATTGTTTAATAACTTTGTGACCTTAGTTTTCTGCCATCTTTCTCGGCGTATGCCCCCCCCCAAAGTAGAGTCGGTTCTAAACATATTTCGAAATTCTTAAATACAATGTGGAGGACAGGGACGGCTGTAAGGGGTGATGTGGAGGCCGATTTTAACCTACGTCTATGAGACAGTAAAGGTTAAAAGTTGAAAGTTTTTCTTACAATTTCTCATCCCTGACCTACAGAGAATTGTAAAAAGAATTTACGAAGCTAGTTCTAGCAAGACATTCAGGATTGGACCATACACTATTGCCTCTGCTCTAGCATTAAAATTGTTTATTAACTTTGTGACCTTAGTTTTCTGCCATCTTTCTCGGCGTACGGCCCCCCCTCAAAGTAGAGTCGGTTCTGAACATATTTCGAAATTCTTAAATACAATGTGGAGGACAGGGACGGCTGTAAGGGGTGATGTGGAGGCCGATTTTAACCTACGTCTATGAGACAGTAAAGGTTAAAAGTTGAAAGTTTTTCTTACAATTTCTCATCCCTGACCTACAGGGAATAGAAAAAAGAATTTACGAAGCTAGTTCTAGTAAGACATTCAGGATTGGACCATACACTATTGCCTCTGCTCCAGCATTAAAATTGTTTATTAACTTTATGACCTTAGTTTGCTGCCATCTTTCTCGGCATACGCCCCCCCCTCAAAGTGGAGTCGGTTTTGAACATATTTCGACATTCTTAAATACAATGTGGAGGACAGGGACGGCTGTAAGGGGTGATGTGGAGGCCGATTTTAACCTTCGTCTATGAGACAGTAAAGGTTAAAAGTTGAAACTTTTTCTTACAATTTCTCATCCCTGACCTACAGAGAATTGTAAAAAGAATTTACAAAGCTAGTTCTAGCAAGACATTCAGGATTGGACCATACACTATTGCCTCTGCTCTAGCATTAAAATTGTTTATTAACTTTGTGACCTTAGTTTTCTGCCATCTTTCTCGGCGTACGGCCCCCCCCCAAAAGTAGAGTCGGTTCTGAACATATTTCAAAATTCTTAAATACAATGTGGAGGACAGGGACGGCTGTAAGGGGTGATGTGGAGGCCGATTTTAACCTACGTCTATGAGACAGTAAAGGTTAAAAGTTGAAAGATTTTCTTACAATTTCTCATCCCTGACCTACAGGGATAGAAAAAAGAATTTACGAAGCTAGTTCTAGTAAGACATTCAGGAGTGGACCATACACTATTGCCTCTGCTCCAGCATTAAAATTGTTTATTAACTTTATGACCTTAGTTTGCTGCCATCTTTCTCGGCATACGCCCCCCCCTCAAAGTGGAGTCGGTTTTGAACATATTTCGACATTCTTAAATACAATGTGGAGGACAGGGACGGCTGTAAGGGGTGATGTGGAGGCCGATTTTAACCTACGTCTATGAGACAGTAAAGGTTAAAAGTTGAAACTTTTTCTTACAATTTCTCATCCCTGACCTACAGAGAATTGTAAAAAGAATTTACGAAGCTAGTTCTAGCAAGACATTCAGGATTGGACCATACACCATTGCCTCTGCTCTAGCATTAAAATTGTTTAATAACTTTGTGACCTTAGTTTTCTGCCATCTTTCTCGGCGTATGCCCCCCCCCCAAAGTAGAGTCGGTTCTAAACATATTTCGAAATTCTTAAATACAATGTGGAGGACAGGGACGGCTGTAAGGGGTGATGTGGAGGCCGATTTTAACCTACGTCTATGAGACAGTAAAGGTTAAAAGTTGAAAGATTTTCTTACAATTTCTCATCCCTGACCTACAGGGATAGAAAAAAGAATTTACGAAGCTAGTTCTAGTAAGACATTCAGGAGTGGACCATATACTATTGCCTCTGCTCCAGCATTAAAATTGTTTATTAACTTTATGACCTTAGTTTGCTGCCATCTTTCTCGGCATACGCCCCCCCCTCAAAGTGGAGTCGGTTTTGAACATATTTCGACATTCTTAAATACAATGTGGAGGACAGGGACGGCTGTAAGGGGTGATGTGGAGGCCGATTTTAACCTTCGTCTATGAGACAGTAAAGGTTAAAAGTTGAAACTTTTTCTTACAATTTCTCATCCCTGACCTACAGAGAATTGTAAAAAGAATTTACAAAGCTAGTTCTAGCAAGACATTCAGGATTGGACCATACACTATTGCCTCTGCTCTAGCATTAAAATTGTTTATTAACTTTGTGACCTTAGTTTTCTGCCATCTTTCTCGGCGTACGGCCCCCCCCCAAAAGTAGAGTCGGTTCTGAACATATTTCAAAATTCTTAAATACAATGTGGAGGACAGGGACGGCTGTAAGGGGTGATGTGGAGGCCGATTTTAACCTACGTCTATGAGACAGTAAAGGTTAAAAGTTGAAAGATTTTCTTACAATTTCTCATCCCTGACCTACAGGGATAGAAAAAAGAATTTACGAAGCTAGTTCTAGTAAGACATTCAGGAGTGGACCATACACTATTGCCTCTGCTCCAGCATTAAAATTGTTTATTAACTTTATGACCTTAGTTTGCTGCCATCTTTCTCGGCATACGCCCCCCCCTCAAAGTGGAGTCGGTTTTGAACATATTGCGACATTCTTAAATACAATGTGGAGGACAGGGACGGCTGTAAGGGGTGATGTGGAGGCCGATTTTAACCTACGTCTATGAGACAGTAAAGGTTAAAAGTTGAAACTTTTTCTTACAATTTCTCATCCCTGACCTACAGAGAATTGTAAAAAGAATTTACGAAGCTAGTTCTAGCAAGACATTCAGGATTGGACCATACACCATTGCCTCTGCTCTAGCATTAAAATTGTTTAATAACTTTGTGACCTTAGTTTTCTGCCATCTTTCTCGGCGTATGCCCCCCCCCCAAAGTAGAGTCGGTTCTAAACATATTTCGAAATTCTTAAATACAATGTGGAGGACAGGGACGGCTGTAAGGGGTGATGTGGAGGCCGATTTTAACCTACGTCTATGAGACAGTAAAGGTTAAAAGTTGAAAGATTTTCTTACAATTTCTCATCCCTGACCTACAGGGATAGAAAAAAGAATTTACGAAGCTAGTTCTAGTAAGACATTCAGGAGTGGACCATATACTATTGCCTCTGCTCCAGCATTAAAATTGTTTATTAACTTTATGACCTTAGTTTGCTGCCATCTTTCTCGGCATACGCCCCCCCCTCAAAGTGGAGTCGGTTTTGAACATATTTCGACATTCTTAAATACAATGTGGAGGACAGGGACGGCTGTATGGGGTGATGTGGAGGCCGATTTTAACCTACGTCTATGAGACAGTAAAGGTTAAAAGTTGAAACTTTTTCTTACAATTTCTCATCCCTGACCTACAGAGAATTGTAAAAAGAATATACGAAGCTAGTTCTAGCAAGACATTCAGGATTGGACCATACACCATTGCCTCTGCTCTAGCATTAAAATTGTTTAATAACTTTGTGACCTTAGTTTTCTGCCATATTTCTCGGCGTAGGCCCCCCCCCAAAGTAGAGTCGGTTCTAAACATATTTCGAAATTCTTAAATACAATGTGGAGGACAGGGACGGCTGTAAGGGGTGATGTGGAGGCCGATTTTACCCTACGTCTATGAGACAGTAAAGGTTAAAAGTTGAAACTTTTTCTTACAATTTCTCATCCCTGACCTACAGAGAATTGTAAAAAGAATTTACGAAGCTAGTTCTAGCAAGACATTCAGGATTGGACCATACACCATTGCCTCTGCTCTAGCATTAAAATTGTTTAATAACTTTGTGACTTTAGTTTTCTGCCATCTTTCTCGGCGTACGCCCCCCCCCAAAGTAGAGTCAGTTCTAAACATATTTCGAAATTCTTAAATACAATGTGGAGGACAGGGACGGCTGTAAGGGGTGATGTGGAGGCCGATTTTAACCTACGTCTATGAGACAGTAAAGGTTAAAAGTTGAAAGTTTTTCTTACAATTTCTCATCCCTGACCTACAGAGAATTGTAAAAAGAATTTACGAAGCTAGTTCTAGCAAGACATTCAGGATTGGACCATACACTATTGCCTCTGCTCTAGCATTAAAATTGTTTATTAACTTTGTGACCTTAGTTTTCTGCCATCTTTCTCGGCGTACAGCCCCCCCTCAAAGTAGAGTCGGTTCTGAACATATTTCGAAATTCTTAAATACAATGTGGAGGACAGGGACGGCTGTAAGGGGTGATGTGGAGGCCGATTTTAACCTACATCTATGAGACAGTAAAGGTTAAAAGTTGAAAGTTTTTCTTACAATTTCTCATCCCTGACCTACAGGGAATAGAAAAAAGAATTTACGAAGCTAGTTCAAGTAAGACATTCAGAATTGGACCATACACTATTGCCTCTGCTCCAGCATTAAAATTGTTTATTAACTTTATGACCTTAGTTTGCTGCCATCTTTCTCGGCATACGCCCCCCCCTCAAAGTGGAGTCGGTTTTGAACATATTTCGACATTCTTAAATACAATGTGGAGGACAGGGACGGCTGTAAGGGGTGATGTGGAGGCCGATTTTAACCTACGTCTATGAGACAGTAAAGGTTAAAAGTTGAAACTTTTTCTTACAATTTCTCATCCCTGACCTACAGAGAATTGTAAAAAGAATTTACGAAGCTAGTTCTAGCAAGACATTCAGGATTGGACCATACACCATTGCCTCTGCTCTAGCATTAAAATTGTTTAATAACTTTGTGACCTTAGTTTTCTGCCATCTTTCTTGGCGTACGCCCCCCCCCCCCCCAAAGTAGAGTCGGTTCTAAACATATTTCGAAATTCTTAAATACAATGTGGAGGACAGGGACGGCTGTAAGGGGTGATGTGGAGGCCGTTTTAACCTACGTCTATGAGACAGTAAAGGTTAAAAGTTGAAACTTTTTCTTACAATTTCTCATCCCTGACCTACAGAGAATTGTAAAAAGAATTTACGAAGCTAGTTCTAGCAAGACATTCAGGATTGGACCATACACTATTGCCTCTGCTCCAGCATTAAAATTGTTTATTAACTTTATGACCTTAGTTTGCTGCCATCTTTCTCGGCATACGCCCCCCCCTCAAAGTGGAGTCGGTTTTGAACATATTTCGAAATTCTTAAATACAATGTGGAGGACAGGGACGGCTGTAAGGGGTGATGTGGAGGCCGATTTTAACCTATGTCTATGAGACAGTAAAGGTTAAAAGTTGAAAATTTTTCTTACAATTTCTCATCCCTGACCTACAGGGAATAGAAAAAAGAATTTACGAAGCTAGTTCTAGTAAGACATTCAGGATTGGACCATACACTATTGCCTCTGCTCCAGCATTAAAATTGTTTATTAACTTTATGACCTTAGTTTGCTGCCATCTTTCTCGGCATATGCCCCCCCCCTCAAAGTGGAGTCGGTTTTGAACATATTTCGACATTCTTAAATACAATGTGGAGGACAGGGACGGCTGTAAGGGGTGATGTGGAGGCCGATTTTAACCTACGTCTATGAGACAGTAAAGGTTAAAAGTTGAAACTTTTTCTTACAATTTCTCATCCCTGACCTACAGAGAATTGTAAAAAGAATTTACGAAGCTAGTTCTAGCAAGGCATTCAGGATTGGACCATACACCATTGCCTCTGCTCTAGCATTAAAATTGTTTAATAACTTTGTGACCTTAGTTTTCTGCCATCTTTCTCGGCGTACGCCCCCCCCCAAAGTAGAGTCGGTTCTAAACATATTTCGAAATTCTTAAATACAATGTGGAGGACAGGGACGGCTGTAAGGGGTGATGTGGAGGCCGTTTTAACCTACGTCTATGAGACAGTAAAGGTTAAAAGTTGAAAGTTTTTCTTACAATTTCTCATCCCTGACCTACAGAGAATTGTAAAAAGAATTTACGAAGCTAGTTCTAGCAAGACATTCAGGATTGGACCATACACTATTGCCTCTGCTCCAGCATTAAAATTGTTTATTAACTTTATGACCTTAGTTTGCTGCCATCTTTCTCGGCATACGCCCCCCCCTCAAAGTGGAGTCGGTTTTGAACATATTTCGACATTCTTAAATATAATGTGGAGGACAGGGACGGCTGTAAGGGGTGATGTGGAGGCCGATTTTAACCTACGTCTATGAGACAGTAAAGGTTAAAAGTTGAAACTTTTTCTTACAATTTCTCATCCCTGACCTACAGAGAATTGTAAAAAGAATTTACGAAGCTAGTTCTAGCAAGACATTCAGGATTGGACCATACACCATTGCCTCTGCTCTAGCATTAAAATTGTTTAATAACTTTGTGACCTTAGTTTTCTGCCATCTTTCTCGGCGTATGCCCCCCCCCAAAGTAGAGTCGGTTCTAAACATATTTCGAAATTCTTAAATACAATGTGGAGGACAGGGACGTTCAGATTTGTGCATGATGTCGTGGCCGGGCTCGTAGACCTGTGGGCCCTGTGCATAATTCAAGAAGCCACTTGGCACGGGGGATCTTTCAATCAAAACTTTGATCAAACTTTCGCTTGAGGTGCGTGGTGGGCTCTTGGGAGATGTTACCATGGTGGATGTTCCATTCATTTGTGTGTCTCTATTTTGGTCTGCAAAAGTCAGCAGACCCCGACTCGTTTGATCCTCACTGCTGGTAACTTTATTATGCTTGTTCGCTGGCGCAAGCCAATGCTCAATTTTCCCTTTTGCATAGCTTTTGTCTTTTTTTATTTTATTAAACTTTTTCAGTTTTTTCTTATTTTTCCTAGATAAGGATTGTCGCACTGAGGGAGATGGATTTAAATCATCCAGTTTTCCAGGTCTATTGTTTGTTATTCGATGGGGTTGTGATATCGAATGTAGGTTTGGGTTTGGAACTAGAAAGCTGGGGTTCAATGGGCATTTTGGTTCATTGATGTTATTGCTGGGAGTTTCCTGGATTCTCACTAGGCTGTCCTGGGTGGCCTTTGAACATTGGTTTGAGTCCAAAGTAGACTGTATGTCTCCTACTGGCCTTGAGGGTGGGTGCGTGGCTTTTGTCCCGTTGTGTATGGTCTTTGCACTTGGTCTCTGCATTGGATTTTGAGGGGAGGAGCGTGTTGTGTTACTCTTCCTTCTATTTGCCTCATGCTTGAGGTCCATGACTAATGTGCTCATTATTTCTAGGAGTTTTTCCAAAGACTGCAGTATCGGGGAGCACCCGCAGTCGTTAGATTTCATCATTACCTCTGTGTCTGCCTGCGCTCTGCGTATTAGGGAGTTTAAATGTTCCAGTTTTGAATCCACTCCGGAAATCAGGCTTGCTACGGATTGCAGAATATTTATTTGAATATCTAGTTTGTCCTCGTGCATTAATGCGGCATTTCCCATTGATATCAAGGCCTCGTTAATTAATGCAAGATGGTTTTCTATTCTTTGTGGGACCAAGCTAGATCCCCAGAGTGGCAACTGTCTGTTTGAGTTTGTTAAACTTTGTTCCAAGTATGAAACTAAATTTTCATTTTGTGGGCGTACCACGTCATCGTCATTGTCCCCCAGTTTAATTGGTACACGCGGGGCAGTCAGGAAGCCCGACTGAGATTTCAGAGGTGTGCAAATGACCTTGAAGTTCACAATGTTTTCTGTTAGGGTGTAGGATTCCTTATTTGTTTTACTTCCCTCTGGAGCGATAATAGATTGTAATTCTGAGGGGTCATTAGACAAATTTATAGGCGCCGGTGTATTGGTTCCTTAAACATTAGCTCTGGTCGGATTGTAATCAATTAGATGTTCTTCATCTTGTTTTTTCTTGCCCTTCACAATCAAAACTTTTGGTGAAAGAGGAACAACCGATGAAGGGTTTTGGCTCGAAATATCACTTTTGACATTACCTGATGGGTTGTTGGCATTAGAGCGATGAGTATCCAGCCTGGAGGCATCAGGAGATGTATCAAATGATTTTCCAATAGGCAGTAGAATTTCCTTGTTTTAGGTGTTGTGGAAAGTATTTCCTGATGTCGTTATAGCCTTTGGCGCTGTTGCTACTGCAAATACTGTTACTGTTATTTGTGTTTTTGTTACAGTCTCTGTTATCCATCTGGTTGTGGTTACACAGGCTTCCTGTTATGCCTGTGTCCCCCTTTGTGCTTATGTTTGTATTTTTGACCTCCGTCATAAGAGCTGACCCAGAAGCTGGAGAGGAGTTTATCCTTTCTTCTCCCGATTGTTTGCCATTGTGTGGGATCCTATCCTGTAGGGTTGTGTCATGTCTTGTGTTATCTTTACCCGCAGGGTATAGCATCCTGGCTTTTTGGCGTCGTGCGGACTTAGGAGGACGATAGTTGGGCTGGGATTGTATAAGGCCTGTGTTCCTTGTCCGCATAATTACTCTGCACAATAGATGTCTAGCAGTCGCCTAATCTTTGATTCTGCATCTGAGCTTTGGAAATGTGAGTTACAATATATACCGTTCTCGTCCAGTATCCTGTCCAGTGTAGGAAGGCGTAAAAGGGCAGGCGTAGGAAAGCAAGCGACTGCCGTTCGTTTGAGACAGTTGTCCGGTGGTAACTGCAGGAGGGGCTCGTTCAAGAAATATCGCAATATCACCAATTATCTCCATCTGAAAGTATCCGACCTGGCAGTAGTGGAAAGATTAATGCGGAATGTTCTCCTGCACTGCTGATGTGCCCCTATCTCACTCTCTTACGCAGCACCTCACTTCTCTAGGCATCTATGTCCCCCATCTAGGTTGTGATTCTCCTCCGCGGTCTACTTTTTCCTCGCCCATTCAGGACACTAGGCTTTCTTTCACTACACCTGTACCATCACACATTGCCTCTGCCTGCCTTCTCAACACTCGCTCGGCAGGCAAGCATCAATTACAACTTTTCAACCTTCTTACCTCAGATTCCCCTGATATTCTGTTTTTAACGGAAACATGGTTCTCTGAGGCTTCTCTTCCTGACATCCTGGCCATCCTCCCCGATTCTTATTACGCCCTGACGGCAAGATCGGGGGGGTGTAGCCATGATTGTTCGGACCAGTCTCCAATTCCAGATTCTTTCCCAACCGTCTATAGCTGGGGTGGATTTTCTGGTTGCCCACTCCACTAACCTCCCCGCACCTCTCACAGTCGTCCTTGTCTATCGCCCCCCCCTGAGCATGCCTTTGTTTGTGGCCTCCCTGCAGGAACTTCTTGCTACCCTTGTAGTTAATAACTCTTCGGTCCTCCTGCTAGGCGACTTCAATTATTGGCCTGGCTACCCCAGGGAGGACTTGGCGTCCAAGGACTTCACAGCCACCCTCTTGTGCCTTAACCTCAAGTCTTATGTATCTACTCCTACTCATAATCTTGGACATATCTTGGACCAAGTCTGGGCATCCCAGGACATACCGCCCGATTCATAAACCTAAATTGCGCTCGCAAGGGGCCGGATTCTGAGAATCCGGCCCTTTGCGAGAGCGATTTTTGCATTTGGGATTCAGCATCCCAAATGCAAAAATCGCTAATTGCGATGTCGCAAATGTGCGAGGAATTACATTTAAGGAATCTCTATTAGAGATTCCTTAAATGCAATTCAACATCCAATTTAAATTTGCGAATTCGCAATTTCTTGCCGCAATTTACCGCGAGGTCAGACCTCGCGGTAAATTGCGAAAACTCAGAAAAATGCATTTAAATGCATTGTTCTGAGTTGCATGTTACACACACACACACATGTCCTTTGGACATGTGTGTGTGCAACACCTGTGTGAAATTACATTTGAGGGGTGCTACAGGGTGTCCTGTGGACACCCCTGGCACCCTTCAAATCGCAATCTTATTTGCGATTAGCTAATTGCTAATCGCAAATAAGTAATACTCCCCATTCATTCCTATGGGTCTTTTGGCCCATAGGAATGAATGGCGAGTTATTCCTTATTTGCGATTAGCAATTTGCTAATCGCAAATAAGGAATCAGTAGGAATCGCATTTTATTATGCGATTCCTACATGATTACCGTTTTGCGAGTCCTTAATAGCGAATCGCTGTGATTCGCTATTAGGGGCTCGCAAAACAGTCCGTTGATGAATCAGGCTGATAGTCTCCCCCCCAGCATTCTTCCTTGCCCTTGGTCCGACCACTCCCTTATTTTCTTCACTATCAACCTTGGCTCCTTTCATAAATCCTCACGTCCCAAGAACGTTTTTGCACGCAGCTGGAATCACGCGGACCTGCTCTCTCTTTCTCATTCCCTTGCCTCTTCCTCACCTGATCTCAATGGCATTCCCCTTGATTTACAGGCCGCTGCAGTTAGCAACTGGTTATCTTCCGCCTGTGATCAAGTCACCCCTCTTAAACTAGTCAAGTCCATTCGTCCTCACGAGGCCCACAGATGGTTTAACTCTGAGCTCAAGGTCCTCAAGCTGGAACTTAGACGCTCTGAGCGCCTTTGGCGCCGTAGCTACTGCCCCGACCTCAAGGATAATTACAAATCTCTCCTTAAAGAGTACAAGAAAGCCATTCTTGTGTCCAAGACCAAGTACTTTTCTGAGCAGGTAGCCTTATCTGCTAATAAATCTAAAGAGATTTTCTCCTTGGTTAATAACTTGGCCACCTCTGATCGTGCTTGTCCCACTTTTATTCCTTCCCAAGCCCTCTGCTCTTCTTTAAACGACTTCTTTCTTGAGAAGATCGTCAAAATTAAATCCAACATTTCTATCACTCCCTTCACTCCACTCCATTCCGCCCCCTCTGCGTCTAATTCTTCCTTTTCCTCTTTTCCGCCTCTTTCCTTGGACTCCTTCTTAGCTCTGCTCACAAAAATCAAGTCTGGCTCTGCTACCGATTGTGCCCCCGCTCGCATCCTGAAAATCCTCTTTTCTTCTTGTCCTGCTACTCCTCTTTCCCTTCTCAATGCCTCTCTTTCTACTGGCTTGGTTCCTTCCTCATTTAAATCTGCTATTGTTTCCCCCATTCTTAAAAAACCTGGTCTTGATTCCTCCCTCCCTTCCAACTTCAGACCTATTTCCCTTCTCCCCTATCTTGCTAAAATTCTTGAAAGCTACGTCACTTCCTGTCTTTCTTCTTATATCGAGCAGAACCATCTCCTTGCTTCCCATCAAGCAGGTTTCCGTTCGGGCCATTCGACGGAATCAGTGGTGCTCGCCGTCCTCGACGAGCTGAAAGCTAAGGCTGACACCAACTCCCCTCAAGCTTTGGTTCTCCTCGATTTGTCCGCTGCGTTTGACACGGTCGATCATAACATCCTTCTTGACCGTGTCAGCGCAGCGGGCATTCGGGGCCCTGCCCTTTCCTGGATCACGTCCTTTCTAACAGGACGTTCACAAGCTGTCCACCTCCCCGGTTTTTCTGCTCCCCCCCTCCCGGTGCCCTGTGGGGTCCCCCAGGGTTCCTCCCTCTCTCCTCTCCTTTTCAACCTTTACATTCACCCCCTTATCTCTTCTCTTCTCGAGCTGGGGGTCTCTGTGTATAACTACGCAGATGACCTCCAGCTCGTCTTTGATCTCTCCTCTTCTTCTCACTCCCTATCTTTTTTCCGCTCCACTATGGTTTTTATTTCCGGGTGGATGAGCGCCAATCACCTCAAGCTCAATCCAGACAAGACTGAGCTGGTCTTGACTGGCGGCCCATCCAGCCCTTGGTCCCCTGCTTTTTGGCCCCCTATTCTTGGTCCCCCTCCCACCCCCGTCCCCTCCGTTAAAACGTTGGGCATCAAGGTCAGCCATGACCTGTCTATGCATGGCCAGGTCAGTGCTGTAGTGTCCTCTTGCTTCCTTTCCCTCCGGCTGATCCGTAAAATTTCCCGTTTCTTCTCCCTTGACTCTCTTAAAATTATCATTTCTGCCCTCATCACTTCCAACCTTGATTATGGAAACAGCTTGTTCGTAGGTATCCCTGCCTACGAAACTCGCAGTCTTCAAGCAATCCAAAATCAGGCTGCCCGTCTCATCTTTCATTTCCCCAAAACTCACCATATCACTCCTATCCTTAAATCTCTCCACTGGTTACCTATCCTGCAGAGATCCCTGTTCAAACTAGGGTGCCTTGTCTTCCGGGCTGTTGATCGCTCTGCGCCGGCGTTCATCAACTCTCTGATCTCTACCCACACCCCTGTTCGCACTCTCCGATCATCTTCCTCTGCCCTCCTCACTGTTCCCCGTTTCCGTAAAACTCGCACTGGTGGAACTAGATTCTCTGTTCTTGCGCCCCGGTTTTGGAACTCCCTTCCTCTCTCTATGCGCTCTATCCCCATCTTCTCACACTTCCGTAAAGCGCTAAAAACATTTCTGTTTGCTCAGGCCTACCCCTGCCAACTTCCTCGGCCCTGTCTGTTCTGTTCACTAGAGCTCTCAGCGCCAGGAAGCCGTTTGGCCACCGTGCGCTCTATAAATACTTTCATTCATTCATTCATTCATGTTTGGAGTGATTGATTGATTATAGCGGGGGGAAAGCTGTTGTTGGTATTCCTTGATACACCCTGCCTCTCTGCTCGTTAATCACCCACTCCCCCTCCGCATTTGTTCACGTTTCTCTGCGGTCAGGGGGGGCGGGCCGCACTGGCGGAGGGGGATTGCTGCTGTGTGGCGAGGCAGTGCGGAGGGGTGAGGCAGTACGGAGAGGTGGTTCACCTTACTTCCCTTGCTGCTCTCGCATGGAGGAGCCTCCGCGGTGCGGCGGCGGCAGACCGCTGCGCCGAATCAAAATCAAGCTGCCGACTCAAAGTCGGGGTGAGTAGGTTGTTCCACTATTTCCGCAATACCGCAATACCGCAGCTCTCGTCTCTGCACGAACGCCGCTCGGACACCGCGTTCTCCTCCCTGCTCCTCCGAGCTCCGTGCTCCGACCTTCAAGGCCAAACTCGCACTCCGCCCACTGCACTCCGCGACTCACAGCCACAGGAAACAGCACACCGAAATAAAATTGCCGGCGGGCAGCATTGGCATTATTAGTTCCTGGGCCTGTCCTGTCCCGGCGTGGGGGCCTGACTGCTGGACAGGTCTGAGGTGCGAACAGCAGCAGTGTGGTGTGAGCGAGCGTGGCCAGGCCCGCAAAACAGTCAGGCTGTGCAAGATGACGACGTGGAGCCAGTTAGCAGCGGAGGCCTCATCAACCATAATTGAATCACGCGATGTTAGCAGGACGTGTGACATCACATCCTCACGGTGCTACGGCCAGTCTCTCAGCCCCGCGGCGCAGCGGAAATCAGATACATTGTAGCAGCAGTGTGAGTCTAAGTGAGCCTGCCCATTTGCTGCAACTGCCCAAAGCTTGTGGGAGCAGCCAGTGCAGGCACTGGAGCACGCAGCTACTACTGTTTGTAGTGTGCTTTCTGTGACAGCTGAGACTACGGCATTATGCGTGACAACGCATTTCAGTGCAGTGATGCGGAGCACCATATTGAAATGCGTTAGTGTCACATCTAATGCGTGATACTTGGCAGGACTGGGCCTTGCCTCAAAAAGAGAGAGAAAAATGCACCATATGTTCGCAAATTATCTAATAAGATATGGTGTATTTTTCTCTCCCTGTGTGTGGGTTCACTTTTGGCAGCCACTCCCCAATGCACACACCTTTGCGCCATAGTGCATGGCTGTTTGCCTTCTCTGAACCATAGGTTTAATCCTGCAAGGATTCCCTTCCAGTACAAAAACTACGGTTAAGGCTTTTCCCACTTTTTATATGTGCTCTACAGTGTAGCGCTCATGCAAAGTTTGAAAACCTCGAGGAGGCGTGAGATTTTGGAGCATATTCATATCAATGTTTGCATCAAAATCCATGCGTGGTTGCCTGGAAATGCCCATGCACCACCCCTGGAGCAAGCCCTTGCACAAAATAAGGCAAAGCATCGTATAGCACAATTTTGCATTATTCTGGAATACTATCCAGCGCATCGGAAAGTAAATTCCACCCAAACACTTCGCACAAGGTTTGTGTCACTTAACACTGTGCAAAGCGTCAGTAAACCTTGGAAAGAGTCAATAAGTACAAGTGAGTATAAGTGAATATAAGTGAGTAAAAATGAATGAGTTAAAAGGGGTGTAAGAGAGTGTGATTTAAGGATCATGTGACATTCTTTAGAAAATTAAGTTAAAGGGTCATATGATGGTACTTCCTGTGATGTCATTAAGGTCAAAGGGTATGCGATGTCACTTCCTTTAATCCTGGCATTTTGGTGAATCGTCGGCAGCGCTGCTGTCAAAATCTCCCTTTGCATTCGTTAGCTGGCGTTGTGAATTTTAGCACGCTCTTACTATTGTCTGAAAACTGCCGTATTTCCAGTACATGGCCTTTTGAGGGCGCCATAGGCTATTGAAAGAGATTATGTGGTTCTCTTTCTGTGTTATTACAGGGGGATTTGAGTACTCAGGGCACAAATTCTTCCAAACTGCAATGTTTACATTACACGACCACTTAGGGGCGCCACAGGCTATCGAAAGAAATGATGTGGTTCTCTTTCTTTGTTATAGTAAAGGTATCCTAGTACTTTGGACACAAAGTCGTTTTTGAGAGGATTATGCTGAATCAAAAAAATGGATATAATATGGTGGAACGAGATAGTAATGTACCAGCTACATTTATCATTTGACAATGACTCGTGACTATTCTAGATTCCTTCGGTAATTTCAGGTACAGGTCATGTCTGGTCAGACAGTAGTTTACACAACAGCTCCATGTTTATATTGAAAATGTTTCTATTAAGGCCGATTTGTCCTTCAAAGTAATACACTGCAGCCCTTTGAACATTTAGTGTGTGTTGAGCGCCCTCTGGTGATCATTCTGGACTAGGAAAAAATGAAGGCAACCCAGTAGTTTCATGTACATGAAAAGCAGACACAACTTCTTGAACAAAATTAGGGCAGATTCTCAACACTGCACTGTCCTTGTGTGCGGATTTGTAGGAATTGATGTTTTGCCGTTAGATAGTGCTGATCACTTTCTTTACAATGTTGTGAATGTCGTGAAAATGTCTCTTCAAGTGACAAATGTTAATATAACACAATGTGGATTTGTATCATGTTGTGACCTGTGTGTTTCTTGCCACAGAACATCAGATATTTATTGTAAACCCAACTCACTCAGTGGTGCTCAGTTTACCATCGATAGGAGAATGCAAATCTGAGTAGATCCGCTCGGGTTCGATCGGGTGATGATGGGATGAACGACAGACCCCTCTAGTAGACGCATTAGTCCATTCAGCAACCAGACCTGTCTAATGTATAAATGTACCACTGCTCCACATGCCGGGTCTGGTGGCACAGTGGACAAATGCATCCACTGTAGGGGCCTGTGTTCGACCTCATGGTCATTTGTTCTAATCCGGCGGGTCCACCCAGCCTTTCATCCATCTGAGGTCGATACAATGACTACTATTGAGTTGGGTAACAATATACATCTGTTATTCAGCGCCTTGAGACTTTCGGGTGATACGTGCGCTATACAAAAGTACATGTTATGTTATGTTATGCATTGGTTAGTTTAGCCAGTACTGCAGTCGAATATTAGATTCATTGGAGGCTGGTGAGAATAAGGCATCCATCCAAAGTGTGCTGCGTGCCCTTGTGAGAACCCTGAATATTGGCCCCTAGACTACCGATGAGGACAAAAAAAGATATCAACAGATAGATAAGCAGGTCTACATTTTCTACTTCTAACTTCACATATATGAACCTTGAAGACATCTATATCTTCAAGATGCGTAGATGCGTTATTAGGAATAGTAAATCAATGCTTCCCTAAATGCCCTTACCTTTTGAGATTTTGACCCTCAAGATTCTGTCCTTAATATTTTTGTACCACAATATTCCGAGGTGTCGATATTCAGTGATAGAATCTTGAGTCAGTTACATATAAATGTGTGGTTATATTGGTTAGGTCAGAGTTTCCATCGCAAAGTATTTTTTGTTTCACTAGTCGCTCTGTCACGACTTGACAACTCTTCTCAAAATGTTTGAAAAAGTTCATCTATTTCAGATCTTTTCCGAAACAATTTGTGGTGATCCATCAAATAGAAAATGGGTGGGTCCCAAAACATTGATTATTAATGTTTGTTAATTTCCATAGGAACATTTGGGAACCGTTACAGAAAAATTGGCTTAACAGAATTGCACCAGATTTAACAGAAAGTTAGAACTTTAGGCAACAAGCGAGCTCTCTGTTATTTGATGTAAATCTGTTCCGTTTTTTTGAGAAATTTATTTTTAAAGAGCTGTTTGGGTGGTCATGAGGAGTTTAAAAATAAAGTGATATCTGGACTGTTGCTGTCCAGATATGGTCTGATTGGTCTCGTTAATGGGGACTACTACAACTGGATTGGCTGGCTACAACATGTTGTGTCGGCCATTACAGGACATGAGGTCATGGTCCCCACTGAAATGCATTGTAGTGAAAAGGCAAATTTTGAGGGTCACAAAAAGGAACACATATAAAGGGTGACTGCAGATGTTAGTCACAATATAAATCATTTGCTGGTGGTATCATGCTAATTTTGGGAATGGTGGGGTGTTTGCCCTCTGAAAAATGATCATTGGCCTTCACTAGGATTTGATGAGCATGTTTGAGAGAAAATTGTTTTCTTGGTATTTTTCATGGAGGTTATGAAAGGTGCTCCAGAAACTAAAATGAGAGCATAATTTCTGTAAATTCATACTATATTCCTCAGCCATGTGACAATAAAGTCTGACATTCTGAGTAAAAGGTACTTTAAACACCAGCAGCAGTCTGAGAGTTAATTCCCCAGTGTCTTGGTGCAGCTTCCCACAGTGCTCTGTGCTACCCATGTGGGACTGCCCAGCGGGCAGGCCAGCATGGGCAGTAAGCTCACCATAGCAGGCAAGAGAGAGGTGGCAGGGGCAGCAAGCCATTCATTCACAGGTCAGCATGGGGAGGTGAAGCACAAAGGACCATGGGGGGGCACGGGAGAGGGCATAGACACACTGAGGAAAGAAGGAATTGTGCTGAGGCAGGGTCAGCAAGCTGACCATGGAGAGCAGGCAGCGGTACGCAGATGGAGAATGGAGGACTGGGAGGGAAGCAGGGGAATGAAGCTGACCATGGAGAGCAGGCAGCGGTACGCGAATGGAGGGCTGGGAGGGAAGCAGGGGAAACAAGCAGAACATGGAGGCAGGCCAGCCTAGGCCGGGAAAGAACAATGGACCACAGCGGGCAGGAGGGAGGGCTTAGGGGCGGGGAGAGCAAACTCACCATGGTGGGCAGCCCGGCATGGACAGGGACAACACAATGGACTTAAGAAACCCAGAAGGAGGGAGCAGGGCCACGCACATGGAGAATATAGGGCAGGCAAGAGGGGGCAGTAGAATAAAGCTGACCTTGGTGGGAAAGCCAACATGGGTAGGGCCAGCAGCTGACCATGAAGGGTAGGTGGGAGGGGTCAAGGACATGCAGAAGGAGGGCGGATGGAACAGGAACAGACTGGTCATGGAAAGTGTGTGGAGAAACCTAGATGCCAAGTTTGAAATTTTGCATTCTCTGCCATTGAAACAAGTCGGTTGATGATCTCCCACTCTGTGAAAATGTCTCCTATAATGTCCTGATTATAATTTTTTTCTTTTTTTTGTAGTGCAAACTCGACCCAAAGGAATTGGAACGCTTTACATGAGCACCCGTTACATTATACAAGGACACAGTCATTTTTTGTATGCACGGGGTGATTTCCCAGAATCACAGGATGTTGAGCTGACGTCAGACTTGAACCTCTTTACCCAGCTCCAAAGTATGCTGCTCTGGCCATTGGCGGTACAAAAGGGGGGGAAAAAAGGGGATGGTGATGGACGGAGCATCTGAATCAATCAAACACTCACACCCAGTCAAAAGATCTGGGTTTAATCCATCACCGTTCTTTAGCCCACTCTGCCACCCAAGTTCAGACATGGCTATATGCAAATCAGTCTGACCCTGTGCCTCATGGGAACAGTCGAGCCCGAACTGCCAAGCCATGTCTTCCCTGGACCGGAAGCAAGCTTCCGAGGACCGGTTTCTGGCATTCCAGCCGTCTTCAGCCCGGCTTGCTTGAATCCAGTGGCAAAGTGAGCAAGGGACTCACTTCTGAGCATACCCTGCCACACTTATGGTGGCCAAAAGCGGTACAAAAGGGGGTGGTGATGGACGGAGCATCTGAATCAATCAAACACTCACACCCAGTCAAAAGATCTGGGGTTAATCCATCACCGTTCTTTAGCCCACTCTTCCACCCCAGTTCAGACATGGCTATATGCAAATCAGTCTTACCCTGTGCCTCATGGGAACAGTCCAGCCCGAACTGCAAAGCCATGTCTTCCCTGGACCGGAAGCAAGCTTCCGAGGACCGGTTTTTGACATTCCAGCCGTCGTCAGCCCGGCTAGCTTGAATCCAGTGGCAAAGTGGGCCACATCCTACTGATCCTATTGCGCTCCCATTCCTCATGTATATCAACTACTTGGCTTAGCCTGTCTGCTTCTAAGTTCCATACTTCCAAGCTTCCTGCTCTAGTTTTCACAGGATAATTTGTCCCCCCCACCCTGTTTGTTCAAGCATAACATCAATGGTGTATTGTCTCTGTATATTAATGTGTCCCTTTCTTTTATTTGTGTTTAAAAGGCTTTCAGCATTAGAAAAAACTGTCTTTTCCTCTAACACCTTTACATGTTATACAGCCTTAATGTGTGCACTCCAACCTGTATGTGATGTCTCAGTTGTTACGGTCACACTGAAAAGTGTTGTCCTGAACAGTCCAGCCTTCAGCATATCTCCTCTTGTCTATTATTTTAGATCTTTTTTCAATTCGTCTTAAAACATCGATTAGATATTGCCACTTTTCCTTGTTCTTTGACTGCGGTCTTATCCATTCCACAGTGGACTCACGGGCAGACTAGCACATGCTATGACTGGAACATGTGAAGCCATCTGTGGACTAGCACATGCTATGACTGGAACACGTGAAGCCATCTATGGAATTGCACATGCTATGATTGGAACACATGAGCCATCTGTGGAATAGCACATGCTATGATTGGAACATGTAATGCAATCATGGCCAATAGCCTCATTGTAGTTCTGATGGTCAGAGATTAAGACATCTGGTTCTGTTCCTGCAGTGCTCTATTCTCTCTACAGGGGGTGCTAGCGCAGTCTTTCAATCGAGGTGGGCTCCCAGGAATAGTTTCCCTGTGCTGATATTGGGGTTGATGTCTTCATATTTACCAGGAATCTCAATTTATGTAACAGTTGAATCAACAAGCACATGCTGTTCCTACAAGGTAGGAAAGCATTCCCATTCACCAGCCAGTCATCTATGTATGGGTGAACATGCATTGATTGTCTTCCTAGATAAGCTGCCACTACTGCAAGACATTGTGTAAACATTCTTGGCCCAGACTTTATCCCAAAGAGGTGAACTTTGAATGAATGTGTTTTCCCAGTTGCAAACCTGAGAGACTTCCTGTAATGCCGCCTCATCATATGGTGAAAGTATGCATCTTGTAAATGTACTGCTGCCATGTAGCCTCCTTTTCCTTGACGGGTATTACTTCCTGGAGTGTTGTCACCTTGAAGTTCTGCATCTTGGCAAGCCTGTTCAAAAGCCAGGACTCTGGCAATGGTTTTAATGCTAGTTTTCCTTGGCCTGAGGAAGTACGCAGAACATGCTCTTGTGTTTCTTTTTGACAGTGGTGGTACAGTCATTATGAAATTCTTCTCCAGATGTTCTTGCACTTCTTCATTAGTCTGGCCTTCTGTTGTTTGTGGTTAACCAATCTCTTTGACGTACATGGTGTTGGCCTGCTTTCTAGTGCTATGCACTATCCATGTTGATACACCCATTTGTCTGTTGTGATTTCTCAGGATTCTTGTAAGAAATTTGGATTCGGGCCCTTGCAGATGTTGAATATTCTGGGGATAGCCTGATGAAGTCACTTTGATTGTGTACTTCATCGGGTGGTATGGCCCATTCCTCTGGATCTTCCGCTAAAGGAATGATGTGCAGGTGAGCTTTGCTGCCCCTGCAATACCACTTCCAATGTGCTTTTGGGCCAGAGCTAATTGCATTTTTATCTGTGTGAAGAAGTGTCTAACACGCCATTTCTTCTTCTGGGAGTGTTCTCATGAGAAAATATCCCCTTGCGCACAAGGCTGAGCTGTGTCGGCTACCTTTATTTTGTCAAAGACTTTGTTCACATTGGACTGAAACAAATCACAGCTATTTAAGAGATGCTTAATTACAGAGGTTTTTTTTTTACTTCTGGTAGACAGACAGACATGCCTAGATAGCAATATGCCCGCACATTTATCTACTCACTGTATCATCTAAGTTTAAAGAGGATTTTCAGCAGGCATTGGATATGATCCTAACCTCATGGATGGCTACTGCATTTGCTCATGGAGATGTTGCTTGACCGCCTCTTTCATTCCAAGTAGGTGCCCCTACCTTCAGATGAGTGCATTGGAGTTCTCTAAATCGATTTGCATCTGTTCTCTGCATCCTTATTGTCCCATCTACTGATGGTCCTGTAGTTTCATTATTAATATATCTAATGGATGTAGCAACAATAAAAGTAAAGCTCTGCAGGGATGATCGCTGTCTGTATGTCTCCAACTCTTGTGGTAATTCTGTATCCATTGGATTCCATATGCCACAGCCTCACACCTGTGTGTCCTCCTCCTCTGTGTGTATGTGACGATGCTGGACCCCAAGTCTCTGGTTCCTGTATAAAAGGAGTCTCTAGTTCATCTTCCTTAATGTGTGTCTCTATCTCTCTTGACCTTTTTGTCCTATTTATAAGTTATTTGGTATGAGGCCATTTAGGTGCTAAACTCCTTACTATCTACAGTTTCCGTTTTGCGTCTTCCTTTTTAATTCCAATGTCAAGAGTTCCTTCGTTGAACATTTTGTATGTTTTATAGGAGTTATGATGTTTGGCACTGCTCATCTTTAGCCTTACTCTGGTGTCGGTACACTATCAATGCTGAAGATAAAGACTTTTTCACCATATCGTTATCTTTTCATTTTAATCCGTGAGCTGAATCCATTGTCCTTTCAGTCATTGCTGTTTTTTGACATTGAAGGCTTAGCTCTAAGTTTAATGTAGTCCTACAATTTTGTCTCCAAAGTCTTTTGTTAGAGGTGATGGAGCAAGGACTCGTAGAAAGGAGACTTGCTTGGAAGCAATCCTCTCGTTTACCGCCGTAACATCTTATTAATTTCTTATTGTGTGAAACTAACGCACAGCACATAAACACATGAATTAGTGAAGCTTGCATATGTGTTTGCTAACCCTAACTAACTCGAACAAATTACTAAAACCACTCTAACAGGGAAATCTTTACTGCGGATGCGTCAACTGCATCTACGCAATAGGACGTACTAAAGCTTGGAGGGAAATTCTTGTGCGTGAGCAAAAGCAACTAAAATGGAGTCTTGAAGACTCGCGTGCATGGCACCTGCTTAGCTGAAACGAACTTGAGCTATTTTAACAAATGCTAATGGGGGAAAGTATTAATAAGTAAGGTGGGGTAGAGTAGAGACAGGTGTTATACAGTTGAAACCATTTATCTGTGAGAATAACATTTGTCTTTTCTGACTTTATCACTAGTGCGCATTTGGGCCTCTCGTGTATGGCTGAAGTAAGCTAAACCATGTGACAATCGCGCATGACAACTGAATGTCAGCCCGGAAGAATGACGTCTGGGTCAAGAAGAGGACAAGGTTGCAGTATGCCTGAGCCTGAGAACCGACAGTGAAAGATCAAAAAATGAATGAGCCTACATGTTCAAATTAAAACATTTGTTGCAGATGAAATGTGAATGAGGGAGGGAAAATAAAATATGAATAAAAATTAAGTGCATGGGTTTGTTAACAATGGGCTAACTGAAAAAGTGATATGTAAGCATGGTGTGATGATCTTTCCCCCCTTGCCTGACCAATTAGATTTTGTTTTTTTGCGATATTGAAACTTTAGTGGGTGGTACATGAAGAGCAAAAGGTATAACTGAGGCAGCCTTTAGTTAGTAAGATAGATGTCGATGCTGAGATGCTGTTAGCCATGGGTGTTGCCAGAATAGCGAGAGATGTTGATGATGAAACCAAATGCAGAGTCATCAATCCTAATTTAATTAGGTTAGAAAGAAGATTGTGGAAGAATCTCAGGAGGAAGAGAGTGTCAGAGAGGGGTGTGACGCGACCGTCTGTGTTAGAGAGGTCATCTAGCCTATCCTGAACTCTTTTGTCTCCTGACCTATCCCGGGGGACCCTTACCAGTCCTTTGGCCAGGGGGGTGGTCTTCACACCATCCTAGGTAAATATAATTTTGTGCATTTGCAGATGTCCTTTCCTCTCTGTCCTCTCCTTTCTGAGCATACGTCATTGCAAAGGTTTGAAGTATCATGTATGAGGTTTGATTAATTGAAATTTCCTCCCATGAGTGATGGTGACTGTACTGTATTTTTGAAGTGGTGCACATGCAATTAATCTAGATAAAGAATTGAAACTTGAGTCTGTGGTTATTTACTTCAAGGTATAGAAACGTTTAATTTTGTACATTATCACCATCAATTAGTTCAACTAATGGTCCATCGACCAGATGAAAGAGCTTTTTGATCAGTGAGAGGTTAGTTAGGATTGGTGAATAACTAATTTTGATATTGTGATCAGGCACATTAAACTTTGACTCCAGCAGTTTACCCGATTGTGTGTTTATGGGCCCTGGTGAGTATATGGTAGTGGAGTATCTGTTGTTGGTATGCCGCTGGATCAGAGGCATTCTATGCTTAGGCCTTATAGAGGTCCAAACAATCCATTTTGGTTCTGTTTCGGGTATTTCAATGTTTAAGGGAGCTGTGTTTTAGATTCCGAGATATCATCCCTTTGTGCAACCTTTGTAGTCTGTAAGGTGTCTGACTCCAACTTATCAGAAAACCAAAATTCTGCTAAACTCTGTTCTTTCTCTTGGTTCATGGCGTTGTGTGCCCTCCTTTGTTTCTCTTCAATATTTAGAGTCTGGTTAAAGATAGGTGCAGGCGTTGCACGTGTCGGACTAAAGGTCTTTGAAAAGCAGAGATACACATTTGATGACCACTCAAATATGCACATTTTTAGAGCCACTTTTATCACAAACTAAAATTAGTATTTTCTAGACGTGGCCTTCCTGACCGAGACCTGGTGGAACAACTCCTCGGTGACCGACATCGCCATAGCCATCCCGGACGGCTACAAGATCACCCGCAGGGATCGCACCAACAGAATCGGAGGAGGAATAGCCATAGTCCACAAGTCCACCCTCAAGGTCGCCACCCACGCAGACGACACCCTCAACACCGCCGAACACCTGCACTTCCGGATCCACACCGACCCCAACACCACCCTCAGTGGAACACTCGTCTTCAGACCCCCTGGACCCCGGGCTCAGTTCAGCGACTCCATCGCCGACCTCGCCAGCACCCATGCACTTGCCTCCACGGACTGCATCCTCCTCGGGGACCTGAACTTCCACCTCGAGAACAACAACAACGCCAACTCCGCCACCCTGATCAACAACCTCGCCAACCTCGGCCTCAGACAACTCGTCATCGCACCCACGCCGCCGGCCACACGCTGGATCCAGTCTTCTCCACAGGCTCCCACGTCGCCTTCGACCACACCACCGAACTCCACTGGACCTACCTCCGCTGCATCCATTTCACCTTCAAGAAACCAACCATGCAGCACCGCACCCAACAGCTGCCTCACCGCTGCTGGAGCAAAGACACCGAAGACCAGCTGTTCACCTCACCCGCCAAGAACCCACCCACCGACCCCACCAAACCAGAAGCCGCAGCCCGAAAGCTCAGACAGTGGATCGAGGACTGTGCCAACACCCTCGCCCCACTCAAGAAACCCTCCAACAGCCACGCCAACAAGAGACCCACCTGGTTCACCGACGAGCTCCAGACCTCTAAACGCGCATGCCGGAAATTGGAGAAGACATGGCTTCACGAATGCACACCGGACAACCATTCAGCCCCCAAGGACGCCACCCGCAGACACCACTACCTCATCAGATTAGCCAAGAGATCCTCCTTCAAAGACCTCTTGGATAACAACGCACATGACAGCAAAGAGCTCTTCAGCATCGTAAAGGAACTCTCCAACCCCAGCGCCAACGACATCCCGCCCTCACAAGAACTGTGCGAGTCACTAGCCATCTTCTTCCACCGCAAGATTGCTGACATCCACAACAGCTTCAACACCACGACCGCCCCGACTATGCCAGACTCCACCTCCCCTGTGAAAACCACCAGCGCCAACCGCCTGACCTCCTGGTCCAACATCAACGACGACAAGACACGCAAGGTCATGAACTCCATCCACTCAGGATCAATCAATCAATCAATCAATCAAAGCATTTGTATAGCGCGCTACTCACCCGGAGGGTCTCAAGGCGCTTGGGGGGATCCTCTACTGCTCGAACAGCCAGGTCTTGAGTTGCTTCCTGAAGGCGAGGTGGTCTTGGGTCAGGCCGAGGTGGGTGGGGAGGGAGTTCCACGTCTTGGCGGCCAGGTAGGAGAAGGATCTTCCTCACGTTGTGGGTCTTCGGATGCGGGGGACGGCGGCGAGGGCGTGGCTGGTCGATCGAAGCTGGCGGGTGGGAGTGCAGAAGTTCAGGCGGTCGTTGAGGTATCTTGGGCCTTGGTTGTGGAGAGCTTTGTGTGCGTGGGTGAGGAGTCGGAACGTGATTCTCTTGTTGACGGGGACCCAGTGCAGGTTTCTTAGGTGTGCGGAGATGTGGCTGTGTCGGGGGATGTCCAGGATGAGTCGTGCTGAGGCGTTCTGAATACGCTGGAGTCTTTTCTGGAGTTTTGCGGTGGTACCGGCATAGAGGGAGTTGCCGTAGTCCAGTCGGCTGGTGACGAGGGCCTGGGTGACCGTCTTCCTGGTTTCGGTGGGGATCCACCGGAAGATGTTCCGTAGCATGCGTAGGATGTTGAAGCATGATGAGGAGACGGCGTTGACTTGTCTGGTCATCAAGAGGGAGGAGTCCAGGATGAAGCCCAGGTTGCGTGCGTGGTCCTTTGGTTTGGGTGCGCTGCCCAGGGCAGGGGGCCACCAGCAGTCGTCCCAGGCGGAGGGCGAACATCCCAGGATGAGGTCTTCCATCTTATCTGAGTTCAGTTTCAGGCGGCTGTTCATCATCCACTCGGCTACGTCTTTCATCCCTTCGTGTAGGCTGGTTCTGGCGGTGGCGGGGTCGTTGGTGAGGGAGAGGATCAGCTGGGTGTCGTCTGCGTAGGAGAGGATGTTGAGGTTGTGTTGGTGTGCGATGGCCGTGAGGGGGCTCATGTAGATGTTGAACAGCGTGGGTCTGACCCGTGCCCACAACACGTATTCAACAAAGCAGAACCAGCCATCGCACCCCAACTACGGAAGGTCATCAACATCTCCTTTGAAACAGCGACATTCCCGGAAAGCTGGAAGCATGCCGAAATCAACGCCCTCCTCAAGAAGCCCAAAGCGGACCCCAAGGACCTCAAGAACTTCCGGCCCATCTCCCTGCTCCCGTTCCCAGCAAAGGTCATCGAGAAAATCGTCAACATGCAACTGGCCCGCCACCTGGAAGACAACAACAACTTGGAACCGTCCCAGTTCGGATTCAGACGAAACCACAGCACCGAGACAGCCCTCATCTCCGCCACAGACGACATCAGGTGCCAACTAGACAACGTCGAAACATCAGCCCTCATCCTCCTGGACCTGTCAGCCGCCTTCGACACGTTCTGCCATTGCACTCTAAAGACACGACTCCTACAAGCTGGAATCCAAGAGAAGGCTCTTGACTGGACCACGTCCTTCCTCTCCGGCAGAACCCAGAGCGTCTGCCTCCCACCCTTCCGATCCGAAGCCACCAACATCGTCTGTGGCATCCCCCAGGGCTCCTCCCTCAGCCCAACGCTGTTCAATCTCTAAATGGCCCCCCTCGCACAAGTGGCCCGCCATCATGACCTCAACATCATCTCCTACCCTGCGACACCCAGCTCATCCTCTCCCTTACCAAGGACCCACACACTGCCAAAACCAACCTCCACGATGGAATGAAGGCCATCACAGACTGGATGAGGAGCAGACGTCTGCAGCTGAACTCGGACAAGACGGAGGTCCTCATCCTCGGGCCCACCCCCTCAGCCTGGGACGACTCCTGGTTGCCGACCACACTGGGAACAGCACCAACACCCACTGACCATGCACGCAATCTAGGATTCATCCTCGACTCCTCCCTCTCTATGTCTAAGCAGGTCAACGCAGTCTCCTCCTCCTGGTACAACACCCTACGCATGCTCCACTGGATCTACAAGTGGATCCCGACCGAAACAAGAGGAACGGTGACACAGGCCCTCGTCAGCAGCAGACTGGACTACGCCAACGCACTCTATGCAGGAATCCCAGCCAAACACCTGCGATGACTACAATGCATCTAAAACGCCTCCGTCCGACTGATCGTGAACGTCCCCAGCCACAGCCACATAACCCCCTACCTGAGAGACCTAAACTGGCTCCCCGTCGACAAAAGGATCACCTTCAAGCTCCTCACCCACGCACACAAAGCACTCCACAATGCCGGACCAGCCTACCTGAACAGCAGACTCTGCTTCCATACCCCCACCCGCCAGCTCGGCTACGCCAGCCTCGCCCTCGCCACTGTCCCCAGCATCCAACGAACGACCTCCGGTGGCAGATCCTTCTCCTACCTCGCTGCCAAGACCTGGAACACCCTCCCCGCCCACATATGGCAGACCCAAGACCTACTCGCCTTCAGAAGACTCCTCAAGACCGGGCTCTTCGAGCAGTAGCAGCAATCCCTCTCCCCTCAGCGGACCCTCACGGGTAAGTAGCGCTTTACAAGTACTCTGATTGATTGATTATGTCTCGTATACAGAAGATACAAAAACATTTTTTTAAACATAGTGAAACAAATCCCCACAAGGTACACTCTCATAAGGTCATAACTTCCCAGAAATTGTGTTTTCCTTGGAGTTGGTTTTGAGGTTGTATCCTTGGTGGTAAATTACTTTCTTCACTGGTACTTTTTCATGAAGATTCAGCTTCAACTTTTCATTCACACGTGGGCTTCTCTGTAGGTCTTGTCACTTCTGAAACCAATGGAGGAAAAAAAAGAATCTGGAAATGGAGGTAACACTGTGAGTCACTGTTGGCTAACAGTCATCGCCATAGAAGGTGCTTCCAATTGACACCCAAAAAGATAAAATTCAGCATTTCAGACATAACCATAAAACAAAGGAATTTATAAAAGATTCAGCCGAGTGTCCTTCATGGTTATTTTTGTGACACCATCCAGGTCTTTGTGCTTCTTGTAATATTGCCATAGTTTATTGGCTGCATTCTGTGATTTGAGGAGCCGTGCTGCTAACCTCAAATTGTATTTCTCTGGTTGTACTGTGAACAGATGTGCAGCTGGTGGCATCTCCCTCCATCGACATGTTGATAAGGTATGGATTTCATGGGTGTTGAGCTCACTGTTACCTTGAAAAGAATGTCTGTTTTTCTCCTGAGCATTTCCCTGCTTCAATGAAATGTATTAATTAGTCAAAAGTGAGTACTTGTGATTAATAGAAAGTAGATTTACCATAGGTTATTATGTTCTTCAACTTGATAGCAATGTATTGCTTGAATAAAGCCATAGTATTTTATCAAGGTTGTGACTGTGCTGTCTTGCATAATTTGTTATCGATTTCTGATGAGTTTCCTGAAGGTGTCTCGTTAATTGTTGTTCGTCATAAGAACACCATACGCAGATTGAAAATAAGTTTAAGCGCATTATGCCACTTTCTGCTGTTTATTGAGACTTTCTAGACCAGTGAAATGTTATAAAATCCAAGCACAAAGAGAGAAAAATGAAAGAGAAGACATTCATGTCTAGCGCCATGAGACTCCTCGGATGTAATTTGCGCGCGATACTAATGTCCCTGAATTGAATGTCAGGTGGCACAGGTTATACAGAATCAGGTCACTGATTCTAATTGAAGGTTATTGAGGAGGCACTTATCCTTCGCCCCTCTGAACTTATCAGCAGGGCTTTAAATGGGAAGAAAAAACTGGGGGGGTCTCTCAAAGGGGCGTGGCCAGTGTAATTAGGGGTGTGGCTTTAAAACACACTGAAAATCTGTGCTTAGCATAGTGTGCCACCCGACAAACTATGAACTTTGCCTTTTTTTCCCTACTGATGATTGAGGAATCATGAAACACGTGTCTAGGGATACGAATTGAAACTAATAATACAGCACTGGCTATGAACACTTTGAATTGAACTGAGCGAAAAATAATGAACTACATGAACCATCATGCAATAGGTAATTTCGTTGGGGCGTGTCTGGTGCGCTACCACCTCCCTGAAAGTATTAATGTGCCACCCGACTTGCATTTTGGTGTTTCTGTCATTGCATCCAGATATGTGATACAACAAGTGACATCATACCTACAACAAGTAAGGACTATTGGCTTTGTCAATGGTTATTACTTGCATAAGATAAATAAGCTTCATCTAATGCTTGTTACATATAATATTGAAAAAGGTTCCAATTAAAGCCCTGGTGACCCTACCACAATGTTGCTGCTCTTGCGTTTTAGAAAGAGAAGGGAAATCCAGAAGGAAAATGACTCTTTAAGGATCTCCCTCCCCCCATAACGCTCACCTGGCATGATGTCATGCCATAATTTCTCCACTAGTGAGAAGTGAGCAGTGCGGGCAGCGCACATCGACAAGCCTGGTGTCTGGAAAAGGGTCTCTATAGGGCTGTTTTGCGCCCTGGCACTTTTTTCCCGGACTGAAGTGACAGAAAACTGCTGTCACTGCAGTTCGGAAAAAAAACGGCCAGCCTGTGCTAGGGCTCAAAACAGAGCCTGATAGAGACCCGTTTCGAGCCCCCCTTAAAAAAACTGCCGGTGCTCAGACCCCTTGAGACCCGGCACACTTAAAGCCCTGCTTATCAGTACAGCTGGCCTTGAGAGACAATAATTGCAGACATTACTATTATATTAAAAGCAAGTCCTATTGTTCAATTGGTTATGTGGGTGTGAACTATCCCTGAAACTCAAAACAGGTTTTATTTTCTGCGGTGCTAGAGTTAGTATAGTGCCTAGAAGTAACAGAATAGGGGTAGAAATGCGATTCCTCCTGTTCAATCTTTTAGAACACGTTGTTGTTGCCATTTTATCTGTCTTTAATGTGGTTAGAGTTTATATCATGTGCACTAGTCTACGTTTTTGATCTTAGAATATTTAAAATGTGTACCTTGCTTAAAAATGAAAGGAGGTTCCACTATTCCTGTAACAAATCATGGGATTGATCGTTACTTCACACACAAAAATTGCTCAGTGGGGTTATTGCAGTCTAACTGGTTTACTGTCTTGGTTTGACACTTTTACTCAGTCCTTGGGGGCAGATGTATCAAGATTCCATTTTGCGATTTCTAAATAGCGATTTTTAAGGAATCGCTATTTAGAAATCGCAAAATGGGATGTATGTAAAAAAATCGCTATTTTTTTGCGATTTCTTAATCTTCCTTATTTGCGAATTCGCAATTTGCGAATTCGCAATTAAGGAATAATTTCCCGTTCATTCCTATGGGCCAAGAGGCCATAGGAATGATTGTGAAATTAATCTCAATTTGCGATTCGCAATTTGCTAATCGCAAATTGAGAATAATTTCAAGGGTGCAGGGGTGTCTCAAGGACAACCTGCTGCACCCCTGAAATGTACATGTGTGTGCATATGGCGCACATACATGCTCTATGGGCATGTGTGTGCGTCACATGCCACCTTCAAAAATGCCAAATAGTGCATTTTTAAAAGAATTTGCAAATTACAAGTTGGTGTTAATTTGCGATTTCTTAACCAAAATTCGCAATTGAAAAATGCTACATACATAGCATTTAAGGAATCGCAAAATTGCGATTTCTTAAATGCTATGGCAAAATAAGGAATCGCAAGTTTTTGCGATTCCTTAATTTGCGAATTTTTGATGCATGCCAAAATATGCAAATAGACCCTTTGCAATTCGCAAACGGCTTGATACATCTAGGCCTTAGTGCCAGCAGGTCTAGGAAAACGAACTCTGCGGTTCTAGGATAATCTAGAAAATGTATCACTCTGGTGCTATTATTTAAGGGCAGATAAGACATCCTACACTTGGTGAAGTCATCAGAGGAATCAGGGAGAAACCCATATGCAAAGATTCCTGGCAAACTCGTTGAAGGTGCCTTCCTCGTGGATAGGGGATGTGGGATCTGGAAAACAAAGGATTGGTGTTTTGCTTGGTTTTGTGCTCGCTCCAAAGAGATCTGTGGAATGTCTTGTTCAGTGTGCAAATATGCCATCTAAGAATAGGTGATATTTATTTATTTATTTTATTTATAAAGTTTTATATAGCGCGAACATGATACAACTCTCCTTTGCGGTAAACTCGTTTTGTGTAGACAGTGATATTTTTTTCTCCTGGCAAATGGGAAGCTACAATAATACCCATTTTGAGAGATTACTCAATGTCAAATCCCTTACAGCAGTTTTGAGACGACATAACTGTGTCCCTTCCGGCTTGTGTAAGTCGATCACTGTATTTGGGGGTGTCTGCTCAAAAATCGTTACCACTGCCCCCTCTATTTAGGCCTCAAAAGCCTTTGGACCTACAAAAATCATATTTAACTCCTGGTATATGTTATGCTTTTCTTCTTATTCTGAACCCCACTGACTTCTTACATATAGAGTTTCCAAGTGTGCCAGCCTGGGGGGGGGGGCATCTCTGCTCATGGTACGTCAGGACTGGATCTGTGAAAAGTCTGTTCTTTGTCAAGGTCACTTCTCTGTGCAATGTTAAAGCTTTTATCACCATGTAAGTGACAACAGCAACATCGTCCAAATCCCCAACAACTGTGCCCATTGTTTGTGCACCATTCCTAATGTGTACTATGTTGTATATGAGCAAAGGATATAAGTTATGAAAAAAAGATGCCATCATCTCTTGCAGTTTTATTACAAGCCCCACTCTCAGAGGCTGATATATCTGGTAAATGTGAATATTATTGTGAAATATCAGAGGTTTCCCATAAGTTGGAATGTGTATTTCTCTCACAATCTTTCTCCTCTCCCAAGAAAGTCTTTTGCTGAAGTGGAACCAGATATAACTTTTTTAGGTTGACTATGAATACAAATTGAAAACACACTGATTACAGTATGCCCTGGCATTATTGGAATGAATTCCCCTTGATCAGCCAGTTGTCCATATATTGATACACAAATATGGCTTATTGTGTTAGAGAGCTGCTGCCACAGCTAGACATTTTGCAATCTGTTGGAGTTGACTTTATGCCATAAAGTATTATCTTCTTCTGGTACTAACTTCTACGTCACAAGTGCACAAGAATGTGGAAATACAGCTCCTTCAGATTTATTGTCATTAGGCGGTCTACGTGCAGTTGCATCAGTATACCCTCTTGCAATGTTGTTATCTTGAATTTGTGTGTTCTACAGAAGCATGGGCAATTCAAAATGAGCCTTGTTTTGTAATCAGACTGATGTCTTGCCTGTAGGAGCACCTTCTCCATTGTTCCCTCTGTAGGCCTTCCAGTAATTAAGGAAAAGCATTGATCTCATGTTGGTCTGTTTTGAATTCTATTCCATTGTTGGTCAATCTTCACTCTGCAGTATCTGTGGCGGATGGCTGCAAGCACCTACTACCCTGAGGCCACTGCCTCCCAGGAGTATGGGTGATGCCTCAGGAGTCACCCCAACTGGGAGAAACCATGTGCAGAGGTGAAAGACTCTCTCTGACAGATGCTGGTACAGGGGGGTGGGGGTGGACAGGTCTCTTTTACACCGGCCCAGGCTAGTCAAACCCCACTTTGTTTTCATTCTAAAAATGATTTATAGTATAAAACGCAGGCTTGGCTGTTTAATCACAATGAGGCACCAAACACAGGAGCTGCCTTGTACAGGGAAGCTCCTTCCATTGAAACCATTGGTCTCTGCACAGAGTGAGTTCCTTGCTCCTTGTACCTAACCCAGAGTGAAGACCCACAGCAAGAGAAAGACTCAGCCCCACAAACACTCTGGACAGATTCGACCTCAATGTGTCCTCTTTACTACTGCTACCACGTGGCAGGGGTGGCGGAGATTACGGGAACGCTGTTGCCACGGCGTCCTGTTTGGTGGCCATCTTGGGGCTGTGGTTACATATCGTTCCACCATGTGAAACTCCTTCAGCGCCAGGATACCCTCCCAGGTGAGTTGGGTGCTATGCTTTTATGCCTATTCTGAACCGCGCTGACCTCTTACCTGGAGAGTTTCCAAGCGTGCCATCCAGTGGGGGGGTGTTTGCTCATGCTAAGTCAGGCTGGATCTGTGAAAAGTCAAGGTCGGTCTCTGTGCAATGTTACATCGTTTACACCTCTGTAAGTGACAACAGCAACTCCGTCCAAATCCCCAATACCTGTGTCCATCGGCTTGTGCGCGTTCCTGATTTCTACTATTTTGTGTACGAGCATAGGATATTAGATGTGAAAAGATGCCATCATCCCTAATAGTTATATTACACGCCTTCCTCTCAGAAGCTGATGTATTTAGTAAATGTGGATTTTTTTATTTATTTCAGATGTTCCTAAAAGTTGGAAGAAAGTCTTTTGCTGAACTGGAATCAGATGTCACTTTTTTAGGTTGATTATGAATACAAGTTGGAAAACGTACTGATGACATTATTAATACCGTTCTGCCATTGTTGAACTGATCTCCCCTTTACCAGCCGGCTGTCCATATATTGATACTCATATATGGCTTTTTGCCTCAGGGCTGCTGCCGCCACAGTAGATACTTTTCAAACTCTTGGGGCCGACTTTATGCCTAAAGGTGTCATCTTCTTCTGGTACTAACTTCCACGTCACAAGTGAACAAGAATGAGTAACTACACCTCCTTCAGATGTATTGTTGCTAAGCGGTCTACGTGCACTCGCATCAGTAGGACCTCTTGCAATGTTATCTTGAATTTGCATGTTCTACATAAGACGGTTAATTAAAAATGTGCCGTATAATATGTTTTCTCACCCTTTCCCTTCCTTCCTTCCCTTCCCTCCTTCTTTCATATTTATTATATCTCCTTTGATTGACAATTGTACTGTGCGATGTAATTTCTTTCTGACTGTTCATTTATGATTGTTCTTATTCACCTTCATGTAATTTAATGATCCAACTTATCAGTTTTCTGTATGTATCTATGTGTTTTCCTTTGCTAAAATTCAATAAAATGATTTTGAACTAAAAAAATGTGCCGTATTTTGTAATCAGACTTATTTCTTGCCTGTAAGAGTACCTTTCTGTACGCCTTCCAATTTATTTATTTATTTATTTATTTGCTGAGTTTTTTAAAGTGCGAACATGACCCATCCGAGTATCAGAGCGCTGCACATATAGCAGTCAGGTCTTACATACATTGGAAAAATGCAGGAAGGGTAGTGGAAAAAAAGAAAAAGAAGTGTAGGGAGCAATGTAAACAGAAAGAGAGATACATTAAACCACGGTGGCTTGGTAGGTCCATGAGGCAGAAAGAGTCCACATTTAAGTGCTCAAGCAGGTGATTAAGTGTAGCTCGTGGTGGAGACCATTCAACAGGAGCTTTTTTGCTTCTTTTTTGAGGAATGTATAGGCGGCGTTTGGTCTAGTTTCTGGTGGCAGTGCATTCAATATTCTTTGGGCAAGACCAATGAAGGAGTAGTTGTAAGTCTTTCTGTTGAACTTGTATGGCTTCAGCAGTAGGGAGGGAGTTAGAGCCGAGTATGAGGTGTGTTTTATAGAAGAGGCAAACATTTTCATAGCATCAGTAGTATGTTCTCTCATAGAACAACCCATCACCTGCAGCCGAAGGACACTAATTAAGCAATTGGTCAATGCTCCACGGAAGAGAGAAACGAGCAAAGAGAAAGTGAAGCCAACACACGCTGACCAGGCAGGAGTCAGCAAACCAGGGCGACAATGAAGCCTGCGACTAGTAAGGATTGAGTGGGGTTCTATTCACTGTTACTTTAAGCAGAATGCAAGTAATTCTCTGTCTCAGGAGGGTCTTCAAAAGAGTGCTGGGCTCACCTGGTGCAGGAGGCTCAGCGCTGGCTGCAGGGTAGGCGAGTGATCTTAATGAGTCGCCGCGACGGCTGAAGGGGGGTGCGGTCACAGAGCAGCACTGCAGGCAGCGCATGAGTAAAGCCCGGCTCCGCCTCGTGGGCATCATCAGGTACCTGCAAAGCTTACAGACCACCAGGAATGAGGAGTTGCAAGCCTCACATCTTTAAAAGGAAGGGGAACCCAGGGAAGGTCCAGCAGCTGACATGGTTCGGTTACTGCACAATTGTGAAGGGGAGGCCACAGCTGGGGGAGGGGGGGCAGTTATGCACATGCTGGCTGATTGGGCAGGGGAAAGAGATTATAACTGGGCTCCCTGGCTTCCAGATAAACACAGAAAGAAAACATTGTTTTTCCTTTCTGTATTTACTTTTAAAAACAGAAAAGTACAGATAATTTGGCTTCTTCTGAGTGACTCTCCATGCTGAGATGGACTATCAAGCCAATAGCTGTACATATTGGCAACATGGCCAATAGTTTACATATTGGTAGCGTGTAAAGTTACAAAGCTGAATGAGATTTGCTTTAATTACTGCATCTCTCTAAAGGCATTTGTGCCACTATGCAATTCTTTTCATGTGGGTTTATTTTTTGAGGCGGTGTAATGTTTTGGTTTTAAACCCAGGCACTCACAACAATGCACGCCGTTTCACTATTGAACCTGTGCTCACTAATCTGCTCTCAGAATCAGTCCTTGCCTTTTCTTATGTTATTTAGACAAGGGCTCCCTGAGCACCTTAATTTCCAGCTATATGGATGTGCTTACCTACTCTGGGGCCACCTTGGAGTAGGAGATGTGCTACTGCGCGGTTGCTTCTCTATCCATCGCTTGAACTACCTGTACCCGGAAGGGTTTTAGACAGAGCTGGGTACGGTCAGTGTTCTGAGAATGTTGAGGTCTCATCCTCTCGGCTCTTACTTTAAGGTTTGCGCTTAGGTTACAAAGCAGCGGTGCAGCGTGAAGCCTTGAGGCACCCCAGTTAAGGAAGGTGTAGAGGAGTAGTGATTGCACATCTTTACTTTGCACATCTTTGGTCTGATTGATAGTTTATGAACACATGATCTGAATCTTTAATAATAATTCCTTCCTTCTAGCTGTCTCTGTTTCTAGGAGGTGTTGAAAACAGTCAAGTGTTCCTCCCGACTGAATGCCTCATTCAGATCCAGAAGTATCGAAGTGCAGGATATGCACTTGCTGAAGAGTTTATTTACATCATCAATTACTATCGAGTCGAACAAATCTGTGCTGCATCCATTTCTGGAACCAGATAACCTAGTGCCTCGTATTTGATTAATAATTAAATGCTCTATCAGTTCACTATTTTTGTGTTGATTGGTTTTGCCTACTAATTACAGAGATATTACATGACTGAACTAGTTTCGCTTAGTTGTTTTTAGTGACTTTTCTCATTTCCAGGCATTCTATGAAAGTTCCTGTTCCCAGGGAGCGGCTTATGATTCACCTCCATTGTGAGACGATCTCGGCCACTATCGCTTTGGTTAGAGAGGAGGCCCTCAGCATTAGAGGAGGATTTCAAGTTATTAAGCTGAGTCAAGTTCACTTCGTAACAATGCGGCTTTGGCCTTCGGGATTATTTTTAGTTTTTCCAGTTAGTTTTAAGATGTCTGTATTTTGAATAAAGGGTCTTAGATTCCATATCGTTTCAAATGAATAAACAAAGTTTCTTTCTCATTTAGATCCTGGAAGACCCATGCCAAAGACTGATGTGTTTCTTCCTTTTTGGGGGGAAAGGGGAGCAGTTCCATCAAGGGAGGACAGTACAGTGGTCGTATCTCAGTTGATTTCAGTTGCAGCTGCTTTACACAGCCTGGTGAGGAACATCAAAGCCTCCCAGTTCCCATCAGTTCCCGTCTGAGCCTCGAACAGGGCGCTCACACCAATTACAATGCCTCATTGCAGCGTTGTGATTGGCTAAGGGGAGGGAGGCTATGTGCTTCCTGCTTCCTTCTGCTACAGAAGCAGAGCAGATGGCTGGCCAGCAAAAGGTAAGTGGATTTTTTAAATGTGTTTGTCATAAGATGTTGACAATCTGTTCTTGAGCCTCAAGCACCAATGCTGAAACCCACTGCCATGTATGCCGCCTGAAGACCCGGCGTGTTGCAGCCTACTGGCCATGTCAGAGGCATTGAGAGATGCCTGGTAAGAGGTCTTTCCAACTTTGGTTATCTCCTCTGCAATGGCATGAGCCCCCTCTTCTTGTGATCCTCTGCAAGATACTATCTGCATATTGGGTCATATTATCCTTTTGGAACCTGTAAGAATGTGGGTTCAAGTTCAAGTTCAGGAATTTGTATAGCGCACTACTCACCCAGAGCCAGGTTTTTAGCTGTTTTCTGAAGGAGAGGTGGTTCTGTGTAGTACGGAGGTGAGTGGGGAGAAAATTCCAAGTCTTGGGTGAATGTTGTTAACCTATACAGCCTGACTCTGCCAGAGAGAATTAATGGTAGTGTGTCTTAGGGAAGCTATAGGTTTTCAATGCCTCTTAGAAAGATATTTGTGCCTTTCTTAGAAGATTCAATGCCAAAACGATTTCAGCACCGACACCCATATCAATGTCTTTGACATTGAACACTCAACCTTGAGGTCTTTTGGGTGTCAGCGTTGTATCTTCATTCACTCATGATCGAAGTAGGTTTTCAGAGCAGAGTCTGGGGCATTTTCAAACTAAGGGTGATAAACAGTTTTTTTGCACAGTTTCCAAATCTGCTTCATCTCTGGGCACCTCTTATTTTGGATTCAACAAAAAGGTGGTGTACCTCAACATCGATAGTGATCAAATGTCATGTAGTTCTCTTCGATCCCTTGCGTTGCATCATTTGAGTAATGGAAAAATGGAGTTGTGTGGGTGTCACTGAGAATATAGGCCTTCGTATTGTTCACTTATTCTTCCAAAATATTGCTTTTGGGAATTATGCAGACTTGTTTTCCTGCACATGAGACTTTCACTTCAGATATGGTGGTCCAATCGTGTCGCAGGGTTGATGGAAGTAGGATGCAACCCGGCTCTGGTTCACTGATCCGACAAATAGGTGTGGTCCGCTGGAAAAATCAAATTACACACCTTGGATAAATCTTTGCTGAAACATATTAGAAATGCTGAAAAAGTCTGTTGCCAGACTCCCTATCAGAAAGATGGTGAAAACATTCAAATAGTTAGAAATTGGGAATCATTTTAATATGACCTGACCGGGCAAGTTACTGATCTAGAAACGTTATCGCCTTGGTAACATGCAAATCTTTTTTTTTTCTTTCCGACACACTTCCTGCTTCCACAATCAATGGTGGAAAAAGCACCTAAAGATATCATCTGTAGGGTGGGGGGTTCTTGATACAAGTCGTTCTGAACACAATGCTTAACGTGGATTGAAGAATATGTTATTTGGAGTCCATCTACTACATTGTGCAAATCATGTGACTGGAAAAAGATGTGTCCTTGGAACCATCGGGTTGCGTTTGTAATGTCGTAGATCCACATACTGTGCACTCTCCCGCAATATAATGTTGGTTTCAGAAAACAAACGTTACCTTCTTTTTAAAGTATTTTTCTTTTGGTTTCAGGTGTTGCAGACATGCATTCGTAGTACAGTCATTAAAAAATGTCAAAAATATGCTGATCGTATTTTGTGAAGTGGCACCTCAACACCTCCATCACTTACCTTTTTGAACAGGAAGAATAAGTCAGAAGTGACGGTCACTCATCTCTGGCACCAAATGGTGCGAACAAACTGGCCAAGGACAAGTCAACGGTTTATTAAATGAAAAAACAGCATACAAACACAGAGATAAAAACAACAAAGTCACAGACTCGCTCGACACATTGCGTACAGTTGAGCTGATGTAACAAACTGGTTACCAAAGGGGTCTCTGGCCCTCTGGGATGGAGGCACTGATGAAGGCATCTTTGTGGTGGGTCAGAGGAGTCCCCGGAAGTGGCTAGCAAGTGCATCTCTGCTACAGAGAACATTAAGACAGCCCAACCCTATTAAAACTTTAAATTTGTTTCTTATACTGTATTTTATCTTTTTGCAGTTGTACTGATGTTTTACATTGTCTTTATTTACTCAATAAAGCTTTTCAAACTTAAAACTTGAAATTGGTGCAGCGGCCTCCGTTTGTTTCCCTGTACTGTGTATAAAGGGCGCATTTGCTTTCAGGACAGGGTGGCAGTGGCCTGCAGAAGGACGTGTCTGCTTTCAGGACAGGGTGGCAGCTGCCTGCAGATCCAGGTTAAGTTGCTGTCTTCTGTAACGTTTTAAATGGAAACCATTGCTCTTCTCTTTGGTTGCTTCTTGTGGTAGGTCCCCATTTCGCATCCTGTTTGACTGGGGTGTCTACCAAGGACCTACCTCATTTGCTCATACGTCATTGATGCACAGGCAGCCCTGTGAGCATAGGCTCGCCACATGTTGCCCCAGGAGACTGTTCGCCATAATGTCCATCGAAAAGCTCTGGCTCTGAAACAGAGCCTTGGTGTGGTTTGTCTCCAAAAGTAGGCAAAGTTACAGAGGGCAGCGCATGTTCTTACAAATCACACCCTCTGGTGCTAAGAGCTTTCGACCAATCACAAAAGGTATAAACTTAAGAGGTAATAAAGGTTCGCCCACCCTGCAGTAAATGTATAGATGACCAGCTAGCCCGGGTGGACGCGGTCTCCCTGCGAGGGGGCATAGTTCTTTTGTTCCTTCTGGCACTCTCTGGCTTTTCGTAGGCATGCAGGGTGAAAGAAGAAGGCTTGGCCGAAGGGTCAATGGGGGTTTATGCAGTTTTCAACCCAACACGGTGTTCTTCTGTGCATCCTTCCCTTTCTCAAAGAATATGAAGTCCTGTAAAAAAAAACACAGAAATGGTGAGGGGCAAGGTGAGAATGTAGGAGAAATGCAGGCCTAGCTTTCTGTCTCAGCACCGCTCTGCAATCCCATGTACAGGGGCCCCCTCCAGAACAGCATCCCTGTCTCTTTCCTGAGTCACATACTCCCCTGAAAGCACAGTACACTGCTACCACCACATCTGTTCTCTAACTTCACCCCCACTACTCCCAGATAATGTCCTATGGGCACTTGCTCCCACACATCTGTTCCGATTCCTAGTCTGGTCTCCTTCGTACTGCAGCAGCACCCCATCCGCTTCCCGGCTCCAGAGTTTGCAGACCAGCCTCTGCCCTCTCCCTTTGAAACAATGACCCCTGCTGCACACCCAGCACCTCTGCTCTCCTAGGGCAGTAGACACTTCATTACACTGTTCCCTTTTCAGGTCCCTGTGTCCAAGCCAAGCCTCTTGTCTGCTCTACATCCACTCTTCTCCAGACACCTTGCACCCTCAATCTGCTCCCTTTCATCTCTTCATGAACTGCACTGTGACCACAACCCCCAGTGCTGTCCTAGGGATACAAATCCTATTCTGCTGTACCCCACCCAGAACTTCTTTGAAAACACAACTCCAAACTGTGCTGGACACCCTTCATGAACTCCCTGGAAATGGAAACCTGTTCCATTTAAACACCCTCCATGAACCGCCCTGGGACTATTTTCCTACCTCTGTCCTAACCTCCCTTGTCTACTACAGCCGCATCTCTGTTGAACCCACATGCAGAGCGTGTCTACCCAAGATTGCAGGCCCCGCCCCTTCTTTAGGCTCCACCTTTCCCCTGCCAAGTATGCGCTCCAGTACCTGGTAACCCTCCCGCTCTGTTCTAGCGCAATCTCTGCTCTGGTTGGGCTGCAGTCCCTCATCTATTATTATCACACCACTATATGTAAGCTCCTCTGGGAGTGCCAAAGGCCATCGCTGTTCCATTCGCCTCATCTCCCCCAACAAACTCCTCTGAGGTTTCAGATTCTTTCCTCTGCTCGGCTTTGGCTGTTTCTCCTCTCTGCTGTTCCAAATCTCCAGATTTCATGAGCTGCAGCCAGTTTCTACTCTACCTTTCCTTTTTATGGCCAGACTGGAAACCAAAATAACCCTGGCAGAAATGTTCAAACCAGTCGCACGGTGTGGGAGGCGGCAACTACAATGGCGGTGTGGTTGGGCCATGGTAGCCCCCTTACCATGCAGGCTACTGGGGAAAGGCCAGAGTGGCAGAATGTTCATCTGGCTCTGCCCATCTTCTATATGACAGCAGCCCACAATCATACCTCCATGCACTTCCCTGATCTGCCATAGGGCTACAACATTTCATTTGCTTTATTCCACCCATTTTTAGTCCGCTGGTGCCGTATCACCCACCAATCTGCGCGACCCCTTCCCATTCAGTTCCCTTGGAACTATGGTTGTCTTCTCCGTCCTGCAGCCCCCTAAACAATCCATGAACCTAAGCAGCTGTTCAAGGTCTGCATCCTACTTGTAAAGCCCTTTGGACTCAGACTGTCATCCAATTGTTTCACATTTGCCATCTCACACCAGGTCCTGCCCCTCAATGGAAGGCCTGTCTCTCACAGAGAGTGCTATTTTTCACAGGAAATCCCGCCCTTGCCAGGAAGTCCCGCCTCTCATGGTAGACTCACAACCAGAAAGCAAGCGCCCAGCAGTACAGCCTTGATCTTGACATCCAGGTCCATGGGAAACTGGATGCCGAAGTTGTCCGCGTCGGTGAAGGCTTCCTTGACCAGCCCCGACCACTGCTTGCTGATGCGCCCAACACTTCGAGACTCATCGGTTGTCTTCACCTGGAAAAGAAATGCAAAAACAGTAATTTAACACAAGACTCTCAGCAGGATGGGGACCAGTGTGGCTACCATGTCCCCCAAAAGAAGGTGGCATGTTACTTTAGATGTATAAATCATCTGGTATTAGTTAAAGGTAAAAGTGGAAAAAGAGGGCCTTCTCTCAATGCACTGAACAGCCAGGTACATCTTAAGGATTTTGGTGGCCCTGGATGCAAATGCATTTTGGGGGTCCCTGTTGGGAACATATTTGAATTTATGATCCAATTTCAGCTCTTCCAGGTCCTCCGTGGCCGGGGTCCTGAGAGTCCACATGCACCCTCGTCCAAATTCTAAATGTGTATACATCTAATATTCGGGAATAGTGACGTGTGTGAATATTGTAACAGGGCAGCAACTAAATAATATTACTGCCAATAATCTCCGTGACCCCCACTCCCATTTCTCATATGTGAGGTCCCAATTGGATCTTTTTTATGGATGTTGCATGAAACAAACACAGCATTTCCCTGCAAAATGTCTGTTATAGACTAGACTCTCACACTTCAACCACATTACAAATATATGAATGGAAAATATTATCTGTCTGAGAATTATTCAGGGTCATCAGGGAAAGATTCTCTGTATAACAGAGCTGGCTCTATCGGGGCCCCAAAAATGTTGGGGCCACGGGCCAGAGCCCACTTTGCCCATGCCTTGAAACAGCACCCAAAAATCAGCTGTTGAGCTACTGGAAGATTCCATGGTGTGTTCAGGTAGGAAGTTTCACAACACATAGGGGCATATTATTAAGAACAGTGTTAAAAAGTATCACCGGTTTAGCGGCACAAAACTGCTGCTAAAACAGCGATAATGGGCTTGATAATATGCCCTTGAGAATTCCCATAGAAGCCCAGGTTCTGGTGTGAACCTGGGCTTCTATTAGAATTCTCAAGGGCATATTATCAAGCCCATTATCGCTCTTTTAGCAGCAGTTTTCTGCCGCTAAACCGGCGATAATTGTAACGCCCTTCTTGAGAATATGCCCCTTCGTTTACTAAATTCTACTATAGGCCACCACTGGTTGAAGCAGCAACACTACCAAAACAGTTCTGGAAAATGTACTCTTTCATGCAAGCAAAACACACCACAGTGGTGAGAGACCTGCAGACCGAAAGAGAAGATACCCCCAACCCTCTGAGCCATGGTGACCACTTCTTGCTCTTATGTGGTCAAGGTCTTGTCTGCTTGTCTCAGCACCGCACATCTGTGTGCTTAGAAACCCAGGAGTTCTACAGCGCTCTGCCCATCTTCTTCCATTTACGCCCTTTCTGCTTCCTCACAAAGGCAGTGAAGGCAGGACGTGGAGGTTGGGACCAGAGAAATTAAGTTAGTATGACACTTCTAATTGAGCATCACTGACATGAGAAGGTGGACTTTAAAACAGCATACATGAAATATCTTGCCCTGCCTGGGCAATAGTGATGCTTTTAACACAGCGCCTACGGAGAAGGGAATGTTCACCTGGCAAACCTGCCATACTCACTTGTCGCATCTTCATCTGGGTGGGTTTATTGTGTATTTACATATCCACCACTACTGTCGATATGACTCCCTCTCACACCCTACCCACATTTCTCCTCACTTTAGGGAGAAGTTATTTTTTTCTGTTGTTCCCTCCAGCTTGGCATGGCTGCTTGGCCATCATGAGGACCCTCGCTCTCACCACTAGACATCCGTAGACACCCCTTCCCGCGTGCCCACCGTACCTCGAAGTTGACGTCGCCGCAGCAGTTGCAGGCCATGCAGGGGCCCACAATCTTCAGCACTGTTTCCTTGGAGACGGTCTGGATGGAGAACTTGGGTAGACAGGCGTGCCAGTCTTGGATGATGTGACCAATGGTGGTGCCAGGCGGGGACTGGACTTCCAACTGCAATGTGTCAGCACAAAGGTAGCATAAATATAAGCGGCACTGCACAAAGGATCCCACACGCATGTTCCCACAGTCGCAGACTCATCTGCAAAACACTCCTGTGTCTGCGCTTACTGCTGCATGAGCGAGCATGAACCAGAAACACTTGAACTGTGTGGGAGTACACAGTAATAACCGCTGCTCCAATCTGTGTAACAGGAAATGTGTGAGTGCACTATGCCATCAGTTGCTCCAATCTATGTAACATGAACCGTGTGAGTACACTATGCCATCAGCTGCTCCAATCTGTGTAACATGAACTGTGTGTGAGTACACCATGCCATCAGCTGCTCCAATCTGTGTAACATGAACTGTGTGCAAGTACTCTGTGCCATCAGCTGAACCAATCTGTGTAACATGAACCATGTGAATACACTATGCCATCAGCTGTGCCAATCTATGTAACATGAACTGTGTGAGCACACTATGCCATAAGCAGCTCCAATCTGTGTAACATGAACCATGTGAATACACTATGCCATCTACTGCTCCAATCTATGTAACATGAACTGTGTGAGTACACCATGACATCAGCTGCTCCCATCAGTGTAACATGTACTGTGTGAGTACACTATGCCATCAGAAGCTCTAATCTGTGAGACATGAACTATGTGAGTGCACTATGCCATCTGCTGCTCCAATCTATGTAACATGAACTGTGTGAGTACACCATGCCATCAGCTGCTACAATCTTTGTAACATGAACCAATGTGAATACACTATGCCATCAGCTCCGCCAATCTATGTAACATGAACCATGTGAATACACTTTGCCATCTGCTGCTCCAATCTATGTAACATGAACTGTGTGAGTACACCATGCCATCAGCTGCTCCCATCAGTGTAACATGTACTGTGTGAGTACACTGTGCCATCAGAAGCTCTAATCTGTGAGACATAAACCATGTGAGTACACTATGCCATCAGCTGCTCCAATCTGTGAAACATGAATTGTGTGAGTACACCATGCCATCAGCTGCTCCAATCTGTGTAACATGAACTGTGTGTGAGTACACCATACCATCAGCTGCTCCAATCTGTGGAACATGAATTGTGTGAGTACACCATGCCATCAGCTGCTCCAATCTGGGTAACATGAACTGTGTGTGAGTACACCATACCATCAGCTGCTCCAATCTGTGAAACATGAATTGTGGGAGTACACCATGCCATCAGCTGCTCCAATCTGTGTAACATGAACCATGTGAATACACTATGCCATCAGCTGCTCCAAACAGTGTAACATGAACTGTGTGAGTTCACCGTGCTATCAGCTGCTTCAATCTGTGTATTATGAACTGTGTGAGTGCACTATGCCATCTGCTGCTCCAATCTATGTAACATGAACTGTGTGAGTACACCATGACATCAGCTGCTCCCATCAGTGTAACATGTACTGTGTGAGTACACTGTGCCATCAGAAGCTCTAATCTGTGAGACATAAACCATGTGAGTACACTATGCCATCAGCTGCTCCAATCTGTGAAACATGAATTGTGTGAGTACACCATGCCATCAGCTGCTCCAATCTGTGTAACATGAACTGTGTGTGAGTACACCATACCATCAGCTGCTCCAATCTGTGAAACATGAATTGTGTGAGTACACCATGCCATCAGCTGCTCCAATCTGTGTAACATGAACCATGTGAATACACTATGCCATCAGCTGCTCCAAACAGTGTAACATGAACTGTGTGAGTTCACCGTGCTATCAGCTGCTTCAATCTGTGTATTATGAACTGTGTGAGTGCACTATGCCATCTGCTGCTCCAATCTATGTAACATGAACTGTGTGAGTACACTATGCCATCAGCTGCTCCAATCTGTGAAACGTGAATTGTGTGAGTACACCATGCCATCAGCTGCTACAATCTTTGTAACATGAACCAATGTGAATACACTATGCCATCAGCTCCGCCAATCTATGTAACATGAACCATGTGAATACACTTTGCCATCTGCTGCTCCAATCTATGTAACATGAACTGTGTGAGTACACCATGCCATCAGCTGGTCCCATCAGTGTAACATGTACTGTGTGAGTACACTGTGCCATCAGAAGCTCTAATCTGTGAGACATGAACCATGTGAGTACACTATGCCATCTGCTGCTCCAATCTATGTAACATGAACTGTGTGAGTACACCATGCAATCAGCTGCTCCCATCAGTGTAACATGTACTGTGTGAGTACACAGTGCCATCAGAAGCTCTAATCTGTGAGACATAAACCATGTGAGTACACTATGCCATCAGCTGCTCCAATCTGTGAAACATGAATTGTGTGAGTACACCATGCCATCAGCTGCTCCAATCTGTGTAACATGAACTGTGTGTGAGTACACCATACCATCAGCTGCTCCAATCTGTGAAACATGAATTGTGTGAGTACACCATGCCATCAGCTGCTCCAATCTGTGTAACATGAACCATGTGAATACACTATGCCATCAGCTGCTCCAAACAGTGTAACATGAACTGTGTGAGTTCACCGTGCTATCAGCTGCTTCAATCTGTGTATTATGAACTGTGTGAGTGCACTATGCCATCTGCTGCTCCAATCTATGTAACATGAACTGTGTGAGTACACTATGCCATCAGCTGCTCCAATCTGTGTAACATGAACTGTGTGTGAGTACACCATGCCATCAGCTGCTCCAATCTGTGTAACATGAACCATGTGAATACACTATGCCATCAGCTGCTCCAAACTATGTAACATGAAATGTGTGAGTACACTACGCCATCAGCTGCTCCAAACAGTGTAACATGAACTGTGTGAGTTCACTGTGCCATCAGCTGCTTTAATCTGTGTATTATGAACTGTGTGAGTACACCATGCCATCAGATGCTCTAATCTATGTAACATGAAATGTGTGCAAGTACACCATGCCATCAGGCACTCCAATCTGTGAAACGACCCTCAAATGCCATTCCGGGCTTTACCCCTAAGAGCTGCTTGTACTCATTCAAGTATGAGACACTAGCTTCAAGGAGCAAAGCCACTTATCAGCTGCAGGTGTGTCCTCTGGCCGCTGAGGCTGTGTTGCTATTAAAAGAAGCTGTTCTGGACTATACCTAGTAGCGTCTGTTTTACTATTCTTGAATGCATTTCTTTCTTTTGACCAACAGAAAATGACTCCCTCCTCTTAGCTCCTCTGCTAGGAGTGGACTTCTGGGAGCTGTGTACATGTTTTTAGTTGCAGTTTTCTTCCCGCTCTAGCATGAGTTTTCACTGCTGAAGTTGTCGGCATCGACAGCTCGATTGGCATTTCTGCATTTAGTTACAATTCAGGGCTCTCTCTAATACGATTTCTGACTGTACGAGATAATTCTTTATTTCATTGTCCTGACTAAGTGGGGTGGTGTTGATGTCCGTAAGGCAATAAAGTCTATTGAAACACTGGAATGTTGAGAGCTTCATTGAAGACAATTCAGTGGCTCCGGGCTTCTAATGGCTGGTCCAAACCCGGAGCTCCAACATTCCAATGGTTGTCTTCATGTTTCTCCCTTTTTAATTAAGAACATTCTACCTCTGGTGGGAGGAATGGTCCAATAGTCTTATAGCGCTTCTTTTTAGGGCTGTACCAGTTGTTAAAGGACCTCGTCCTTGTTATCAGCCCTCCCCTGCGGCTCGGGCCTTGATCAACCGGTACAGCCCTCGGCTGCGGGCTGTATGGCTATAGTACACTACTATAGTACAGGCCTGATGCTCCAACATTCCAATGTTTGCCTTTCTCCCTCTTTAACTTTGAACATTCTACCATCAGTAGACAGAATATTTTTAATAGCATTCGAGTTAATCTGCCTAAAGCTATACCAGTTGTTAAATTCCCTCGTCATAGGTCTCTGCTGTTTCCCTGCCAGGGGCAGATAGACTTCAGAGGTTATTCCATTGTAGAGCACTGAGAAATTAACTAACTTCTCCTCCCAGCTCCCAAGTTAAAGGGGAAAAAAACTTCATAAAAGTTATACTTTTTTCTCTTGAAACTTTCTGGAAATAAATATGCAAAAACTGAAGTTTTGTTTTCGTAAAATCAAAGTAATTTCACAAAGTCTTTCACCCCACTACTCCTTGCTTAATCAGGTCTGCTTCACATGGTATTTCTAGGAGAAACTGCAAACTCAATTTTATTTTGAATTCGCAGTCAGTCTAAAACTATGTCCCAGAGCAAAAATAAATTACAAATATTAAACTCGAGCTCAACTCCACAATGGTATGCATTTGTCAGGCCAAACACTGGCCAACAGCCATATGACTGAAAGACTCTGGGAAATTAGTATTTTTATGCAATGAAACATGGTTTTAACCCCTCCCATGCTGGTGACGGAACCGCTCCGTCACCAGCCTCGGTCATGCTGTGCTGGTGACGGAGCGGTTCGGTCACGGCTCGGCCGTGACGCCTGGGCGGCGCTGATTTCACGCCTGCGCGGCGCAGTCTATTAAGCGGGCGGGCCGTAATGGAACCGCTCCGTCACAAGCACAGCGCGTCCGAGGCTCGTGACGCAGCGGTTCCGTTACGAGCATGGGAGCGCCGCGAGGCCCCCCAAACCCCAAGCGCTGCGGCGGAATTGCCGCTGCAGCGTAGGGGTTAAAGTCAATTTGAAGATGAAAAAATAAAGCTTACACTGCTTTTAAAAATAACACCTGGAGCATTTCTAATTATGTGAGCACTGGTGTGGTGAAAAACTAAGGTGGTTTGGTGAAGGTGATGGTGACAGCGGGACCCCACACCCGCTGGTGAAGAATTAAGGTGGTTTGGTGAAGGTCATGGTGACGCGAGACCCCACATCCGCTGGTGAAGGAGTAAGGTGGTTTGGTGAAGGTAGCCGTGGTACCCCACAACAGCTGCTGTCATTCGCACTGTGGTATCTGACCTCACATTTAACGTGCACTGACTTTGGAAGGTGTCTCGTCTGGGGCACAAAAAGGTTGCAAAAACTTGAATTTCCATTTACATATATAACATGTATCTGTAAAGCAAACATTCACCCAGAAGGGTATCTTGGAGCTGAATAACAGAGGTCTACTGTTACCCAACTCAATGGTACTCCTTTAATCAACCTCAAAAGGATGAAAGGCTGAGTTAACCCAACAGGAATAGAACCTGTGACCATGAGGTCAAACACAGACCCCTACAGTGCACTCATTAGTACACTAATCCACCAGACCCTGCCGTTCATTTCATGTCTAACATATTGGCATGCTTGTCCACAGTGAGGCTTTTGTTTCATCATGAGTTGACATTGAACATTAAAGAATTTAATTATAGGTTTTAAAAAATGTGACTTGAGCAAACAACTCTGAAAGTGCTGAAACATCTCCAGGTGGAAGGGGTTTCCTTCATGTCGATTTGCAGAACAAACATCCTGCCCGACTAGGTTTATAACTTCAAGGGCGCCATCCAAGTGTGCCTATTGCCAGGTGATGCTACCCCCTATGTCTGGAAAGAACTGCGCCCTAGCGGTACACTACTACACAAGCGCTTGCAGTTCATGAATCGGATCAGCGATATGGCGCTACTACCCCAGGCGAACTGGAGCCAGACTAGACTACACAAGTCCTTGAGTGACCTCCAAGTCATGGCAATCTTAAAGGTACTGCTGCCCACGAGACCCAGGAAATGTTACGCTTCTAAAATTAAGTTGTGCTGTGGCCCAAGCAGGTGATTTGTTACTACTCTTAGATACAAGGTATCCTTTGCCAATCGTTTTCTAGGTCTGTTGTACTCTTAGATACAAGGTATCATTTGCCTATCGCTTAGTAACTCTGCTGTACTCTTAGATACAAGCTATCATTTGCCTATCGTTTTGTAGCTCTGCTGTACTCTTAGATACAAGCTATCATTTGCCTATTGTTTTGTAGCTCTGCTGTACTCTTAAATACAAGGTATCATTTCCCTATCGTTTTGTAGCTCTGTTGCACGCTTAGATACAAGGTATCACTTACCTATTGTTTTACAGCTCTGCTGTGCTCTTAGATACAAAATGTCCTTTGCCTATCGTTTTGTAGGTCTGTTGTGCTTTTAGATACAAGCTATCATTTTCCTATTGTTTTACAGCTCTGTTGTCAAGAGGTGGGCGTACCTCTACTTATAAACAGCAGGAGCAAAGACTACTTACACAAAAACACTGGTTTTGAGCTTGTGACCATTACAGATTCAAAAGCTGTACAATATCCTGTTCTCAATTGGTTCCACCAAGTACTGGAAACAAATATCCCTCTTCAACGACCCTCTAGCCAATTCAAAGGTGTCAGAAGACCCTCCAGGGAGAGTTACCCCACAAGCCCCCTCGTTTCGTGCCATCCTCATTTTATCTTGCTGCTCTGCTTAAAAGTCTGAAGCCTTCCGTCAACTCTTAGATAAGTCTGATGGCTCGCATACAAAAGACAGACACCCGCTGCAGTGCTAGACCAATTTTATAGGTAAGTAGCCCTGTCTTTTGGTACACAAGTCTGATTCACGAGGTGTGCAGAGAGCGCTGAACAGTACCTATTTCCACGCAGGTGAATAAGAGGTAGTAACAATTCAGTGCATTTCTTTACACTGCTTACCCCACCAAGTCAGAGATGGCCAGCACCAATCTGCACCCACCTGGTGAAACACTCAAGACTTTCAAAGTGTACTCGCTTGTCGATCTGAACTGCATCTACCATGATGCCCAGGGGCGACTCTGCTGGGAGGTGAAGCAGTGTGCTCCCACACCAGTTTCTTACCCCACCAAGTCACCCTGCCAGGCATTTGCGTCATATGGTTCTCCTGCGCCATATTTGTTTTTAATATAGTTTCGGATGTTACATTGTCATGTTTCTGGCCCTCCTCAAATGTCACCCTAGAAACACCTACCAGGTGCTTTCTGGAGACCTAAACTCTTTTTTCCCGATTTGCATTATTTCTACTTTGACCAGGACTTTACTAATAATGCCTCATGTGGCGCGTTAAACCTACCCTCTGGCTGGTCTGCGCTTAGGATGCTCAGACAGTGCCTTTTGCTATGTTAACTTTGCTTTATTATGGCACCATACAAATCAATGCCCTGAGGTTTAAAATCTGTACTTCCTCTGCACTACTGATGTCGGGGGCTCCACCACCAGGGGGCCTGTTTCATGCCTTGCAAAACTTTGTAAATGGATCCGAGTGCACACAGCTGGACTCTGTAAGCGCCATGCAACAGCTGTACTAGACTTCTTCCTGTGAGTACCACTGTTGATGCTTTTCCTTTCTAAAGAGTGCTACCGGATCATCTTTTTTTGTGCTATTACCTGCTATAAAATGTACTTTAAAACAACAACGCGATGGATGGAATGCTTCAATCAATCGCAGCCACTGGCAATCTCTTGGGCCGCATCACAGTCCACCGGCATCTTTCACACAATGGGTCAGATGCATCAAAAGGGTTTTGCCCATTCTGTGTCCATGGGAAAATGTGTTCATACATATGGCCCTAAGCCACCTCGGTTTGGACCCAGCCATGTGCAAATTAGTCTTGACCCTGCTCCCCATGGGAACAGTTCAGGCCGAACTGACATGAGGATCTGAATAGCAGTGCGCTGGGCATGCCCAGATGTGGGTAACTGGCTCTCTGTGCCAGAGGAACCGAGCTATAATTGGGTGAAGAGCCCTAACTCTGGCTAAACTAGTTCTAGGTTGGTTGTGTCCTGGTGTACAATGAACTGTAAGCGCAGGCGCTGCTGCAAGACAGGACTGAGGTGCCCGAGCAGAGCTCTGGGTGGCTCTCAGAAGTGCATTCACCAGAGCTGCAGCAGGACAGGACTGAGGTGCACTGGCAGAGTTGAATAGGGTCCACAATTCGGAAAAGAACAGAGGGTGCAAAACAGATGAAGACTGGGGTTCATTGGAAGAGCTGTTTAAAGGCTTTTCATTTGGGCCCACAGTGGGTGCACAGACAGGGCTCGGATCTACTGGAAGAACAGTTTCCAAATGTCAGGCTTTGCACAAATGAGAGGGGTTGGAGGTGCACTGTCAGAGTGCTGTTTAGGTCCAGTATTGAAACAATAGGCGGTGCTGCAGGTCAGGACTGAGGTGAACTGACCGAGCTATATATCTGTCTTATTACTAGAGTAGCTGCGGATGCTGCAGAGCAGGACTGAGGTGTACTCTCATAGCTGTGTATATGTTTCAGCACGTGAACGGAAGGGCATTCAGCAGGACAGGTTTGAGGTGCTCTAAAAAAGTTGTCTACAGGTCAGTTACCTAATTGGTAGTTAGTGCTGCATGACATAGGTGAAATGCACTGGTTGAGCCGTGTTTGTGTGTAGCAGGACAACAATAACAGGTAGGATGTTTGTGGTATTTATGGAGCATGTACCTCGCCAGAAGACCGCGTGATAGGAGGGGTCACTGGTATGTGGACTGTTACTGTATCATGATGCACTGTAGAATTATGTTGTATCATGGTGTATTGTAGCATGGCTGAGAGGCACTGGTTGAACAGTGTGTGGGTGCCAGTACTACAATGGCAGTAGGATGTATGTGGTATGTGTGGAGCACAAACCTCACCAGGAGCCAGCACATAGGGTCAAAGGTAATGACAAGCAAGTGATAGGAAGGGTCACTGGTTTGTGCACGTACTGCATCATAATGCACTGTTGCATCATGGGAAGTGTGGCATGGCTGAGATGCACTGGCTGAGTGGTGTGTGTGTTCCAGTCTTTGAATGATAAGGGTTTACAGACAGGAAATGCCAACGCCTGCACTGGCTGGCAGGAGCACAGAGAACAAGTGCAAGCTCAACCCCTTGCACTGCTGCCTACAGACTGGTAAGGTGCCCACCAACAGTCTCTCTACCCGCAGCAGTAGATGGCACCCGCGCCCCTCCTCACCTCCTGCAGGCAGCATGGGCAGCAGCAGCTGGCGCATTTGAAGGGCCGGATCAGGTGTATGATCTCGACACCAGAGTTGTCGGTGATCTTCATGTTGAAGCGCCGCAGGGAGCCGCAGCAGTTGCGGGTGCAGCAGTCACTCTCCTCCTTGGCGTAGAAGATCTTCTGGCCCAGGCTGTTCCGGATCTCGTACTTGTTTTTGGTTTCAAAGCCAAGGAACGCTGTGGGCAATAAGAAAACACCCATTAATGCTGGCACTGCACCCAATTGCAGCACTGCTCAGAGATCAACCACTGAGGCGGCTTGTCACTCAGCTGACTCTGAGCATAGGATAGATGGGTGTATGGACAGACAGGCAGGCAAAGAGACAGACAGATCACACAAATCAACAAACAGTTGTCAAGGTCATACAAATCCCCCACCCAGGGACCTCTCTCTACACATGTGATGCTCAAAAATACAATGTTTGTATTTTACGATGGGGGTCAACTTTCAGTACACAGGGAAGAACTATCTTCTATATAATTAGACTTTCCTGTTTTCAGTTTCTATGCGCGGTGCATTTAGGGTCTTTTCAGTGTTTGCCAATGCTTTTAAAAATTGTTTTTAAAAAACCAGTAGATGCCAGTGTTTATTCTTTTTTGACTGTAAAAACATCTGGTGCTATAATGTTTAAGAATCAATAGTTTTAACATTAGTAACATTAGGGGGAGAGGATAAGTTTTCGGTATGTCCACAAGCTTTAAGATGGCAATTTACGGCACTGCATCTTAAAGTTTATATATGGTTGCAACCCTATTTACTGAACCCTATAGCAACTGAATTCTGTAGGAAAATCTGAGGAAACAACTCAAAATTCCTTTGTCTTCACAATACTAACTGCATTTTTTTCCACGTTTATGTATTGCTTTTTATTTACTCCTATCTGTAAAACATTTTATACAGGAGTCTGTGATTTAGCTGTTAGTTCACAAGGTGCCACCAAGATTTGACCATAGCCTTAGGTCAATTTATAAATGCTGTTACAAGTATGATGAATAAATCAGATATTGTTAGGCAACTGATTAAACTGTTTTATGGTGCTTTAATAATTAGTATTATTTATGTGGTTGTATCTACTAATTTATCTAAATAAACGCATTTTTCAATTGATTGTACATAATAGGGATGGTGTTTTTCCAGTGCTTACAAAGAAATGTGCCTTTACTTTCTTCCCTCCCTCATCCATTTTATTGTCAATTATTCATACTATATTTCCTGCTCCGAATTACTTTCTTTCAGCTCGTTTGTGCTATTTGCTTTTCAAAGGACTATTTTATTATTTCTCCCACCTCCGTTCCCATTTCATGTTCAAGCTTCTCTCTCCAGCAGTGCAGTCCCACGCCATCTCAAGGATGTGCAATGATGGAGATATGTATACACGCGATTACGATTTGATTGTTGCAGTTAAAACGAGAATGATGGGTATTTAACACACTTTTTGCTGAATGAAGATTTCTACTTAGAACATGATATATATATTATATATATATATATATATATATATATATATATATATATATATATGAGGTACGTGGCGCTCCTAGGCAGCATACAGCATTCAGCCGATCAAACAACTCAGGAACCAGCAAGACCCGTAGTTTGGTGCAAATGTTTTATTTAGTGTTTAGCCCAGCACCAGTCTGCCATGACGCGTTTCGGCTAGAGATAGCCTTGATCACATGACAACGTCACGAGGGCTGATCACCCTTTTAAAGTGCAATATGCCATCACATGGTATTAGAAACAGAAAAAATACTCTCAATGTTTCTAGTCCTCGAAACAAATAATTACGGCATGAATGCCCGTATAATATTACAAAATGTCACACATATTAGCATCACAAATGCATGTTAATACAATATAAGTTATAAAGTTGTGCACAATGTAAAACGTTCACTCTTATTACAGTACAAATTCATGCATGTAAATTTACAGGGCACTGGCAATAATGAACTTTTAAAATACTTATAAAAGTTGAAAGACCTATAAATAGTTATATAAATATTAAAATATAACTAAAATTGTAATTAATTAATAAACACATTTGATCAAGGTATTATGTTTTGAAATCCATAGATCAATTGAGTGCAATAATGCCCCAGTGGGCATGTACCCATGCCAAAGATGTAAACATTGTACTTGTGCAAAATATGCTAATTGTGCAACATAAGTTGATGGCAAGAAAGTGCTACCAAGTGCGTGAAATGTTAAAATTTGAAAGAAAATTATCTATTGGTCATGGAGGGAGAAGGGGATGTCGAATATTTAAACATAATGTACAACCTACAGTTCATAGTCACACAATACTGTACAAAATGCAAAATGCATCAACTCAAAGTAACTCAAGGATTTGGATGGCTGGCTCAATGTGTCCCACTCAGATAATTTCAAAGATAGGTGTGGCAGTCCTCCCCTGTGTTAAGGCCAAGCGGTGCCTTGGTGTCTAAAAGGATTATATAGCGAGTCTCAAGCTTTCTTAAAAGGGACTCCCTATCACCGCCTCTCCTTTGGGGAGGAACACAATCTATCGCGGAATACCTAAGTAGGGATGCATCCTTTCCATGTTTGCTCTCGAAGTGCCTGGCTACTGGGTAAGCTGCATCTGCATGGGTGATCGCACGCAGATGTTGCAGTATGCGCTTATGCACCTGTGGCCTGGTGCTGCCAACATATCTTAGGCCACATGGGCACTCCAAGACATACACAACAAATTCTGATTTACAGTTTAATTTTTGTTGGATCTTAATTGGAAAGGGTGAAAGAGGAGTGGAGACCTCAGTCTTGCTGATGCCATGTTTACACGCTTTACAGCTTGAGCATCTTATAAAGCCTTTACTATCATTGAGCCATGTTCCTGATACCACTTCAGGGCTGCTAGATACAAGACTATCCTTCATTGAGTGTGCTTTGCGATAGGTAACGCTGGGATTGGTACTGATGGCTGATCCGATCACTGGATCACAAGAGACTAAGGACCAATTGTCCTTAATTATTTTATGGATACTTTTGTGTTGTTTGTTGTATGCCATAATCAGTCTTGTCTCACCATCAGTGCCCACAGTGGCGGAGCTAGCCTGTGCACTACCTGAGCCCAGGAGTGCATTTCTATCAATTCTATTAGCCCTGTGGGTAGCATTGTCTATCGTATCTGTTTTGTAGCCACGCTCAACAAATCTGGCCCTACATGCTGATTGTGCCAGCCGGCACTCTTCCTCACTGCTGCAAATTCTTCTGATGCGCAGCATCTCCCCATAAGGGATACTGCGTATCAGATGTGCTGGGTGATGGCTTCCAGCATGCAGCAGTGTATTCCCAGCCGTGGGTTTGCGGTATAATCTGGTATGCAAGCTGTTATCACAAACATATAACTCCACATCCAAAAATACAATGGATACCCTACTCAGAGTGCTCGTGAATTGAATGTTCAAGTTGTTAATATTCAATTCCTCAATGAAAAGGGTCACCTCTGACTCAGATCCATCCCATACAAAAACCAGGTCATCTATATATCTTAACCAAAGTTTAACTTTGGTGTCCATTACGGTAGCAAATTTCTTCTTCAGGACCTGCTCCTCCCAGTACCCCATATGTAGACAGGCGTAACTGGGAGAGAAGCAGGCCCCCATTGCCACCCCCCTGGTCTGTATGAATAACTGATTGGCAAAGAGAAAGATGTTATTTTCAAGACAGATATTGATCATATCTAACAACATTTTAGAATGGTCATGGAAGCATGGATTTCTTTTCTCCAAGAAATGTTGCACGGCCCTTAAACCATCAATATGGAATATGCTTTATACAGCGATGTAACATCCATAGATACAAGGACATAATTAGGGCACCACACGAAGTCTTGGATCTTTCTTAGTAAGTCACTGGTGTCAAGAATGAAGGATGGCAGACCCCTTACATATTCCTGTAAAAAATAGTCGATATATCTGCTCATATTCTCTAATAAGCTGTTGCACGCAGATATTATGGGCCTGCCTGGGGGTTGTTGTACGTTCTTATGTACTTTAGGGATGAAATATATCACCGGTGTGACTGGCTGATCTTTTTTCAGGAACTTGTATTCATCCATTGTGATGAGGCCCTTGCTTCTCCACGCCGATAGTTTGAGGTAAATTTCGTTCCTGGAATTGGATGCCTCTTGCGTGGAAATGCGGCGATAGCACTCTCTATCGTTGAGTTGCTTGAGGGCTTCCTCTAAGTACATTTTGCGTGGCCAAAGGACCACGTTACCCCCCTTATCAGATTGTCTGATCACCAGGTTCTTATTTGCTCTCAGTTTTTTGATAAGAGTGTGGTATTCTTTGTCACTGTGGTCATATCGTTTGGTTTGATTAGCAGTTCTGATTTGAAGTTCCTTGAGTTGAGTGACAACACGGTCATGGAAGATATCTATATTATCTTTGATCATTAAGGGGCAAAATTTCGATTTTAATTTAAAATTTGTTGCACAAGAAATTGGTAGTGGTTCTCCCCCCAGTGCTTCCTGACTTTCAGTGGAGGGGCCAAATTCCTCTTGGTGTAGTTCCAATAGTTCTTGTGTGAGTGCTGCCCCCAACACAATAGTATCTCCATCACTACCAGTTGAGATCGTGGTCGGAGCAGACACTTCACTAATAACGCCAGTGTTGTCATTGGAACTGGTACGTGAAGCAAAGTGTTTCCGTAGCTTCAACTTGCGAACAAACTTAAAAACATTGATTTTTGTAGTCGCATAGTCAAAGTTTTCCTTTGGACTATATGAAAGCCCCAATGAAAGTATTGCAGTTTCTTTTGGAGTTAGGTTCACATCAGAAAGGTTGATGACCGCTTGCGAGTTGGTTTGGGAAACTTCAGCGGTAGCTGGTGTTATTGCTGTTGTGCTACCTATGTTTTGTTCCATTGTTTCCTGGTGCGCTGTTTCCGCGGCTTGCCATTTGCGTTTGCGGCGTTTGTTGCAGAACCGCCTCTCTGCGCGCTTCCTGTTTTTGCGCTGGCGGCGGCTGATTGTGCCCCAGAGCGGAGAGTGAGTTTTCGATCCTGGGTCACCATCTCCATTTCTTGCCCTGGGGTGAACTTGCAAAACCCCAACATCTGCTGGCGTCGCATCTCTGATTCTGATTCACTCTCATATGTTGAACTCTCTCCTGAAACAGAAGATACTTCAATCCGTTGTGTTGGCACAGTTGCATTTTTGTCAGCATTGGCGGTGGGAGCTATATTTAAAAGTTCTTTGCTATGTCGCTGTTTAATTGTATCATAGCGCTTGGCAAACGTGAAGATTCGGCCATTTTCATAGTCCAGCCGATCACGCTGGAATTTGTATGCCTTCCTCTTCTTTATTATATCTTCCTCACGCTTGAGTCTTACTGCCATTTCCTCTCTGTATTTAGTTATTTCGGCAGATGGAGGGAATTTATCAATATCAGCATTGATGGCATCAATCTCCTCAAGTAATTTGACCCTGTCGCTTTCAGCGTATTGTATAAGGATCCCCATCAAGCGTTTGGAATTTTCTAGGTTGCACTGTGCCCAGTCAGCTAACATTTGGGGGTCTGGCTTCTCATACGATGGTGCTAATAGAATGCGCAGACCCCTCGGCACGCGACCCACCTCTAAATAGCCTGCCAGTGATGTATGCTCCCACCACTTCGACTGCTCGCTTTTGCTGCACTTTTCCAGCTTTTTAAACAATTCTTTAATCCCAGAGCTCTGCTCCGGTGCAGCTTTGGAACTGGGTTGGACGACGGACTCCCCAGCCGGGGGGTCCGTAAACATACCCTTCGACGCCTCCATGCGCCCCCTTAACGTGTCTGCGGACATGGTGACAGAGGGCAATATGGGTATACAAGCACACTCAAAAACGCGTCCTACCGGTAGTCCTCGGACAGCGTTTCTGGAACTCCTCACAGGGAAGTAAAGCAGTCCGTATGTCAGCCGCTCCTGGTACTCGCTCCGCAGGCTCAAGATGTCCGGACCAACCGACGCTGGTCTGTAACCTCCGAACCACTTCTGGGCTTTCCTCTAGAACGCGGCCAGCAATTGGATCCGATGAACCCTGGGGCGTGGCAGCTTCTCCGAACACGGAGCTTTTCAAAATTTCCCGACAGGAAGGTCGCTTCTCGCTGCAACTTCGCCCAAAGCCGAGGAGGGGTCTCGCAACAAGCCGGTGAAGCTACCCAGCTGAGATACGAGGTACGTGGCGCTCCTAGGCAGCATACAGCATTCAGCCGATCAAACAACTCAGGAACCAGCAAGACCCGTAGTTTGGTGCAAATGTTTTATTTAGTGTTTAGCCCAGCACCAGTCCGCCATGACGCGTTTCGGCTAGAGATAGCCTTGATCACATGACAACGTCACGAGGGCTGATCACCCTTTTAAAGTGCAATATGCCATCACATGGTATTAGAAACAGAAAAAATACTCTCAATGTTTCTAGTCCTCGATATATATACACCTCGTTAAGCATTTTCCTGGCAGGACCTTGTCTGAGGCAGCGGAACTGACTTTTCTCCCTCTGTTCGTGTCAGCACCTAGCGGTACCCGCTGCGCGGGTCCCGCGTCGCCTGGGAAGCAGTTTTTTAACTTTCTTGAAAGCAGACTGGAACATCTATCATCAAAACCTGCAGGGCTGCGAGCAGGCGGAGGCGCAGGACTACCTGTCCCAGGAGCGCCCGCCCGCCCTCATTGAAGCCACCTGGGCAGCTCTCCCTGCAGGCTCCTCCCTCACTGGTCCGTTGAAAAGGTAGCTGAACTGGGCTACTAGTGGGACACCTCGTTAAGCGTTTTCCTGGCAGCACCTTGTCTGAGGCAGCGGAACTGACCTTTTCTCCCTCTGTTCGTGTCAGCACCTAGCGGTACCCGCTGCGCGGGTCCCGCGTCACCTGGGAAGCAGTTTTTTAACTTTCTTGAAAGCAGACTGGAACATTTATCATCAAAACCTGCAGGGCTGCGAGCAGGCGGAGGCGCAGGACTACCTGTCCCAGGAGCGCCCGCCCGCCCGCCCTCATTGAAGCCACCTGGGCAGCTCTCCCTGCAGGCTCCTCCCTCACTGGTCCGTTGAAAAGGTAGCTGAACTGGGCTGCTAGTGGGACACCTCGTTAAGCGTTTTCCTGGCAGCACCTTGTCTGAGGCAGCGGAACTGACCTTTTCTCCCTCTGTTCGTGTCAGCACCTAGCTGTACCCGCTGCGCGGGTCCCACGTCGCCTGGGAAGCAGTTTTTTAACTTTCTTGAAAGCAGACTGCAACATCTATCATCAAAACCTGCAGGGCTGCTAGCAGGCGGAGGCGCAGGACTACCTGTCCAAGGAGCACCCGCCCGCCCGCCCTCATTGAAGCCATCTGGGCAGCTCTCCCTGCAGGCTCCTCCCTCTCCTTCCTCTTCAGATCATACAAAATAAACAGCTGAGCCCCGCTGCGCGGGAGCGACCGGGAGAAGCCCGGGACAAGGGCGGGACCGTCTGTGGCCGTCAGGGGCCGGCAAGGGCCGGGTCGGGCCACCCCCCCAACATCATGTTTCCAATATTACTTGGTATCTACTTGTAGGTGTTTATTTAGTGTATTACCAGGTCATCATTGTTGCCACATTGCTGGTAGAACTCAGACGTTGATTATTGATTGTGGGTTGTTGTATTGATTGTCTGTTTGTACTTTGTGGATAGTGACAGATTAGTAAGTGCACGGTGTCAATATGCCCCTACGGTCAGGTAAAGAAAGGCGAGTCCAGGTTTCCACTTCCAATGGTACCTTTACAGGTACAATTGATCAGTTTTTTAAACGCACCACCTGCATATTGGAGAAGGAAATAGCACTTGCCGAAAAACGCTTATCACTTGACCTAATCACGGGCAAGAGATCCTCACTTGGTAAAATCAATGAGGCCGTTTCCCCCGTTCCACTTTCCCTATTGAATGAAGGCAGCTCCGATGTTAATGAGGATTTAGTGGTAGTAACTGCATCCACCAGTCAAACACTGGATCCAAAGGGGGCTAGTAAAGATAGTGTACTTGTTACAGAACACGACATCATAGTGGATAGGGATCTATCTACCATGATCCATCTGGTGAGGATACCGGTCTTTCTGACTCCCCCAATCTCACCTTAAGTTCAGAGCGAGCAAACTCATCTATCCTCTCCCAATACCCGCCTACCCATAATCCTGGTAAACGGAAAAGGGTAGACTCGAGCGACTTAGGGGAACATATCAAGGGATTGAGATCTACCTTTATACCCCCCTCTCAGACACCCACCCCTATAGCAGTGGTTCAACCTGAGGAACATAATGCTACTGTAAACATTGTAGAAGGAATACTTCTGGCCAAAATAGAGTTACTGATTAAATCCTTACTCTTACCGTTATTTGAACGGACCAGATTATTAAACACCAAGATGGACTCCCTGGACACGCTAGTAAAAGAGAACATAGCGGCAACAAATAGAATCCACGCCACCCTAGCCTCAAAGGGTACAGCCCCGACAGCCCCGACTCTCCCCAAGAATAATACTGTGATTAATAAGGATGGGGGTAACAGATCGAAAACGGGACCCCCCACCACAAAAGTTCCTCAGCAAAACCCCGTCCCTGTTGTAATGAATAAACAGATAACCGAAAGTATACCACAGCAAAAGGTTGCTGTAGTCTCTACACCGCATCCCCCAGTTAGGAAACTTCCCAATCCTACCAGTCATCTCGACCAAAGTACACGGCCTAGGTTTAAATCTGTACCTAGGAAACATTGTGTGAACCTCCCCCCTGAATCGCTACCATATATCATCATTTTAACTGGCGTGGCTCCCCTAGGGGAAGGTAAGAGAGAAACACACAAAGATCTTCATAATAAGGTAATATAGAGATCCTTAACGTTAGGAGAGTGGACTGGGTAGGTTATAGTAAAAAAGATCTTGAGGGGGATTGTGTGGTAATCAGCTTCAGAGAGTCATGGGTTGCTGAATACATTAGCAGGGAACCTAGATATGGTAGACTTGGGGATGTACAAACTTTATCCCTGCACTATTTCTATCCCACATTAAATTCTAATAGAGCCCAAACACTGCACCCCTACTTTAGAAGGTATAGACCTAGGGATAGACATCATTTTGAAACTCCAATCTACTCATTGTTCCAGCCCCACCTCTCGAACCGGTTTGCACCTTTATCAGGCCTGGAAGGTGTGGATTGACTTAACAATGGCCCTTCGGTACCTGGGCTGACTGGAGCTACAGGGAATTGTTCACTTACTGACCCTATCATTATAATGGATAGGATCGTGCCAGAGCCTAGAAAAGTCCCCCATGGAAGGAATGGTAGGGGGGAAACCTTAAGCGATACTCTTACACCTGAGACCAGTGGGGGGAATGTGGACCAGGGAAGGAATGGTAGGTGGGAAACCATAAGCCATACTTTTACACCCGAGACCAGTGGGGGGAATGTGCATCCAGCTGATATTTTGCCAAAGTTATCTGCTCCTACCCTTAAGATCTTATCCTGGAACATTGCGGGTTTGAAGGGGAAATTGACAGAAGCAGATTGGGGGTCTTTTGTGGATCTACACGATGTAATTATACTACAGGAAAGTTGGACTATTGATGCTATTTATCGGGCTGGCTACCTCAACCATTATAAACCAGCCTGTAAAGGTTTAAAAGGTCGGCCGTCTGGGGGCCTTGTTATTTGGATTAGACAATCCTTAGGCTATAAAATCTCTGACCTTCCTATACTGAGTAATGACATTTTAGCCTTGAAATTAAGTAGTAAAAATAACCAAGATCTTTTCCTGATTAACATATACGTAAGGGGGCGACCTGGTGGGAAGTCTACGAAAACGGCTGATGATTTAGACTCCCTACTGAACATCATTGGCAGAGATAAATGTGTAATGGTGGCCAATTGCTCATTTGAACCTGTCCCCAATTTGGATATTGGGTGTTATGGGGAAACTGATCAAATTTGGAACATTCCCCTCTTAACTATTCCACCTGTTAAAAAAGTAACAGAGGCTGTTATGCAGTGGCTAGGTCTTTGCCTAGAATGGGATCTACGAGCAGCGAATGGGAGGACAAAATCTGACCTGTTGGGAAATGTTACTTTTGATAATTCCCTTTATTCAAGCCGTATATATTACTTCTTAATCAAGATGGAGTTTTGGAACTCACTGGAGGATATGGAAATAGTCACAAGGTCAGAAAGTGATCATAATCCCCTAGTAGTAAACTTAATATTAAAAAGTGAACTACAGACAAATGGAGTAACTAATTTTATTACTGCTGAGGCTGTTCTTACGAACGATTGTAGAAGGGTACGTTGGGCTAGGCTTCTGGATGATCCCACCATTTTAGATAAGGTTTCAAAGGAGGTAATAGCAGCAACAAAACAGATGGCTCCCATATTAGATGAAGGGACGTCACTGGAACAAATCGGGGTGATTCACGAGTCTCTCTTTAAGAAAATTAAAACTTTTTTTATCAAACTAGTAAAAAGAAGGAAAAATGGCCCGGTTCAAACAGGGGCGAAATGGTACGATAAGACTTGCTCTCTTGCCCATAGCACCTTGATAGCCGCTATTAAAACTAGATCCGCTACAGATATTAAGCGAGAAAGGGCAAACTATAAGAAGGTGCTTAAGCAGGCAAAAACAAACTGGGATGAGCAACGTTGGTTAGACTTGTATAAGGCCAGTACATCCACTAATCAACAAAAATTCTGGGAAGTTGTGAAATGGGGAGGGACTGGGGACCAGCAAACTCCTGTTAATTATGTCCCTGCCGAGGAATGGGTTAAGCATTTCTCGGCGCAGTTCAGTAACACAGAACGGATTTCCCCTAACTCTAGGGAGGCTACCAGTGCTCTGACTGCCGTACCCTCATTTGATCAGATTGTTTTCACAGAATTGGAAGCTACAAAAGCTCTAAAATTAGTGCAGAATGGAAAAGCTCCTGGAATGGACTGTGTCCCAGCGGACCTTTTTAAGTATGATCAACTATATTGGGTCCCCTACATAACTAACTTAGCGAATGCCATAGCTAGAGGGGTCAGAATCCCAGACTCGTGGAAAGGGGCGGAGATTCTCCCTGTGCATAAAAAAGGGGATAGGACTGTTGCGGGAAATTATCGCCCCATCAGTCTTATCGATGCCCTGCAGAAGGTAATCGCCAGAATGCTGCTAGGCAGAATCCAACATTGGATGATAGAAACAAACATCCTGTCTCCATTGCAGGCTGGCTTCAGGGCTAATATAAGCACAGTCGACCAAGTACTCAGATTTGCTATGATCTACTGGAAGACTGTGTTTTTAAGAGGAGGTACTATATTCGCAGCATTTGTGGATCTCAAATCTGCGTTTGATTTGGTCCCTAGAGGGAAGATGTGGGCAGCCCTAAGGAGAATGGGTGTTCCAACTGCCCTTCTAGAGCTTACAATCAGGATGCACGAGGAATATTTCGCCAGAGTAAGGTGGGGTCGCCAGAGACAGGTAACAGACTCCTTCCCTGTGACCCGTGGAGTGAGACAGGGCTGTGTCCTGGCCCCCACCCTATTCATACTTTTTATCAACCAGGTGGTCAAGTTTCTCTTAGCTACCCCGACAGATGCACCAACACTGGGTGGGACCAAATTTCTCCTTTTAATTTTCGCTGATAACACCCTAATCCTAGCTAAAACACAGATGGGCCTTCAGTTAGCTATTAATAAGTTTGTGGACTTCTGTAACGAAAATGACCTCGAAATTAATGTTTCTAAGACTAAGTTCATGGTCCTGACAAAGAATAAACCATTGAGGGGCCATGTGACGATGAATGGGTCTAGCCTAGAACAAGTAGAGGTTATGACATACTTCGGAGTTGTAATAGATTATAGGTTACGCTGGAAAGAACAAATAGCGGCACTTAGTCTAAAATTTGCTCGACTATCTGGGTGCCTTGTGAAAGAGCAACGTTGCTCCCTGACCAAAAGAGTTCTACCTGTGCTCAAAATCTATAGCGCCAAAATTAGTACTGCCATACTTTATGGGGCCGACCTGTGGGGGAATGTAGATCTGGCTGTTCTGGACAAGATCCAGAATAAATTCTTTCGTAATTTAGTCAGTCTCCCTCCGTCGACACCATCATTACCATTAATGCTAGACATGGGCTTTCACTCCATTAAACATCATGCCCAATATAGGATGGTGGTGTTATGGAGACGCATCTGGTCTACCCCGGAACTTGTCATGTTTGCCCAAGAGATACAGGATGTAAGAGCACAACAAGGGGCAGGGGACATACCCTGGTTTAAATCTGTCAAGAACACTCTTACTAGAATGGGTCTTCATTTGCTCTGGACCGAGCTGGGAAATCACACCTTCCCGTCGAAGAAAGATTTTAAACTTCTTTTCTGGTCCACGGTTAAAGAAGAATATATTATGCTCTCTGAGAAATCTAACCTGACAGGCATGTTTTTGATCCACAAAGTAGTTCCTCATACAGAGACCTATTGGGACACTATCCTTAAAAGCTTAGACAGGAAACTTTACCATCAGTTTCGTATAGGAACTTTGCCACTAAGGGAATTTACTAGTGGATGGCAGAACTCAGAGTCTATATCTTGTCCCTGTTGCCATGACAGTAAAGAATCCCTAGGGCACTTTCTATTTGTATGTACAGCTTATCGTGAACCGCGCCACAAGTGGCTAAAGCCAATATGTAAAAGACTAAATACCCGGGTGAGCAAGGAAGCATTGTCAATCCTGAGATACAACACAGCCGAATGGCTGTCTTTAGGACTGGCAAAATTCCTTGGGTGGGCCTGGCTAATCAGAATAAGGTGTGTTCGAAGTGTTCCAAGGTGAAAAACTAAAAAGTTGGGTGAAACCCATCCCTCTTGGCCAGTACTTCTGTGATGTTTTTTTATATATACCTGTATTAATTTTATTAAGGACGTCTTTCTATGTACATTTAATTGTTTTTTTAAAGATTGAGATTTATAACAAATTTTTTTTATTGGTTCAAAATTTGTACATTCTTGTTGTGTGCTTTGTGTTCGTATGCTTGTCTTTTATGAAGAAAATTCGAAATAAAGACGTTAAAAACTGAAACTGAACTGATATATATATACACACACACACACATATATAGTGGGTTGCTCCATGCTCAGTTACTACAAGTCAATCTTCTGTTCTTTGCCTTGAGATTTCCAGAAAGAAGTGGGCTAATAACTTTATCTTATCTTTATCTTTACAGTCTAATCTGGGCCGATTCCTGTTCTACCTAGTCATAGCTGAAGGGACTTTGGGGACATTAAATTGCGCTCCTGTATGAAGCAGCAGCAGAGGTAGTAGAGAAGCTTCATCACTCGCAGGATGCCGCGGGTCATTTGCACGTCAGCTCACAACTGGAAGTAAGTTTACTTTATGTTGATGTGGAATTCTGTGCTTATTAAAAGCCAGCATAAGGATAACTAAGAGTTGATTTTTACCAAGCATATGGGTGGATCTTTTTTTTTAAATGCACAGGGACTAGGTCCTGCCAGGCATTTGTGACATATGCACGAGGTAATTTACCATGGTAATCTATGCAGTGTGCACTTGGATTACATTTTCTATTTTAGGGGAGAGCACAGTCAATATGTGTGCAGCAAATGGGGTCACAGAGTTTTGTACAGGAGATGTACCCAAGTGTCAAGTCTTGCATCAGCACCATAAGTTCTGAGCTTCTTTAACCCTTTCCATGCTCATGACGAGCTCAGCTCGTCATGATGCACGGTTGAGCTGTGCTGATGACGAGCTGAGCTCGTCATGATTTATGGACTTTATCAATTTCCAGCATAGGAAGGGAAAACTGCCAGCAGCCATGTGGTTAAGCAAAAGGGCAGTAAAAGTTGTATTTTGGAATCCTTGAGGCCAGGGGCTGCATCTGTGTCTGTTTACAGGCTGAGAAAAAGTCTATACATCTGTTTGTTGCTGAAACTGTTCCTTCTGCTGCACATAGAAGGAATCAGGGAGCAGTGGTTGTTCCGTCATGTTTCTGAACAGGAAAGTCTACAACTTACATGTTATCGCATATGTTTTTAGAGTTAATGCATGCCATTAAAGCAGGGCAGTTGCAACAAAACCAGCTCATGGATGTGGGCACTAAAAATGTTCATTACCCTGCTCTATGAAGGAAATGCAGCTCCTATATTCATGCTTTGTAGACCATCACAATGCAAATCTAAGAACAGGAGCGTTGTGTGCAGTATTCTATGGAAGGACATTGATTCTAGAGGCATCCGTCGGCACAGTCTTTGTTGCCACAATTAGGATACCTGAGCTTTCAGAAAGCAAAGCTCTGTCCTGCGGTTAGTGAAGGGGGCTGGAATCCTGAAGATGCTCCCTGGACTGAAACACTGAATTCAGCTGTGAACCTGCTGCCACTAGGATGCTTGATTCCGTTCCAGGGAAGACATGGCTTGGCAGTTCAGGCTGGACTGTTCCCATGAGGCACAGGGTCAAGGCTGATTTGCATATGGCCATGTCTGAACTGGGGTGGTGTGGAGTGCAAAAAAACGATGGATTTAGGCCCAGATCTCTGTACTGGGTTGAATGTATGACATTGTTCTGCATTCTGTCCATCAATTGTTGTTTTTGCATTTGCCACTATGCAACACACTGCACTGAACAGTGAGATAAACGTCATATGCTCCCAAAAAAGAAGTGGAAGTAGGTGATAGGAATCTAGGGAACTTACAGATGTCCACAATGGCTTATTAAATGGCCCAGCATGGCCCTCATGCAGTACTTAATTTGAGCTGGTGCTTTCTGGTTCTCAGCACTGTCACTTAATTGGTTTCCGTGCTCAGCACACCGCACCTAATTGTCAACACCATACTTTGAACAGTCCACCACATGGTGGTGCTGCTCATCTAATCTAGAGAGGAGCAGAACAACGATTGTTTAGGAATACCACATACAATAAAATTGCTAATTCCTGCCTCACCAGCTATTCCTTTAGCTTTGGTGACCTGATACTTGTATATATGTAAATAGGATGTCATTTAGTATTAACAGTTCCTATATATGTAAATAGGATGTTATTTAGTATTAATAGTTCCCTATGTTTTATGGGATTGGCCTATATCTTCTGAACACCTCAGAATGTCCTTTTAAGGTGTAATTTAACTTTGTTCTCTGGTTTGGGTACGCTTTCTAATGATACTTGTGTGTCGCACTCGATATTGGCCCCCGTGTCTTTCACCCTAGACTACTTCCCCTCCGGTTCTATTTCAAACCGGATTAGGCCTCATCGTATTTGGTATATTTTTGAATGCGAGCGCGAGAGCACATCGCTTGCACGCTCATACCTTGTGCCACCATCACGACTCGGGTTCATTCCCGATCCCACACCGTCTCGCCAACACTCCGTCTCGGCACAACGAAGACTGATTCGACATGTTTGGGCAGCTTCTTTGGCCCCCTCATCTCACATAGCTGCGCTCGAGGTGGGCTGGGTTACATTAGAGGAATTCACCTTTGGAGCAATTCTCGATGCTCGTTCGTTTGAGAAGAACGGGCTTGATCAGTTTATATACGAACAGCTTCTTATCTTGCTTCGATATTTAAAAAAATGTGATGCCAGAAACCTTCGCGGGAGTGTACTCAACAACTTCCCAAAGTTTCATGGCGATCGGATGAATGGTGTAGTAATGCATAAAGGACAAATAGACAGACAGACAGACATTAATTTTTATATAGATAGATTTCCATTAACCATCAATCCACCGAGTGTGAGCAAGCAGACACTTTGTGGGACTCTGTGGGTAGGTTAGGAGGCACTATACCCTACCTTCTTTCAATCAGTCCTCATGCCAGACATCTCCACAGAGTAAGATCCATGTGCTGCATGTAGTTCACCCTTATGAGTGAGAGGTGTGAGTGCACAGGAGGAATGCGTATGAGGCTTGACTGTGTGAATGCACCCCAACAATTGCCATCTCTTACTGGGGATAAAAGAAACTCACCTTCTACGAGTTCCACCTTCTGGTGAATTAAAATCTGATCGATCTGAAGAAAAATGAGACAAAGAAACATTTAATTACAGACACAGGAGTGGCAGTGCAACAGCCAACGCCAGAAAACAGGAGCTGGGTATCTCGAGATCCCAGCAAATTTGGTTTCGGCTTGACTCATAGCATCTCTCTCGAAGCCGCAAAACATTACACCCCCACCCACCATTTGCATCTCTCTACAGAGGTCTCTCCCCTCGCTCTCCTTTATCTTGCCCGCTCTTTGTTCACTCCTTCTAAGCTCATGATGGCTTCTTCTTGCAGTGGTTGTCTTCTCCAAAGTGGCTCTTTCTTGTCAAACAGAAGTTTAACTATTTGCCTCCTCATAGCAATGACGCCCCATCCTGTCTCTCCTCTCTCTCACAGATGTGGTGACATATTTTAGAAATACACTGACTCGGGTGGTTGTCATCCTACACATTACGAACCCTCTTCCAGGCCAGGGTTGCAAAGGCTGCTCCACCATGTAACAGGAAAGGTGAGGACTGCAGTTCTTGCATCTTCAGAGTGATGCATTTCCAGAGAAGACTCGAGCAGTTGTCTCATCTTAAACAAGAAGAATATTCTTGCAGGTCAGGGCTACAGAGGCTTCTCCACCAAGTAATGTTATCGAACATGGACGGTGAGGACTGCAGGTCTTTGTCGGATGCATTTCTTGAGAAGTGAGAGTGGCGGTCCCATCCTAGACCTGAATGACCGTCCTCATGCCAGGGCTGTAGAATCCTTATAACAAATGAGGCCAGGTATTGGGGTGTGGGCTACATGCATGTACCTGGAGTTCATGAATTCATAAAAAGTTAACAAAACCCAGTGCTATGCCCACCTGCCGCTGCCATGTTGAGGCCACCGGCAGAAATTAAGGCTAGCTCTTCAATCATGTTTTGTACAGGTCAATATCCTGTGCAGTTTAAAAAGAGGCCGGTGCTACATCATAGCTTGCTTAGCACTGATGCTCAGAGCACCTCGGTGTAGTGAGTGTAATGTAATTTAGCAGAAAGGGATTCGTTTATTTCATTAGGGGCAGAAGGAAAGTCCAGCTCTGCCGAGCTACACCATCCACAGCGGTCATAAATCTGGATATTCTAGCACTGGGTCCCCTGTCCCTTCTCAGGGTCGTAGTTATCATTAGTGCAGAAGGTGCAGTGGGACCCACACTTCTCTTGCTGGCCCCACATGCCTCCCACTGGCACCACACGCCACCCCTCTGACACGCTACACAAGAACCCTCTCTCTGGCTGTCCACACTCCTCCCTATGCCACCCTCTGCCCCAACATTCTGCCCTCTGATTCCACTCCCCTTCCGCTATCCCCCACAATCCTCCCTTTGCCCAGGCTGGCTCTGTTGGGCCCTCACATTCCTCACACCTGCCCCCACACTCCCCAGTGTGTCTTTTGTCACACTACTACCTCTTACCCCATACTCCTCCCTCTGCTCCCGCACGCCCCTCCCCTGCCAACCGCACTCTTCCTTCTGACTCCCACACTCCTCCCACCATCGCACGACAACCCACCCTTTGGCTGTCAACTCACCTCTCATTGCCCCATACTCCTCAAACAGCCCCCGAAAAACTATCCTTTGCATTCCAATGCACCTCTCATTGCCCCATACTCCTCCCACCATCCCCCGACAACCCACCCTTTGTCATCCAACATACCTCTCATTGCCCTCCATACTCCTCAAACACGCCCGACAACCTATCCTTTGTCATCCAACACACCTCATTGCCCCCCACACTCCTCAAACAACCCCCAACAATCCATCCTTTGTCATTCAACACACCTCTCATTGCCCCCTCACACTCCAACCACCACAACAACCTATCCTTTGGCGTCCAACAGCCCGGCACTGACCCATCCACACACCTCCCTCTGCCCCCATTCACTGATCGCCCTCCACATCACTCTCCTCTTCCCCATGCCCCCAGAGGGAAGCGACACATACTGCACCTGTGTGAGGTACTCCAGCCCTGGGGGGACTCCGCTGGTGACTGGAACGTAGGGCGTGATGGTGCCATGCGGATCCTGTCCTGGGGGGCGCTGTGGCGAGACCCCTGGCTCTGGAATTGGGTGCACCTGGGGAGGAGCCTGGGGTGACATGCCGACCCCGGGACCTGGGTTGTACATGTTGAACCCCGGCGTGGGTGGCGGCTGTGCAGGATCCGGTACAGGATAGGGCTGCTGCTTCACAGGGTAGGGCGGCATTGGGTACGCCTCGGGCTGTGGAACCGGGTAGCCAGGCTGAGGGGCATGGTAGCCAGGCTGAGGAGCAGGGTAACCAGGCTGAGGAGCCGGGTAACCTGGCTGTGGTACTGGATAGCCAGGCTGGGGCACAGGGTATCCTGGCTGCGGGGGGCCATAGCCAGGCTGGGGGCCCGGGTAATCTGAAAATAAAACAAAAACAAGGGTTTTGTCAATTGATTTTTTTTTTACTCTTATTCAAAAAGGAAGGAATTAAACTTCTGCAACAGAACATGGCGCTGGACGGTGTGATTCTTACCCAGTAACATCATACCTGCCAAATTGCGCATTTTCTTCATGGAGTGACTGTACAGGCAGAAGGGGCGGAGGCTTGACAAAGGGGCGGGGCCACATTGAGTGGGGCTTTTAACCCCTGCTCTGCCTTAATAGCCAATGCTATCCTCACCCAAACTAGTAAGGAACCCATCTGGCCACACGTCACATACCTTGAGTAGATTCTGATTTGAGCTCAGCTGTGAGAAGCCGTCACACCTGGACTGGAAACCTCTTCTGTGCCAGGGTTTCCAGCTCACCGTCTGAGTGTGCCTCTTCACTGTGACCGGGAACATAATTATTCTCGGGCACCGAAAGAAAAAGTAGCCCACATTTGTGGATAATGCCTTTCATGAAACATTGCTTAGTATTGGGAGTAATTTTGGGAGAAATCTCTAAACTGGTCGGGTCAGTAGCATTGGCCAAGACTAGACACACAACTAGACACACTATTATTCCACTGCAGCTCACCCATAGGTCTCCTCACCTGATGTTCGGCCATATACATTTCTCTACTTTGGGTGCCTGAATGTGTCAGTCACCCATTGGTGCCTTAGTCTGTGCTCCACACCCACCCCTCCCAAAGACCCCTGTATTATATCAGGTCATGACTCAGAGAACCATGTGCATCCTGTGTGTCTGGAGGCTTCTGTGCACTCTCAGGGGACCAGGCGTCTTCCTCTTTTGATTGTCACTCAGGAGCCTCTCTGCAAGCGATGTCTTTGGGGATTGCATACAGCTTCATGCTTGGTGCATTTGTATTGTGGGTACACACTTGATTCGAATCTGGAAAAGCTGCAGGAATTCACTCCACATGCCTTTCTTCCTCTTTGTCTCTGTACCCCTCTCTCGTTCTCCCTATCACATTTTCCCCCTCTCTCTCTAGTTCTTCTTTTTCTCTCATACTCTACTGCTTTTCCTCTCCATGGTGTCTCTCATTCTACACATGTGCTTTGCCTCTCACATTTCCCCTCTCTCTTTTCCTAACTTTTTCTCTGTCTACAAATCCCCCTCTTTCTCCCACTCCTGTCTCCCCTGTGGGCTCTTTCTTCAGTTATTTGTATATCTCTCATGCCCTTATTTCTTTGTCAATGTGTAACTCTCCTTGAAGTTTTAATTCATCTCTCTGTCTTGCAAACGTTCCCTTTTTCTTATGTTTTGCTCTCTCCTGTCAGCCCCTGAAGCCCCTCTGCTCCTTGAATTTCTTTTTTACTATATCTACTTTTATATTTGTATGTGTCCCCTATATTGCTTTGCTGCAGACAGTAATGGAAAGTCCTGCTGTGCCAGGAGGCAGCGTTTAAACCAAAGGAGAATCCACAGGTGGAATTCCCTTTACCATTCCAGCCCTTTAATGAAGGAAATTCCACTGGTGGATTGTAATCTACATTTAGCCCTACCTCCTGGAATGCCAACAACATCTAAACTAAGATCTAGACTAAGGGGGAGAGTTAGGATAGTTAGTGCATTTCAGGTTTAACCACCCTTCCTTTCTTCTCATAGTCCTGAACATGTTTGATACCCTCTTCTGCCTTCTTCTCCTCTCCTTCATTTTCTTCGCCATTCACTTTTTTTGTAGTTTTATATAGAGCAAGCTCTACCCGAAGGTATTGGAGCTCTTTACATAGATACAATCTTGTTTTTAGTTATGGAGAGATTAGGCAATTTGCATACAATCACAGGATGTTGAGCTAACGCGCAGACTCTAACCTGGTTCCCAAGTTCCAAAGCCAGCAGCTTTGGCTGTTAGACCACATCCTCCACCACTTTCCTGTCTCCCTCTTCTGCACTTTCACTTTCCAGCTTTCTCTCCATCGTTAACAATGTTTGCCCCTCTCTCCACTGTCTTCCATCACTTCTCCCCAATCTCTTCCCCCTCAGTCCCTCCATCTGTCTGCATCTCTAGCACTCTTGCCCTCCCTCCTCTAGGTTTCCTTTCTTACTCACTTGATTTCCTTTTCCTCTTCCCATATTTTTGTCATTCTTCTCCACTCTGCTGTCTCACTTTTCCTTTTGCGTCTCTACACATTGCTCTCCTCTCTCAATCCATTTTGTTACTGTCCTGCTATGTCTATTCTCTCTTCCCCTTGTAATTGTGGCCCGAGTGAATGTTTTACACAGTAATGTTTAAAAAAAAATATTGTTTGTGATGTCAAAAATTGTTTTCCATTTGCTCATTCAGGTTGTTTGCATTATTTTTTATTTTCGTTCAGTGGGGAACAGGAGTCCCCTCACAGCTTTTAACCCGTTTGGAGGCGTTTCCTTGCGCAGGTGGGGCCATGTCGGCCAATGGACGTGCGCAGCACTACGAAGGTATTGCTCGTGACGGCCATTGGCCGACGGCAGCAGGGAAGGGGTTAAGATGACAAGGTGGCAGTGGGCACCTGTGGCTCGTTTGTCTACTGCAAGAGACAAAGGTAGAGCCACCTCACATTATCTGTCTCCCTGCACAGCCCTTTTCGCCCCACCCCCAGGTAACATTAGTGCTAGCTGTGATGCTCTAAGAGAGCACAGCCATTCCCAGTGGCCTCAGTGTCACACTGGGAGACTCAGGACAGGAGGAGGCCCACCACATGCTGTGCCGGCTCAGAGTGGGTCATTGTGTACTGCACAAGAGAATGAGCCGGCCCTTCTCTGTACTTGGTTATAATGAGCTCCGATCTTCGTTCTAAGGTTACAGCAACTCTAAAGATCAAGCGACAGCAGGCAAGCTGGCCCAGGAAAATGTGGTTTTATCTACAGCTGAAAAACTAGCCCACCAGCTGGCCGTTGCCTCAGGCCCTCGGGCAACGGCCGATTGCCCGCTTCCAATCTGCCGCTGCTATGTGTACCATTTGATGGTACATGAAACCGCGAGTCACACTCGACACGGAGTGCGACGACAGGCCTGCAACATCTACCATAGATACACAGTACTCTCAGCGTGTAAATAAATGCAGCGGACTACTCTGAGTGCATACACAAATGCAGCGGACTACTCTGAGTGCATACACAAATGCATGCAGCGGACTACTCTGAGTGCATACACAAATGCATGCAGCGGACTACTCTGAGTGCATACACAAATATAGTATAGTACACAGAGCGCATATGCAATACAGGAGACTACGCTGAGCACATACACAAATGCAGTGCACTACTCTGAGTACATACATAAATAGCACAATACTGTGAGCGCATACACAAACGCAGCACACTACTCTGATCGCGTTGTACGACGCCACAACACAGGTAAAGACTGTATGCCTTTACCTCACATTTTTTACCACAGATGTTTTTACTCTGAACATGCTTTTAGAATGCATGCCATTACCACGCATTGGGGCCGATTCACAGAACTAATCTGAGACAAAATCCTAAACTTACTACTTTTGGTATTCACAGAAGGCATTTAGTAGTAGTAAAGTTAGCATTTTGTCTTAAATTAGTATTTTGTCTTAAATTAGGATTTTGTCTTAAGACCAAAACTCAAGACAAAATCCTAACTTAAGACAAAATACTAATTTAAGATAAAATACTTCACTATTGTGAGATGGCTGACCACCATTTCAGAACACAAAAAGCAAACCAAAAAAAATATGATGCATAAAGCCACGCAAAACAAAAGGAGCAAATGAACCAGAAGAAGTTTAGCGCTGAGTCTCGTTAAAATAATTTTTAAAAATGGAGTGGAAGCAATATCAAACTTGAAACTAAGCAGTCCAGTAGTAGTGTAAAGTGCTTGAAAAAATGAATTATGATAAAATACTTACAATTATTTGAGAAACATCAACGAAGCAGGAGAGGGTGGAAAGGGACAGGGAGCACTGGATGAGCAGGGGAGGGCCACCAGGTGGTGGTGAAAATACAGAGAAGGAGTAGAAAGAAACACACCCCTATACCGTACTAAAATGAAATAAAAAAATAGTTCCCTGATGTCAACTGTGAAAAGACACAACTTATTAAATTAAAAAGATGGTACAGAATAAATGCTCCAGGTGCAGGACAAACACAAGAATAGGAGGGAAAGCCAATGAGCATCTGAGATAGGCAATAAATCTATCCAATCATGACCCAAAGCCCGTTCTACGCATTATTATACTGCAGACAATGGGTCTTCTACAACAAAGCTAAAGCGGTCTCCAGACTAGACCTAAAAAAAAGTTACTTCCCTATTACAATTGTTCAGCAGTTTGGGAAAACTCTTAAGTCACCTGATGTTGGGCCTAAAATGTCCCCTGCATGATGGACAGCTATAACCAGTGCTTAATTTATGCACAGATTTATGATAGTCTACCACATGGTGGTGCTGTCAGATTCTTTGTTATTTTTTCTTTTTTTAAATAATAGATGAACAAAGTGTTCAACAATTAAATCAATATACAATTACAAAAACAGTAATGCCAAGGGTGCTCAGGTCATTCTTACAGCTTTGGGTCACCTAGTGCAGCCCGAATTGTCACATTTGTAGGACTGTAATGGTAAACAGATGTTGTCTGCACTGGTATTTGGCACCTCTGGCAGGAACAGTGGGTGGTGCAAACGGCAGTGGCTGCCTGAGAAATATCTTGGCTGAGGAACTTATTATTTTACAGAATTAACCACTGGTCAGGACCCCTGCCCTATGTGCTAAATGCAAGTATCTGGTATCATGTAAGGCAAGTATCTGGTATTGTTTCCACATTTTTGGCCCCAGTCTCACACTATCCTACTATGCAAAGGCATAGGTAGGTCTGCCCTTGAGTTAATAGCGTCTCGTACATCTCCTGGACCTAGAGGAACACACCAAGTGGACCCTCCGCAGAGACATGAGGACTACTGTCCTCATCATGGGTTCAACAAGAAGAGAGAAGACCCCACATGTTCCAGGGAACAGGGTACTACGGACACAAAGTCAAAGAAATATCCCTGGAAAAGTTAGTTCATTCACTCACACTTAGAGATGTTGAAAATGTATAATCAGTGGTCACAAACTAATTTATACCGTTCACAGACTTTTTATTTAAAAAAAACATGTAGATAAAAAAGAGAATTCATTACATATTCAGTTTCACAATACATATAAAATCAAAAACATATCACTTTGTGCAATAGATAAAAACAATTAAAAAAATTATTCAGTAATGTACACAGATAAAGCAGAGAAAAAGAATCCACATTCTAAAGTGTCAACACAATCCGATCAAAGTTAATCACCATATTATCTAAGGCAAAACTTATACAACCTATAATCAACAGAAAAAGCCCCACTGTCAAAATAACACCTACATATATTTCGGATTTCGAGATTCAAATGCCCTTAAAATATTTCAAATACAAATCCCATATTACAATATGCCTAACATTAGGCATATTGTAATATGGGATTTGTCTTTTTCTCTGCTTTATCTGTGTACATTACTGAATAATTTTTTTAATTGTTTTTATCTATTGCACAAAGTGATATATTTTTGATTTTATATGTATTGTGAAACTGAATATGTAATGAATTCTCTTTTTTATCTACATGTTTTTTTTAAATAAAAAGTCTGTGAATGGTATAAATTAGTTTGTGACCACTGATTATACATTTTCAACATCTCTAAGTGTGAGTGAATGAACTAACGTTTCCGGGATATTTCTTTGACTTTGTTCTCATCATGGGTTCACACATGTACTGCTGTGGTGGCAGGTGGTATACTATGACAAAGAGGAGTAACTTTTGTAATTCTGTGTAGCATAATCACTTGAAATAACTAACAATTCTGCAAGATTACGCCTGGATTACACAAGAAGAGTAGTTTTGCAAATAGCACTACTTCTTAGCCCCAAAATGCCCTCTCGCTTTCAAAATGGACGAGACTATGCATTTTGCTCTCAGAAATAGCGCTAAATTTAACAGCTAGCTGATGAACGTGCTTGCTAAATGTGCTCTTGGGGTAATATTTCCCCCCAACTTACTGCCAGCAGTTAGCATTGGTATTTTACAGCAATATGCACCCTTGTGTCCAAAATGGATGCAAGGATGTATTTTGTGCCAAGAAACAGCGCTAAATGCAGCAGAACACGAATAGCGAGCGACCACTAAAGCTCACTAAATATGCTCTCGCTGTAGGACTTTTCCCCCAAATTACTCCTTATTATGAGAGCATGAGTAAATGCGTAATTATGGGTCATTCCAAGTTAAAAGGTAACATAGAATTACCTAAATTATTCCGTTTACTCCGCCGCAATTGAAATTCTGCACAGGCCTACTTTTTACTCAAGTCGCATGAAAAGGAGCCTACAAGCACAAATGAAAGGGAGCAGCCAATGGCAGAAGCTGCCACTCCTGCCACCACCCTCTGAAAACTTACTACACACCATGCAGCCCCACCTGAGCAGGTGCTTTGTTCTGTGCATTTTAGGAGAACCCGCCCGCCCACGGGAGGCTCATCAGAGGTGAAAGACTATGGGAAATATGCATAAACACATTTTCCCTTAGTCACAGAATGGGCAAAACCCTTTGATACATCTGGCCCTATATTGGCTATTTATCCCTAAGGAATGACTGTGTGCAAAGAACGAGGAGGGGGTGCTGTACTCGATATAGAGACTAGGCCATCAGTGCCCCAAAAGAGAGGAGGGAGAAAGGGAGGAATGCCTAAGAGGTGTGTCACCTTGAAGCATATGGGTCGTGCACTCAAGTTTTGTGTTTTTAACACACTATTGCAGCATGCAGCGTTATTCCTTTAGGTACAAAAGCAGTAATAAAACTTTAAATACAACTTTAAATATCAATGTAGTATCATCTTGGAACATGTATGCATTTTCTATGTAGTTATGGATCTATATATTCATAATTTTACTCCTACTGTAGAAGAAAAAAATGTAAGACTTGACTCGCTCAAATGCACTACTCTAAGCCTATACCTCTCTCAATATATCCTCTTCCTCCACTCTCCAACTCATTGCAGACCCCATTCTACTACTATGATCCCCAAAATAACCCTTTCTAGACTCTTCCCTCCTCTATCCCTCCTTGGCTCACCCCAGAACCTCATTTTACCACTATGGGGTGGAGGTGCCAGCTGTACAAGATGTCGAAGCCAAGCAGCGGATGACATTCATATGTTTTCTACATGCCCTCTGTTGAAGGAGTTTTGGGACAATGTGGGTAAGACCTTGACCGACCCATTGGGAGGTAAGCCCTGCTTTAATCCTTTATGGCACTGTACAACCTTTGGAGGGTGAGGCAGACTTTATGGGTGAGGAGAGTAAACGTGTGTTTTATTTAATTCTCTTAGCAAGACGATAAATTTGCAAGAACTGGCGCCAGGCAGACCCCCCAACTTGGAGGGGTTGGTGGAACTCAGTAAGATATTTCAGAGACCTAGACCAAAAGGTTAATTCTTATAACAAGGGAAATGAGCTGTTTGCTATTCTGGAAACTATTAGACTTTAAATAGCTGGTATACTGGCAAAAGTGTCCAATGATTACACCTCTTGGTCAGCTCAAGATGTGCAGCGCGGGCTGGATCCCTCAGAAACATCAGCTGAGATTAGACCTCAAAACGTAAGCAATTGGGTTGGTTAAGACTGAGAGGATGCTTATTCTATGAGGTTATAGGAGTACATTAAAAATATAACTACTATGATCTCCCAATCATTTCTAAATTCTTCCATCATGTATCCTTCCTTTGGCGCATCCCAAACCTCGTCTTACTATTATGATCTCCCTAATAACACTTTCTAGACGCTTCCCTCTGCTATCCCTCCATTATCCTTTACAATCAAACTAATAGACTTGCATGTCCACCACTCAAATTAACTCAAATTTCCCAAAACGAATCCACAACCAATCCTTTTGGGTTTCTGGAGTAGCATGTTACTTGCCCAAAAAAGCACTGCACTGTACAATGATCTTATTGAGATATTGGGTCTAGTATTGAGGGTGAGCCTCGGTACGCCCACACTAACCTTCCAGAGAAGTAAGTGTGTGCTCACCATCCCTACCAGTGAAAACCAAACGCTAAAAGGCACAGTTTGCAAAAGCACAGCAGGACGGACCCCAGGGCAGTAGAGGCAAATGATGCCAGCACCCACCCAGCTATGGCCCAGCAGCCCCTGCTTGCCCCGCAGTCCCCTGAACAAAGTCGGGCACATGTGGTGCGTTATACCACTATCTAGTGGTTGGGCTCGAAATCCTTTCATGCTTTTGGCATCACTGATAGGTGTGGTCAGGGTGAAAGCCTCTGGCAATGGGAAATTCCCCACAAATATGTCAGCTATTGTTTTGCAAATACCTGTATGTGCTTTAAAAAACGTGGCTGCTTCGCTGACTTGTACAGGTGGTGAAACCCAGACAGTGCAGAAATGTAAGGATCTTCCTCCTTGCCTTCTGAAAATGCAGAAGAAAATTCCTCTTTACGAGCCAGTCGTCCAAGTATCGGTGGACATGAACGGTCTGCTTCATAAGCAATTCACAGATGGAATGGACTGCTGAGGCGGGCAGGCATGGACTCCACACCTAATGAGGTAGACGCGGATGTCCTCTCTCCAGAGGCATAGATGGCCTCATGATGGAAGTATACACTGTTGGAAGTTGAATATTTGACCGGTAAGACGTGACTTTTTGCCAAATATGACCCGGACGATGGAGTCCGGAATTTTGTACACATAATGTCTATCCTTACAATAGGACATTCATTGCTCAAAGATTGTTTGATGTACATTGACCACTTTTTAAACTAAATGCACGATGGACGATTGACTGTCCCTTAACAGCATTGCTTATGCAGCTTGGATGATGTTAGCAAGTCATTTAAAACTGCCCTGAGGTAGACTCTAGTGAGGCGAAACGCATTGGCTGCATTTGTGTTTTTTGAAGACGGAACCTATTAAAGGACAGATGCTACGAAAAAGGGATTCACTAGTCTGATTGGCTGTTTCTTGTGTAAACTGCCGTTGTGTACACTTTACTTTCTGTTGCCTCTCGCTTATGTGTTTATGAATGCACCAATGGACTCCATTATAAAGTAGGCATGGTTGGCCTCCTGATGGAGGTGGACATTGGTGGCCACTCAAGAGACGTATGCATGTACAACCTCCCTTGTGTCCCAGTACATACTTTTTTAACTTGATGTTGGAACACAGTTGAGGAACAATAGTCCATCCACCACTGAAGTCTTGCAGTCAGAGGACAAGAGGATTGGTGGAAGGCCAAACAAACTTCTTTGAGGCTACTGAGAATGTAGCCACTGAATAAGTTGCTGGCCATAGCTCAGTCCTCATGCGTCCCTACCCAGTTCATGTGTTTCTTCTGGAAGAAGTTTCAACACCACACATGAACTGACTGCATCCCTTTATTTAATCTCGCAAGATATATTGTTTGCCCAACAAAAGTCATGTTTAATACCACTCCCTGTACTTCAGGGTCCAACGCCCAAATTCTCAATCAGGAAACTCTTCGAAACCAACCTCATAGTGAACCACAACTTGATGCATTCCGTACAAAAACTGGCCGCTCTCTGGACAGATTTTTTGGGTTTTGTGCCAAGCCCTTTGGGCAGAGAAACAAGCACTGGGAAAGCCATCAGATCTTTTGTAATGCTTAGTGCGGATGATGAAGATGATTGGCAAAAAGAAAACAATTTTGTTGGAGATGTATTAAAAGGGTCACTGCAGTGAAATGACGTACAGGTGGGCATGTGTGTACTCCCATGGAATGCCAAAAGAAAAAGAACAAAGTAGTTCCATGAACATAATCGGTGGAAGGACACAAGTCATCAAATCGAAAGGATGGTAAAGAACCTATGTTCCAGAGGAGGGACAAACGCAAGAAATAAAAGAAAGACATTGAACAAGAAGTAAGCAAAGGATATGACAAGGCGCGGAAACACCTGACCCAATTTTAACAGCCGGAAAATTAATCTGGTAAAAGGACACGAGGCTTGGTCTGCACGCACAGCCAGGTCTTGGCACCCAGATCCAGGAGGGCAACTAGAACCGAATTTCGGGGGGGCTGAAAAATATTTCGGGGGGGGTAATTCTTCTAATCATAGACAGAGTGGCTGTAAGAAGGGGTGATCACACGACAAAAGCCTCATTTTCAAGTAAATGGTCTTTTAAAGACCTGTTAAGTACTCGGGTGCTGCTGCAATTAGATGCTCGCCAGCCCCCAAAGCTGTATCAGCCCGGGCTGACACACACGACGGGGGGGCTGAAGCCAAGTGAGCCCAATGGGTGTTACGCGCCTGCCCAGAGCTATCCGAGACACCCTTCCACTGCACAGAGCACCCCTCCCTCACACCCATAGCCTCTCCTGTCCACTGGTGCCATTTTCATACCCATGCACCACCTGCTCCGAGCTGGTGGTAAACGGAAGCTGAACTGTACCCGGAATGGCTACACCAGCACCCGGTACTAATCATTAGTTCCGGGTTTGCATGTTATTCCCCAATCCGTGGGCAAATACTCAGAAAAGCTGGATTTGTGTGCAGGTTTCTAGCTGAAATTTTATTTTCAACCACGTGGTATCCCCTTTCCCCCCCCCAACATAAATCCAGCCACCTTGTAGTCAGCCCTTTGTGTTCAACTCACTTGTGAGTACCGTGTGTCTGCTAATCTAGGGGCACGCCACACTGTGAGGTGGGAGACCACTTAAAGACCCAACTGGTCTCTCAAGTCTTTTAAAGGGGGACAAGGTGTTGGAGCGGAACCGCACACAGCAACAAAATATATGCCAATTGATCAGGATAAATAAAGCGTTGCTAATCACCCGATAGGGTATCCAGGCGCTTGCTGGTCCCGGAGGCTCATTCGAACAGCCACGTCATGAGGGCCATTTGGAATTATGAAAGTGAGGTGATGGTCCAGAGGTGCTTGGGGGGCTGTTCCAGGTCTTGGGGGCCTTAGGAATTCTGGAAGTGAAGTGACGGTCCGCAGGTGCGTGTGGGGCTGTGGGCAAGTGATAGGGAGTCAGCGCTACTAAAGTGCTTGTACCCCATCTGCAAGCACTTCAAAACACACTGGCATGATAAGTGGGCACACCATAGTTTCCGAGTCAGTCTAGATTCTTACTGATGCATTTTACTACTACACAAAGACGATGTTCAGCATATGAATCTACAAGAGATTCATGCTGTAGAGCGTCTGAGATGTGAATTCGAACCTCGAGCCCGCGGAAGTCTCACTCCTAAAATTCAACTCTACTCCGGAGGGAAAATCCCTACAGCGACTGGTGCTCTCTAGAGCTCCCACTGCATCAGCTGTGATCTGTGAACACCTGTATCTCATGGGGTGGATTCGGATTTCAAGAAGGGGGCATCGGCTGCGGTCTTGCAGAGCTCTCCCACAGGACGATGGGACCCTGCTGCCAGCCTACAGGAGGCCTAGAGTGGTGAGGGGTGCAGACCCCACAGCAGTGGTGGTTTGCTGTGGTTCTCAGTCCGACGGGTCTGTCTTGGGTTTCCTCAGTGGATAAGACAGAGGTGGTGAAAAGATGTGTCTGCGTTCCATCCGGAGCTCGGGTTCAAGAACAGAAGTGGCAGTGGCCTTCAAGAATTCAGGTCTTGGGGTGACCTTCCGTCCCAGGATCGGGAAGGGGTGAAGACAGTGCAACTGAAGATGAGATGTTCTGCTTAGGAGCACCGGGTGTCAGGAGGTCTGATGCGACCCATGCCTTTGTAAAGGTACATGTGGTGTTGGCGAGAAGTGAGTACCTGTAGGTTATGTTACTAAAATTGCTCGAGCACGACTGTTACCCTAAAGTGTCCTGGCGCTGAGCACTGCCTAATTGGTTGCTTGTGATGAAAATTACTATACCGTAAACAGCCAGGTTTTCAGCCCCTTCCAAAAGGTAAAAATCTCGGTTGTATTCCTCAGGTAAAATTCTAAATTTCTCCAGTCTTTTGCGGCGCTTGTAATAAAGCTTCTGCCCCCCCAGGTAGCTTTTGTGACTGGGGGAACAATCCCTTGTCTAGCTTCCATAGAACGCAGAGTTCTTCCAGGAACGCCCCATTTGAACCGTTGGTTTAAATAGTCGGGCCTGCACCATTTAGGGCCTTAAATTGGCAGTGCCACTGGAATTATGTGGCAGGGGAGGGCCAAATTATGCGGCTGGATGGAGTCAATTATGCTACAAGGAAAGGTAAATTATGCGGAATAATGCAGCCATTTTGTGATGCAATTTCGTCATTTTTAAACGTAACACTGTCTGGGCATTGGTTGCACCTCATTAGTACCGGTGTAATACCCAAATATAGCAATAAGCAACAAAAATGCAACTAGTCAACCTTTGCAAAGAAAGGATCTTCCCCTGCGTGGCAACACGTGTGGCTGCATTTTTTGTAACTTTTGAACCGATTGAGCTAGAACCAAATTTGTTTTGGTAAAATAAGCAAATTATGCGGCAAATAATGTTGTGGCAAATCTATAATTATGTGAAACTCGCTGCAGCCACACAATCGAATAATTCCAGAGGCCCTGATCATAGGAGCACAAAATGGCTTGGGTTCCTGCAGAGTGTGTGTAGGGAGGGGCTGCAGAGGATGCGAGACGAGGGGTCTCTGTCAGAGACCAAAGGTGATAGTGGGTTCCAAGAGCTGTGGTGTTGTGGGGGTTTACTGAAAATCGGGCGTTTTCTGTTCCTGTGATGCCCCCTACAGGTCAGTGTGATGGTGCACGTCACCAGACCAAAGAGGGAAGGGATTTCTCCTCAACCAACACCCCCACAACCCCCCCGCCCCCATGAATGGGCTTTTCCTGGACAGAGGGAGGAGAGACAGTTCTGCTTGTTGCTCGAGTGAACCAAGAAGGCAGGGGGCCATCCATGGATGAGGATAACCCCACTTCCGTCCACCCTGTGAAGTGGTCCCGCCACATCCTACGGGACGATCCTCCACACTCTCCCCCCCTCCCTCCCCCCACCCGCGGCACCCTTTGTTGGGGGGGGCTCGTTTCCAGCGCCGCACGTGTCTTTGTTTCTCCAGCTGCCTGGCGGGCGGGGCCGGGCACTGCCCAGGTATGCAGTCCGACCTGCCGGGGCCCTGCCCTCGCCGGCTTTAGGAAAACCCATGAGTCACGCCTGGCACCCGGCCAGCCTCGCGCGCCCGCTGAACCGTCCAAGGGTAGGGGTGATGGGCCCTGTATCCCGGCACCAGCCCCCTCTGCACATCCAGCCATAGGCCTTGTATCCCAGCCCCCTCTGCACATCCAGCCAAAGGCTTTGTATCCCGGCACCAGCCCCCTCTGCACATCTGGCGTGGGCCCTGTATCCCGGCACCAGCCCCCTCTGCACATCTGGCCTAGGCCCTGTATCCCGGCACCAGCCCCTTCTCTGCACATCCAGCCATAGGCCTTGTATGCCAGCACCAACCCTCTCTGCACATCTGGCCTGTGCCCTGTATCCCAGCACCAGCCCCCTCTGCACATCCAGCCATAGGCCTTGTATCCCAGCCCCATTCTGGACATGTGGCCTGGGCCCTGTATCCCAGCACCAGCCCCTCTGCACATCTGGCCTGGGCCCTGTATCCCAGCACCAGACCTCTCTGCACATCTGACCTGGGCCCTGTATCCCGGCACCAGCCCCCTCTGCACATCTGGCCTGGGCCCTGTATCCCGGCACCAGCCCCCGCTGCACATCCAGCCCTCAGCCACAGGCTCTGTACCCGGCACCAGCCCCGCTCATGATCCAGTTCCTGGCCATAGGCTCTGTATCCCTGTGCCACCCTGCCCCAGAGAACTGAGGACCGCTATCGCTGTACAGGACCCCTTTGCCCATGCAGCCATACAGGGGACAGACCCTGTACCAGACCACTTATGCACCGAGCCCTAGAGATGAGAGGCCCTGTAGCCCCAGTACCAGCCGCCTTTACACACCCAGCTCTAGCGATGAGACCATGTATCCCAGTGACAGACCCTTTACACATCCAGCTCTAGAGATGACAGACCCTATATTCCTGTACCAATTACCTTTACATACCCAGCCCTAGAGAAGAGACCATGTATCCCAGTACCACTCCCTTTTACGCATCCAGTCCTACTGCTAAGAGACCCTGTATCCCAGTACCTGTTCCCTTTACACTCCTAGGCCTAGAGATGAGACCCTGTATCCCAGTACCAGTCTCCTTTACACACTCAGGCCTAAAGATGAGAGACCCTGTATCCCAGTACCAGTCCCCTTTACATACCCAGCCCTAGAGATGAGAGATGCTGTATCGCAGTACCAGTCCCCTTTAAACACCCAGGCCTAGATATGAGCCCCTGTATCCCAGTACCACTCCCTTGTACACATCTAGCCCTAGAGCTAAGATACCCTGCATCCAAGTACTTGTCCCCTTTGCACACCTAGGCCTAGAGATGAGACCCTGTATCCCAGTACCAGTCTCCTTTACACACCCAGCCCTAAAGATGAGAGACCCTGTATCCCAGTACCAGTCCCCTTTACACACCTAGGCCTAGAGATGAGACCCTGTATCCCAATACCAGTCTCCTTTACATACCCAGCCCTAGAGATGAGAGATGCTGTATCCCAGTACCAGTCCCCTTTACACACCCAGGCCTAGATATGAGCCCCTGTATCCCAGTACCACTCCCTTTTACACATCCAGCCCTAGAGCTAAGATACCCTGCATCCAAGTACTTGTCCCCTTTACACACCCAGGCCTAGAGATGAGAGACCCTGTATCCCAGTACCAGACTCCTTTCCCCATGCAGTCCTACAGGTGAGACCCTGTATCACAGTTCCAGGTCCCTTTACACACCCAGCCCTAGAGATGAGACTCTGTATCCCTGTACCAGTCATATTTCCCAATTCAGCCCTATAGGGGAAAGGTTCTGCATTCACACCACTCCGATTACAAGCAAATCCGAGTCACATTGTACACAGGAGGCCTCCTGGGGTACCACTGTGCCCCACGCCCACCAGCCAGCTGCCTGCTGTGGAGCTTGTGTGCAGGGGTACTCTCCCACATCAATTCCATTGCAAAGTCTACTCGATACCAACTGCGCCTTCTTGGGGGGATTTGTCGCTTCTTCCCGGAGCAGGACCTAAAAACCCTGGTCCAGTCGTTGGTTCTCTCTAAATTGGACTACTGCTATTCTCTTCTTACTGGCCTCCCCAAATCCCACCTGCCCCCCCTTAAATCTGTTCTCCATTCAGCAGCTTGTTTCATATATGGGGGTAAAAGAAGCGGCCACATCACACCTATGTTATCCACCCTCCGTTGGCTTCCCATCGAGGCGAGATCTATCTACAAGACTGTATGTATCACCCACAAAGCCTTGCACTCCTCCTCTCCTCGCTACTTGGCGAATAAACTGAAACTCTCTAGAGGCTCTAGACCATCAAGTAATGCGGAAAATCTAATGCTTGAACGTCCCACTTTCAAGAAGGAAAGATCGATGGCCCAATCCTTTTCAGGCAACGCAGTGAGAATCTGGAACTCACTTCCGCCTCAGCTCCGGACCACCACCTCCTCTCAGGCCTTCAAAACGGACCTCAAAGTTCTCCTCCCTCAAAGACACTTACAAATTTAATTCACACCCTCTCTATTCCCTCAGGGAAGCTCTTTCACTATAGGAAATTCTGTACACCATGCCTATAGAAGTGCCTTCCTAGTGTGTTCTTGAGTTTTGAGTGTATGCCACTTATTGCAGTATTATACCTCTACTTGTATCTTCTATGCTTATGTAACATGCACGCTTGTCACTTTTTCTTATTGTAATGCATCATTTCCTACCTCTTCTTATTTATTTATAAAGTTTTATATAGCGCAAACAAGATCCCAAAGGATAACAGAGCGCTTTACAATATGAATGGGAGGAAAAACATAAAAACAGTATCAACATCCGAGCAGGTGAGCGTATCCTTCTTAGGGTACGAATTTGTTCATAAGGAATCGTATTGCTTTCAATTTGAAAGCCTTCGTTAAAGAGATTCTGCGTACTTCCGGTGGAAGAAAATTCCAAATCTTTGGTGCAGCGCCTGAGAAGGCTCGGTGACAAGTGTTTTTAGTTCAGGATGAGTTGTTTCAGGGGGAAGGTAGTGGCGCTTCTTGAGGCTCTTACACCACAGGATAGTTCAAGTTTTTGTGCAAGGTACCTGGGAGTATTGAAGTGAAGGGCTTTGTAAGCCAGAACAGCAATCTTTAACTGAATTCGAGCTTCATGGGGTAGCCAATTAAGAGATTTTAGGACTGGGGACATATGATCGCATCTTTTGGTGCCTGTGACCAGCTTAGCCGCTGCGTTCAGAGTTGACCGTAGTGGAGCCAGGGTGTATTTGGAAAGGCCACAGAGGGTCACGCTGCCATAGTCAAGCCTTGGCAAGACAAGCGCTTGGACTACCTGCTTGAAATCCTTTCGTGGAAGGAAAGGTTTGATATTTCTGAGTGACCTCAACAAACGGTTTGCTCCCTTACATACATTGCTGATATGATTTTTCATATTCAGGTGCTTGTCCATGGTGACTCTGAGGGATTTTATGGAGTCAATGGTGAGAGGAGTGCAATTGAAGGCAGTGAGGTGACTCAGCCATAGGTCTATCTTGCGGATGTGGTTCGGGGGGAGATGAGCGGGAATTCTGTTTTGGAGGTGTTAAGCAGGAGATGGTTTTCCGTTAACCAGTTTTGAGTGGACATTAGAGTAGTGTTGAGGGAGATGATGTTATCTAAGGATAAGATTTTGAAATCGAGTTGCGTGTCGGCCGCATCCATGTGGAATAGAAGGTTTATGGAGTTAGCGCGAGGTTCCAGGAACATTTTGAATAGGATGGGGGATAAGGCGTTGTATTTTCTTTGCTTTTGGTACATGCACAATTATACTTTTGCCTCATGTAATGTAACTTTTGCTTTTGTAACATGCCCACTTGTAATGTTCTCCTCATGTATGGCTACTGTTCCTATTGTGAAGCGCTCTGACACCTTTGGGTAAAGTCCGCGCTATATAAAAATGCATAAAATAAAATAAAAAAATACCACAGTGCACCACACCCCCCACCTCCAGCTGCCGGAGGTGGTCCTGTTGACAGGGGGTACCACCGTGATCACACACCCTTCTTTCACTTTCAACTGCCTACTGTGGGTGCTGCGGGCAGGGGTACCACCGCGCCCACACCCTTCCCCCACAGCTGTCCGCCTGCCTGCTGTGGGGCTGCGGGAAGAGCAGACGAGGAGCAGGTGGGGGCTCTGGTTTCGCCATGGGGGGGGGGGGGGGGGGGGGGGTGCTTCTTTACAGGTTCTCTGGCCCAGGAGCGGACATCAAACCCTGCTGTTATTGACGGTCCGACAAAGAGCGGTAACACCCCCTCCCACCGGAGCCAGGCTGCCCCCCCCCCCCCCCCCCCCGGGGAGACCCGCCGGGGGAGGGCTCTGCTCTGCTTACAGCAGCAGGTGCGAGGCGTGAGCAGGGAGGGCGACCGTAAGAGGGGGGGGGGGGGCGTGGGGGGGGGCAAGAGTCATGGGGGGGACGACGGACGGAGCACTGGGCTCCCTACAGAGGGAGGCTGCGGCAGCCTCACAGTAGAGAGACAGGGAGTAGCCGGAAGGGGGGCACGGAGCACCCCCACTGAGGGAGGCTGGAGGGGTCGGAGGGCAGACTGGAGGCCGGGTAGGAGGGAGGGCAGAGGAGGGGGGGGGGGGGGGGGGGGGGGGGGTCTGAGCAGTCCATTCACTAACCTGACAACTCCCCCAGAGGCCAGGGAACAGTTTCCTCACCCACCCTATGAACTCTACCCAGGGGCTCAGGGACCCCCCCCCCCCCCCCCCTTTCACTAACCCATAAGGTCCTAAGGCTGAACTCTGCCCCTGAAGTGAACAATAGCCCCCCCCCCATTTCCTCTTAATGTTGTAGAGAGAAACCCTACCCCTGAGGTAAAGGGCAGCTCCCGCCACTAACCCCAGGCCTCTAGTTAGGGACTCTACTTCTAACAAAGACACAGACCCCTCACAGACCACAGCGCTCCACACTGAAGCACCCTCAGCGAGTTGAGGCAGCGCCCCTTCCACTGACCCCCAGACTTCAGGGAGCACCCGGGGGAGGGCCCTCTGCCTTTGAACATGCCTGTCCCAGAGACCTGCTGACTCAACAGAAACCGAAAGGAAAGGAAATGCAGAACTAATTATAACACAGACGATCAGATAGACTTCCTGAGGCACGCGCACCAGACTAAAAACTGTCAACAAACAGGACGAAAACAAGTGTTTCTCTTCTACAATTAATACAGATTCCACTTCTCAAAAGAAACCGCGGACAATCTCAGAGGGCTGTCATTCAAACCTTTACAGAGCCACTGAAGTGTACTTTACTCCTCGCAAAAAGCAGATGTGACTCAATATGGGATTAATAGGATCTTCAAATAACAAAGGGGTAAGAACAAATGAAGGTGACCAAAATCTGAAGAAAAAAAAAATCAGACCTCAGCTTTGTTCCAAAGAGTTATTCTTGGGTCGACCAATCACCTACTGCCTACAGTCCACTATCCAAGAGCTGGCCCACCTCCCTCAAGCCCACCAATCACAACTGGCGACAGTCCATCTTCAAAGAACTGGCCACCATGTCCACCAATCACAACTGCCGATAGTCCACCATCCAGGAGGTGCACACAATAAATAAATAAATAAAGCTGCCTGCAATTCAGCTTCAAAGAGCTGGCCACCTCGCCAAGGTCCACCAATCACAGCTGCCTGCATCCTACCTTGCACGACCTGGCCCACCTCTAGCAGATCCACCAATCACAACAGCTTGCTGTCCACCTTCAAAGAGTCCGCCCACCTCCCTCATGCGAACCAATCACAACTCTTGTATACAAAAGACCACACCAGACCAATAGAGGCCTCCCTTTGTCCAAGTTAACCCGAGGTGTCCCCTCCACTCAGCACTTCAGACTCTCTCATCAGCACCATCTAGAAGGATGTTGATGCTACAGGCAAGGGACAATATTTGGGGCATGTTTTGGGATCCATATAGCTATATCCTTATTCACCGGGGTCATGGGTGACTCCCGCCAACAGGACGCATCACAGGTGACTGCTAGTATGGGCTGTGTATAACAAGCATTGTCAAAGATAAGGTCTTGCCTTCTGTTTTTATTAGTTTTGACAATGCTATTGGCTGAGCAGCCTGTCCTTCTGTCAAGACTCAAAGTGCATAACCACAGTACCTCTGTGCACAAAAATAGACAATGCACAACCCGCATGCGAGGACTGTGTGCAGTGAAATATGGAGCTGGTAAGGGTTGCTGGCTTAGTACGATGGTTCTTGTCCTATAGACCTGTCTTTGAGCAGTTCTCATGAGTTTTTTTTCCCACAACATAGTTTATTGTGGACAGCCGATACAGACCTGGCTCCGACAGGGGCGCCAGAAACATACAGTAATTGTTAAAATACCAATATCAACATTTTCAACATCACAGTTACACCATTTTTGGTGTGTGAATGTTTTAATACAACTTTATAAAACAAACAAAAGTGCCATATTAAGCTTACAGAAGAAATGAAGAAATCTGAGATACATAGGTTTAGATCAAAAGTAGTGCTCACAATAGAACATTGAAAGCATCGCCTGGCGCACTTCTCTCTAGTCTCCTGGGGTTACCAGGATTCCTTATTCAAATGATACTGTGGAGTCAATAGTTCATGTTATCCAACGATCTTATTTAATTCATAAATCCGTAGGATATTCTTTATATGTCCTTTTTTAACGTATAGTTTTTCATTTCCTCTCAATTAACATTCTCTTAATTCATCAGTCCAATGCATTTCGGGCTATGTGGCCCTTCATCGGGGACCAGAAGCTGAAACAAGGTACAATAATGGTGTAATCAATAGGACATACAAAATAAACAAAACTGATACAAAACAGTCCTATCGGCAGACCCTCAATGGCAGAAACAGGAGGAATGGTTCCAGGTAAAGCCCTCTCTGCCCACCTCTTCCATATTTTAGGATGTTTGTGGGGGCATCCCCCTCGCCTTAAAAAACGGTATTTCAAGACCCATAGAAAAATGTAGGCCTTTTTTCCATATTGCAACAGAAGGTGGAGACTTATCCTTCCAATATCACGTTTAGCTAATGTGAGGCCTTGAAACAACAAGTGATGCTTGTTTCTGTTGCCACCTAGTCCCTCAGTAATGTGGAGCATAGTCTGGCGTGGCGAAAGTGGGATATCCCATCCTAGGACCTCCGAAAGGCAAGTGGTCACCTCCCTCCAAAACCTCAGTAGTCAAACCCTGCCATACCGTATGTATGAAGGTGCCCTCAGCAGCCCCACAGCGCAAGCAATGAGGGGAGGCGGCAAGCCCAGCACGCCAAACCATATATCTGGTAAAGTAGACCCGATGAAGGTATTTAAATTGAATAAGTCTCAAGCGTTGTGCAATCGCCGCTCCTCCACCTAATCATCCTCATCCAAAGGGCCAAAATCTATCTGCCACGCGTCTCGAGTTTTGTTTAGTGTGGTGGGGCTATTATTCAAAACCGTGCAATATATTTTTATTGATTTTGTGGTCTCCCAGATCCCCCATAAAGACCTTAGCTTCTACTGGGTTAAAGTCAGGTATGTCTGCTTGCTATCCTAGATAGGGGGGGAGAAGGCATGCTGAAATTGGAGGTATCTGTAGAATTTTGAATGGGGCATGGCGTATTCTGTCTGGAGTTCCTGAAATGACTTCAGGTTCCAACTGTGCATGACCGCCCCCACCGTGTCAATCCCAGTATATTCCCAGCCCGAAACCCGGGCAGATGCGCCAGCTGCGACAGCAGGCCGTTATGCCACAGAGGGGTTTCTTTGGTCAATTTACCCCACCATCCCATTGTGTGTAGCACTTGTTTCCAGGTCATAAAAACTGTCCTGGTCGCGGGCGGCAGCCCTCTAAGCATCGGGCCCGAATATAGGACCGTATGTAGCGGCACGGTATCCATCAGCCAACGCTCAACCTCATATGCAGGATCTCTTGGTCTCCGTGGTTGTATGACGTTACAACGCATACTTTTACAACGCCTACCTTTACAACGCATTTTTTACAACGCAACATCCATTACAACGCATTCCATTACCACGCATGCATTTACAACAAATTTTTTAAAACTACCTTTACAACGCATACCATTACAACGCGTAACATTACATTGCATGTAAGGTAAGTATTGGATAGTGGGGTAAATGTTGGATAGTGTAGGGGTAAAAATCACTATTCTAACTCCAGGGGGGTGCAACAGTAAGGTAAGTGTTGGATAGTGTAGGGGTAAAAATTACTATTCTAACTCCAGGGGGTGCAACAGTAGGGTAAGTGTTGGATAGTGTAGGGGTAAAAAATACTATTCTAACTCCAGGGGGTGCAACAGTAGGGTAAGTGTTGCATAGTGTAAGGGTACTATGTGTTGTAATTCTATGCGTTGTAATGGTATGCGTTGTAATGACTGCGTTGTAATGACATGCGTTGTAGTGGTGTGCGTTGTAGTGTCATGCATTGTAATGGTTGCATTGTAAATGCATGCGTTGTAATGGATGTTGCGTTGTAAAAGTTGCATTGTAATGGTAGTGCGTTGTAAAAGTTGCATTGTAAAGGTTGTTTCCAGTCTCCGTACCACCAGTCATTGAGGATGAGCAAATGTGATGCCGCATGGTAGGCCTTGATATTTGGAGTGGCCACTCCACCACAGTAGGTAGACTGGAAACAGGTCCTCAATGCCACTCTCGCCGCACCCCCCCCCCCCCCCCCCCCCCAACAAATCCCAAGAAATTGAGTGAGGATTGCATTTAGTTGCCTGAACCACAAGGGCCGTATCTGGTATGTGTGATTCAGCAACTGGTATCTCATGATTTGTTTAACATATATATTAGCAACAGGAGCACTTTTAATCAATATCCCCCTCTCACCCCTCCCCCACACTCATCCCGGCAGCGAGTCAATCACTCCAGAGAGATGGGCAGACCGGTTAACCTTGGAATAAATTTCCTGCGGTGATGCGAAGTGAGGGGAGAGAGAAGACTATAGGGGTGGGGCGTTGGCATTCTCACTATGTAATACGACGTTGGAGAGCAGAGAGAGAGAGAGCCAGCGAGGGATGGAGGGAAGGAGGGACGGAGAGAGAGAAAGAGAAAGAGAAAGAGAAAGAGAAAGAGAAAGAGAAAGAAGAGACAGAGAGAGAGAGAGAGCCAGCGAGGGATGGAGGGAAGGAGGGAGGGAGAGAGAGAGAGAGAAAGAGAAAGCAAGAGAAGAGAAGAGAGAGGAGAGAGAAAGGTAGAGACAGAGAGAGAGAGAGAGGGGATGGGGAAAGATGGAGAGAGAGGGAAAGAGAGAATGAGAGAGGGGAAGAGAAGGAGAGAGAGAAGGAGAGAGAGAAGGAAAGATAAAAGAGGGAAAGAGAAAAGAGGGTGGGATAGAGAGAGAGAGAAGAGGGAGGGTGTGTTTGTTTGTCTTAGTTAGTTAACAGAGAGGCAAGCAGGAAGCTCTTTAATACGTCCAATTGCCAGCCTTGCCTAAACGTTACCCCCCACTGGTAGACCACGCCTGGGTATGGATACCTCCACCCCAGTTCAGCGTTCCAAGACTACAGACGGGTTTACTTCCTGGTCCCTCTACCTCATTGACCTTTGACCTTCAGACCCCAGCCCTACTCCCATACACTGGGCTGTACTGTTGAGGGTGCAGGGAGAGATAGAGGTTCTCTATGAACAACCATTTATTTAGTGGAGGGCGCAATACTTTACAATGTTTCTGAAATGCACACAGAGTTTCCTGGGGCTTGGGCAGAACTGTTTGTCAGAGAAGTGAGAAATATTTTCAAGCTTGGCGCACAGGCGTGTCCCAGTGGCCTCCGAGTGTGGTTGGGTCAAATACTCGCCCTGAATTCGAGCAAATAAGGAAAGTGAGCAAACCCAACACCTTCTAAAGGGTTTGGGGGGCTTGATACTGAAAAAAAAAATATTGGAACAAATGGAAACTTTTCCTTCCCTGCAACAATCTATTTCTGGCCTGTAATGCTGTAGATTCACACGCACCGCATACTCCTGCGACCTAGTGTTGGGCGTAGATGTTTGCAAGTTGTTTTTGTTCGAAGAAGTCTCCAGCCGCGAGTTATTTTGGGCTCCTCCCTCCCCTCTCAATGCACCAGGACAAAGGCTCCACCAGATTGTTTTTAGCAGCCGTCTGGTTCCGTCTTGTGGTTCAAAGCACAATTTTTACATAAATTTGCTCAAAAACCACTGGCTCTGAAAGGGAACTCATTACATATTGAAGCACTTTCATGGCGTGCCAAGTCAACAAAGCCCGACGCGCCCCAGGAGGAGACCCCGTCTTTTTCAAACTATGCAGCGCTGTCTTATCTGACCACAAGGGCCCTGGCCACAGCCTTGAGGCAGGAAATGCATCTTTCATCAAATGAAGCAGGGAAGGGGAAAAAGGGATGGGTGGGGAGAGTGGTAAGTAGTGGCGGCTCTCCCTACCTGCTGACCCAAACCGACTGCTTCTGGTTTGCCCTAGGAGACCACAAGTGGCGATACCGTTATGACAATCACTACAACACATAACTAAAATCACCTGGGCAGCCCTACTGTGGTGATATGTGTCTGCAAAACCTAAAGCTCTTGTGGTAAAGGAATGCCTGGGTCAGACTCATTCGTGGTTCGGGCTGCGTGGTAGAGGCACGCGTGGTAGAGGCACTCGTGGTAGAGACACGCGTGGTAGAGACACGCGTGGTAGAGGCACGCGTGGTTCAGCCATGTGTGCCTCTATCTTACAACCACCACCAATCTATTAGGCAGTTTTTCGGTAATAAAATTAGCATCACGGAGATCAACATTGTCTGTAGTCAGGCAAACAACATGGCAGATAAAAGGTGTTTGGTGTTATCGATTTAAAAACTGGCCTCTCACTCACACTCATTTTCACCCACCCTTTGTCACTCACACTCACTTGCACTCACTCTGGCTCTCTGATACTCACCCCCAGTTACACTCGGAGTAACTCACTCATTCATTCTCACTTACTCCCGCTTCAAGTGACGAGATGGGAGAGGGTGTGGCGAGAGCCTTATTACAGTGTAGCCCGAGGCACTATATGGATGAAGCTAAAAGTGAAGCGCACAAAAGGGACGGGAGGGTGCTTGCTTGAGCCTAACCAAGGCTCAGGTAGCATTCCAACCCAGCGGTCTTCAGTTAGGTGTAGCTTGATTCCTGTGGCACAGTGAGCATGGAACCCACGGCAGGGCAGACCTTTGGCCACCTAGGGTGGGACATGAAGGCTATATTCGGCTGAAGAGCCCCAATCAGGATGAATCCGGTCCCAGGATGCTTGTTTTCCAGTTCAGGGAGGACCTGGCCTGGCAGTTCGGTCTGGACTGTTCCCATGAGGCACAGGGTCAAGACTCATTTGCATAGAGCTGGGTCTGAACTGAGCTGATAAAGTGGGCAAAAGAAAGTTGGAATGCTATCCGAGCAACTGCCAAGCAAAATCACTTTTTATGCGTTTGGTGAAGCCCAAAGTGCCGTGGCTACATTTATAGGAAGTGCTGCAGTAAGTCACACATGGGTGGCCAGGAGGCGTGTCAGGCCTCTTCGGACAGGAGTGAGACCTCTATGGGCCTTGGAAATCTGTCTAATGGATGGTGCGCATACCTCTCTGCACCAGCCATCAGACAGACCGACAGACTGACCATGGCTGTTTGACCCCCTCATACAGTGAAGGTTGGCATGTTATTTTTAAACAAATAGCCAATCAATATCGGTTCAATAAAAAAATGTGAACACAAGGAGGGAGGAGCCCCAACCCCTAAAGGACACGCCCCCACTGATTGCAATATTAGATCTGCATCTATAATCCATAAACAACCCTCTGAGTTTCTAATACTCCCCATGCTGCTCTCTGTCTTTCCATTCGCCATGCCGCCAGGATCTTCCTACTACAGCCAGCAAGATGGTTAATGAAGTAATAATGCACCTAGTGATTACCACCCGCCCCCCATGGTTATGGGAAATGATGCGGAAATATTGCAGCATTATAGGAAACTCGTGATGAGTCACAAATTAGATAATGCTCGCTTCTGACATCGCTGAAGCCTGCGGGTCACATGTTTTCCAGTAGGGCCAACTGAGCCCCTCATCCTTCCAAGGTCAAGCTATTAAATTAGATTATAATAACACTGATGGTTTGTAGCAGTTCGTAATGGCCAAATAATGAAGCGCTATATGCAGACCAAGGTGTTAACTGAATACTGCCCGTCTCTCTCTAACTTCATCTTTTGTCTTCCTTTCTTTCTTAATTCAAGCAGCTTCGTATAATCCCCAATCCCTTGGGGTTCCTTCCCTTCTCCCACCTTTACCCTGCAACACGCGCCTCTATTGGTTCCTGCACCCGTGTTCCACCCCGATGCCAATGCCTCTTCATGTGATGCCACTCTTGCACACGAAGAAAACACACAAACATACATCATACACGAGTGAAAGTCAATGCCCTTGTGTGGCTCTGGGGACAAGCCTTGCATGGCCTGGTAAACATTGCAGATTTCTGGTGCTTAGACTAGGTACAATTGGCCTAGGGATAATCTCTTTGCTATTAAAACTCACAGCTAAGAAAAGTAAAAATGAAAAACATCCGCCAAAAAAAACACTACTGAGAAGATAATCACTGCACGCTGAACTGTGACTGAAAGCTTAGCAAATCGCCAGTACAAAAAAACTGTAATGTATGGGTTAATGTAGACCAGTGCACCATCAGATTTCTAACGTTTGACATAAAAAAAAGGCGTGGCAATAAACCTGGTGGTGCTATGGGCCACCTGCAGAGATCCTGTCATTCCATGCTGTTCATAGGTTATCTGAGCAGGGCTGACTCGACTTATTATCCTTCTGAGGCTGATAAAGGAAGAATCGTTCTGCTGGGCAATAATAACACCTGTTATTTAAGCACCACGTTAGTTTGCATTGTTCTATATACAAATGCCCAAAAGTGTGATTGTTAAGTCAATGAAAGCAAATGTTTCTGCCTGCCATGGGTCGAATGCTGTATATTGTTTACATCAACCTGTCCATAAGGAACAATGGCGACTAAACATTTCATGAAAGTTTTTGTTTGAGGCTGGCAAGTGAGAATTGCAAAGCTGGAGTAATCATTTCCATTAAACCCTGAATATAAATTAAAGTTCAGTGAGTGGACATGAAACGCTCTATGTGGGGCCACCCTCACCTGTTTGGAATGGGTCACGCTCTGCAAGATGGTGCATTACCCCACAGCCAGGTTCTGCTTGTATGGAAACCAGAGAGACCTTAATATCACACACACAGATGCAAAGGACACCTTAAACTGAACTAAAAGCAGTATTATTACAGCCTCATGCGTCATCAATAAATGTTGGTGAATTCATTCCCAAACAAATCTACATTTTACAAGCCGAAGTGTATACCTTCCACTGCAGTGATGCATAAAAGTCAGGATGTTCTAATTAAATGGAACAAATATATTGAAAAGGGTGGTGTTCCCTGTTGACATGCTGGAGAGAGCAGTTTATACAGTGAATAGTTTGTCGCCATATCCTGCCCTGCGCCTGTTGATGTTTCATTCCGGGGCGCGAGTCGCGAGGAGCATAGCCCAGCCCAGGGCCACTTCGCCTTCACTGCAGCTGCGAAAACATTGCAGCTCTGCATTGCACACGGCGACATCTGCCTGCCTACCTCTCTGACGTCTCCATCTATGACCAGTTTCCTAACCAGGGCCTATCCGTAGACCCCCCTAGTGAAGACACTGCCTACTAGCTCAGTGCTGGGGGATTTTGAGGCTATCTCGCCTGAGGATGCTGCCCTCATGACCTCTTGAGTCAGTCCTGCCTATTATTAATCCAATCCGCAATAAAATCTTCAACACCTCCTTGGAGTCTGCTACTGTATCAAAGAGGTGGAAACAGGCCCTCCTACTCCCACTGCAAAAAACAAAAAACTAGCGCAGATTGGTCCTCAACCTGTCAAGACACTGCCACATCTCCCAGCACCTGCGCACACTCCACTGGCTTCCCCTCGACGCTAGAGTCACCTCCAAGATGCTCACCTACGCACACAAGGCCCTCCACGGCACCGGACCAGCATACCCACACAGCCGACTCAAATTCCACGCACCCCAAAGGACCCTACGCTCAGCCCAGCTCTTCTACGCTGTGGTCCCCGCACCAGAAAAACCAGATTGGGATGCTGCTCCTTCTCCTTCCTCGCGGCCCGAGCCTGGAGCGCCCTTCAGCTCCACCTCAGACAGACAACATTGCTTCCCATCTTGCATGAAACCTCAAAACCTGGCTCTTCGACAGACCCCCACCTTGATGGACTGGAACCTGCATTGCCCCACCCACCAGCGCCTTGAGACCCTTATGGGTGAGTAGTTGTGCTTAATGAACACATGATTGATTGATTGATTGATTCCTGAGTTACTCAGTAACCTCAGACCGATCTCCCTCCTTCCGGCACCAGTGAAGATGCTGGAGAAGGCCGTCAACAAGCAGATCTGCTTGTTTCTTGAATCAAACGCCCTCCTTCATGGTACTCAGTCTGGCTTACGGTCAGGGTATAGTACTGATTCGGCCTTACTGGAGGCTGCAAAATTAATCAATTTCAACCCCTGATCTGGGTGCATCGGTGATGCTGGTTCTTTTAGACCTAGCATCTGCCTTTGACACTGTCTCGCATCCCATCCTGCTGAATAGACCAGATAGGACAGGAATTCCAGGGAATGTGCTGGCACGGATCAAATCATATTTGGAGGAGAGGTCTCCGACGGTGTTTCCCTTCCTTTCTTTCAGATCTGAGACGGCTCAAGTACAGGGTGCCGCAGGGCTCTGCTCTCAGCTCTCTGCTTTTCAGTGTCTACCTTGAGCCCCTGGCCAAGCTGGTAGAAAAGCAGGGTTTGAAGAGAATTTCTTACACTGACGGTAAGCAGCTGATGCTTTCTTTTCAGAACAGAGCCCCTGACGCCTTTAAGCCCTTCAAGGACTGCCTCAAAACAGTATGAGACTGGATGGGCAAAAGTTGTCTCAAGCTAAATTCCGATAAAGCAGAAATTCTCTTTTTCGGTACAGGTACAATCCCTGACCCTCTGAGCTGGTGGCCATCCGAGTTAGGGGCCTCCCTTGCACCATCGGCATGCATCAGGAATTTGGGCATCAAATTCGACTAAATTTAATCGTTTGAGCCGCAGGTCAAAGCAATTTCAGATAGCTGCTTTGCCACTCTGAAATCTTTGAGAAGGATGCTCCACTTGGTGCCTGTGTCTTCCCGTAAGACTATTGTCCATGCTCTATTCACCACTAAATTGGACTATGCCAATAGTCTTTATTTGGGCTTGCCGGTGTATCTTCTGCAACGGCTGCAGATTATACCGAATGCCGCCGCTCGCTTTATCGTTGGAGCGGCAGACCCTGATGCAGAGGTCTGGCCCGGACCAGGGTTCAATTCCCCGCCGAGGCGCCGAGGCGGGTCTTGGGCTCAAATTTACCCGGACCTGACAATTCTCGCCTCGGTGCCTATTCCAATCACGGAGTCCCACTCTGTAACTCTGGGCAATAGCTTGCTTTATCTCCACAAGGGCCCCTCGCAGCGGGATGCCTGGCTTTCACCTTGGGGATGCCCAGTAATGGGTTATCTCGCAGGGGAATACCAGGACGGGTTCCCTAAGCAAGCGCCGGGAAACCCACTGCGGGTAGCTGTGCGCTATACAAGTACAAATACATTTACATTTACATCGTCAAGATCTTGATATGGCACTCGGTGTCTGCACATCTTTGCTAGCTTCACTGGCTCCCAGTGAGTAGTCTCATCAAATTCAAGGCGCTCATTTTCATTAATAGAGCCTTGGAGAGTAAGGACCTCTGTACTTATGATGCAGACTTGAGCCCGACAAGACAACCAGATCTCATCCCGCAGGTCGAGCTCCCAGAGACACCACCATATCCGGAGGATCCACAGGGCCAGACGCAGTGGGAGGGCCTTCACTTTCTTGATGGTTAAGCTGTGGAATTCACTTCCATCCAGCCTTAGTCTTGCACTCTCAGAAAAGCTTTTCAGGAAAGGCCTAAAGACCCACCTACCAGTAGCATATGCTTGTCTCAAAGATTAAGCCATGCACGTGTAAGTACACACAGACGGTACAGTGAAACTGCGAATGGCTCATTAAATCTTACCGTAATTTAGGGCGGACCTGCTGTTAGCCCCGGGACGTTTCCTCAGGACTAGCCGTAACCTCTACACATGCCTTTGTGTTGCATTGTATCACTGTGTGATCCATGCCTGGCCTACAGTTCGACGTGCCTGCCACCAACCACCTTATCGATCTCACATGATGCCACATTGCTTCACCTTGGCGCCTCCAGGTTTGATCTGAGCTGCTTTGTTACTACGTGACTGACGCTGCAATTAACCAATAAGAAAGAAGCTCAGCTTGTGAGGAGCAAGAATGGCCCACTCTGCCAGAAATACAGCCTTCAAGTGTAGACAGTAAATCCTGCACTGCTCCCTTACTGCCTTGGGCAGCGGGGCTACCTCTCAACTTCCGTTCCATGACCTCCCAGTTTAAAAAATAAAAGTGAACTACAGAGCAAGACCTCAGGGTGAACCTGCCCCTCCACCTGTGGGGCAGGTCACTGAAATAAAAGCAGCTCGTCAAGGACAGACTGGCTGCCCTGCCCTCTGAGCCCAGGTGCCACTGCAGCAGATGCACCACTTCTAACTACACCCCTCAACATGGCACACATGACTGTCCTAAAGCAATCTCTCTGTTTCCAGGCTCCTCTCCAGTGCTGGGCTCTGAGGCCCTGTAAATTGGAAAAGCAGGAGGGGTAAAGCTCCTGTGCAGAAGGGAGATGATTCAGCCCAAAACCACCCACCGCAAAGCCTTCAAATGGGTGTCACTTTCAGTGTCTTGTTTGTTTTTAAGTCCCCACAGATATAGTCCTTTGACGGCCTCTTTGCCCAACTTTTAAACGTTTTTTTATTTCCTTTAAATTTGTGCTTAATTTGAGCCGGCACTCATGACAACTGCTGCATGGTGGCGCTGTTTGTATAATTTAGAGATGAGCAGAACAGCAATTGTTTATTAATTTAGTACACAAACAACTATTACCTGCAGCCCAAGCTATTTTTATAGCTTTGGGCACCTGGAGTAGTCTCAGTTGTCACACTTGTAATGTGCTGGTTAGTGGTAGCTGTGTAGGTACTACCATTGGCAGCGCTGGCGGGGGCCATGTAGTGCAAACTGCAGAGGCCTCCTGACTAGAGCCCTGGCACTTATAGTTTTACAAATTAAGCCCTGCTTTAAACTATCTGTTTGCGGCTGGTTTGCTGGTGCTGTGGCCCCCTCTGACATGTAAAGTGAAACCCGCACCGCGGGCACTCCTGCGGCGGGGTCGGAGGGGGACCTCCATTACGCCCTTGATGTCACTCCATAATCATAGTGGGCTCAATTTCTGCAGACAACACTGACAAATCCCATCTCTTGCCAGCACTCTCTGGATGTTTAGTTAAATCCATCTTCTCAAAGGTGATCAGTAAGGGAGATTGGAGGTTACTCAGGACCCATCCATACTAGAGAGATCAGCCCTACAATCAGTAGAACGCCCAAGACAGACCAGTGGTTTAGGACCATGACGTCCCGAACCCCTGGGGTTTTGATACAAGCCAGAGATAGGAACTACACCGAGCTCCACCTCTACGTAAGACTGCTTTCTTACCTCACACACATCTCTCCTCTTCATTCCTCACTGTTCCCATTTGGAGGGTGGTGTCTCGGACTATTCATCAATACGGACAGACTTGGGCCTGGGTCAATTTTCACTAACAACCAGACAATAGGGAGCGAACAAGGTAAAGTGCAACCAACCAGGTGAGAAGGACTCCTTCAGAGGCTAATTAAAACCCTACTTACGTTTAAATAAAGGATTAGGGCCAGATGTACGTATCTCTGTGTTTGCGATAACCTAATAGCACATTTTTGCGATGTGCTATTTGGTCATCGCAAACAGCTATGTACAAATGTGTGTTCCACACATTTAGGGATTCCCAGTAGGTCACTAATAGAGCTACGTCATTAATATTCATGAAATAGGTCTCGGTTTTTGAACCATTGGGAATCGCAAAGATCACAGGGATGGTGGCCTGCTGGGGTCAGAAGACCACCATGTTTGTGATTGCTTTTAAATAAAGCAATTTTTTTAATGCAGTCCTTTTTCCTTTAAGGTCCGTGGGATCACCGCCTGCGTTTAAAAAATGTTTTCACCTACATTCACAAAGAGGAAAGGGGATTCTTGGGAAGCCCTTCTCAATTGCAAATTGGTTCCCACCAACTCAGAGCTGGTGGTATAATATGAATGTTTTGTGACCACATTTTGGTCGCAAACCATTCACACATACCACTGCGAGTCGCTATTAGGAAGGGACGCCCTAAGGACCCTAAGCACGCCCCTTCTAAATACGGAATCGCAAACCCATTTTGTGATTTGGTAACAGGTTACCAAATAGAAATCGGGCCGTTTGCAACTTAAAAAAAATCCCTTGTTTTGTATACAAACTGAACAAATCTGCGAACCGTGCTATTAGAACCCTCAAAAAAGCTTCATACATCTGTCCCTATGTGCCCTTGGCACGCACACTATAGGATTCCAGAAAGGAACATATGGGTAGTTTTAGGACAGGCCCCACGGACTTAAATCGAGGCATAAACGATCAGGCTGAAAGGGAAATTAGATTGGAAACAGAATCCAGTTATGCACAGTCAACTCGAGGAAACTAAGATTGCCCAAGCAGAAGAAATGTGATCTTAATGTTTTGTTCCATTCATGAGAAGAGCAGGCCTTGATTCACCCAAGACAACGACATTGTCAGCAAAGAGAAAAAACAGGACACGCCGCATAGAACAGCTGAAACAAAGGGAGGCTCAGGCGGCCATTTTCCTTCATCCTTGACAACTCCTGTGTTCTCCTCACCCACCCAAGCAGTCACGAATGCCTTTGCAACCAATGTTCGCCATCTACACTACTTTGCCATGGTCAATCGGTCGCAGTAGGAGTCCCCGCGCCGTCTGGTGGAGGCAGGGTCCTGCTGGCGGAGACTGTAACGGGGCTCTTTGAGCGACCTTACACTGAGGTGCTGGGTAAGGACGGCCTTCTGGGTGTATTCTAGAGAAAGAACTAGTCCAAGATACGGCCCATCATCTACAAGGTGTTCCAGGAGATAGAAACGTTGGGTAGGCTTCATGGCGTGTTCAACGAGGGTCCAAGGAGCCTTAACCCCAAAACGGGTGGAGGCCCGCTGCTGTGATCCAGATACAAGCCATCGTCCACCATCGATGCACATATGAAAACCACTCAACTTTATTCCCGGTCCACACATGAGCTCCAGGTGGATGCTGTGCCTGGTCACACGTCAAGGACCCACAGAAGGCCGCTCTCCAGCATCCTTTGGCACATGCAGGATGACAGAGGAGAGCATTGCGGCCTCACTGGACATCAACAAAGCCTTTGACTGATACAAATGGAGGTGCCTTGGAGCGGGAGAGCACGTGCTCAGGTGAGCTCTTCATCTCGACGGTGAGGTGGCTCTGTGCGGGAACGCCAACCTGGATGAACTGCTGAGGCTTCTTCTCAGACATGCTTCCCACCACAAGAGAAATGAGACATGGCTGCCCTCCGCCCTGTTCATGCGAGCCCTGGATTCATCCACAGCTGCTCTCACACACAACGCAAACACACAGGGAACGCTGTGGCTGCTCTACAGTCATGGTGGACAGTAATGATGTCATCTTACTTTGGGAGAACTTAAGACCTCAAAGCTGGCACTGAACTCCCTGATTTCCAACTTTCTCATCCTCAAAATACATGATTAACTGGGACAAGAGAGTGGAGTGTGTGGTATAGTGGAGAAGTGTGGCTCACCGGTTAGATGAGGCAGACCCGGACGCAGAGGTCAGACCCGGGACCAGGGTTCAATCCCCGACGCGGCAGGGTCTTGAGCTCAAAATGTCCACGGACTCGATAATTCTCGCCTCGGTGCCTACTACAATCACGGGTTCACACTCTGCAACTCTGGGCAATAGCTTGCTTAATCTCCACTACGGCCCCACCGCGATGGGATGCCTGGCTTTTACCTTGGGGATGCCCAGTAGGGGTTATCTTGCAGGGAAAAGCCAGGACGGGTTCCTAAAGCAAGTGCGTTGAGACCTTACGGTGAAAGGCGCTATATAAGAACGTATGATTTACGATTTACGATTTACAAGACGGTGGTTGTGTCTTCCACCCTGGCCCAAAGTGGCCGTCCACCACGATACCTCTGAAGTAGAGTCTGCCAACTCTGCTGGAGGCGGTGGGCGCCCTCCACACTTTCGGTACCCCACATATGTACACTTAGACAATGTTACCCTCCCAGGAAGACAAACTAATTACAGATATTGTAACGTCTCAATGGGTCTGTGTTGGAATGCATATACACACCACTTGAGCTGCAGTGTAAGAAGCAGAACACACAACTGATTGCATCACACACCTTTCTCACCCAATGACTTGTACTTCCATTCTTCGGCCCTCTCCCGAAGCAGGGAATGTGTGGGGGACATAATGACATGGAACATGGCTAGGACTTTGGAATGGGGGTTCTTTACTACCACATACATCTATGTGCATGGTCTACACCACAGACCCTTTGCCATAACTTACGTACTCACACGAAGGTGCCAGCAATGCCTTCTCCCGCCCACCGTACACCTCTGGATGGGGACACTTGCATTTATGATTGTCCATAAATACTGGACTTGACAGTAAATGGGGCTTGATGTGTACTGCAGAAGTCACACATGTTACATGTATCACAATACCTCATTACTGTACCATGAGCACTGAATCCCATGACATAATATGACTGAGACATGTTTTAGAAGGAGATATGTGGTGATGACATACGCAGACCACCTACCGCAGGGTTCGAGATACACTAATGTAGACGCGGCTTCTTTAGATATTGTTTAGTGTGGCTAAGGAACCAATTAATCTCCATGTGAGAGATGACCGCAGTGGCCTCCATCCCTGCCTTCCCACACTCCTTCCAACTGCAGTTTGGTGTTGTGCCGTGTGCGTTTTACACACGGTTCATTCACCTGTATCCATCCGCTATAAAGGAGCAGGTCCCATATGTTCTGATATTGTGATGCAGTTCTTGACTAGAAATTCACTGTTCTCTTATATGTACTTTGATTTGTAATAAACAAATCATTTTTTAAAAAACACAACACATTTTTTTTACACTTTATGATTTTTTCTTACTAGCTCCTTCACCCTCCACTTCTCTATGCACACACGACCCAGAGGAACTCTACTCCGCAGACCCGACTACAACCACCTCCTTACTAACAGGAGGGTAAGTATAACTGTGTAAATTGGTATACCTTGTGGTCTTCTTACAACCTCTACCCCTCTGCACTGCGCCTCTTCACACTTTAAAGACCCCTTCAGAATCTTGAGCACTCCAATACTCGAGAGGCCACACTGCACCAACACACTTCCAACCATGCATGCAACCTGTGCTCGCTGCGGCTTGTAACCAGCCTTGGACAAAGCGGGCCTGCATCCATGCAACCAATCACATGTGACATGCGCACTGTGGCTTCTAGCCACCTCAGACAAAGGAGGCCAGCTTTTCATGCAACCAGTCAGATATGACATGCTCACTGCGGCTTGTAGCCAGTGGTAGAAGTGGGCGTGAACGGAAGGGCACGGCGTGCCCCTACTTTTAAAAATTGTTTCAATCTCTTCCCCTACTTCTTACTTTTAAAAAAGTATCCCGGGACGGCAAGAATAGTCCGACTTAAAAACGATAACTTTTTTCCTTAGATTCCAGGGGCTGCTCGCACTTCTCTGTGAACTCCAGAGACTGCAGCAGCCCCTCCCTGAGCTCTCACAGACCGAGGGCAGGCCCATTGTCATTCCGATTGAGGCTGATTACCCCCTTTGGAATGACAATGCGCCACCGCCTGCCTTTAGAATACCAAGTGCCAGTGAGATTGGAGTTGGGGATTACAGAGGAGCTTTCCCCAGACAGAGTACTTGGGGAACTTGACACCTTGTGAAATTTGTTAATGTTGTACACAGAGGGAATTGGGCAGGAGCAGTGACTGGACAAAAGAGGCGACAGGAGTGACAGGAAAGGAAAGGTACTAGGGCAGGAGAGGTGACTGGGCAGGAGAAGTAATGGATAGGAGATGTGACGGGGCAGAAGTGGTGACGGGCAGGAGAGGTGATGGGGCAGGAAAGGTGACGGGGCAGGAGAGGTGACGGGGCAGGAGAGGTGACGGGGCAGGAGAGGTGACCAGGGCAGGAGCAGTGAACAGGGCAGGAGCAGTGACCAGGGCAGGAGCAGTGACCAGGGCAGGAGCAGTGACCAGGGCAGGAGCAGTGACCAGGGCAGTAGAAGTGACAGACGGGAGAAGTGACAGGGCAGGGGAATTTATGAAGTAGGAGTGTTGATCGAGCATGAGCAGGAGTACTGACTGGACAGGAGTAGTGAAAGGGAAGGAGCAGGCATTTCCCAGGGCGACTTGAAGGGTAAGGGGCCAGTTTAGTTTGGGGGGCAGGAGCAGTGACCAGGGCAGTAGAAGTGACAGACGGGAGAAGTGACAGGGCAGGGGAATTTATGAAGCAGGAGTGTTGATCGAGCATGAGCAGGAGTACTGACTGGACAGGAGCAGTGAAAGGGAAGGAGCAGGCATTTCCCAGGGCGACTTGAAGGGTAAGGGGCCAGTTTAGTTAGGGGGGAACGGTTTTGTACAAGTGCAGGAGTTTTAAAAACACTGCAGAGTTCTTTGTATATTCAGCAGGTTTCGGTCAACAATACAAGTGCCAAGATAGCGTTTGTGATCAATGTACCTGCTGGAGAGAGATGGGAGCATGTTTTGTCTAGTGGCTGTTTTACTCATCTAAGGTAGTGCAGAGGGGTAATATGCCTCCTGGAAAGAACGTGTACAATGCATATCAAAGAGCAATATGTTATGTGCATAGTTCAGTGGGTACTGCTTTGTGTTCACTTCCCGAATGAAAGGACACTTGAATACATATGGCCTGGCAGTTCGGGCTGGACTGTTACCATTGGGCGCAGAATCTAGACTGATTTGCATATGGCTGGGTCCAAACTGGAATGGCAAGGTGAGCAAAAAATGATGGATTTAAGCCCAGATCTCTGAACTGGGGTGAATGTATGACATTGTTCTGCATTCTGTCCATCAATTGTTCTTTTTGCATTTGTCACCCCGAGTGGGACGGGTATGCTCAGACGTGAGTCCTGTGCTCTCCATGCCACTGGAATCAGGCTATCCTGGCTGATGAGGGCTGAAAGCCCGAAACCGGTACTAGGATGCTTGTTTCCAGTCCAGGGAGGACCTGGCCTGGCAGTTCGGGCTAGACAGTTCCCATTGGGTGCAGGGTCAAGACTGATTTGCATATGGCTGGGTCCAAACTGGAATGGCATGGTGAGGAAAGAAACAATGGATTTAGGACCAGATCTCTGTACTGGGGGAGAATATATGATATTGTTCTGCATTCTGTCCACCAGTTGTTCTTTTTGCTAAATTATGATTGAGCAGCTAGCTGGCTGACATGAATATGATTGAGCCTTTGCGGGTTTCCGTGAGTCTAGATTCTCCTGAAGAGTCCCTTTCTCTTCTGAGCCCTGCTTAACACGTGTACAGGAGGAGCCCTGTATTCATGTCCTCAATGTTTGAAACAAAAAATACTCATGGATTTCTGAACAATGAGAGTAAAGGCATTAAGGTAACAAGTTGTTCCTGCTTATATTTCACACACTTTACATAAACTTGTATTCCCTATGAGTGTTTGCTTTTTCCTGAATTAAACCTCAAATAAACATGTTTATCCATTGTTTTAATGAAATAACCTTATAAGCTGTAACTGGTCAGTGAAATGCTGAACGTACTAAAAATTGGTATGTTTTGCTATTTCTAGCCACACCCCTGACTCCACCCACTGATTCAATATTCGGTTATTCCCACCCCCTGGTTCTCCACCCACAGTTCCCCTACTTTTTTTCCCCCACTTCGACCACTGCTTGTAGCCAGCCTCGGACAAAGCAGGCCTGCCGTGCATACAACCAATCACGTGACATGCTCACTGCGGCTTCTAGCCACCTCGGACAAAGGAGGCCAGCTGTGCATGCTATGACATGCTCACTGTGGCTTGTAACCAGCCTCGGACAAAGCAGGCCTGCCGTGCATGCAACAAACTGGACTCGCTGCAGCTTTTAACAGTCCCAAAGAAGTCGCCAGAGGAAAAATGCACCCATGATCCAGCGTTTAACAAGCCCCAGAAGACGAAGCCACCAGATGGACAATGCATGCAAGGTACGGCTCTTAACCAGTCCTAGACAAAGAAGGCAAGCAATGCATGTCACCAATCTGGTAACGCATACCCGCTCAGGGTAGTCACTAATCCCAGAGGAAGCAAGTGTGCCCTGCGTGCAGGCAACTGGGCAAGATTAGAATACAGCTAGAGCACTCTCGTGGCAGGGCGCGCAATAGAAACAACAAGAAACAATAACAATAGGAAGTGGTAACAGATAGCACTTTAAGGCACCGTGACGGTGAGTCTTACACACGCCCAAACCAGTTCGGACTCAGAGCTGTTTGCTGAATTTTAATACTTTGCAGTAATGAAAACTTGTACTCTGGCAGGGGCGCTAGAGGGCGCACTGCGGAATGGCCGCACTGTTGTGAGGCTCCCGCTGCCCGGAGCTATTATCCGTCTAGGGATCCTGATTACCATCGCTGCGCCCTGATCTGACCCCACAGATCTACTGGGATATCGACTGACTACCCACGGTCCAACTCCTGGGCCATTCGGAGATTGCTGGCCGAAGTTACGTGGATCCCAAGTTTCCCCGACTTGCGCTCTGGAAGTCTGATGCCCCCTGGCCCGGCGTCATCGGGCATGCCAGTCCGGGGCTCTGCACGCGGGGTGTAGGCCTTGCTCCGCCCCTCTCCACCGGGCCCGCTCGCTGGCCGGGCAAGCCGTTTGGCTCTTCCTTGCTGTCGGACTTATCTCTTGGCTCCTACATCTGCCTGCCCAGATACCATTGCTCACGGAGGCGCAACGGATCTTCTTCTTGTTTTCTGGGGGCTCGCCCCTTTGGACTGGAAGCGGAGACGGCCATCTTCTCGTCGTTGGGAGTGGCGGGGCGCGCTGGCCTTCTCGTGCCCCCACGATTCGAGCCTTTCTGGCCGTACCCTTTGTCCGACCTATATCCTGACTCCTATTTGCTTTGGTCCCCCATTGCATCATTAGCGCACCATTATGGGGAAGCCGGACACTAAACAATCCAAATTGTCCTTTGACTCTGGAGGGGCTAGGCGGGGGACGCGTTTGCTCCAGGAAGCCGGGACTTCGCGGTCCCCCCCCCCCGAATGTCGCTGACGTTGTCCCGCAACCGCCACCACCGGACTTTACCCAAATGATGCAGGAGATGAGGCAGGGGTTTGCCACGATAGTGGATAAAGTGGACAAGATATCGTCACGCATGGATGCGGTCGTCCAGAAGCTGGACGTGCATGAGGAGCGATGGACGGCGGCGGAACAGCGCATTTCGGACCATGATGACACGGCGGCCACCCATACCACCCAACTGGCGAGAATGGACAATATCTTGCGTGTCATTGCCGCTAAGAATGAGGAGTTGGAGGCGAGGAGTAGGCGCAACAACGTGCGCATTGTAGGTGTGCCGGAGTCCACGAATGTGGGCAAAATGGAGACTTATGTGGAGAGGCTACTGGTGGGCGCCATTGGGGCGGAAGTGTTCTCATCCCAGTTCATAGTTGAGAGAGCGCATCGGACACTGGGACCTCGGCCGGCCTCTGGGGCTGCACCGCGCCCCATCATTGCGCGCCTTTTGAACTATCGTGACCGAGACGCCGCCCTCCAGGCTGCCCGCACTAACAGGGCCCTTTCCTTCGAAGGGGTGTCTTTCACCATGTACCCCGACTTCACGCCGATGGTGCAGGACCAGCGTCGTAAGTTCCTGGGGGTGAAAAAGAAGCTTCGGGATCTACAAGTGGACTACGCCTTGCTGTACCCTGCTAAACTTAGAGTGACGCACCAGGCTAAACAACATTTTTTCACCAACCCACAGCATGCTGAGGATTTTGCGAAGCGCCTCCAGCGCGAGCGGGCAGCTGCGGATCGGGGAGGCGATCGAGACCCTGAGGATGAACATTCGGCTGAGGAGGAGGTCGCCTGATTGTGGTGACTTTGGTCGTTGTCTCTCTTTTTACTGTTTTTGGAGTGTTCTGGACGTGTACCTTTTATATTGAGTTCTACTGCCTTCCTTCTCCGCATTTGCGGCCTAACTATTGCCCGCTTTTACTTTTGTTGGTGCGGGGGTCATGTCTTTATTGAGATGAGTGAGTGCGTTTTGTTTCTTGGGGTCTGTATGGCACCGCAGGATGGTGCTATCTGATGTCGCGCTCTGGGCACCCACCCCCCTGCGCTGCGCCTGGGGCCGTCTGACACTTGTTGGCGCGGACACTGGCGTGGCGTGAGGGAGTGGTGTCGTGCACCTCTGGAAGGTTCCCCGGAGGGTGTGCCCCATGTGTACCTTTGGTTTGGATTCTAGTCCTATGTTGTTTGACTGGATGTGTGTTGGGGAACGGGGGGGGTGGGGGTGCGTATGGCCTGATAGTTGGGGTGGTATCAGGTGGGTGGATGGGGCGGGAATGAGGCTGTCCATTTTTGTTTGCCCAGGACCCCTGGGTCGATATGAGAGGTGCTGCTGTTGTCTGAGTGCACAGGAGTGGTGTCGCGCCCGCTATCTAGGCTGGTCCACTCCTTTATCTGGTGGAACTGATCCTGGGGTCCGTGCTCCCCTCCATCTTGGGCCCGAGTGCACCGGCCGCCATCTTAGGCTGCCACGTGACGGGGAGCGCTATGCAATGGGAACACATGTGCGAGTTGCGGGTTGCGTAAGGCGGATTGGCGGCGTGCGGCGTGCAGTATGCTCTGAGTGCTTGTTGCATGGATGGTTTGGCTGGGGGGGGTTGTTGTGGTTTTGGTTGATTGGTTCGGAGATGGCTGGGGAATGTGTGGAGTGTATGTGGGGGGTTGTCCGCGCCCTAGGGTGAGGACCTGTCGCTGGCTGTTGCTGGTAGTTGGATGCCCTGTATTTGCTTATTGGGTCCCGTGGGGCCCTGAAACTGGGTAATGTCGACCGCTGTCATAGACCAGATATCGATTCTATCCTGGAATGTACGGGGACTTAATGATGCCAGGAAATGTCGTAGTGTGATCCAGTACCTGGACAGGCATGCTATTCATGTTGCTCTCCTCCAGGAGACGCATCTGCGTCCCGCTCCTTCCCCCAACTTTGGCGGGAGGTGGGCTGCGGCCAGGAGGTTTGCTTCCTATTCTTCTTATGCTCGAGGGGTTGTCATCCTTGTTAAAAGATCGCTCGCATTTCAGGAACTGGGATTTGTGGCGGACCCTGAGGGGCGCTATGTGCTACTGTGGGGGCGGCTTGGGCAGAACACTGTACTGTTTGTTAATTGCTATGCTCCTAATGTCGATACGCCAATCTTTTTTGTCACTTTGTGGGGTCATGTTCTTGCTGTGGATGCCACTTACATTGTGTGGGGGGGTGATTTCAATTTTGCATTTCATGCCCGGTCGGACAGATCGGAGGGGAGTCCTCAGTATAATGTACAGGCTAGAGAAGCATTGCGTGGGATTGTGGAGGAGGCTGGGTTGGTCGACAGCTGGAGGCACGCCCACCCTGCCACCAAGGAGGGCACTCATTACACCACACATGCTCGTTCATGGGCGAGACTGGATTATGTGTTTCTCTCTAGAGGGTTGGTAGCTGGCCTACGGGAGGCTACACATCTGGCTCGGACGTATTCTGATCACTGTCCGGTGAAGGTTGTTCTATCCGTCCCCGGGCTGCATAGGCCGCGCCCACCTTGGCGTCTATTTCCGACTGCTTTGCTTGACCCGGTGTTCAAAGAGGAGCTTGGTGCAGAGGTGGAGGCGTTCTTCCCTAGAAACAAGGGCTCTGTGGACAGCGTCGAGGTCATATGGGAGGCGTTCAAGGTTACAATCCGGGGTGTCACTATTTCTAAAAGTTGTGGTATACTTCGACTGATTGTTCGGACCCTTGAGAGCTTGGAAGCTGACTTGCGAGACTTAGAACGCAGGATGCAGGTTGACTCTGATCCCGATCTTCTGGCGCAGTTCCGTAATAAACTCTCCGAATACGAGGAGGAGGCTGCTAGACAGGCTAAGCATAGGGGGAAATACTGGACGACAAGGCGATACTGTGAAGGGGAGCGGCCCGGTAAGGTCCTCGCTGCCCTTACTAGACATCCGAGGCATGGGTCGGACGTGTTGGAATTGGTGTCACCGGATGGCACTCGCTGTCGGGACACTTCGGAGATTCAGCGTACTTTTATTGACCATTATGCACACCTTTACACGACACAGCAGACGGGTGAGACTCGGTATGGCGGGTTTCTTGATGAACTGGCACTTTGTTGGTTATCGGATGGTCATCGGGAGTTCTTAGGCAGGCCCCTAGAGGTGGAGGAGGTCAGGAATGCCATCATGTCTCTGTCTAATGGGAAGGCCGCCGGTCTGGATGGCCTCCCTGCTGAATTTTATAAGTGCTATGTGGACACCATGGCCCCTGTTCTCCGTGAGGTTTTTGAGGAGTCCCTGGAGGAGGGACGTCTGCCGGGTTCCATGCGGGAGGTCGCCATTACGTCGTTGCTTAAGCCGGGTAAGGATCCGCTGGATGTGGGCTCCTATAGACCCCTCTCATTGCTCAACTGCGATGTCAAAATTCTCGCGAAGGTTCTGGCAGTAAGACTAGCCAAGCTCATGCCCGTTATTGTATTGCCTGACCAGTCGGGATTTGTGCCCGGCCGTGCTACCTCCCACAATCTTCGCACCTTGTTTTCGCTTGTGTCGACCATTGCTCCCACTGTCCCGGTTGCTGCTATCTTTCTTGATGCCACTAAGGCGTTTGACTCTGTTGAGTGGGGCTATCTTATTGATGTTCTTTGTCGGATGGGTTTCCCCAGGATCTTCATCTCATGGGTTAAGCTCTTATATACCGATCCGATGGCGAGGGTAGTGGTGAATGGGGTGTTATCCCCCTCGTTCCCTCTTACGAGAGGGACCCGACAGGGATGCCCCCTCTCGCCCCTCTTGTTTGCTATAGCCATTGAGCCGCTGGCCTGTAGGATTCGTCAGTTTCACCAGCAGAGCGCCTTTAATTGTCTTCAGCGACAGGTCGGTATTTCGTTATACGCTGATGATGTTACACTCTATGTCAAGGACCCTGAGAACAACCTTAATTCGCTCTTACGGGAGCTGGTTGCTTTTGGGGGTGTCTCCGGTGTCCATATCAACTGGCGGAAGTCTCAATTTTTCCCCCTCACTGCTGCTGTAGCTAGGTTTCCCCTTGACTACCCTCTGGAATGGTGTGATTTGGAGTTGCGATATCTCGGCATTGTCGTGTCCTTGGACAGAGAAGAATCGGTTCGGCTTAATTATGGTGTGGCTATTACTAAACTTGCAGACGATGTCACCAGGTGGATGTCCTTGCCTCTCTCCATGGCCGGTAGGGCGTCCCTTATCAAGATGGTAGTTTTGCCCCGCTTCCTTTACCTCTTTCAAAACCTTCCGTATCATCCTGGTGCTTATTTCTTTCGCAGACTTCGTTCCGAGCTCATTCGGTTGTTCTGGGGGGGCAAGCAGCCACGGGTGGCTTGGGCTACCCTAACGTTGCCCTATGTTGATGGCGGTTTCGACGTCCCCGACTTTGAGCTTTATTATCTGAGCGCTCAGGCGCATTACGCTTATCACTGGATGCGCCCCACGCCGTTTATGCCCCAAATTGCTGCTGAACATTGGGTTGCCCACCCGCTCCCATTGGAGGGAATGGTCTTGGGCAAGGTGTCAGATGTGGAAACGCCTCGCACGACGGTGACGTGCACGGTGGATGCTTGGAAACGGGTGGCTCAATTGCTGGGCGTTTCCTTTCTTTATTCGCCGGCCTTGCCTCTGTCTTATCATCCTGATTTGTCGCTGTTGTTGGAAACGGGGTTTCAACGAATGTGTAGGCGGCTAGGTATCCTCACGTGGGGCGACTTGTTTCATGAAGGTGCCTTCCGTACGCAGGCTCATTTCTTCGGAGCGGCTGCTTGCTCACCGCTGGAGCTGTTCTACTTTATCCGCTTGCGGCAGGGCATGCGTGCTCTGCTACCGGATTTCCCTTCGGAGCCTGGGGTTACCCTCCCCCTCCACGTGCTGTTGGTTTCAGATGGGCGACACCTGGTGTCGAAATTATACGGGGCTATTCGCAGACAGCGTTCGGTCCCGGCCAATCGGGTGCGCGAGCAGTGGGTTGCCGAGTTGGGTGCTCCTATTACCGACGAGCAATGGAAGTACTGCTGTGGGCTCACGGCCAATGTTTCCTCTAGTTGTCGCCTTAAAATTATCCACTACAAGTTTGTTCAGAGGTACTATTATACCCCGGCGAGGAAACTACGGTTTCATTTGGCGGAGGATGACAGGTGTGCTAGGTGTCGTGCGGAAGGTGCTGGCTTCCTGCACTTGGCTTGGAGCTGTGCGGGGGTGTTAGAATATTGGACTCAGGTTCATGAAGCCCTGCAGATTATGGCGGAGGATGGGGTGGTATTTGACCCCTTGGTGATGTTGCTGGGCTACTCTAAGGACGTGCCTGCCTCTCACCGTAGGTTTGTTGACGTGGCCCTGCTACTGGCTAAGCGTAGGGTTGCTTGTTGCTGGGGTCGTGGCAGGGTGCCGCGCTTTCAGGATTGGTTGACTGACCTCATATACTGTCAGGATCAATACAATATCTATTCTGACCTGATGCCTGTCAGATGCAGACCGAAGGACTTTTGGAGCCCGCTCCAGGTGTACCTCCTAACCAGAGCTGCGCAGGACTCTCATTCTGAACTTGGGGACCGTGAAGGGGTTGGTTGATGGCAACATGGTGGGCTGGGATTTTACATTACACCTGCTGATCTTCCAGTATCGGGGGAGAGGCTGGGCCGTCTCCTTAACATGCGAGCTGCTGGGGGCTGTAGTTCCCCTTACGACAAGTGTGTGGCTAGGAATTGAAATCGTATCCCTGTAAGGTACCTTTATCCTATGTGTCCCTTTTATCTGAGTCTCCTTTGTTTTATTTACTATACGTTAACAGAATGTGTCCATACTGTATTGTCTTATTAGCTTGCCTGAACATGCTGGATCATTGCCCTCTACTTTGCACTGTACATTTCGATGTTGCTCCTTGTATTGACTGGTATGCTGCCCTGTACTTGCTTGTATCCCATTTTTTGGTTCTGACGTACCATTGTAATGGCCATATGTGACTGTATGTATTGTGTATGCACTTCCCTTGACCCTGCTTGTCTCCAAATAAAGGTTTAAAAAAAAACAAAAAAAACTTGTACTCTGGCTAACTTAAGGCAAACTAGGCCTCAGACTCCGCCTCACTGTGATGTTTCATTGTACCACGTGAACAGACCTGTATGTTCATGTCTCACTAGAATAAAAATGACATGTGTTCCTCAAAGAAGGAAGTAGATTTTCACAGACTGTTCTGGATAAATCCAAGGTTAGACCTCGCTGCCCCGGGCGGAATCACATCCTAAGCAACTCCGTCGTGTCAGGTGAAGAGGTTTCTCCTGAGAAGCTTCAAGCAGCAGGATTACGAGAATCTTCAGTATGTGTTGAGTTGTGAATCTGTCTTTTGCTTTTACTCTGACTAGTTAAGAGCCTGTGAACCATACTGTACTGTAGTGAAAGTATGAAATCCTTTGTTCAGAACCCTGAATATCAGTTCGGATTCTTGATCAAGAGAGTTCTTTCCCTGACATTGACAGGCGGATTAATGCTGGATTTCTTCCCTATTTTAGATTCTATTTCGCTGCTCTAAACTTGGAGGGGCAGATTTATGTTAACTGGCGCATCCCCAGGGATGCGCCAGTTAACGTGCGCCACAGTGCGCCACGCTTCGCCACCCATGGTGCGCCGCATTTATAATGCAGCGCACCATGGTGCAAAAACGGCACAGATGCATGACTCATCTGTGCCGGAAATGTGGTGCATTGCTGGAGTTGCGTTGCAAGCGCGACTCAGCTCCAGCAAAGCTCGGGGGTGCCCCATCTACACAATGCTGCATCAAGACCTACGCCTGCTTCAAGCAGGCGCAGGGTTTTGACACAGCATTTGCCTGAAAGTGACTGAGTGAAATCTCATAGATTTCACTCAGCCACTTTCAGGAGGCGTTCCTGCGCAGGAACGCCCCCCCCCCCCCTCCTGCGCATTAACGCCTCCTTATGGCGCAGGGCTTTACAACGTGACGCATCTCCTAGATGCGTCACGTTGTAAATAGGGCCCATTGTTTGCGCCGCAGTTGCGTCAAATAAAGTGATGCAATAGCGGCGCAAGGGCATCATAAATCTGCCCGGGAGTTCTTGATTGAGTCTTAACCGTGAGACTACATTGAATTAATTCTTGTATGACTAAATAAAACCTTCAAGGAAGAGGCTTCGTAGTCTGTCGTTCTTGTAGGACCAAAAGTGTGGGTGACTAAGACGTGTCTGTCGACTACCACCAAGTACAACTCTACCCCCCCGCCCTCCCCCCCAAGCCCCCACTCCCCCATTCCGAGAACAAGTCTTCCCTAGGCCGCCAGGCGAGAGAGGAACGGAGGAGAGAGGACACGAACAGGAGGGAGAGAGGACAAGAACAAGGGGGAGAGAGGACAAAAACAGGGGAGAGAGGGGACAAGAACAGGGGAAAGAGGACAAGAACAAGGTGAAGAAAGGACAAGAACAGGGGAGAGAGAGAGGACAATAACCGGAGAGAGAGAGAGAGGACAAGAACGGGAGAGAGCGGACAAGAACAGGGGAAAGAGAGGACAAGAACAAGGGGAAGAGAGGACAGAACAAGGGGAAGAGAGGACAAGAACAAGGGAGAGAGAGGGGACAAGAATGGGAGAGAGCAGACAAGAACAGGGGAAACAGAGGACAACAACAGGGGAGAGAGAGGACAAGAACAGGGGAGAGAGAGGACAACAACAGGGGAGAGATAGGACAAGAGAGAGGACAAGAACAGGGGAGAGAGAGGACAAGAACAAGAGAGAGAGGACAAGAACAGGAGAGAGAGAGTACAAGAACAGGGAGAGAGTACAAAGAACAGGGGTGTGAGAGAGGACAATAACCGGAGAGAGCGGACAAGAACATGGGAAAGAGAGGACAAGAACAAGGGGAAGAGAGGACAAGAACAAGGGAAAGAGAGGACAAGAACAGGGGAGAGAGAGAGGACAGGAACCGGAGAGAGAGAGAGGACAAGAACCGGAGAGAGAGAGAGGACAAGAACAGGGGAAAGAGAGGACAAGAACAGGGGAGAGAGAGGACAAAACAGGGGAAAGAGAAGACAAAAACAGGGGAAAGAGAGGACAAGAACGGGAGAAAGAGAGGACAAGAACGGGAGAAAGAGAGGACAAGAACAGGGAGAGAGTACAAGAACAGGGGATAGAGCAGACAAGAACAGGTGATAGAGAGAGGACAAGAGCAGGGGAAAGAAAACAAGGAGAGGGGAGAGGGAAGAAGGACAGAAGAGAGAACATGTAAAACTTGGACTGAAAAAGAAAAAAGAGAATGGAAAAACAGAGAACAGAATAAGAAAGGGCTAAAGGAGACAGCGAGAAAGATGAGAGAACGGACACGTGGAGGAGGGTGAAATAAGAGCCAAAGGGGTGGGAGACAGACCTAGGGCAGGCTCAGAAGGGACAGAGGGAAAGGCACAGCACAGAGGGGCAGGAGAGAGGAAAGGAGAGGGGCAGCAAAAAAGAGAAAAGGGCTGAGAAGAATGCAGAGAGAATGGGTGATAGGAACGAGTGACAGAACTGGGACAGGCTGAGAAGGGACAGGGGGAAGGCACAGCACAGAGGGGCAGGAGAGGGGAAAGGAGGGGGGCAGCAGAAAAGAGAGAAGGGCTAAGATGAATGCAGTGAGAATGGGTGATAGGAACGAGTGACAGAACTGGGACAGGCTGAGAAGGGACAGAGGGAGGGGAAAAAGGACAGGGCGAGAAATGGGAGCAGACCAGAGATTTGCGCGACAAAGGAATTAACGAAGTGTTGTTTCTTACTTGGAGCGGACATGGCTGGTTCAGCTCTCGGCTTCCTTCGGCCTCTCTTCCGGGGCCTCTTCTCCTTCTCCTCTCGGGCCTCTCTCTCTCCTCCGGCCTCGGTTCTCTCCTCTCAGTCCCTCCTTCGCGGCTCTGACTCACCGCGGGGCCCTGTGGGAGAGAGACGGGAGAGGTGAAGCTCTGGGCAGGGCAGGTGAAACCAGCAGGTGCGTCCCAGGGCCGAGGCGGGCGGGGGAGACGCCCTGTCTAGGAGGGTATTGCAGGGGACACCCCTTCCCCTATCTACCCTGGTACTGCAGGGGAAACCCCTTCCCAGTGCTTTAAATGGGAAAAACTAAGTGCAGGTACACATTAAAATGAGCTAGAGGTGTAGTGAGGGGGCGGGGCTAAGGGCAAGACATGATGATACTTAACAACTTCTATAATAGTTGCAGCACACACCAAAACACATCAGAAGTGTGTTTATATAAACAAAGAAGGTTAACTCATTACACAAAATGAACAAGAAATGCGATAATATGTACCGGCCCATTTAAACACTGCTCTTTCCCCTATCTACCGGGGTACTGCAGGGGACCACCTCCCCTATCTAAGGGGGTACTGCGGGGGACACCCCCTCCCCTATCTACCGGGGTACTGCGGGGGACATCCCCTCCCCTATCTACGGGGGTACTGCAGGGGACACCCCCTCCCCTATCTACCGGGGTACTGCGGGGGACATCCCCTCCCCTATCTACCGGGGTACTGCGGGGGACATCCCCTCCCCTATCTACGGGGGTACTGCAGGGGACACCCCCTCCCCTATCTACCGGGGTACTGCGGGGGACATCCCCTCCCCTATCTACGGGGGTACTGCAGGGGACATCCCCTCCCCTATCTACCGGGGTACTGCGGGGGACATCCCCTCCCCTATCTACCGGGGTACTGCGGGGGACATCCCCTCCCCTATCTACGGGGGTACTGCAGGGGACACCCCCTCCCCTATCTACCGGGGTACTGCGGGGGATCCCCTCCCCTATCTACGGGGGTACTGCGGGGGACATCCCCTCCCCTATCTACGGGGGTACTGCAGGGGGACATCCCCTCCCCTATCTACCGGGGTACTGCGGGGGACATCCCCTCCCCTATCTACGGGGGTACTGCAGGGGACACCCCCTCCCCTATCTACCGGGGTACTGCGGGGGATCCCCTCCCCTATCTACGGGGGTACTGCGGGGGACATCCCCTCCCCTATCTACGGGGGTACTGCAGGGGGACAGACATCTGAGGGTTCCCTGGCTATGTTATGTTGTTTGCTTCCATAGCGCTTATGACAGCATAAGGCAGCTTCTAAGCACAGGCGGTGTTCAGGAATGACGTGAGGTGGAAATAGACAGGAGAGATGGAAGTGGGAACACAGGCTGGTAAAGAGTAGTGCTTATGCTGCACCAAAGCTGCTTCTATGCGCAGGAGAGTTACTGAGGCTGCCCGCGCCCCACGCAGGTGGCCCCCATAGGAGGGCGGCCACCTTAGTGCCACATGAGGGCACAAACCCAACAGGGCTAGTGTTTGGATCCCCTGGGGGTCTGGCGCTACCTGCGTCATTTCCGGCGCGCCAGAGGGGGGGGGGGGGGGCAGGTATATCTACCTCCCCGATCAGCAACTTGAAACTTCCACGGCTGGTGCAGTACACGGTTATCAGGGTGAACCCCCCAAAGTTTGGGAATAAGCAAGTATGGGGGTAAAGCAAAGCCTTAGTCTTCAGGGCTGAGGTGCGTTGGAGCACCCTGTGTTAATATGTGTGCAGAACGACTTCTGAGCAAACTAAGTACAATCTTGCGGTGCACCATGTGCAAACATGTGCGCAGTGTGATTTCTGTCAATCTAGGTGCAACCTTGCCGAGGACATATACAATTGTACGCAGGGTTGTGGGCTACTGCTCGGGTGGGGACACCAGCATGGCGACACAGCATCGGTCACAAGACTCCCCCTGGCCTCGCCCGATGACCCTCTCCAGGGGGTCCTTATTGCTCTTGGTGCCGCACATGGTCATCAGTTTGAACCCCCAAATGTGGATCTGCCAAGCAAGAGGGGTAACCAAGGTCTTAGTCAACCCCCACATGGAACTGCACATAATGGCACACAGTGAACGAGGGAGTATACCACCCAGAAGCCTGGTCAAGAGGCGATCAGTAGTTTTATTTCTATGGTAATATCTCTGGCCGACGCTGTACTCCCATACAATGGAGGTCAGCCGGTAGAGAGAGGGGTATTGCGTTGGCCCCAATTAATAACCATTATCAATTATACTGATGGCCTTGGAGGTGACCTCCATCATGTTTATCGCGAATCGTAGACCAGGGACGGGACGGTAATGGGTAAACACATGACGCAACAACACCTAAACAAGAAGGCCCTCATTGACACAAAGGGCACCATGGGGTTTTCTTCCTAAACAAGGGTTAAAGTAGAGATCAGTTGCAGCAACCCTGGGGAAGCCATTGAACATGCCCATGGGGGTAAATAATTTATTATTTTTTTTAAACAAATTTTTATTGATTTTCCATACAGCCTAAAAGAGGTTTCGGGTTACATACCCCAGACGGTTAGCAAATTCACAGTTTAAATCAGGTTATTTGAGGCACAGTTGAGGCATCATAGGATGTTCATACCAACTTTTCGGGCACATCATACAATCAATACAATAAGTATTTTCAACCATTGTAAATTCCCTTCCCCAACTATCCCCGCACCCTACCTCCCTCACCATCCCCAAGCGTGTCACTTAGGTGCGGGCTGCAAGAGGTCAGTAGAATGGTTATCTCAGTGGGGCGGCGTATTTGTACGGGAGGCAGCTGCAGCTGAGTGCTATCTAGCTGGCTTGTCTAGTGTCACTGCTGAACATGAGGCTACAGATCGTGGTGGTCTTGGAGCTACCTATGTGTTAGACCATGGCCGCCACAGGGTCACCTATAGATGCATCATCCGTTAGACCATGGCCGCCACAGGGTCACCTATAGATGCTCATCCGCATCCTCTTGGGGAATTGGAGTGCTACAACGAACGCTTCCCAAGCTCTCACCCTTACCAGGGCCTTTTCACTCCTCATTTGTTTCTCTATTTGTAACCTAATCACTCCTTCACACTCGGCCCATTTTAGGAATTCTGCTCTCCACTTTGTTATGCTTGGGCCCTGTTTCACCTTCCAATGTGTGGTGATGTTTCTCTTGGTCAGGAGCAGACCCAAATCTAAAAATGTACTAGTAATTTTGTTCTTTGAGGTGCGGGGGAACCAGTGAAAAATACAGTGAGCCAGGGTTGGTTCTAGCTCTATCAGTGAGCACTGACTTCTTGTTGTTAAATCCTCCCAATAACTGTCGAGGAACAGGCTTTCCCATAACATGTGCTTAAAATCCGCGCTTTCTATTCTATTCTATTCTATTCTATTCGGATTTGGTAGAGCGCGACAGCTGCCCCAGCAATGAGGCGTCCCGGCGCTAAGAACCCAGGGTCCTGGTCTGAATAGAGGAGCCAGGTAGGAGGGGGTTTTTACGGGCAAGGGAATAGGAACGTTTTAACTGCCTTCCGGAAAACCGGTAGGCTGTCAATGGAGCGAATGTGTTGTGGCAGGTCGTTCCACAGCTTGGCTCCGAGGAACTTAAAGGAGCGGCCGCCCATGCGGCTGAGTTTTATGCGTGGGACGTGTAGGAGGTTTTGGTTTGAGGATCTTAGGTTCCGTGACGGCGCATAGGGGGTGAGAAGGGGTCGAAGCAATGGAGGACTGTTGAGTTTGAAGATTTTGAAGGCCAGAATGAGGGTCTTAAACTTGATTCTGGAATCAACGGGGAGCCAGTGTAGTTTTTTGATGGTCGATCTGGCTGAGCATCTGCGGGGGAGGCCGACCAGAGTTCTAGCCGCAGAGTTCTGCACGCGTTGGATCCGCGCTATCTCGCATTTGTTGGCACCCAAAAGGAGCACATTGGCGTAGTCCAGACGTGAGAGGATTGTGGCTTGTATAATGAGTTGGCGGGTTTTAGCGTTGAAAAAGCCTAGTATGTGGCTGAGGCTTCTCAGCAAGCCAATACAGGTGCCGGCAACTTTTTTGGTATGTGACCGAAAGTTGAGTGAGGCGTCCATCCAAACACCTAGATTTTTTACTAGGGTTTTGGGGGGAGGGATGGTGCCTAAGGAGGACGGCCACCAGTGCTCATTCCAGAGGCTGGTGTCTTTGCCAAGGAATAGCACCTCTGTCTTTCCGCCATTGAGTTGAAGACAGTTCATTGTCATCCATTGTGCGACCGCAGAGAGTCCGTTTTTAAAGTTAGAGGATGATCTGTTGGGGCCTTCTGAGAGAGCGATGGCCAGTTGTGTGTCGTCAGCGTACGACACTAATGTCAAGCCCCATTCTTTGGCCACTGCCGCCAATGGCTGGACATAAAGATTAAAAAGCGATGGGCTCAACGCGGAGCCCTGCGGAACTCCCTGCGGGATGGGGTGGGGTTTGGACAGGAAGGGGGGGGCGGAGACTCGAAAAGTCCTGTTTTCGAGGAAAGATCTGAACCACTCCAAGGCATGTTCAGCTACTCCAAAGGTCTCCAAACGATTAAGGAGGATGTTATGAGACACCGTGTCAAAGGCCGCGCTGAGATCCAAAAGGATCAGCGCAGCACTTTGACCGGCATCTAGGATCGTTCGGAGGTGCTCTGTGGTGGCTAAAAGAGCAGACTCAGTGCTATGGCCTGGTCTAAACCCATTTTGTGATGGGTCTAGAATGTTGTTATCGACCATATGTTGGGATAGAGCACTGTTGACATGCGCTTCGGCGAGTTTGGACAGCCATGGAAGCAAGGAGATAGGGCGAAAATTCTCCGGTTTGGATGGATCAAGGGTGGGTTTCTTGATGATAGGCGAAACCCACGCTTGCTTCCAGGTAGATGGTACACGCGCTGAAGTAAAGGAGAGGTTCAGGATGGTGATGATTGTCGGTAGGAAGAAGTTGAGAGATTCTAGGAATTGAACCGGGCGCATAGGGTCCGCAGGGGAGCCAGATTTGACTTTTTTGCAAAGTCTGGTGAGGATATCGTCAGAGATTTCCGGGATGTGAGTCAAGATCGAATAGTTATGGGTAGGCGAAGGATTGCTGGGTGGGCTGGGGGAGTGCTGAGGAAAGGAGGTGTAAATTTTTTGTACTTTATCAACAAAGAACCTAGCGAGGTCTTCGCATTGTTGTTCGGAGGAGATACTCGGGAGGGGGGCTTTGCTGCTCTGAAGTTCTTGTACTAGCTTGAAAATTTCTTTAGCAGGGGTGGGGCTAGATTCGATCTTATTGGAGTAGAAGGTGGTCCGTGCAGCACGGATGGCTTTGTGGTATGCCTTTAGCAGAAGTAGATATTTTGTTTTATCTTCTACGTTGTACTCCCTACGCCAAAGGCGTTCTGCCTTTTTGCACTCTTTGCGCAGGTTTTTGAGAGTGTCGTTGTACCAAGGGTTGGAAGGGGAGTTACGGCCTTTTGCCCATTTGGCAGGAATGAGATTGTCTAGTCCGTCCGTGATCCATTTATGAAACGCACTGTAGTTGTCGTTGATGTCGGAGTTGTTGTCAAGGTGGAAGTCCCCTAAGGTCGAGTGGAGGGCATCTCGAGATAGTTTATGCCATTGTCTTTTTAGACGGCGGGTCGGTGCCATGTTGTGCTTGCTTTTATTGACCAGAATGGTCAATTTAATGAGGGAATGGTCCGTCCATCCCATAGGGAGGGGGGCCTCTGAGGTGAGTTTCTCTAAGTTTGAGAAAACTGGGTCCAGGATGTGACCAGCAAGGTGAGTTGGAGTGGAAATGAAGGAGTCGAGCTGCAGTGCGGAGAGATCTGCAAGGAGCGTTTTGATCATAGGGTCGCTTATAAGATCAAAGTGAAGATTGAGGTCTCCCAAGATCGTAAAGTTAGAGCTTTTAGTTATTAGGGAGGTACTTGTCTCGAGAAGAGCCTCAATGAATTTTGAAGTGGGGCCAGGTGGGCGGTAGATATAGAGACCAGATACAGCGAAGTTAGGATTTATGATAATTTTGAACTGGGCGCTTTCACAGTCTGGAAGGTTCTCTTTAACAAAAGAGCAAGAAAACGTTTTCCTGTAAATTATAGCGATACCGCCACCTCTTCCATCTCTGTTAATTGTCGACATGAGATAGTCGTCTGGCAGCGTAAGGTTGGGAATGGTGGAGGTGCCGTCCCGTAGCCAGGTTTCGCAGAGGAAGAGGATGTCTGGATTGTCGTCCAGAATAAGGGTATTGACCTCAAGGTGGTGTTTGACTAGCGATCTTACGTTGAGGTGATAGATCGTGATGGAGGTAGTTTTCTCCGGTGCTTGGAGCTGCTGAATGGAGTGGGGTGTGGCGGTAGAAAAGCTACAGTTTTGACATTGTAGGCACGTGAGGCCGGGCTTACCTGTGGTATTAGCGCAAGACCGCCCGGGGTTCAGGCTGTGTAGTGGCTCGCTTTCGTAGGAGAGGGTTAGTGACGGAGTTAGGCCAGGGGGACTGGCGAGAGGCGATGACTTGGCGAGGACGGGCGAAGACGGGCTTGCCTTAGGCGCGCCTTCGGCGCGCAAACGGCGCGCCCGCTGCGCCCGTCCGCTGCGCGTACGGTATTGACACATCCCTTATAGGAGGGAGAAGGGGGAGGAAGGGGGGCGTGGCCTCCAAGGGGGCGTGGCCTATCAGCACGCCGGCAATGGCGCCGTGGACGATTTTCGTGAGCCCGCTGACAGCGTGAGGCAGCTGTGCGGTGTGCTTTTTAGGACCGAGTCCCGTGAAGCCAGGTGAGTAGTGCTTAAAAACAACAAGTTATTCAGTGACACAAAATTTTTAAAATCAATTAGCGTCTAGCTCCCGGCTTTTCGCCTCAGGAGGTTCCAAGGTTCTGGCAGGTGTGCGCTATAGGTCAGCGTTTTATACCTGCTCGGAAGGGGGCGTGGCCTCCAAGGGGGCGTGGCCTATCAGCACGCCGGCAATGGCGCCGTGGACGATTTTCGTGAGCCCGCTGACAGCGTGAGGCAGCTGTGCGGTGTGCTTTTTAGGACCGAGTCCCGTGAAGCCAGGTGAGTAGTGCTTAAAAACAACAAGTTATTCAGTGACACAAAATTTTTAAAATCAATTAGCGTCTAGCTCCCGGCTTTTCGCCTCAGGAGGTTCCAAGGTTCTGGCAGGTGTGCGCTATAGGTCAGCGTTTTATACCTGCTCGGAAGGGGGCGTGGCCTCCAAGGGGGCGTGGCCTATCAGCACGCCGGCAATGGCGCCGTGGACGATTTTCGTGAGCCCGCTGACAGCGTGAGGCAGCTGTGCGGTGTGCTTTTTAGGACCGAGTCCCGTGAAGCCAGGTGAGTAGTGCTTAAAAACAACAAGTTATTCAGTGACACAAAATTTTTAAAATCAATTAGCGTCTAGCTCCCGGCTTTTCGCCTCAGGAGGTTCCAAGGTTCTGGCAGGTGTGCGCTATAGGTCAGCGTTTTATACCTGCTCGGAAGGGGGCGTGGCCTCCAAGGGGGCGTGGCCTATCAGCACGCCGGCAATGGCGCCGTGGACGATTTTCGTGAGCCCGCTGACAGCGTGAGGCAGCTGTGCGGTGTGCTTTTTAGGACCGAGTCCCGTGAAGCCAGGTGAGTAGTGCTTAAAAACAACAAGTTATTCAGTGACACAAAATTTTTAAAATCAATTAGCGTCTAGCTCCCGGCTTTTCGCCTCAGGAGGTTCCAAGGTTCTGGCAGGTGTGCGCTATAGGTCAGCGTTTTATACCTGCTCGGAAGGGGGCGTGGCCTCCAAGGGGGCGTGGCCTATCAGCACGCCGGCAATGGCGCCGTGGACGATTTTCGTGAGCCCGCTGACAGCGTGAGGCAGCTGTGCGGTGTGCTTTTTAGGACCGAGTCCCGTGAAGCCAGGTGAGTAGTGCTTAAAAACAACAAGTTATTCAGTGACACAAAATTTTTAAAATCAATTAGCGTCTAGCTCCCGGCTTTTCGCCTCAGGAGGTTCCAAGGTTCTGGCAGGTGTGCGCTATAGGTCAGCGTTTTATACCTGCTCGGAAGGGGGCGTGGCCTCCAAGGGGGCGTGGCCTATCAGCACGCCGGCAATGGCGCCGTGGACGATTTTCGTGAGCCCGCTGACAGCGTGAGGCAGCTGTGCGGTGTGCTTTTTAGGACCGAGTCCCGTGAAGCCAGGTGAGTAGTGCTTAAAAACAACAAGTTATTCAGTGACACAAAATTTTTAAAATCAATTAGCGTCTAGCTCCCGGCTTTTCGCCTCAGGAGGTTCCAAGGTTCTGGCAGGTGTGCGCTATAGGTCAGCGTTTTATACCTGCTCGGAAGGGGGCGTGGCCTCCAAGGGGGCGTGGCCTATCAGCACGCCGGCAATGGCGCCGTGGACGATTTTCGTGAGCCCGCTGACAGCGTGAGGCAGCTGTGCGGTGTGCTTTTTAGGACCGAGTCCCGTGAAGCCAGGTGAGTAGTGCTTAAAAACAACAAGTTATTCAGTGACACAAAATTTTTAAAATCAATTAGCGTCTAGCTCCCGGCTTTTCGCCTCAGGAGGTTCCAAGGTTCTGGCAGGTGTGCGCTATAGGTCAGCGTTTTATACCTGCTCGGAAGGGGGCGTGGCCTCCAAGGGGGCGTGGCCTATCAGCACGCCGGCAATGGCGCCGTGGACGATTTTCGTGAGCCCGCTGACAGCGTGAGGCAGCTGTGCGGTGTGCTTTTTAGGACCGAGTCCCGTGAAGCCAGGTGAGTAGTGCTTAAAAACAACAAGTTATTCAGTGACACAAAATTTTTAAAATCAATTAGCGTCTAGCTCCCGGCTTTTCGCCTCAGGAGGTTCCAAGGTTCTGGCAGGTGTGCGCTATAGGTCAGCGTTTTATACCTGCTCGGAAGGGGGCGTGGCCTCCAAGGGGGCGTGGCCTATCAGCACGCCGGCAATGGCGCCGTGGACGATTTTCGTGAGCCCGCTGACAGCGTGAGGCAGCTGTGCGGTGTGCTTTTTAGGACCGAGTCCCGTGAAGCCAGGTGAGTAGTGCTTAAAAACAACAAGTTATTCAGTGACACAAAATTTTTAAAATCAATTAGCGTCTAGCTCCCGGCTTTTCGCCTCAGGAGGTTCCAAGGTTCTGGCAGGTGTGCGCTATAGGTCAGCGTTTTATACCTGCTCGGAAGGGGGCGTGGCCTCCAAGGGGGCGTGGCCTATCAGCACGCCGGCAATGGCGCCGTGGACGATTTTCGTGAGCCCGCTGACAGCGTGAGGCAGCTGTGCGGTGTGCTTTTTAGGACCGAGTCCCGTGAAGCCAGGTGAGTAGTGCTTAAAAACAACAAGTTATTCAGTGACACAAAATTTTTTAAATCAATTAGCGTCTAGCTCCCGGCTTTTCGCCTCAGGAGGTTCCAAGGTTCTGGCAGGTGTGCGCTATAGGTCAGCGTTTTATACCTGCTCGGAAGGGGGCGTGGCCTCCAAGGGGGCGTGGCCTATCAGCACGCCGGCAATGGCGCCGTGGACGATTTTCGTGAGCCCGCTGACAGCGTGAGGCAGCTGTGCGGTGTGCTTTTTAGGACCGAGTCCCGTGAAGCCAGGTGAGTAGTGCTTAAAAACAACAAGTTATTCAGTGACACAAAATTTTTAAAATCAATTAGCGTCTAGCTCCCGGCTTTTCGCCTCAGGAGGTTCCAAGGTTCTGGCAGGTGTGCGCTATAGGTCAGCGTTTTATACCTGCTCGGAAGGGGGCGTGGCCTCCAAGGGGGCGTGGCCTATCAGCACGCCGGCAATGGCGCCGTGGACGATTTTCGTGAGCCCGCTGACAGCGTGAGGCAGCTGTGCGGTGTGCTTTTTAGGACCGAGTCCCGTGAAGCCAGGTGAGTAGTGCTTAAAAACAACAAGTTATTCAGTGACACAAAATTTTTAAAATCAATTAGCGTCTAGCTCCCGGCTTTTCGCCTCAGGAGGTTCCAAGGTTCTACATTACATCTCTGGCAGTCCGCTGATTGGGCAGGGAAATATTTGTGCAGTTTTGCCGGGGTAAGGTTTGCTCTATGTAAAATATGGGAGTGCGCTAGCTGAAACCGTGCATTCCTCGCGCTCTTCCAGGCTCTCTCCACTAGCTCTCCCACGCCTTATCCGGATGGCCTCCCCTATATCCCCTTCCCCTTTGAGCTTCAGGGCAGACAGGGGGGGTAGGGATTTGAGCGGCATGAGTCTATAGAGGCACGTCACTAGGTTAAAAGTGCCGGCTGCCATCACCACGTATTGGTAGCCCAGGGAAGTTGGTTCTGTAAGTCCCTCACCCCAATGCTTCCCGATAGCTGCGGTGAGGGCCGTGTACTGTAGGAAATCACCCTCGGGTAAGTCAAAGCGGGTTTGTAGATCATTAAACAGGATCATGGCTCCCTCCACATAGAGGTCCCCCATGGTAGTCAGTGCTTGTTCTGCCCAAGTCTCCAATCTCTGCCAGGTGCCACCGGGTGGCAGGGCCCTGCACATTATCAATGGTATTTCCGGCGCGTAGGGGCATTTAATAGAGGCTCTCCGCAAATATCTGTTCCAAGCATGAGGGCTTGTTTCAACTTTAATTGAAATGATATAAAATCTAAAGGGCTTAGTGCATTAAGCATGGTCTCTTTAGTGCTACATCGCAAGGTTTCCCAGATAGGGTCGGGAAACACCTGCAGAGGTAAATGTGAATTATCCAGCCAGAAGGACTGGTAACCAGGACAATAGGAATTGTCCTGGTCTGGAGAGGCTGTGGACATTTTTTGCAGGAAAGTAAATGGCGCCATGCAAAACATTCACGGAGCAGAGCAGTTCCTGGCTTTATCAGACTCGGTTCTTGCATGCCAAGACCACAGGATGTTTCGATATGGATGGGGTCCATTTGTCTAGAAGGGGCATGGATCTGTTTTTGTTGGACCTGGGTGATGCCCAGAATCAACGGGGTGTAAGTAAGAATGCCTGCCTTGGTGGGGGCCCTTGGTATGACGGGTGCCCCACCCAGAGCTGTGGCAGGGTTACAGGGTGATCCAGAGGCTGAATGGTACATAGGGGTACCCTCTACAGGACCAGAGGTTCGTTGCAAATGCCAAATAGCCCAAGGAAGTCCTTACGGCAGGACCCTGGAGGAACTACAGCGCCCTGTTAGTCCTTCAGGCGGTTGTAAACCTGAGCAACCAGGAGCTTGCCTGGATATGCTCCGACTCCTCAAGGGGCGTGAGTAAATGGGTGGACTGGTGGTCCACAGGATGGAAGGGGTAATCCCCCACAATGGTTAGCACCGATTGGGTATGCCACGGTGCAGTTTGGCTCTTCAGGTGGGCAGGCAGCAGAGGGGCTGCCTGCCCTTGGATCGCCCGTAAGTTGACCCACCATGTTGGCTTATTTCTTATACAAAAGAAACCTGCAGCAATGTTTTCTCCAACAACCTATGTGTCTTGTGTGTTCTTCATTATGGTGTTGCTGTGTTTGCGGGTTGGGTGTGTTGTCGATATTAGAAAGTTGAACGGAGAGAGGAAGGGAGGGATACTAGAGAGGGGTGTTAAGGGCCTTCCGAGGTGCAGCTGTGAGAGACTATCACAGGGAGTACACTAGGGCTTCTGGGTGCTGAGTGGAGCTAGCGATACAATATTGGCTGCAATGAGACTGGAAGTCAGACCCTGAGAGTCTGCTTCAGGGACAGGGCTCAAAACCAGAGAGCTGCAAACAGGTACCGGGGAGGAAAAGAAACATTTCAAACAAGTGAAAGGACCCTTGAGAGTTCAGTTGCATGGAAGTAGGGATGCACACTCAGTGACTGACTGAGATCAGACCCCGAGAGCTCACTTGTACAGACACAGGGCTGCACACCCGGAGACTAGAATCAGACCCGAGAGTTCACTTGTACAGACATAGAATTGCACACCCAGAGACTAGAATCAGACCCTGAGAGTTCACTTGTACAGACATAGAATTGCACAACACAAGACTAGAATCAGACCCTGAGAGTTCACTTGTACAGGCATAGGGCTGCACACGTGAAGACTAGAATCAGACCCTGAGACTAGAATCAGACCCTGAGAGTTCACTTGTACAGACACAGAGCTGCACAACACGAGACTAGAATCAGACCACGAGAGTTCACTTGTACAGACACAGAGCTGCACATCCAGAGACAGACATAGGGATGCACACCCAGAGACTAGAATCAGACCCTGAGAGTTCACTTGTACAGACACAGAGCTGCACAACACGAGACTAGAATCAGACCACGAGAGTTCACTTGTACAGACACAGAGCTGCACAACACGAGACTAGAATCAGACCTCAAGAGTTCACTTGTACAGACAGAGAGCTGCACACGTGAAGACTAGAATCAGACCCGAAAGATCACTTGTACAGACACAGAGCTGCACACGTGAAGACTAGAATTAGACCCTGAGAGTTCACTTGTACAGACACAGGGCTGCACACCCAGAGACTAGAATCAGACCCTGAGAGTTCACTTGCACAGACACAGGAATGCACACCTGGAGGCTAGAATCAGACCCTGAGAGTTCACTTGTACAGACACACAGCTGCACACCTGGAGGCTAGAATCAGACCCTGAGAGTTCACTTGTACAGACACACAGCTGCACACCTGGAGGCTAGAATCAGACCCTGAGAGTTCACTTGTACAGACACAGAGCTGCACACGTGAAGACTAGAATCAGACCCTGAGAGTTCACTTGTACAGACACAGGGCTGCACACCCAGAGACTAGAATCAGACCCTGAGAGTTCACTTGTACAGACCCAGAGACTAGAATCAGACCCTGAGAGTTCACTAGTACAGGCATAGGACTGTAAACCCAGAGGCTAGAATCGGACCCTCAGAGTTCACTTGTACAGACATAGGGATGCACAACACGAGACTAGAATCAGACCGCAAGAGTTCACTTGTACAGACACAGAGCTGCACACGTGAAGACTAGAATCAGACCCGAGACTTCACTTGTACAGACACAGGGCTGCACACGTGAAGGCTAGAATCAGACCCTGAGAGTTCACTTGTACAGACAGAGAGCTGCACACCAAGAGACTAGAATCAGACCTGAGAGTTCACTTGTACAGACACAGGACTGTACACCCAGAGAGTAGAATCAGACCCTGAGAGTTCACTTGTACAGACACAGAGCTGCACACATGAAGGCTAGAATCAGACCCTGAGAGTTCACTTGCACAGACACAGGACGGCACACGTGAAGGCTAGAATCAGACCCTGAGAGTTCACTTGTACAGACACAGAGCTGCACACCCAGAGACTAGAATCAGACTATGAGAGTTCACTTGTACAGAGACAGAGCTGCACACCCAGAGACTAGAATCAGACCCCGAGAGTTCACTTGCACAGACACAGGCCTGCACACCCAGAGACTAGAATCAGACCCTGAGAGTTCACTGCACAGACACAGGACTGCACACGTGAAGGCTAGAATCAGACCCTGAGAGTTCACTTGTACAGACATAGAACTGCACACCCAGAGGCTAGAATCAGACCCTGAGAGTTCACTTGTACAGACACAGGGCTGCACACCCAGAGACTAGAATCAGACCCTGAGAGTTCACTTGTACAGACACAGGGCTGCACACCCAGAGACTAGAATCAGACCCTGAGAGTTCACTTGCACAGACACAGGCCTGCACACCCAGAGACTAGAATCAGACCCTGAGAGTTAACTGTACAGACACAGAGCTGCACACCCAGAGACTAGAATCAGACCCTGAGAGTTCACTTGCACAGACACAGGCCTGCACACCCAGAGACTAGAATCAGACCCTGAGAGTTCACTGCACAGACACAGGACTGCACACGTGAAGGCTAGAATCAGACCCTGAGAGTTCACTTGTACAGATACAGAGCTGCACAACACAAGACTAGAATCAGACCCTGAGAGTTCACTTGTACAGACCCAGAGACTAGAATCAGACCCTGAGAGTTCACTAGTACAGACATAGGGATGCACAACACGAGACTAGAATCAGACCACGAGAGTTCACTTGTAGAGACACAGAGCTGCACAACACGAGACTAGAATCAGACCCGAGAGTTCACTTGTACAGACACAGAGCTGCACACCCAGAGACTAGAATCACACCCGAGAGTTCACTTGTACAGACACAGGGCTGCACACGTGAAGGCTAGAATCAGACCCTGAGAGTTCACTTGTACAGACATCGGACTGCACACCCAGAGACTAGAATCAGACCCTGAGAGTTCACTTGTACAGATACAGAGCTGCACACCCGGAGACTAGAATCAGACCCTGAGAGTTCACTTGCACAGACATAGCACTGCACACCCAGAGACTAGAATAAGACCCTGAGCGTTCACTTGTACAGACATAGGGACGAGAATCAGACCCAGAAAGTTCACTTGTACAAACACAGAGCTGCAAAACACGAGACTAGAATCAGACCCTGAGAGTTCACTTGTACAGACATAGGACTGTAAACCCAGAGACTAGAATCAGACCCTGAGAGTTCACTTGTACAGACATAGGACTGTAAACCCAGAGACTAGAATCAGACCCTGAGAGTTCACTTGTAAAGACACAGGACTGCACACCCAGAGACTAGAATCAGACCCTGAGAGTTCACTTGTACAGACAAAGGGCTGACCACCCAGTGACTAGAATCAGACCCTGAGAGTTCACTTGTAAAGACACAGGGCTGACCACCCAGTGACTAGAATCAGACCCTGAGAGTTCACTTGTAAAGACACAGGGCTGACCACCCAGGGACTAGAATCAGACCCTGAGAGTTCACTTGTATAGACAGAGATGCACAACACGAGACGAGAATCAGACCACGAGAGCTCACTTGTACAGACACAGAGCTGCACACCCAGTGACCAGAATCAGACCCTGAGAGTTCACTTGTAAAGACACAGGGCTGACCACCCAGTGACTAGAATCAGACCCTGAGAGTTCACTTGTAAAGACACAGGACTGCAGACCCGGAGACTAGAATCAGACCCGGAGAGTTCACTTGTACAGACACAGGGCTTACCACCCAGTGACTAGAATCAGACCCTGAGAGTTCACTTGTAAAGACACAGGGCTGACCACCCAGTGACTAGAATCAGACCCTGAGAGTTCACTTGTAAAGACACAGGACTGCAGACCCGGAGACTAGAATCAGACCCGGAGAGTTCACTTGTACAGACACAGGGCTGACCACCCAGTGACTAGAATCAGACCCTGAGAGTTCACTTGTAAAGACACAGGGCTGACCACCCAGTGACTAGAATCAGACCCTGAGAGTTCACTTGTACAGACATAGGACTGCACACCCAGAGACTAGAATCAGACCCTGAGAGTTCACTTGTGCAGACATAGGACTGCACACCCAGAGACTAGAATCAGACCCTGAGAGTTCACTTGTAAAGACATAGGACTGCACACCCGGAGACTAGAATCAGACCCTGAGAGTTCACTTGTACAGAAACAGAGCTGCCCACCCGGAGACTAGAATCAGACCCTGAGAGTTCACTTGTACAGACACAGAGCTGCACACCCAGAGACTAGAATCAGACCCTGAGAGTTCACTTGTACAGACATAGGACTGCACACCCAGAGGCTAGAATCAGACCCTGAGAGTTCACTTGTACAGATACAGAGCTGCCCACCCGGAGACTAGAATCAGACCCCGAGAGTTCACTTGTACAGAAACAGAGCTGCCCACCCGGAGACTAGAATCAGACCCTGAGAGTTCACTTGTACAGACACAGAGCTGCACACCCAGAGACTAGAATCAGACCCTGAGAGTTCACTTGTACAGACATAGGGATGCACAACACGAGACTAGAATCAGACCGCAAGAGTTCACTTGTACAGACACAGAGCTGCACACCCAGAGACTAGAATCAGACCCTGAGAGTTCACTTGTACAGACATAGGACTGCACACCCAGAGGCTAGAATCAGACCCTGAGAGTTCACTTGTACAGATACAGAGCTGCCCACCCGGAGACTAGAATCAGACCCCGAGAGTTCACTTGTACAGAAACAGAGCTGCCCACCCGGAGACTAGAATCAGACCCTGAGAGTTCACTTGTACAGACACAGAGCTGCACACCCAGAGACTAGAATCAGACCCAGAGAGTTCACTTGTACAGACATAGGACTGCACACCCAGAGACTAGAATCAGACCCTGAGAGTTCACTTGTACAGACATAGGACTGCACACCCGGAGACTAGAATCAGACCCTGAGAGTTCACTTGTACAGAAACAGAGCTGCCCACCAGGAGACTAGAATCAGACCCTGAGAGTTCACTTGTACAGACATAGGACTGCACACCCAGAGACTAGAATCAGACCCTGAGAGTTCACTTGTACAGACATAGGACTGCACACCCAGAGACTAGAATCAGACCCTGAGAGTTCACTTGTACAGACATAGGACTGCACACCCAGAGACTAGAATCAGACCCTGAGAGTTCACTTGTACAGACCCAGAGACTAGAATCAGACCCTGAGAGTTCACTTGTACAGACCCAGAGACTAGAATCAGACCCTGAGAGTTCACTAGTACAGGCATAGGACTGTAAACCCAGAGGCTAGAATCGGACCCTCAGAGTTCACTTGTACAGACATAGGGATGCACAACACGAGACTAGAATCAGACCAGAGAGTTCACTTGTACAGACACAGAGCTGCACAACACGAGACTAGAATCAGACCCGAGAGATCACTTGTACAGACACAGAGCTGCACACGTGAAGGTTAGAATCAGACCCTGAGAGTTCACTTGTACAGACATAGAACTGCACACCCAGAGGCTAGAATCAGACCCTGAGAGTTCACTTGTACAGACCCAGAGACTAGAATCAGACCCTGAGAGTTCACTTGTAGAGACACAGAGCTGCACACCCAGAGACTAGAATCAGACCCTGAGAGTTCACTTGTACAGACACAGGGCTGCAAACGTGAAGGCTAGAATCAGACCCTGAGAGTTCACTTGTACAGACACAGAGCTGCACACGTGCAGACTAGACTCAGACCCTGAGAGTTCACTTGTACAGACACAGGGCTGCACACGTGAAGGCTAGAATCAGACCCTGAGAGTTCACTTGTACAGATACAGAGCTGCACACCTGGAGGCTAGAATCAGACCAGAGAGTTCACTTGTACTGACACAGGGCTGCACCCGGAGACTAGAATCAGATCCTGAGAGTTCACTTGTACAGACACAGGGCTGACCACCCAGATGCTAGAATCAGACCCTGAGAGTTCACTGCACAGACACAGGACTGCACACGTGAAGGCTAGAATCAGACCCTGAGAGTTCACTTGCACAGACACAGAGCTGCACACCCAGAGACTAGAATCAGGCCCTGAGAGTTCACTTGTACAGACCCAGAGACTAGAATCAGACCCTGAGAGTTCACTAGTACAGGCATAGGAGTGTAAACCCAGAGGCTAGTATCGGACCCTGAGAGTTCACTTGTACAGACCCAGAGACTAGAATCAGACCCTGAGAGTTCACTAGTACAGGCATAGGAGTGTAAACCCAGAGGCTAGTATCGGACCCTCAGAGTTCACTTGTACAGACATAGGGATGCACAACACAAGACTAGAATCAGACCCGAGAGTTCACTTGTACAGACACAGAGCTGCACACGTGAAGACTAGAATCAGACCGAGACTTCACTTGTACAGACACAGAGCTGCACATGTGAAGGCTAGAATCAGACCCTGAGAGTTCACTTGCACAGACACAGGACTGCACACGTGAAGGCTAGAATCAGACCCTGAGAGTTCACTTGTACAGACATAGAACTGCACAACCAGAGGCTAGAATCAGACCCTGAGAGTTCACTGCACAGACACAGAGCTGCACACGTGAAGGCTAGAATCAGACCCTGAGAGTTCACTTGTACAGACACAGAGTTGCACACCCAGAGACTAGAATCAGACCCTGAGAGTTCACTTGCACAGACACAGGCCTGCACACCCAGAGACTAGAATCAGACCCTGAGAGTTCACTGCACAGACACAGGACTGCACAGGTGAAGGCTAGAATCAGACCCTAAGAGTTCACTTGCACAGACACAGGCCTGCACACCCAGAGACTAGAATCAGACCCTGAGAGTTCACTTGTACAGATACAGAGCTGCACAACACAAGACTAGAATCAGACCCTGAGAGTTCACTTGTACAGACCCAGAGACTAGAATCAGACCCTGAGAGTTCACTAGTACAGACATAGGGATGCACAACACGAGACTAGAATCAGACCACGAGAGTTCACTTGTAGAGACACAGAGCTGCACAACACGAGACTAGAATCAGACCCGAGAGTTCACTTGTAAAGACACAGAGCTGCACACCCAGAGACTAGAATCAGACCCTGAGAGTTCACTGCACAGACACAGAGCTGCACACGTGAAGGCTAGAATCAGACCCTGAGAGTTCACTGCACAGACACAGAGCTGCACACCCGGAGACTAGAATCAGACCCTGAGAGTTCACTTGCACAGACATAGCACTGCACACCCAGAGACTAGAATAAGACCCTGAGAGTTCACTTGTACAGACATAGGGACGAGAATCAGACCCAGAAAGTTCACTTGTACAAACACAGAGCTGTAAAACACGAGACTAGAATCAGACCCTGAGAGTTCACTTGTACAGACATAGCTCTGTAAACCCAGAGACTAGAATCAGACCCTGAGAGTTCACTTGTAAAGACACAGGACTGCACACCCAGAGACTTGAATCAGACCCTGAGAGTTCACTTGTACAGACATAGGACTGTAAACCCAGAGACTAGAATCAGACCCTGAGAGTTCACTTGTAAAGACACAGGACTGCACACCCGGAGACTAGAATCAGACCCTGAAAGTTCACTTGTACAGACACAGGGCTAACCACCCAGTGACTAGAATCAGACCCTGAGAGTTCACTTGTAAAGACACAGGGTTGACCACCCAGTGACTAGAATCAGACCCTGAGAGTTCACTTGTAAAGACACAGGGCTGACCACCCAAAGACTAGAATCAGACCCTGAGAGTTCACTTGTATAGACACAGGGCTGCACACCCAGAGACTAGAATCAGACCATGAGAGTTCACTTGTACAGACACAGGGCTGCACACCCGGAGACGAGAATCAGACCCTGAGAGTTCATTTGTAAAGACACAGGGCTGCACACCCGGAGACGAGAATCAGACCCTGAGAGTTCACTTGTAAAGACACAGGGTTGCACACCCAGAGACTAGAATCAGACCCTGAGAGTTCACTTGTACAGACATAGGACTGCACACCCGGAGACTAGAATCAGACCCTGAGAGTTCACTTGTTTAGACATAGAACTGCACACCCAGAGACGAGAATCAGACCCTGAGAGTTCACTTGTAAAGACACAGGGCTGCACACACAGAGACTAGAATCAGACCCTGGGAGTTCACTTTACAGACACAGAGCTGCACACCCAGAGAATAAAATCAGACCCTGAGAGTTCACTTGTAAAGACACAGGGCTGCACACCCAGATACTAGAATCAGACCCTGAGAGTTCACTTGAACAGACATTGGGCTGCAAACCCAGAGACTAGAATCAGACCCTGAGAATTCACTTGCCAAGTTGCCTGGTGGTTAAGAACAGTTGACCGTGTGAAAGGTGAGGACATATGTAGCAGCAAACGGTGCATTTGTATATTGTAAGAATTCCCTTTTTCGGCGCTTGCAGTGGTGTTCAGCAGCTTCAGTGCGCAATGGGCATCAGGGCAAAACTTTGCCAGGGTCTATTCCAGCCTTATTTTAATTTTATTGCTGATTTTTCCCACACCACTGACTGTGGGAGTCTGCTCAGACCTTTAGCACCCTGTCTGATAAGCACTTCTTTGTGCATCCCTGAGCTCCGCCCCCACTCCATGGAAACCCCCCACACATTGTCACCTCCTGACCCCGTTGGAGAGCCCCTCCCTGCTGGGATGTGTTGACCCAGGCAGGCGGCCCAGCCCTCATAGCTGCTCTCTGAATCAGCTCAGAAGAATGCCGAGGGATCTTTTCCCACCAAGCTGGTATATTTTTCTGATTTTGGGACCTGCAAAGCTTCAGCCCATGTGGTTTGAATAAGGCCTGGCGGTAAATTCTGTTCCGCTTGCGGACTTTGCGCAATTTGGCTAATTTTGCGTTCTGCAGAGAACGCAGAATTGCCAAAAATTCCACAATTTTTTGCTTGTTTGCGCTTTCAAAATGCGTGTTCGCAAGATATTTCTCCCCGAGCACGCAAACAGCGTTCGCGAACAGGAAAAAAAACATTGCAAATAGGCGGAACAAGCAATTCCGGGTGTTGGCAGAACTTTTGTTTGCTCGCAGTGATTTTTTACTTTCGCAGAGCTTTGCGTAGCAAAACTCTGCAAATTCCACCCACCCCTAGTTTGAATCCTCGCCCACAGGCCAGGGAGCGGGAAGAAGGGGCCAGAGCAATATCGGGCCTTCTCGCGAGATCTTGTGACGAAGGGAGGACCGAGCAATGTCAGGGGTCAATCTGCCTGTGCGCCCTACTGGCCCAGCCGGGATGCTGAACCCTGGGAGCACGGTGATTGGTCACGGCTCCCGGTGCGCAGGACTCCCCCTGCAGGTGTGGATGCGCTCTTAGCAGGTGATGTTTATCTACTTTTTTTATTAAACCTTTTCTAAAGAGTGGTGCACGTCGTTGTCGACGTCAGAACACTTTGCATCCAGGTAGACAAATACACAATTAATCAGTTTGCACCAACACTGCATGCAGGTAAAAAACACAGTGAGACACTTGAAGTAGCTGCATAAATACAGTTGATTAATCATTTCCACACGTCACGGCGCGAGGGTGGCTGGTAACAAAGGCCTTTCACCACCAGGCCTTTCAGAGTGTTTACCTCATAAGTAACTTCCCGGCTATCGAGAGCATAAATAGATGTATTTCAGCTGTTCTTTTGCTGTGTTTATCTTGCTGAAAGTCAAGTAAACGTGAGCTCACTTCCGGTGAATGGTTCACCTCTCATGAAAGGACTGTTCAGCAGGAACTCTTTAACGGAGGTAGCGCATGGTGTGTGGGGGGGGGAGGGGGGGGGGGTTAGAATCTTGGTCTAAATACGGAAAAGGACTGGCTGAGTGAGGTTTTTTTTCCTGGGGTGCCATCTTTGTCCTTAACACATTTAATGTGCTTTAAAAAAAAATCGTTAATAGTTTTCATTTCTCTGCATGGTATGAGGAAGAGTTGAGATGGGCAGCTTGATATGTACTTGCATTTGTTTAGATGGGAGCCAAGCTGCCACACCACTGACGAACCCTGTACCTAGTGCATGTATATATATCTATATATATATATATATATATATATATATATATATATATACATACATATATACATATATACACATATATACATATACATATATACATATATACACATATATACATACATATATATACACATATATATATATATATATATATTTATATATATATTCACTGAAAAAAAACATAGGTTTCACACCAGTTATAGTTAGGAATTAGCATTTAAAAAACCTATTAAATTCACTGAAAAAACCATAGGTTTAACACCAGTTATAGTTAGCTGGAAATTTTACTGACATAAAACCATTGAAATTCCCACGTTATAGTTAGTTGGACTCACTATAACTTGCACGTGTAATGCACTGATGACACCATCCAGTGAATGTGTGTCTTTCAGATAAATAAATATGTTTTATATATGTATGTTAAGGTCGATGGAAGAATATTTGTTTAAATTATTGTCTTAATGGATGTTTTTTTTAAAAAAAATAATTGGATATCTGCCTTATTAAGAGTATCTTAGTGAATACATTTATTAGCGAGTGAAAGTAGGTCAGTCTCTCTGTCATCAGTGATGTCATGAGTGATGTCACTGACCATGTCATGAGTGATGTAATATGTGATGTCATCAGCAGTGCATTACACGTGCAAGTTATAGTAAGTCCAACTAACTATAACGTGGGAATTTCAATGGTTTTATGTCAGTAAAATTTCCAGCTAACTATAACTGGTGTTAAACCTATGGTTTTTTCAGTGAATTTAATAGGTTTTTTAAATGCTAATTCCTAACTATAACTGGTGTGAAACCTATGGTTTTTTCAGTGAATTTCATAGGTTTTTTAAATGCTAATTCCTTTCTATATCGAGTTTCTAACCTTTTTTTTTTTTTTACAATTTGCTGGTTTTTTTTAAGTATTCATTTTTTTAATATATTTTTTTTCTTTTGCGCTCTGGGTGCGCGCTCCGGGAAGCTTTCAGCTAAGCTCTCCGGTAAGCTTTCCGGTGAGCTCACCTGAAAGCGTACCCAGAGCGCTACTGTCGTTCGTGAAAAAAAAAATGAATGAAAAGTTAATAATAATGCAAAACATTTCGCTCCATACAAATAAAATCCGTTTTTTTTAATAAGGAAAATGATTATGTATTTCTGTAAAAGTTTGATGACGTCACTTTGGCGTGCAACGTAAGTGCCCTCGGAAGCGCCTACGATCGCGCCGCGTAAACGCACCCGGAAGCGCCCAAGATCGCGCCACGTTTGCGCCCCGGAAGCGCCTACGATCGCGCCGCGTAAACGCACCCGGAAGTGCTCCGGAGCGCGCTGCGTAAGCGCGTCGGGTCATGTGACCCTAAAATAACACTTTTCATTGGTTGCTAACAGTTTTTTTTACAAAGAATGAAATCCCCACCCATTTCCTTCACTATTGCTTTGTACTTGGAGAGAGCAAGAGCTGTTCTGTGTACTATCTTCATCTCCTACTTTCCTGATCTACAGCAATGGCTGCAAGAGAGTCATCCAGCAGTGATTCAGAGGCATTTGTAGATGAGGACCCTCCTAGGCAGAAAAAAAAATCCATTTCATCTGGAAATTTTATAACATCCCTGAAGGAGAAAAAAAAGTCAACGCTCCAAAAGTAACCTGCAAAATATGTGGTAGTACTTTATCCAGAGGCAATCCTCTGAAAAAATATAGTTTTGGAAATGCCAATTTAATCAGGCATGTCAAAAGAATTTAATAGGTTTTTTAAATGCTAATTCCTAACTATAACTGGTGTGAAACCTATGGTTTTTTCAGTGAATTTCATAGGTTTTTTAAATGCTAATTCCTTTCTATATCGAGTTTCTGACCTTTTTTTTTTTTTTTACAATTTGCTGGTTTTTTTTAAGTATTCATTTTTTTAATATATTTTTTTTCTTTTGCGCTCTGGGTGCGCGCTCCGGGAAGCTTTCAGCTAAGCTCTCCGGTAAGAATTCCGGTGAGCTCACCTGAAAGCGCACCCAGAGCGCTACTGTCGTTCGTGAAAAAAAATATGAATGAAAAGTTAATAATAATGCAAAACATTTCGCTCCATACAAATAAAATCCGTTTTTTTTATAAGGAAAATGATTATGTATTTCTGTAAAAGTTTGATGACGTCACTTTGGCGCGCAACGTAAGTGCCCTCGGAAGCGCCTACGATCGCGCCGCGTAAACGCACCCGGAAGCGCCCAAGATCGCGCCACGTTTGCGCCCCGGAAGCGCCTACGATCGCGCCCAAACAACTTTGCGAGGGAGAGTGTCAGAGACCTGGCACGGAAATTACGCACAGATGGTGGCAGCACCTCCACTGGTGGAGCAACACCTTCGGGATCCATCCCGTAGAAGAATGGTCCCTAACATACAGCCAGAGTTTGCAGGCATCAAATTTCTGTGCACGGAGTGTGACGAACTGCTCTGCTATGGGGAGCAGAGTGTTGAACTCATTGCCCAAAAGAAACAGCAACACCGCTGCCCTGACAGTCCCTAAATTTTCACATTTTTTTGCTCCTGTTGAGCCGTTTTGGAATCCCTGTTTTTTGTTTTTCCCTTGACAAAAATCCCAAAAAATTATAAAATTGTTTTAAAAAGCCAAAAAAAGTTCAAAAAGTTCAAAAAACACAAAAAAATATAAAACAACAAAAAGAAGAAAAAAAAAAAGTTCTTTTTAGAACTACCTCCAATTTCTAAATAAAGGCTTTTTTTTTTATAAACTGTCATCTTTTTTCCCTCATTTTACGCTCCCCGGTGCGCTACCTGGTGCGCGTACCGGGCGCTTCCCCCGCGCAAAATGAAAAAAAAATATTTTAAATGCCCCGCGGGGCCCTTTTATAGCCCCCACATCAAACCTAGGGGGTCAAGGGGGGGCTACCCTGCCCCCTTAAGGTCATTTCCCCCTTTGTTTTGGCCACCTCTCGTGTCTCGATCCTACCGAGACACAAGATGGCGGCCGCTCCGGACTGTTTCGAATGTTTACAGACAACTGAGAGCCAATCAGCTTTCTGCGCGCAAGTCGCGTGTCGCGCCGGGAGCGCACTCCGGTGCGCGCACCGGAGAGCGCCTATAGATATATATATTTTTTGGAACCTAAATTACTCAAAATCCACTGCAGCACATATCTTGAGACATAGCAAAGGCACATCGGGCTACCAGTCCCTACAATTTTGCCAAGTTTGGTGGAAATCCATTCAGCCATTCGGGCTAAAAGTGAAATCGACCGCCCTATGGAAATTAACATGGGGAAAACGCGTTTTGGGACCCCCCTTTTATCTCGGCCCCCGCTTGACGTATCCCCCCCAAACTTTCAAGGAAGAACCGGAGCTCGACGAGGCCATTTTCAGGAAATTTTCAGGCAGATTCGTGAACCGGTGCCAAAGTTATTCCAAATAGAATTTTGAGATTTAACATTGAAAAAAATCCTAACTATAACTACCTACTGGCGACCGCCAGTAGGTAATATATATATATATATATATATATATATATATATATATATATATATATATATATCGCAAGCAAACAACTCCATCCACTTCCACCAAAGCCTCGGCGGCGAAGAAGGAGAAGCGAACCACTTCTTTGTCAGGCAAGATGTTTTATTTCAACCCTCAGCAGCAGTCAACAGATGACGCGTTTCGGGCTCAGACGCCCTTGATCACATGATATATATATATATATATATCCACGCACCGAGACCCTGCCGATCTGCCAGCGCACTCGTTAGCAGGTGCTGGAAGCGCGACGGCAAGATCGTGTGTACAGTTGCGCTCCAAAGAAAACACCAGCACTCATGGGGGGGTAAATCCTCGTCCGGATTTATTTGGCACAAGATAACAACTAACTCCTTTCAACTGTAGGCCTTCATCAGTGTAAGTTGACCGCCGCAACCCAACCACATTTAATACAAGTCATGATCACATGGGCGGTGTCTCGAATGGGCGCCATGACAGTGTCAGGCAAAGTGCTACTGATACCAATTGTCAATAAAGCATTGCACAGACAAGAAAATAAACACTCCATGAATCGGCTTAAAGTGCATAATAAACGCCCAAAGGAAATGGAATATGGTACGTATATACACATTAATGCAAGAAGGACAGTTAAAGGACAGTTAAATTAATCACTGCCTAAACTCCAAATCGGGCAAATTACAGATCCCAGAAAATCATCAATATAGACATATTTACATATTTACACAGCCAAAACAGTTCAATTCATCACTGTCTATGTTCGACTGGGCTGGGTATTGGTCAGAAACCATGGGCAATATATTGATCCCCATCTGTTGACATATCATTATATAGGACAACTCATGTATGGATAAACAAATTGTATATATACATATATACACTAACCGCATAAAAACTAGCACTGGTAAAATATAGCCCTGGACGGGCATGAGTGGCTAATTGCAGATGTCATGAGCATTCCGACCAAGAGGCCCATACACCAGTGTCCAGAATGGATGGACACATATAAAGGGCTGTGTTCAAAAAACAGATATGGCTCGGCCCTAGACACACTACCCAAAATCTGAAAATAATATTTACAAGTGTACCCTAAACTCTTCCCTATATTCAATCCTGTTGGGACTTTCGTGGCCAGATCTATAATGTGCTCTAGCCTTCTTAGGCATTTTTTTCGGTCACCGCCTCGTAAGTCTCGCGCCACATGGTCCAGGCAGAAATATTTAAGCAATTTGCGGTTGCTATTATGGTGCAACTGGAAATGCTGTGCAACCGGATAATTATTATCATTATTCTGAATGGCTCACTGGTGTTCTAATATCCGTATTTTAGCAGCATGTATGGTACTGCCCACGTACTTGAGACCACATGGGCAGACCAAACAATATACTACGAAGGCTGTGTTGCAGTTCATGAATTTAGAAATACGTGTAGGATCTTTGCGTCCTGGAATCATGTAAGATGTTGTTTTGCTGCTATCGGCACACGCCTTGCATTTGCTGCATGGATAAAAGCCTGATATTCCCTGAATGCCTCTTAGGGTGGGTGGCAGATGACTTGTAACCAGATCTTTAAGAGATCTGGTTCTTCTACAGGTCAGAGAGGGGTGTGAGGGGATGTCGCGGCCAATGACCACATCAGATTCCAAAATACTCCAATTGGACTAAATAATTTTCTTAACATTCTTCGCCGCTTTGGAGTAATTGGTGATCAGCCTAAAGTTGTTTGAGCTTTCAGTTACTTTCTGTTTGGGTGCGTCTATTAAGCAAATCTGTTCTGCTCTTAGACTCAGTTTTCTTCCACGCCTCCCTCAGAGTCTTCTCCTGATAACCTCTCTAACAAAACCTCGCTAAGATTTCAGTAGCTGCCTGTTGGTAATCCTCCAGTCTAGTACTATTGCGTTTAATACGCAATAGTTGCCCATAGGGGATGCTGTTTTTCAAATTCTCTGGGTGGCTACTACCGGCATGAAGCACTGAGTTCCCCACCGTGGGTTTTCTAAACAGTGCCGTTTGTATCTTGTCATCTGCCACAAAGACCTTCATATCTAGATAGGTGACCTCTGTAGCACTAATGTTGCTAGTAAAGTTCAAATTGAGATTGTTGGTATTCAGATGATCTATTTTCCAGAGCCAATTTTTTGCTACCTCGCCAGACAAGAAAAAGATCTATATACCGTCTCCAGCTGATTGTTTTGTCAACCCAATGGTCACAGGAGTCCGCCCATGCGCCCTGCTTCTCCCACCAGCCAACGAAAAGGTTCGCACAGCAGGGGGCCAAGCAGGCCCCCATGGCCGTCCCCCGTTTCTGTATATAAATTTGCTCCTCAAAAATAAAGATGTTATTAAACAAGCAAAACTTCAAAAAAATCAATCAGCATCTCACTGTGTTCTGAAAATCTTTGGGGACGATTTCTTAATAATTGTCAAATGGCAGTAATCCCATCTTCATGGGAAATGCTAGTGTATAAACTAGCTATATCAAGAGTGATCATCAAAAAATCTGGTTCCATTGAGTCCCCTCTATGTACCTCAGAAAATCCTTAGTATCTCTCGTGTAAGAGGGTAACTCATTGACAAATGGGAACAAATAAAAGTCAATAAATTTGGACATATTTTCCAAGAGGCCACCAAGGGAAGAAATAATCGGTCGTCCCGCGGTTTCTCCACATCTTTGTGCACCTTCGATAGTCTAGGATGGGGCACTTGTAACCATCTATATTCTTCCATAGAGAGCATTCCTCTAGTTCGCCATTTCAAGATCAGTGCGTCATACTGTGCAGTACTTTCCATATATTCACCCATGGATATATATATGAATATATACCTCATATCCTTGCATTTAATATAAACGAAACAACAAAAGGTGGCAATGTGATCATTCAAACTGGAACCCATGAAATACAAATAGATTTGATCAACAATATATACATGGAGAGGTCTCTTAGTACTGAGCATCAAAGTGATAAAGAAAATAATTCAACGCATACAAGAAAACAAACATTTTTTACTTAAACGGTCAAACAAATGACACAAACAGAAATGAGGTGTACACACATTTCAACTTCCAATAGACTAATGACCCAACATTTTCCCATCAAATCCATAGATAAGGCCAACAGTTCTGTTTGTCCACTCTTACAAGAAGATAGTTTGACTGGGAACAAATCTGTTGATAACAAAATAATTTGTGCGTTGAAAAAAGCCAAACTGGTTTCCAAGAAGTAAATAGTGGACAGACATTGTCGTTTCGGTCTCTTTGCATAATTAATATGAGAGGCCATCCTCAGGACAATGCTTTGAAACAAAATATCCTGTAGATTTAACAATTTTGTTTAATCTGTCTTGAGAAGAAGGTGGGGTTTAAAGGTGAGGGCGGTTGACCTTGAAGCCGGGGAACCAGGTTCCAGTCTGCCGGGTTGGCTCAAACATCCTGTGATTCTGGGCAAATACCTTTGGGTCGAATTTGCGCTATATAAAACGTTTTTAAAAAACGTGCAGAAAAATGCACATAGTGACTACAATCAAGTTTATTTGGAATGTGAGCTCACAACAATTATTGTTATTGTAGCATGAAAAGTAAGGATCTAACTTTGAAAAGGATTCTGATCAGCTACGACACAAAGCGAGGCTCTGCAGCTTTGTTCCCAATTACCGATGTAAACAGATGTGACACAGTGCTCATGAGTGCCACCCCACACAATACCCGGGTTCATTCTTTTATTGATTTATAAAGTTTTTATGTAGCGCGAACATGATCCAGAAGGATATCAGAGCGCTTTACAATAGGGTGGAAGGAAGGACAACAATGCAATATAGTGCCTCTCTTTTCACATGCTTTGCTTAATCTTGCATTCCACAAGAGTAAGCTATTTTATAATGTTGTTTACCTGTAATTTGTTCTGTGCGCACTTTGAGGCTTGAGCCACACCAGGTGTTTATGAGGGGCTTTGATTGAGCGCGCAGGTGCTGAGGCTGAAGCCAGACTAAGGGCCTGTCAGTGGGTTGGCCTCTCTACAGAGCACACAGAGCAATGTGTATTCCATTTGCAACTGTCATTCTGTGGATATGTGTGTGAAGGGGGTACGCAGATGTCAAAATATTTGCAAGGCAAAAGTAAGAGAAGTTAAAGAGCTTAAATATGGGGGAGAGCAGTGCATGTTTGGGAGCAGTGAAGTTACAAAGATGCGAGGAAGTGCATTCGGGGAAGAGTGAAAAGAGGATGCTGAAGAGGAAAGAGAGGTGGTTGAAGATGTGCAAATGGACAAGATATGCAGAGAAAAGGAGGATACACATCTAATATAAAGCACACATAACTGAAGGCCAAAACTCCTTCCACAGGCCTCAGTGCTATTTAATTGAGCTTTAGATATGTGTCAGTTGTTGTGTCATTTATCTGGATACAATTACATCTCGAAGAGAAACCAAAATACCGGTCAGGTGGCACACTAATCGAATCACAGAAATGTATTTGACATGTATCTCCCCTGCTCTCAGAGAGTTAAATTGGCTTCCAATCGAAATGTGTGCCAACTTCAGCACTGCCTGCCTCACACACAAATCTCTGCATACTGGGAAACCTGCATACCTGGCCTCCAAACTCAATAAGGCCGGTCAGACAAGGACCCTCAGGAGTACTAAAACTCTACTTCTTATTCCCCCGAAAACTTGCAAACAAAAAACCCTATCACTCTCCTTCTCTGGAAATGCGCCCAAAATCTGGAACTCCATCCCATTCCATATCAGGACAATCCCCTCCTTCTTAAAATTCAAAAGTCAGCTCAAAGACCTCTTCCTCAATCGTACTCTTCTGAATGGATAACTGCCCCTTAATGTAGAATCTTGCCCATTGCAGCATTTCGATAATGAAGGCTTCCACATCACCTACCTCTTGACTCACTCCTTTGTCCCCCCCTCCTTGAACTGGACGCATCACGACTCAATTTATTTTACTATTGTTATACTGTGTCTTCGATTTCCACACTATAAATGTTGTAAAGCGTCCGATACCTTCGGGTCTGGCCAGCGCTTTATAACACTCTCAAAATAAATAAACATGTTCCTTTATAGAGAGACCCCACTTTTTTCTTTCCATTTAAAGACCTATCTGCACATATTTCTATATGACTGGTTGCAGCCAGCAGCTGTGGGTGCTTCTCGAAGTCGGGTTAGAGCATATTTTTGCAAAGTTAATGCTGCATGCAGTACAAGCATATATTTTAAAGGGTTAAAGTAGATATGGGGCAGTGTTTAATGTGTTTGTTATTTCAAGACTATACGTTACCACTACTTTATAAGCCTTGCTTTACCACTACATTCATTTGCTTTTACATGCACCATTTGGCAATCTTTTTTTCATTTCTTTCTCGGGCGAGGGACTCTCTTTGGACCCCAGGTTTGTTCATTGAACTTTTTCACATTGCTTGCTATATAAAAGTCATGCCCAATGTTTACGCCTTACCACTTTCTAATGCCACCAGCCGCCACTGGCTCTGAACCATTACGTATAGTTCAGGACCGCTCACTGCAACTATTATATGATGCGACATCACTCCGAACCCTTACATATAGTATAGGACAGCTCCATGCGACCTTTGTACCCTGCGGCACCACTCTGAACCCTTACATATAATACAGGCCCGCTCACTTTGACCTTTGTACAGTGAAGTATCACTCTGAGCTCTTAAATATAGTACAGGACTGCTCACTGCAACCTTTATATGCTTCAACACCACTCTGAACCCTTACATATAGTAGAGGACCGCTCAACCTTTGTACCCTGCAGCACTATTCTAAACCTTTACGTATAGTACAGGACCGCTTAACCTTTGTACCCTGCAGCACTACTCTAAACCCTTACGTGTAGTACAGGACCGCTCAACCTTTGTACCCTGCAGCACTACTCTAAACCCTTACGTGTAGTACAGGACCGCTAAACCTTTGTACCCTGCAGCACTACTCTAAACCCTTACGTGTAGTACAGGACCGCTCAACCTTTGTACCCTGCAGCACTACTCTAAACCCTTACGTGTAGTACAGGACCGCTAAACCTTTGTACCCTGCAGCACTACTCTAAACCCTTACGTGTAGTACAGGACCGCTCAACCTTTGTACCCTGCAGCACTACTCTAAACCCTTACGTGTAGTACAGGACCGCTCAACCTTTGTACCCTGCAGCACTACTCTAAACCCTTACGTGTAGTACAGGACCGCTCAACCTTTGTACCCTGCAGCACTACTCTAAACCCTTGCGTGTAGTACAGGACCGCTCCGTGAGACCTTGGCCCCCTGCTGCATCACAATGAACCCTTACATATAGTACAGCACCGCTCACTGTGACCCTTATACGCTGCAACACCACTCTGAGCCCTTACACATAGTACATGACCACTCACTGCAACTTTTGTACCCTAGGGACCACTTTGAACCCTTACATATAGTATAGGACACCTCCCTGTGGCCCTTACATGTTGCAGCAGCACTCTGAACCCTTATATATAGTGCAGGACTGCTCTTTGTGACTTTTGGACCCTGCGACACCACTATAAACCCTTACATACAATAGAGAACCATTCACTACGACCTTTATATGCTGGATGCCACACTAAGCTCTTACATATAGTATAGGACCACTCACTGTACCCCTTGTAACACTAAGCTCTTACATATAGTACAGGACCACTCACTGTACCCCTTGTAACACTAAGCTCTTACATATAGTACAGGACCACTCACTGTACCCCTTGTAACACTAAGCTCTTACATATAGTACAGGACCACTCACTGTACCCCTTGTATGCTGCAGCGCCCCTCTGAAGTCTTACATATAGTACAGGACTGCTCAGTGCGACCTTTGCACGCTGTAGCACCAATCTATAAACCAAAGGAGATGATGGATGGAGCGCTGGACATTGCAAACACTCACCCCCAATCACAGATCTGGGTTGAATCCATCATCGTTCTTTAGCTCAATTCCCCCACCCCAGTTCAGACATGGCCATATGCAAATCAGTCTGACCCTGTGCCTCATGGGAACAGCCCAGCCCGAACTGCCTAGCCAGGTCCTCCCTGGACCAGAAAAAAGCTTCCTAGGACCGGTTTTGGGCTAACAGCTGTCATCAGTCAGGCTAGCTTGACTCCAGGGGCAAAGTGAGCAAGGGACTCACGTCTGGACATACCCTGCCAACTTAGAGCCAACAAAGCAAACACAAGGAGATGATGGACGGAGCGCTGAAGCCTTTCAGACACTCACCCCCAGTCACAGATCTGTGTTGAATCCATCATCATTCTTTAGCTCAATCCCCCACCCCAGTTCAGACCCCGCTTTATGTAAATCAGTCTGACCCTGTGCCTCATGGGAACAGTCCAGCCCGAACTGCCGAGCCAGGTCTTCCCTGAACCAGAAACAAGCTCCTGGGACCGGTTTCGGGCTTACAGGCCTCTTCAGCAAGGATAACTTGATTCCAGTGGCAAAGTGAGCAAGGGACTCACGTCTGGGCATACCCTGCCACACTTAGGCCGAACAAAGCAAACACACAAACACAAAGTAGTGACGAACGGAGCGCTGACACTGCAGCAGCTCTCCCTACCACAGTTGCTAGGCATGTTTCTGCGCCCCACAGTTCTTCATACGCTGCAGCACACCCATAGTTCCCTGTGCACTGCAGCACACCTCGAATCCCCATGCACAGCACCATGCATCCCTCACAGATCCTGCAGCAGCTCTCCCTACCACAGCTGCTGGGCCTTTTCCTGCACCCCACAGTTCCTCATGCAAAGGTGCAGGGTCTGTGCTAGCACCCCACAGCTCCCCAATATCTTCAGCACCCCACAGTTTTACAAGCACTGCAGCAGCTCTCCCTACTGCAGTTGTTGTGCCTGTTCCTGCACCCCACGGTTTTTTTTGCACTGCAGCACCCCTCACGGGTCCTGCAGCACTGCAGCACCCCTCACAGGTCCTGCAGCACTGCAGCACCCCTCACGGGTCCTGCAGCACTGCAGCACCCCTCACGGGTCCTGCAGCACTGCAGCACCCCTCACGGGTCCTGCAGCACTGCAGCACCCCTCACGGGTCCTGCAGCACTGCAGCACCCCTCACGGGTCCTGCAGCACTGCAGCACCCCTCACGGGTCCTGCAGCACTGCAGCACCCCTCACGGGTCCTGCATCACTGCAGCACCCCTCACGGGTCCTGCAGCACTGCAGGACCCGTGACCTGCAGCACTGCAGCACCCCTCACGGGTCCTGCAGCACTGCAGCACCCCTCACAGGTCCTGCAGCACTGCAGCACCCCTCACAGGTCCTGCAGCACTGCAGCACCCCTCACGGGTCCTGCAGCACTGCAGCACCCCTCACGGGTCCTGCAGCACTGCAGCACCCCTCACGGGTCCTGCAGCACTGCAGCACCCCTCACGGGTCCTGCAGCACTGCAGGACCCGTGACCTGCAGCACTGCAGCACCCCTCACGGGTCCTGCAGCACTGCAGCACCCCTCACAGGTCCTGCAGCACTGCAGCACCCCTCACGGGTCCTGCAGCACTGCAGCACCCCTCACGGGTCCTGCAGCACTGCAGCACCCCTCACGGGTCCTGCAGCACTGCAGCACCCCTCACGGGTCCTGCAGCACTGCAGCACCCCTCACGGGTCCTGCAGCACTGCAGCACCCCTCACGGGTCCTGCAGCACTGCAGCACCCCTCACGGGTCCTGCAGCACTGCAGCACCCCTCACGGGTCCTGCAGCACTGCAGCACCCCTCACGGGTCCTGCAGCACTGCAGCACCCCTCACGGGTCCTGCATCACTGCAGCACCCCTCACGGGTCCTGCAGCACTGCAGGACCCGTGACCTGCAGCACTGCAGCACCCCTCACGGGTCCTGCAGCACTGCAGCACCCCTCACAGGTCCTGCAGCACTGCAGCACCCCTCACAGGTCCTGCAGCACTGCAGCACCCCTCACGGGTCCTGCAGCACTGCAGCACCCCTCACGGGTCCTGCAGCACTGCAGCACCCCTCACGGGTCCTGCATCACTGCAGCACCCCTCACGGGTCCTGCAGCACTGCAGGACCCGTGACCTGCAGCACTGCAGCACCCCTCACGGGTCCTGCAGCACTGCAGCACCCCTCACAGGTCCTGCAGCACTGCAGCACCCCTCACAGGTCCTGCAGCACTGCAGCACCCCTCACGGGTCCTGCATCACTGCAGCACCCCTCACGGGTCCTGCAGCACTGCAGGACCCGTGACCTGCAGCACTGCAGCACCCCTCACGGGTCCTGCAGCACTGCAGCACCCCTCACGGGTCCTGCAGCAGTCCCCCCCCCCCCCCCCCCGCCCCCCCATCCACAGTTACTGGGCCTGCACTGTGTTGCTTTGATTTGCTTCTTGGATCAGACTTCTGAAGCTGGAGTCACATATTTCTGCTCCTCGCCCCAGCATTCCTCAGCCCACCCACATCTCTACCAATCTTTCCATGGCTGCTCCCGCATCCGCCCACCCCCCACCCCTCCCAAACACACACGGCCACTCCTTCCCAGGCCAGGACTCGGGCAAAGGTCCAGGAGGTGGAAAAAAAGTGAGCCAGGGGCCAGGAAATCAGGCCAGTGCTGGAGGATTCTGGGGCTGGGTCCAGCTGGAGGGATTGGACTATCCCCAGTGTTAACCTCTCACCGACCAGCAGTGGGGAAAGCCCCCCACGCCCCTCCTTCCTCCACCAGATCTCAGCCTGACCCACAATGCTTTAATGGATGAACTCTCCAAAGATGTTTCTCCTGCCTCACACTTTTCTGCAGCCTCACCCTCTCCCCCCCAGCCCCTCACACACCCTTCTCCTGAACCCTCTCTCTGACGTCAGCAGCTCAGAGGGACTGACGAGCCTCCTCGGAGACCAGACACAGAAGCGCTCTGGCTTTGCAAGAATGTCGAGTAATGTCGCCCTCCCTCATGACTCACGGATCCTCTGCTGAGCATGACTCAGCAATAAACAAAAGCTGCAGACCTTTGAAGCTGAGCAGGCCTGGGTTTTATTTACAGCCCCACAGCCAACCCCAGGAAGGAGAGGGACAGACAGAGGCTGAACTGTAACAGACAAACAGCACAATAATATCTAGATGCCCTAGTTACAGACTCCTGTGCCAGGCGGCAGGGAACGCCACCCAGCCCAGCCGGATAAAGTTCAGAAGGATGCTCAAACACCCACAAAAATGCCAAGACCAGAGCCTGGCACTAAAGGTTCCAACCAGTACCTCAAGCCAGGCTGGTGGCTCAGTGGACTAATACCGCCACTGCATGGGCCTGTGTTCGACCTCATGGTCACAGGTTCAAATCCCAGCGGGTCCACTCAGCCTTTCATCCATCTGAGGTCGATAACATGAGTACCATTGAGTTGGGTAACAATAAACATTTGTTATTCAGCACCAAGAGTCCTAATTTGGGTGAACGTGCGCTTTACAAATACACATGTTATGTTAAGGTGCCCACCCAAAAGGGAGGCATCATAGCCACCGTCAGCCTGGGGTTGGTGTGGTGACATCTGGTGGGTACAGAAGGTCCACTGAAGAGGGGCCCCTTGAAGAACGCATCAGAGCCACTCAGTGTACAGGAATAGGCCCCCCCTGTTGGGAGAACATGGTTCCAAGGGCAGGGAAAGGTCAACAGTGCAACTAAAAACCCCCTTGGTAACCAATAAAAATAATGCCTTCAAACAACGAAGACCGACCAAAACATGGTTTTAATCCATCGAGCTCTTTGGGGGTGCAGCACCCATCTTGTATATATCCCGGGGCGCGGTAGCCCATGTCTGGCCTCCTGGGTGGCAGGTCTCACGGGCGCCCCAACAAACCCTGCCAGCTGGAGTGGATGTTCAGACCTGCCAGGGCTTTCCCTGCTCTCGGCTCATGCAGCCGTGCCAGGGACCAGTGCCAGCCATCAGTGACATTAATGGATGCCCTGCTAGGGTTACTTACACTGGTGAGAGTGCCCACGCGGCTGGCTCACAGCCCACGACAGGTCTCTGGGGCCTGTTTCACGCCCAGTGCTTTCAGCTAAACTCTCTCTGAGCCGGAGGGGAAGAGAATGAGGGGGTTCCAAGCCGCCTGACAATCTCCCTGTGTGCCCAGGGCCGGACTGGCTGTAGCGGGCACCGGGCATTTCCCCGGTGGGCCGCTAGTGTGGGGGCCGATTTTGGTCCCCTGGGGGCCGTTTTTGTTACAGGGCCGTTATTGCAGCATAGCTGCAAAATCGGCACCTGTTCCAAAATCGGCCAATACCGGCCCTGGAAAACAGCTCGGCCGCTCCCAGGGGGGTCTGGCCGAGCTCTTTGCCAAGGCCAGTTTTGGTTCCCAGTCCAGCCCTGTGTGTGCCCCCAAGCTGTAACACGCCCAGCAGATGCCATCTGTGCCAGCAGTGTTACCATCTCCCCCTCCCTGTGACCACCCCAGCAGCTCTCTCTACAGCTCAGACACTCCCCTACCAGATCAGTTGACTGGGGGTGAGTGTTTGTATTGTCAACGCTCCGTCCATCATCACCTTTGGTTTTTCTTTGTTCGCCCTAAGTTGGCAGGGTATGCTCAGACGTGAGTCCCTTGCTCACTTTGCCACTGGATTCAAGCAAGCCGGGCTGAAGAAGGCTGAAATGCCAGAAACCGGTCCTCGGAAGCTTGTTTCCGGTCCAGGGAAGACATGGCTTGGCAGTTCGGGCTGGACTGTTCCCATGTAGGCACAGGGTCAGACTGATTTGCATATGGCCATGTCTGAACTGGGGTGGTAGAGTGGGCTAAAGAACGGTGATGGATTAAAACCAGATCTGTTGACTGGGTGTGAGTGTTTGATTGATTCAGATGCTCCATCCATCACCACCCCCTTTTGTACCGCTTCTGTCTCCACACATCAGGTCCTTGACACCCTCGTTTCATCCTACTGCCCCTACCCCAATACCTACAATAGCCCATATACCCTACTACTTGCTACTTTCAAGGTAACACACAATAGCTCCAGGAAAGCACCCCAACATTTATGCAACAACGACAATTACCCCAATATTTGCATCAGCTGCCCTACAACTCTTGTACCAGCCCCCCAGGCAGCACTCAAGTCTCCCGGTGCCCACTGCCAAATCTCGTTCCTGGCACTGTCCTAGCTAACCATCAGCCCTGGGCCATCTCTGCCACCAGCCCCTCCACGCGGTGCCACCAGCATGAATGTCAATGCAATGGGAGGCCCACCTGGGGCCAGCTCCACTGCTGACCACCACTGGTGGGACCTAAACCCGGCTGATACCTCACTGTGAGGCCAACAGAAAGCACAGACAAACTCTCACCAAAGACTAACTGAGTGACCACAGACTAGAGAGAGAGACTGGAAGACACAGACCAAGGAGCAAACCCAGAGAGAAGATAATCTGCCAAGAGTGGGGGCTGGAGAAGTAGAGACAGGTACCCATGCACCCTACAGCCAACCAAGATAAGTCATTGCCTACTTCTCCACGCCCAAAGAGGAAAAGGAAACCGTCTCTACCTCCAGGATGAGACCGGTTAGCATGGAGTGTCTGGGATGCGCCTCAGTGCTCCTGCAAACCACCCACCCAAGAACAAAGGGCTGGCCCTGACAATCATGTTTAGTGGGTGTATCCAAGCGCCCTCCTTAGGGGTACAGTCCTTGGCACTAGAGCCCAAAGTCCAGGGGTGCACTCGGCTATGGAATGGCGCGGAGGCTGCCTGGGTTCTGCACCGCCTCACAGGGGTGTGGAATTTTATAAAATATCTACTTGTCCAAGGGACAGAATGCTTTACAAATCTATTTATCCCGCAAACAAAATCCCCTTGTCCCTTCTGGCGCCATGACAAAGTATGACAGCATTCTTATTATATCAAAGGCCTAGTAAACGCCTTCCTGACTACGCCAAGGCTTGTTTTATGAGGGTTTGCATTCGAGCAAGGCTGTGATTTTGCTGCCCTTCCACAGCTTTTTACATCCAGGGTCTAGAAGCAGGGGTGAAGCTTTGCCCCAGGGTAGGAATCCGCTGAGTCAGTCATTCCCAGACACTTGGATTTGGCATCAGGTCATATATGCGCCTGTACTTGCTCATTTGAAGAAGAAATCACAAACGTTTGCTAGGAGTAGTTCCAAGCATACTTATGTAACCTTAAGGTTTCCTGAAAGTCACAGTATGCACCTACACGAGAACAAACCCGGCAGCTGCACTTTGGTGATTTTATTTAAAAACTTGATGTCTTGGTTTGTTTTCATGTTGACAACTATGCTGCAATCAATGGTTTTACCTCAATTTCCCATTATTCTTTTTGTTGGTTTCTTTTTAATATTGGAGTGCATCAACCACCTTTAATTAAATAATGCCGCAGAGAAGTTGCATTTACATGTGCCCAATAGTTTAGCAAAATGTTTCTAGTTGCAAATGTGTTTTGTACATTTTATTTTAAAAGTAAATCACTAGTCCCGTTGCATCCTCTCATTGTATTTGCAATCTCTTTTTTTAATGATGCTTTGGCAATAACGCATCATATAGACACGGTTGAACAACTTGAATGAATGGATAGAAATCTTGTCTTCGTGCAGACAGTTGTCTTTCCCAGATCTATACTGTGACACAGTCAGCTGGCAGCCAGAGGGTTTGTGCCACACAGGGACTGGCCTGCTTGCCCAGTCGACATATAAAAATATGAAAACTTGCTGTCCCTGACCCCAAACAATACATCCGGCCACCGGATGGCCTTCGATGACCCTCTATAGATGGTCACCGGCCAGGGGCTTTGCATCTTGGTAGCCAGTGTCTGTGGTCGGGATTTTCAGGTGGTGAGGGCACCAGGCGTGGGTGGTGCGAGCACAGCAGGGATGAGAGGGCCCAGTGGCCAATGAGCTACTGGCCAGGTCAAGGAGGTCGTGAAGGCCACCAGGTGTGGGTTGTGAGATCACAGCCGGCTCAAGAGGGTCCAGTGGTTAATGAGCTACCGGCCAGGACAAGGAGGTCTTGACCAGAGCTCCAGCAGGTGAGATCTTCAGAACGGCCACAACTAGGAAGATGTCAACAGTGGTTTCAGATTCTTGTATAAGATGGCCCCTCAGCAGTTGCAGGCCTTCAAGGTGCCCCCTACGAGGTTCATCCCAGTCAGCCGCACCTTGGCTGCCATTGATGGATCAGGTTATTTCCTCCTGGTCGGCGCACTTCAGCTTCTTGCGTAGAAAAGTACGTTCTTCCGATTGCGCACAGGTTCAGTAGCAAAGAGGCTCCACAGCTCCCTGTTAGATGTGGCGTGAACGAGCTCCTACTGGACAAGTCAATGTAGAACAAAGTGCAGGCTGAGGAGGCCAGTGCTTGTAATCCTCCGATGACTGACCAATCAGGGAGGTGCACCCGTCATGCACGCAGCTCCTACTGTGGATGTTGAGACTACTTTGGGATGACTGGTGCACATAGGGAATAACCTTTAGTAGCAACCGCACCTAGCTCGGTGTGGTTGTCCCTCCGGGCACCGAATTGTGCTGACTCAGCTCTAAGTTTTCTGTTATTCAAGTATTAAGTTCATTTGAATTCAAAATAAAAATAATTATTCATGGATTCTGGTATGTTTCATTTATTTTTCATGAAATTGTTTTACGCCAAAAAACGTATTCCATATATTCCACATGAATTCCAATGCATTTCGGCAGTATTATTCTGCCTTCATCAGGGAAATAGTAAATCTACAAATTAAAATTAAAGAAACACAGTTTTAATCTATTGATCTATATGTTTAAACTAAACATTTCTAATTAACTTGCATTTGCTATTCTCTAAATTCACAGGTTACTTGTATTCAAGTCCGTCCTAACGTTTGTAAGAGACATTCTAATTTAATGCATTCTTTCTAAAGCGTTTTGCGGTTCATTGATAGCGCATGTTACTAGCTTTTAGTTGTAAAGTTTCTAGTTTGGCCGGCTGTTGCATGATGCCGTCTATGCTGCGCTTAGATACAATGTTTCAAAAACCTCGCGTTACGCGCTGGTGGTATCTCGTCACTCCGTTCCGAAATTTATACTCCGTCAAAAGGACTATTGCTAAACTGTGTATAAACAGCACAAATGCTGAAAAATTTACGCGCTTAAGTCGCCTAAAATGGGGCTTAACTTACTTTCTCGGCGTTGTTGTTGCTCGCGCCATTCCTTCACGGACTGCTTAAAGTTGCTTCCGGTATAGCGCTCCTGGCGCCTGCGCTCTAATATGTTCGCTTAAACTCGGGGTTTTTTTTACAAATGCTGATTTGAATGCTCTAACTTTATTAGCGTTACTGGTTTAGGAGGTCTACGCCAGAGTTCAGTGCCACTATGTATAGTTTGCCGCTAGTGTGCTTGCAAGCGTGAAAACATGCTCTACAAATGCTGTTAATATAAGGATAAATGGTCATGTATTGGTCTATCTTAATTTGATAAATAACACAAAAATTCAGTTCTTTCATTGAGTCCTCCGGGCTTCAAACTGCCCAGATTGTAAATCCAGTAGTTCTCCTGTTTTAGTAGTCTGGTTTTATTCATGGGTCCATCTAGTTTGGGCAGTATTTCAAGTACGCATACTCTTAGTTGACTCACATTATGTTGCTTTTGTGTGAAATGTTCTGCTACACTGGTTTTCTGAGTTTTAAGTCGGATTGTGCTCTTGTGTTCATTTATGCGGACTTTAAGTTTTCTTTCTGTGTGTCCTACATACACGTCTCCGCAAGGACATTTGATCATGTAAATCAGGTTGCTTGAGTCACATGTTGCGTTCACTTTTAAAGCTATGGGGTGTCCCCTTTGTGGATGTGTTATACTTGCTCCTTTAATTATGTTGTTACATGTGTTACAGTTATAGCACGGGACAGTTCCCCGAAATGTTTTTGACGTCTGCTGTTCTTCTTGTGGTTTTAAAAAATCCGCTAGGTTTTTGGCACGAGTATGTGCAAAGATGGGCTCTTCTGAAAAAATTCCTTTAAAGTCTGGTTCCATTGTGAGCATTGGCCAATGCTTCTTGATAATTTGTTTAAATTGATTGCTTACAGTGGAAAATTTACTAACGCATGTAATGCGATTGGTGGATGTGGATGCTTTGCGCGCTAGTAAGTCTTGTCTGGATTTTTGCTGGGCTCGTATGGCTGCTGCTTGAGTGATATCTGGAGGATATCCCCTTGTAAGGAATCTTTGTGTCATATCTTTCATTTGCTCTTCACATTTGGAAGCTTCAGAGACCACTCTCTTCACCCGTAACATTTGAGAGTAAGGGAGGTGTTTCTTGAGGGCTGGAGGATGGTGGCTGTTATATTGTAATAGGTTGTTTCTGTCTGTTTGTTTGCGAAATAGATTAGTTGTAAATTCCTCCGTTGAAATGAAACATACCAGAATCAATGAATAATTATTTTTATTTTGAATTCAAATGAACTTAATACTTGAATAACAGAAAACCCCGAGTTTAAGCGAACATATTAGAGCGCAGGCGCCAGGAGCGCTATACCGGAAGCAACTTTAAGCAGTCCGTGAAGGAATGGCGCGAGCAACAACAACGCCGAGAAAGTAAGTTAAGCCCCATTTTAGGCGACTTAAGCGCGTAAATTTTTCAGCATTTGTGCTGTTTATACACAGTTTAGCAATAGTCCTTTTGACGGAGTATAAATTTCGGAACGGAGTGACGAGATACCACCAGCGCGTAACGCGAGGTTTTTGAAACATTGTATCTAAGCGCAGCATAGACGGCATCATGCAACAGCCGGCCAAACTAGAAACTTTACAACTAAAAGCTAGTAACATGCGCTATCAATGAACCGCAAAACGCTTTAGAAAGAATGCATTAAATTAGAATGTCTCTTACAAACGTTAGGACGGACTTGAATACAAGTAACCTGTGAATTTAGAGAATAGCAAATGCAAGTTAATTAGAAATGTTTAGTTTAAACATATAGATCAATAGATTAAAACTGTGTTTCTTTAATTTTAATTTGTAGATTTACTATTTCCCTGATGAAGGCAGAATAATACTGCCGAAATGCATTGGAATTCATGTGGAATATATGGAATACGTTTTTTGGCGTAAAACAATTTCATGAAAAATAAATGAAACATACCAGAATCAATGAATAATTATTTTTATTTTGAATTCAAATGAACTTAATACTTGAATAACAGAAAACTTAGAGCTGAGTCAGCACAATTCGGTGCCCGGAGGGACAACCACACCGAGCTAGGTGCGGTTGCTACTAAAGGTTGTACGTTAATTCTCTCCAGACGGGGAGAGAGCTCCGGAGGCACGAAAACTACCTTTACCTTTCAGTTGAAACCGCGGTGCTCTACCCCACGCCCACAGCACATAGGGAATAGCCATCTAGCAAGGGAGTGAAGGCTGGAAGGGGCAGGTGTGGGCCTCAACCTGGCAAGAAAGGTTTGCCAGATTGAAGTAAACGGGCTGGATTCCTCCACTCACGTCACCAGGTGGATGTGGTTTTGAGACGAGTGAGCCAGGAGGTGTGCACGTGCAGGCTGGGGTGTTCGAAGGACCACGCCAGCTCACCCTAGTGGAGACCACTACCTTCTGCAGCAGACATGAGGAGACTTGTGGACTCCACCACTCCATTCATTACCATGTAAACTCATCACGTCATTCTATACATGCATGTCCCAGACATGACGGAGGCAAGGAACTCAGGTATGGGCGACTCAGTAGAACTTTAGTTGGGGGAACTGCTTGTCATCACCCAACACGCGTGCTGGTAAAAGATGGTGCACTTGGCTGAAATCCAAGTTTACGCCACGCCTGCCCCAGATATGTATGCATAGATTGATGAGGTGAGTTTACATGGTAATGAATGGACTGGCGGAGGCCGCTGGACTGCTTATGTCTGCTGCACAAAGTAATGGACTCCATTGCAGTGGGCTGCTGTGGTACTTTGAAGACCCCCGCCTGCACATGCCCACCTCCTGTCTCTTGTGGCATGGGTGGAGGGGGCAGCAGCCTCCTTTTGGGGGTCCTTTGACATCAGAGCGTAAAAAGCAACAACCCTCAAATCAATCAATCAATCAATCAATCAGGGAATTGTCAGAGCGTTACTTACCCGTGATGGTCTCAAGTTGCTGAAGGGGGGGTCTTCAGAACGGTTTAGCCGCAGAGCGAGGTCTTGAGGGAATTCCTGACCTTACCTTAGTGACCATGCATGACTGTTAAGCTCACTAAGGAAAACACGCGTAGGGCTGGACAGCAGGACGGACAGCTTCACATGGCCATTTAGAGGTCTTTTATCCCCAGAGCACAAAACATGGATACTGCAGCAACCTCTATCGGACAAACTCCTATTTAGTATATATTGCAAGTTTACTTCAGCTACATTTGCCATGTGTGACTTATCCTGCTATCAATGTGCACTATATTACATTAACTATGTGGGCTACCGTAAGCCAGCCCTAGCGTTTTCAACCCCCACTGCTTTGCATTCTGGGAAGTGTGGTTTTACTTTTTCCTTAGTCATTTTAGTTTCAACCTGCCGGCATGCAAACGATTGTTGGCTAAGACACTAGGCTAGACCGAAGGTGTCACATATGGCTAGGGGCCACTTGGCTGCTTTGAGTGTGGAGAGGCTGCAGCCTTCTTATCACAACAGAAGTGTTAGAGAAAAGTTAGGGCTGAGTTTGTGATCCTGTGCTAGGAATGCACATTATCAGAAAACAAGCATTGGCAAAGCCAAGGGGTAATTGTAATTGATTTTTTATATAGCGCTAATCACGAGCGGGTCTCTAAGCGATTTTCGAGGAATAGCCAGAGGTCAGGGGCAGAGGAAAAGCCCCATAGTCTGATGAGTTTAGACAGTGTCCAGTACTTCCCTAAACAGGAGCATTTTGAGTTGTTTCCTGTATGGGAGAAGAGCCGGTTCTTAACGCAGGTGGTCGGGCAGCTGATTCCAGAGTTGTGGGAGCAATACGGAAAAGGATCTACCCCTGTAGATGTAGTGTTGCATCTAGGGGTGGCCAGGTGCCAGGCCTCAGAGGACAGCAGTGTGCGTCCCGGAACATAGTTCGTCAAGCATTCCTCGATATGCCATAGATTGCTTTATGGGCAATGCAGAGGCCTTTAAACTTTACTCTCTGCTTGATGGGAAGCCAGTGGAGTTTGCACAGCAGGGAGAGGCATGAGCTTTTGAGGAAGATCTATATACAACGCATTTCCGTAGTCCAGTCTAGAAACAGTTGTGGCCGACACAATCGTTTGTAGGGAAGCAGTTGAAAGGAGGGGAACAAGTTTCCGTAACTGTCTTAAAAGCCCTATGCAGGTGCCTACCACAGTAGTGACTTAGTTAGCCATGGAGATCTCTTGGTCCAGTGTAATGCCTAGGCTTTTCACGGCGAAGACTGGAGTGGGAGTGGCACCCAGCTCCTGGGGCCAGAAACGATCGCTCCACGGGTTACCTTTTGTGGGGATGACAAGGACTTCTGTTTTCTCAGGGTTCATTTTTAATGAGTTTGCGGTCATCCAATTTACAGTGAATCTAAGAATATTTTGTGCTGCTTCTTGGGCATGGGTGGAGTTATCAATCCGGAAAATGAGCTCGGTATCATCTGCATAGTTGAAAACACAGGAGTCCATATGGGCCAGGGCTGTCACCAGGGGCTGTAGGTAGATGTTAAAGAGGAGCGGGGATAGTGCAGAGCCCTGGGGGACACCGCAGGTGAGGGCGCCACTGTTTAATACCCGTTCCCCCAACTGAATCCTCTGGGACCGTCCTGTTAGTAAGGATTCTAGCCACCGGTGTGCCGACCCCTGAAAACCTAAGGCTGTTAGTCGATCCAGTAGCTGGCTGTGGTTGACCGTGTCGAACGCCACTGATAGATCTAATAGAATCAGGGCGCTCGGTTGTTTTAATCAGCCATGGTTCTGAGGTCGTTCAGGACAGAGAGCATCACCAGTTCTGTACTTTGGTGTGCTCTAAAGCCCGCTTGTTGCATTTGGAGTAGATGGTGTTCCTCCAGGAAAAGTGAAAGAGTGTAAAAGACGTGTTGTTCTACCACTTTCGCTAAGAAGGGGATCTGGGAAATGGGCCTATAGTTCTTAAGACTGGAAGCATCAGCTCCCGGTTTCTTTAGGAGGGGAATTATTCTTGCTTCCTTCAAGTTGGAGGGCAGGTGGCCAGTCACCAGAGTTATTCAATAGTGAGAGAAATTGGATTTTCAGGCCAGGAACGGCCATTCGGAATATTCTCGGGGGGCAGGGGTCGGCAGGGGAACCTGATTTAATACAATTCATTAATTGGGTCAGTGATGTATGATCCAATAGAGGGAAGGTAGTAAGTTGGTTGCCGGAGGGTGGCGATACCTGGTGTTGAACTATGTATTTCTGGTTAATTGGGGTTTACCGATCTCAAAGATAATATCCCTGACTTTTTGCAAGAAGGAGGACTGGAAGGTATTGCAGTCAAGGGAGGCATGTGTAGTTTTCACTTCGGCTTTTTGACTAAGTTCCTTCAATATTTTGAAAGTCTCTTTCTGCTTATTAGGAGCGAGGGTGATTCTTGCCTGATAGTATTCGGCCTTCCTGTCAAAGATAGATTTTTTTATACAGGGTAAGTCAGGATTTATATGTTGCCAGCTGCTCTGGTTCATAGGCTTACCGCCATTGCCTCTTGGCATGGTGGAGGATTTGCTTTAGTACCCTCAGGGTCTCACTGAACCAGGGCGCTCCTTCCATTTGTTTCTCACTCTAATTCTTCTCTCAGGGGGCTACTTTGTCTATGGCTCGGCGTAAGGTGGTAGTCAGGGCTTCGCTCTCCTGGTCTAGACCCGCTTATGTGAGATCTATTGGCCTTGTCCATGTTTTTTTTTCTTTTTAACCACGCTGTGCGGCATGGTTGAGGTTTTATTTGTATTTTTAAGTGATTTGACGCAATCAACGCTAGCTGCATCATAGCGCAGCTTTTTTTTTTACTTTCAATAATGCTGCACAGCAGACACTGTACAACATGGATACAAGATATTGATAAAGTCAAATACTGCTGGGGTATGCAAGAGCTCTTTCGCTTTATCAAAATATGTTGTGGCAGGAGGGTTGAGGGTGGGACAGAGCAAGCAACAACAATAGAGGGGAGAGGTGGAAGGAACAAGAACAGTGTAAGCAATAATGGGCAAGTAACAAAGGGGCAAGTAACAACGCAGGGTGGGTGCACGGAGTAAGAAAAACAGTGGGCAAGCAAGGACACGGGAAAAGGGAGAAAAAGCATCAGCGATGGTACAAGCAACAATGGGCAAGTACCGACAGGGGAAGATGGAAAGCAACAACAAGCGAGCAGTGTTGCGAGAGGTGCAGGGGGACAAGAGACTATCAAGAGACGATGACGACGGGAAAGAATAAAGAAAAAATACTTAAATCCCAGCGCGAGCAGCAAAAGGATACTAATAAAAAAGAAGCAATTGGTACTTGGTCCAAGCTCCACGGAAGGGAGAAATAATAGAGGAGAAAGTGAAACCAGCACACGCTAACCAATCAGGAGCCAGCAAATGAGTGACAATGAAAACCAACAAACGGTAAGAAATGGGCGGCTCCGAGCCCCCTTTAAGGTAACAAATTGTCTCGCAAGTGATAGCGCAAGCACTGTCTCAGGCGAGACCTAAAAAGAAGCAGAGAAAGTCGTTTTGTGCAGGTTTTCATGTTGGACTTTTAAAGCACCATAAAGTTTCCAGACGTGGTCACTAGGGTGACCAACCGTCCGTAAGTTTCACGGACAGTCCGTAATTTCGGCCGTCTGTCCGTTGTCCGTGAAGGATCCTTTAACGGACGCCATTTGTCCGTAATTTTACCCTCGGGGACCGGTCGCACTACCTTTAAGCCGAAGCCGGCTCAGCTTCCAAACACCTCCCTTCTTGACACTGATGTAAAGCTTAGATACCCCGCAGCATCGGAGAGGCACAGCGGGATGGCAACCCTGACACCTCCTGCCCTCGATGAGCTGTTAAGAGGTGCTTGAAGGTGACTGAGAGGGAGGGGCGGCAGCTTCAGGAGCAGGGACATCTATTCAGATGCAAACAGCCCTGAATGTGCCATGTTTCTGCGATTTAGGAGGGCTTTACACATTTCATTTCAGCCCAGGACCCCAAACATCCTAGAACCGGCCCTGATTACACTGTGCAGCACTGGTTCTCTTCACAGAGCTTAAATACTGTCACTAAATTGTAATTAAACCTGGTTCTTCTAACATGCAGTCTTAAAGTAATAAAATTAAGAAATGGCACAATCGCACCCACACTAATTAACAAAGTATGGAGGACAATCAGTTAAATCAGTTCTCTTGGAGCATCTCCTGTAAGTACTGTACATCACAGCGGAGGTTGGGAAAACTAACATTTTGGAAAGAGCATGTCTTCTCGTTGTCTTTTCCAGGAGGGGGTGAGGAGCCCCCCCCCCCCCGGAAGAGACCGAGATTATACTACAATACTGCATGCCCACCCTGACGGATCCTGTTCCCCCTCCTGAGATGGCTCCTGCCTAAGCATGGGCGAATTTTGCGGATCTCGCGTTCGCGAATTTTGCGGATTTGCGGATTCGCAATCCGCAAAATCCGCGAATTCCCGCAAATTTGCAGATTTTTTTTTTTTTTGTGTTCGCCCGTGTTTCTGCCAGTTCGCGAGGGTTTTTACAATTTCGCAATTTGCGAACTTACCTGTCGGGTCGCAAGTTTTGCGAACTTGTTGTTTCTACGTGTCCAGCCTGTTTGGGACACTCTTCTTCATCACTGCCACTCTCTGTCACCACTGCCACTCTCTGACTACTCATGCCACCCTCTGGCCCACCCATGCCACCCTCTGTTTCATCACCACACCCTCTGGTTGTCCAGTGTACATTATTTTCGGCAAAGCAAAGCACACCTTCCCTGCCTCAAGTGACCTGAATTAATTTGGGGCTGATTAATGTGTCACAGAATATTTTTTTAGCTGGCACCTGCTTCCTTAGTGCGCCCTGATTAGTGATCTTTTGCACTTGCTAAGTGCTTTCATTGTTGCAAAATTAGTTACAACACCTGCCCTGCCCCAACTGACAATAATGAATTAGGGGCTGATTAATGGATTTTAACTTCCAGCCTGGCTCCTGCTTGTCTCCCTTAGCTGTAATTCAGGACCTTTGTGGCATATGTGTAACTATTCTGAGGTTCAGAGCAGGGTCACATAATAGTTTCAACTGGCAACTGAACTCTGGAGGGGCCCCTCAGGAAGCACTACAGGAAATGGCTACTAATGATGAGCCTGAACTTTTGAACCTGGTAAGTAGTTACTTTCAGTTTTGCTAAGAGCGTATTTCTGCAATTTTGCACTTATTCGCGGGGCGCGAACTCACGCGAACAGTGCGAGCAGTGCGAGCAAAATCCGCTGCTCGCGGATTTGCGGATTTTGCGGGAGATTCGCGAATCTCGCGGATTGCGAATTTCCCGAAAATCTGCAAAATCCGCGAGCGGAACGGATTTTCCGCCCACACCTACTCCTGCCCCGCCCCAGTGATGGCTCCTGTCCCCCCACCTGCCCCCCGCCTGTGATGGCTCCTGCCCCCTCCTGTGGTGGATCCTGTCTCTGCCCAGGGTGGCTTCTGTCCAGTCTTGGAATGGCTCATGCAGCGAGGGTGAAGTTCTTGATGGGCCTCTTGTCAAAAAGGCTCTGCTCAAAATTAATATGAAAAGGTGGGCGAGTGAGTAAGTGAAGGGATTAGTGGATGGCTGGATGAATTAGTGAAAGGGTGAATGGATGAATGAAAGATTGAATAGATGGATAATGAGAGATGATGGATGGATTGATGAGTGAGTGGAAGGATGGAAGAGAGAAAAGGTAAATGGCTGGATGCATGGGTGGAAGGGTAGCTGGATGAGTAAAAGGGTGGATGGGTGAGTGGAAGGATAGATGAGTGAAAAGGTGGATGATTGAGTGGGTGGATGGATAAGTGAAATGATGGATGGATTGATGAATTGATAAATGCAAGGTTGAATGGATGGACAAATGAGTGAAAGTGTGGATGTAAGGATGGATGAGTGAGTGAAAGGGAGGGTAGATGGACAAAAGGATGAATAGATGAGTGAAGGAGTGAAAGGATAAATGGATGAGAGAAAGGATGGATGAGTGCTAGGGTCAATGGATGGATTCATGAGTGGATTAGTAGATGGATGGGTGGATGGATGGAAGGAAGGATTGCTGAGTGAAAGGGTCGATGGAGAGAGAAAGGGAGGATGGATGGATGACTGAGAGTGGAAGGGTGGAAGGATGAGTGACTGGGTGGATGGATGAGTAAGTGAAAGGATGGCTGGATGGGTGAAAGAATAAATGGCTGGATGGATGAGTGAATGGATGGATGGGTAGAAGAGTGGATGGATGTGTACAGATGGATAGGGTGAAAGGGTGGATGGATGGATGAGTGAAAGGATGGATGAGGGGATGGATGAGTGAAATGATAGATGGAAGGATACATGATGGATAGGTTTGCAAATTGTTGAATATGTTTGGATATGGCTGGGCTTACTTCTATACTATTGCGCGACCTCTGATGTGTATGTAAAACGTATAGTTTTGTCCTGAATTTTGACCTCCTGTCCTGAATTTGTGTCCTGAATTTCGACCCTTTGTCCTGAATTTTTACACTCCCCGTCCTGAATTTGCACCAATGCCAGTTGGTCACCCTAGTTGTCACGGGGCCAGCACAATGACATTCACAAATGCTTCCATACTCTGGAGGGGAGCAACCTGCTAGAGCCCCCCCCCCCCCCCCCCCCTGGTCCACGTTGCTTCGAGGACCCTTGCCAGCAAGATGGATGTGTTTAAGAAAATCTCCCGGACTATCTATTCCCGAGCCGCTTCCTGTGAGGTAGACGTGAGAATTTTTTTTTTTAGATGTGACGAATGGGTGATGTTTATTTTCCAGTTGGGGACGTGAAATGCTTAGTCAAGTACAACACCCAGAGCAGGGCTTGGAATCCCCCCGCCCCATATTCTTTTCATGTAGTATTATTAGCAACAGATGCGTCCGGTGCGGAACCGGAAGTGACACCACACCTCCTTTGGCACCCAGTGACGTCAATGGGTTCAGTCAATGCCCTGCTCTTAGCTCCCAGTCACCATCCTTTGTGCTTCTGAGGGCCTAAGGGGGGAGGACATGAGGTAGAAACAGCTTCATTTCGGTTCCTTCTGAAATCCGGGGTAGCCGGGAGGCGTCAGTGGTAGCAGCTGCTACCCCTCTCTACCCCCAATTTAAGTCTATAATATGAGATGGAGTCCTAGTTGGTGGTGATACCTCATGCCAGAATCTGACTTCGAGGAAAGCAGGCAGGTGTGAGTTGTTTCAAAAGAAGGAGGACGGTGCACCAGGAGGATGAAAACAGAGAATTCCAAATGTATTCCAAAATATATCCTTCATTACATTTTCAATTTAAAATGTGGACATCAGGCTGATGCCCAAATTTTAAATTAAAAATGTAATAAAGGATATATTTGGGAATACATTTGGAATTCTCTGTTTTCATCCTGGTGCACCGTCCTTCTTCTTATGAATATTTCGATCTGGTTTCCAGGGGAGTAAAAGTGCGGCGAACTGCGGATGTGGTTGCACAGACAATTTATTACATTGTTTACTTAGAAACCGAGGTGCTGAGCTTTGCTCAGCGCATTTTGTCTTTCTGTGTGTGAATTGTTTGGCTACTAACAACCTCATCTCCCCACCCCTCTCTCACCAAAAAGCAGGTGTTACACCTACACCCCTCAGAAAACAGCCATAGGAGGGTTGTAAAGTATCAGCAGTAACTGCTCATATCATGATGCTGCGGATTAGGATTGTAGGCATAGCTGACAGGATTGTAGTATATGATCTGCACTAAACTGTCATTTAACCGAATTATGGGCTAGCATCCCAGCTGGAGAGATGGCTTCTGTGAGTCACGACATACTACTGGCCTTTGTGCGGGGCTTTGATTGACATTTTTCAGCACAGCAGTAATTGGGTGTCAGTACAGAATCTAGCAAGGCTCGGGGGGATTCACAGCACCCCTCTGCCCCTCAATTCCCCAATCCTACAAAACGGATACTGCTCGGCAACAGGGCCACTTAAGTTTTAAACACTAATACAAAAAATTGCAGAAAAGACTAACCATTCTTGCGATCACTCATCTGACCAGTAGCCAAAGTTTGAAACACGTTACGGGGATTGACAGGACCCAGGGCAAAACAAGCATTGGAAATGCAATAGGTCTCGCAGCATTAGAGTTAGTGCTTTTAGAATTGTTTATGGGTTTTTTTGTAAATCTTTAGCATTTTTGTTTCCTGTAGCCAATGCTAAAGAATTAAAAAAAAAAAGCCATAAACATTTCTAAAAGCTCTAACTCAAATGCTCCGAGACCTATTGCACTGTGTGAGGGTGAGGGGTTGAGGGTGAGTGAGGGTGAGGGTGGGTGAGGGTGAGTGAGGGGTTGAGGGTGAGTGAGGGTGAGGGGTTGAGGGTGAGTGAGAGTGAGGGTGAGTGAGGGTGAGTGAGAGTGAGGGTGAGTGAGGGTGAGGGTGAGTGAGGGTGAGGGTGAGTGAGGGTGAGGGTGAGTGAGGGTGAGGGTGAGTGAGGGTGAGGGTGAGTGAGGGTGAGGGTGAGTGAGGGTGAGGGTGAGTGAGGGTGAGGGTGAGGGTGAGTGAGGGTGAGTGAGGGTGAGGGTGAGTGAGGATGAGGGGTTGATGTTGAGGGGTTGAGGGTGAGTGAGGGGTTGAGGGTGAGTGAGGGTGAGGGTGAGTTAGGGTGAGGGGTTGAGGGTGAGTGAGGGTGAGGGTGAGGGGTTGAGGGTGAGTGAGGATGAGTGAGAGTGAGGGTGAGTGAGGGGTTGAGGGTGAGTGAGGGTGAGTGAGGGTGAGTGAGAGTGAGGGTGAGGGGTTGAGGGTGAGTGAGGGTGAGGGTGAGTGAGGGGTTGAGGGTGAGGGGTTGAGGGTGAGTGAGGGTGAGGGGTTGAGGGTGAGTGAGGGTGAGGGGTTGAGGGTGAGTGAGGGTGAGGGGGAGTGAGGAGTGAGAGTGAGAGTGAGGGTGAGTGAGGGGTTGAGGGTGAGGGGTTGAGGGTGAGTGAGGGTGAGGGGTTGAGGGTGAGTGAGGATGAGTGAGAGTGATGGTGAGTCAGGGGTTGAGGGTGAGTGAGGGGTTGAGGGTGAGTGAGGGGTTGAGGGTGAGTGATGGTCAGGGTGAGTGAGGGTGAGGGTGGGTGAGGTGTTGAGGGTGAGGTGTTGAGGGTGATTGAGGGGTTGAGGGTGAGTGAGGGTGTGGAGTTGAAGGGGAGGCGTTGAAGGTGAGTGAGGGTGAGTGAGTGCGGGTGAGGTGTTGAGGGTGAGTGAGTGATGGTGAGGCGTTGAGGGTGGGTGAGTGAGGTTGAGTGTTTGAGGGTGAGGCATTGAGCGTGAGTGAGTGAGGGTGAGATGTTGAGGGTGAGGGGTTGAGGGTGAGTGATGTTGATAGTTGTTGAGTGAGGATGATTGAGAGTGAGTGTGAGTGAGGTGTTGAGGGTGAGGGGTTGAGGGTGAGGCGTTGAGGGTGAGTGAGGGTGAGGGTGAGTGAGGATGAGGGGTGTGAGGCTGAGGGTGTGTGTGAGGGTGAGGGGCTGTGGGGGTGAGGGTGAGTGAGGGTGAGTGAGGGTGAGTGAGGGTGAGTGAGAGTGAGTGAGTGAGGGGTTGAGGGTGAGGGGTTGAGGGTGAGTGAGTGAGGGTGAGGGGTTGAGGGTGAGGGATTGAGGGTGAGGGATTGAGGGTGAGGTGTTGAGGGTGAGGTGTTGAGGGTGAGGGGTTGAGGATGAGGGGTTGAGGGTGAGTGAGGTTGAGGGTGGTTGAGTGAGGATGAGTGAGAGTGAGGGTGAGTGAGGAGTTGAGGGTGAGGTGTTGAGGGTGAGTGAGTGAGGGTGAGGGGTTGAGAGTGAGTGAGTGTGAGTGAGTGTGAGGGGTTGAGGGTGAGTGAGGATGAGTGAGAGTGAGGGTGAGTGAGGGGTTGAGGGTGAGGCGTTGAGGGTGAGGCGTTGAGGGTGAGGGTGAGTGAGGGTGAGTGAGGGTGAGTGAGGGTGAGGTGTTGAGGGTGAGTGAGGATGAGTGAGAGTGAGGGTGAGTGAGGGGTTGAGGGTGAGTGAGGGTGAGTTTGAGGGGTTGAGGGTGAGTGAGGGGGAGGGGTTGAGGGTGACATGGGCGTCCCAAAAGTGGGGACCCCGGTCAATTGCAGCCTCTTATGTGCCATTGGAGGACGATGAAGGCATCCCACGGGACAGGTTGTTCAACGTCCTCAGCCCAAGAGGGTCAGCAGCTGTTTGCGCTCACACGTGGGAAATGGGGCCTCCTCTTCTGAGAGGCAGCTTTATAGTACTTTAACACCTTCGCTGCTAAGGCAATTCCCCTCCTGTGCTGGAAATTGCTATTTTCCTTATTCTATGACGAGCTGGGCTCGTCATCAGCACACGACCACTGTGCACCATGACGAGCCCAGCTCGTCATCAGCATCGAAAGGGTTAAGGAGTGGAACATGGTAATAAGTCTCCCTCATACAAAACAGAACATGATACCAAGTACCACATATCTGCGAGGAATGCGTGGAAGGACTTACTACATGCCCTTATCAAAACCCTCTAAATTCTGTCTGCATGCATTGCCCCCTCCCCCCCCAATTTCTGTTAAGCCAGGGATAGTTTAAAGCACATAGATAAACATCTCCCACGAAAAGCAGACGTACATGATACACCCAGAAACACCCACTAGATAACAAATACAATTTTAAAACACTATAGCAGGTTCCCCTCCAGTACGGTTATTCAGTGGTTAGGTTCAGAAACGTCATGGCTCTCAGTAAATGCATTTGTTACAAACTGCCACAAAACGCTTAGAAGATCAAAAACATGGATGGACAAAATGAGGCCTAATAACAAAGCACTCCCTACCCTATATCAAAGCAAAACCAGCTGAGCGTTTGTGAAACGGGCGCAGAGATGATCGTATTGCCTATGTTACTGAGATGTACAATTAATTGCGAATATGTGTTTTGCCTCATTTGTTTAATTAATTTCCACAAACTGGTAATGTCGAGAATGCACCGGCCTCTCTTAAACAACAAGCTGAAGCCCGGTGACTGACAGAAAGGGAAGAGGTAGGGGGCAGTGGGAGCGGTAGCAGAGAGTCAGCAGGGAAAACACACAACAATGAAAGCATAGCCACACGGCGCTTGTGAAAGGGTGCCGCGCTGATAGAGCTCACACATCCAGTGTTCCCGGAGACCAGTCATCAACGTCCGGGGCAGCTGCGAGGAGCAGGGCAGGCACAGACAGCAGTGCCCCCCTGGTCTGAGCCAAGCAGCGCAGCCTTCTCTCTGGCCCGCCGTTATAACGCAGAAAGTGTTAACTTTGCCTGAAGAGTCATGTTTGGCATACTACAAGACAAGTTTAGAAAAATAACGCTGGCTGTTAGGGCGTTAATAAAGCATAGCCACACGGCGCTTGTGAAAGGGTGCCGCGCTGATAGAGCTCACACATCCAGTGTTCCCGGAGACCAGTCATCAACGTCAGGGGCAGCTGCGAGGAGCAGGGCAGGCACAGACAGCAGTGAAACAAGGGAGAGCACAAACTAGAAGCCATGTTGACGTAAAAGTAACGCAGCGCGGCCGAATGAAATTTCAAGTCGGGTGGGGGGCGGGAGAGAAGGGAAGTGAGCGAGTGGGAGGGAAGCGCTGCAAACTAGAAGCCATGTTGACGTAAAAGTAACGCAGCGCGGCCGAATGAAATTTCAAGTCGGGTGGGGGGCGGGAGAGAAGGGAAGTGAGCGAGTGGGAGGGAAGCGCTGGTGAAGCGTCGCCCTACAAGAGCCTGGTTGGGGCGGGAAGGGGAGGAGTAAAGCAGCGCGGCCGAATGAAATTTCAAGTCGGGTGGGGGGCGGGAGAGAAGGGAAGTGAGCGAGTGGGAGGGAAGCGCTGGTGAAGCGTCGCCCTACAAGAGCCTGGTTGGGGCGGGAAGGGGAGGAGTAACGCAGCGCGGCCGAATGAAATTTCAAGTCGGGTGGGGGGCGGGAGAGAAGGGAAGTGAGCGAGTGGGAGGGAAGCGCTGGTGAAGCGTCGCCCTACAAGAGCCTGGTTGGGGCGGGAAGGGGAGGGGGCAGAGCGGGTAAACAAAGACGACGTGCACGCGCTTTTAAGCTCAATGCGCATGCGCATTGAGCTTAAAAGTCACGGGCACTGCAAGGAATCCCCACGATTCCTTGCAGTGTGGATAAAGAGCGGATAAGTGCCAATACTCTCGCCTTGCTCGATGCGCATGCGCATCGACAGGCGAGACCTAAAAAGACATGGGACCAAGGGGGCGCCCCGACCCAACCTGAGCCAAGTCTCAGAGCTGGGGCATAGTTAGAGCCAGGGCAGACATGGGACGTGGAGAGGGTCCCGGCCTCAGTCTGAACCAGGACCCAAGGCTGCGTACACGGGGAAGAGCTCATCGAGACCCAGAGAGGACATGGGATATAGAGGGTGCTCCAGTCTAGAGCTGAACTAGGACCCCAAGCCGGGGCACTGACGGGGCACAATGGCAGATATAGGACTTAGAGGGTGCCCCTGCCCACCCTGAACCACAACCCAGAGCTGGGATAAGATGGGATATAGACGGTGCCCGACCTAGGTCTGAAACATGACCCAGAGCTGGGTGATCTGTCAAGAGTGGTCAGATAAAAAGGGGTACCAACACTCCTTTTCCCCCCATGCAATTTCTATAGGGAATTTTAGACATCGCCCGGCCAAGAAGGCTAGGCAGAATTGTACCAACGTTGGCAGAAAGCTAGACTTTAACACATGAAGTGTACTTTTTTGATTTGGTGTAAATCTGTTCAGTAGTTTCTGAGAAATTTAGGTTCAAAATGTGTAGATCTATTGACAGGTGGGCTTGAATTTAAAAATTCAAGTGCTCTGATTAACTGAGAGTGTTTTTGGGAGCGAGCGCTCTGATTGGCTGGCTGCAACATGTACAGAAATGTTGGGGCGAGCATGACAGGACTTGGGGGCTTGCTCCCAAAAGTTAAAGTGACGTAATGCCACCATGAATAGGAGAGAGGCACTCAAAAATATGTTGTGTTACAAAGTCACTTCATTCAATAGGATTGCAACTTTTAACCAATGTACAAGTGATGATCACAGGATATTACACATTCAGTCCGATAATATATCCATTTGGTCCATTAATATATCCATTCGGTCAATGAACATATCCATTCGGTCCATTGATATATCCATTTGGTACATTAATATATCCATTCGATCCATTAATATATCCATTCGGTCCATTGATATATCCATTTGGTACATTAATATATCCATTCGATCCATTGATATATCCATTCGATCCATTAATATATCCATTCGGTCCATTGATATCCATTCGATCCATTAATATATCCATTCGGTCCATTGGTATATCCATTCGGTCCATTGATATATCCATTCGGTCCATTAATATAGCCATTCGGTCCATTGACATATCTATTTGGTACATTAATATATCCATTCAGTCCATGAATATATCCATTCGATCCATTAATATATCCATTCGGTCCATTGATATATCCATTCGGTCCATTGATATATCCATTCGGTCCATTAATATAGCCATTCGGTCCATTGACATATCTATTTGGTACATTAATATATCCATTCAGTCCATTAATATATCCATTCGATCCATTAATATAGCCATTCGGTCCATTGACATATCTATTTGGTACATTAATATATCCATTCGGTCCATTGATATATCCATTCGGTCCATTGATATATCCATTCGGTCCATTAATATAGCCATTCGGTCCATTGACATATCTATTTGGTACATTAATATATCCATTCGGTCCATTGATATATCCATTCGGTCCATTAATATAGCCATTCGGTCCATTGACATATCTATTTGGTACATTAATATATCCATTCAGTCCATTAATATATCCATTCAGTCCATTAATATATCCTTTTGGTCCATTAATAAATTCATTCAGTCCATTAATATATTCTTTTGGTCCATTAATACATCCATTCGGTCCATTAATACATCCATTCGGTCCATTAATACATCCATTCGGTCCATTGATATATCCATTCGGTCCATTGATATATCCAAGAAACCCAAATCATGATAGTATTTTGTGTTTGCGATAGGTTGTGAAGAAGAATAAAACAGACTATGCCCAGTCCTGGGTCTTTTAACCATCACATCACTGCTATCCAGTGTTCAATCGAAACAAAGCACACTACAACTCCCAGGATGCTTTAGGTCGTCACACAAAAGCCACCCCACCCCTTTGCCTGTTCTACCCCCACCCGCCCTGTGTCGTTCTTCGGTCCCAGAATCAGAGTTCACTTATCAGCACAGCCAGGCAGAAGAGCTCTGAACACTTCCGGCAACATAAAAACAGCATCACTGACAAACCCAAAGAAAACGTCTCTCAGAGGCGTTCAACAATCACACACTAGCTTCGAGCGTGGTCCCAGTCACTCTGATGCGCGAGGAAATGCTAAAAATAGGAACGAAGCTCGAGGGTGACGAAAACCTCGAAGAATGGGAAGTTTAAAAAGTGAGAACGAAAACGTAATTGTAAAGTAGTCTAGAAAACAGGCGTCATCAGATGGATTGGACTCATTTCTGGCCTGCAGCGCTCGGTTTCATAGTAGGCTGTTAAGCGCTACGGGGTTTAGAAGGTAAGGGAACCGAGAGACCCGGAAAGCAAGACCCATGCTCGGGGTCACACAGTTTTCTCAGGTGATGGGCAGCGCTGGGATGGCAGCTGGCCAGCCTAATCGCTAAAAAATGTAATCCTGAGCAAATCTACTATTTGTATATATATGCAGTGCTTTAAATGGGCCGGTACTCACCGGTACTGAGTACCGGCACCTTTTCATTTACTCGCATCGAGTACCAGCGCTTTTCCTTGAATAAGGAGAGTACCAGTACTCACGGGGGCCTGGCTTTGATGCAGGTGGTGCTCCGTCATCAATCACCTCGTACCTCGGCAGCACCTTCAACTTTTAATCACATTGGAAGCCGGTGCTGGGCTCTTACAAGAGAAGAGCTGCCCGTCACCAATACACAGTGATCTGCATATGCTCTGGAAGCCCTCAGAGCAGAGGTGTGTCTGAGGAGCGGGTCCTTTATCCCTGGTTCTTCCACAGCGGGCGCTGAGAGGCAGCTATGATACCTAATGGGCGAAGGTGTGAGAGGCATTGTTCACAGTGACACCATGCTGCAATCATGCTTCTTAGGAAGGGGGAGGCGGGGACGCGCGGCGCTCCTGTGCTCGTGGCGGAACCGCTCCGTCACGGCCCGCGGGTGAGCTGTGCTTATGACGGAACAGTTCCGTCACGGCCCCGCCCGCTCTTCAGAACGTCAGCGCAGGCACGGAATTCGCGCCGCGCAGGCGCGGCGAGCGGGCCGTGACGGAACCGTTCCGTCACCAGCACAGCCCACCCGAGGCTCGTGATGGAACGGTTCCGTCACGAGCATGGGAGGGGTTAAAAGTCAACAAAATATTTTAGAGCAGTTCTTATCCAACAGACGTTTTTTCAACATGTGTGCTGTGTTACATATATGCTGTAAACAATGGTTCTGTCGGGTATAGCTATTTCTTTGTGAGTTAAAAAAAACATGCAAACAGTCAATCTTTGACTGTTTGCAGGATTTTTTCTAACTCACAAAGAAATCGCTATACGCGACAGAACCATTGTTTACAGTATATAGGCCCAGGTTCTGAGGGATACTGGGTTACCCCTTTTTGCTTTGCTGAGTGTTACATATATGGGTGTATATTTATTTACACAAAGGGTATTCAGGGCACTCAGTTAGATACCTTTATTCATCTAAAATCACATGTGCAACCTGTTTATTTTGTCCACCACTCCTTTTCAATCACATAACATGTAATGTTGAAAGGTTGAGCCACAACTTCACCAGTGTCTCTGTGTCAACATTTCTTATCCAGTGGCAGCGAGAGACGGGATATGCTGCTTACTGAAGTCACACAAAGTATGTCCCTTGGAAAGAAACACTGGTTTCTATTTTAGACAGAAACACCCACTAGTGCCGAGAATGAAAAGACTGTCCGATGAATTGCTCGTGTTTTTGCAGCCAAGCATTTACTAATGGTAGGAAACAGGAACCAGTGCCTTTCTCTTAAGTTAGTAAGATTGGGGCACCCGAAGTAGCAATAAGGTGGATAGCTCTGGTGGTTAATGCACTTGCTAGAAAGATCTGCGTGCATTCTAATCTAAGGTTCAACTCACCATAAAATTGCCTAGAAGGTCATTGTGCCTGCTGGAAAGCACAGCATGCAACCTGTAGATCAGATATTTGTTTTTTTTTTATGTAGATAGCTCTATTGGATACTGTTTTTTGTTGCATAGATCCTTGTCTTCCCTGTAGGTCACAAGTTACCAGCCTTGGCATATATCTTAGTAAATTATGCCGCTGCAGCAGGGACCTTTATGCAACAACAAGGATATATATATAGAACTTTACTTGTTTCTTTCTCAATATTTTAATTTAAGTTTGCTAAAATAGGGTTACTGTGGGTAGTAATAAACACTTATTAGTAAGTGCAAAAAGCTAATGGACAGATACATCCGATATTTCAACAATGCATGCAGATTTCTTGCATAAAAACCTTGGAAAGGTTAAAAACGTAGCCCTGCCCCTTGTTCCACCTTTAGCACCGCCCTTATGTCCGCCCCAAGCTCCACCCCGTCTATCCCTCATTTTGATGAGTACCTGCACTTATTTTTGTCCACTTAAAGCACTGTACATATGTATATAGAGATAACTCTAACCACTAGAATATGTAGTAGACTCTTGTACTTACTACCATTCCTATATTGAATTTATCCATTTGTATCTCTTCCTTGTGTGACTTTACAACTTGTACATTTGCAATGTTATCCATTTGTATCTCTTCCGTGTGTGACTTTACAACTTGTACATTTGCAATTTTATCCATTTGTATCTCTTCCTTCTGTGACTTTACAACTTGTACATTTGCAATTTTATCCACTTGTATCTCTTCCTTCTGTGACTTTACAACTTGTACATTTGCAATTTTCTCTGTTTGTATCTCTTCCTAGTGTGACTTTACAACTTGTACATTTGCAATTTCATCCATTTGTATCTCTTCCTTGTGTGACTTTACAACTTGTACATTTGCAATATTCTCTGTTTGTATCTCTTCCTTGTGTGACTTTACAACTTGTACATTTGCAATTTTCTCTGTTTGTATCTTTTCCTTGAGTAACTTTACAACTTGTACATTTGCATTTTTTTCTGTTTGCATCTTTTACGTAACTCATGTAAACCCTAAATCCTTATGTATCGCAACTGGTTCTCTTGTAAAGCGCTCTGACGCCTTCGGGTAATGTTCGAGCTATAGAAAATCACATTAAATAAATAAATATAATATAAACCCATCCAACCCCGGTGATCTGACCTCCTGGTCGCATTTCTTGGTCTGCTGAAGGAAGACGTGTGCAGAGCTGTAATCCCATTAAAGGCCCAGATGAGAAGATGGCTTCCGACAGCTGGACAGAGGAGGGGCCTCCTCCCCAGGCGTCACATGAGCACTGAGCTGGGGGCGGGGGGCGCCGGCCCACCCACAGGGATGCAGTCACGTGCTGACAATCAGGAGCTCATTTACAGGAAGTGTCCTTAAAATAACCATCCGAGGCTGGGCAGAGAGAGGAGCAGCGAACGTGTGAATGTAACTCTCTACCCCAGGGCAGCACGGCTACCGTTGAGTGACCAGGTGATCTCGAGAACCACAAACCGGGACATTTGCAAAAATAGACGAGCTAAATTCATACATCAACGGTGCTGCGCAAAATGACAACTTTTATCAACATAGGATTAAGGAAGATGCACTAAGAAAATAAGTACAATTTAATTTATGAAGCCAACATCACACCTGTTAATTAAATTGCTTACTTATAACAGATGCTAACGAGCACAACTTTAGAACACCCAATAAGTCTTAGGATGTAGCCTAACGGATAGGGCGGTCGATCTCAAATCTGGGGAACCGGGTTTGAGTCTCGGCAATGACGTTCAACATCCTGTGATTCTGGGCAAATTACATAATCTCCCTGCGCCTAACAAAAATGAATGTGTCCATCTGTAAGCAACTGGTGCTCATGTAAAGCACTCTGATACCCTATACCTTTGGGTCAAGTTTGCGATATATAAAACTCAGGGCAAAAAATAATAATAAGTACCGCTCACTGGTGTCAGTCGACCCCCCTCTAAAAACCGGGACATGAGCCCAAATTGCCGAAATCTGCTGGGACAGCTGGTAAAAACCAGGGACTGTGCAGGCAAATCCAGGACGCCTGGTCACCCTAGCAAAGGGCACGGGCTCACACGGGAGAGCTAGGCCTGCAGTGCTACAGTGAACACTGTGACTACCCTTAGATACCACAGCTGCCACTCGGGGGCATCTATGTGATCAGACCTCGGACAGCACAGAGGTCCCTTGGGTCAACCAGTGACTTCGATATCAGAGGCACAACTCAGGTTACACCGAACCTGCAGGCTTGGACCGCAGACAGCAGAGCTATCCCTCAGGTTACACACAACCTGCAGGCTCAGATGAGCCATCCATCAGGTTACAGAGAAGAACCCGCAGGTTCAGGCCACAGACAGCAGAGTTATCCCTCAGGTTAAACACAACCTGCAGGCTCTTTTGAGCCATCCATCAGGTTACACAGAAGAACGCTCAGGCTCTAGACAGCAAAGCTATCCCTCAGGTTACACAGAATCTGCAGGTTCGGGCCGCAGAGAGCAGGGCTATCCCTCAGGTTACACAGAATCGGCAGGTTCGGGCCGCAGTGAGCAGGTCTATCCCTCAGGTTACACAGACCTTACAGACTCAAGCCTCAGGCAGAACTCTCTCAGGTATGGGACACAGAAGGCGCTCTAGGTCTGAACCTGGACCCCGATCTGGGGCACTGATAGGAGAACAATGGGCCCCAAGGCAGATATGGGACTTACCAGGGCCTCTGCCCACCCTGAATCACGACCCGAAGCTGGGAGAAGAAGGGATATTGAAGATGCCCCGACCCGGGTCCGAAACAGGATCCAGCGCTGGGCAATCTGTCAAGTGTGGTCAGAGATAAATGGGGCACGAACACTCATTTTACCCCCTTGCAATTTTCATACAGAATTTTGGGTTTATCTCTCAGGTTAGATAAACCTACAATCTCAAGCCTAAAATAGCTGATTATCGGTCAGGTTACGCAGACCCTACATAATGATCCTAAGGGACCAGTCAGGTTACACAGCTTAATCCTCAGACAGCGGAGCTAGCTCTTCAAGACCGAGTTGAGGCATCTGCCTAGGCACTTACGTTGGCGGTAATGGTTACCCTACTAGTCAACACCACATGCATCACACCTACAGTGTTACACCACCTTCACATGCTTAGATGTCAGGGATAAGATCTGTGCCTCAGGTTCCACAGATCTTACATGTTGAGAGTTTAGACAGCATTGTTATCCCTCAGGTTACACAAACACAACTAAGACCTCAGACGGGAAAGTGTTCTCTGTTACACTGATCTTACATGTCTAGGCTTCAGACAGTGGTGTAATTCCTCAGGTTACACAAACATGACTGGCTGAGACCTCAGATGAGAGTGTGTTCCCTCATGTTACACAGATCTTACATGTCTTGGCTTCAGACAGCGTGTAATCCCTCAAGTTACCCACAAACACAACTAGCTGAGACCTCAGGCGAGAAAGTGTTTACTCGAGCTACACAGATCTTACATGTCTAGGCTTCAGACAGCGTGTAATCCCTCAGGTTACAAACAAACTCGACTAGCTGAGACCTCATCGGGAGAGTGTTTCCTCACGTTATACAGATCTACAGGCTGCACACAGCAGTGCTGTATACATTTCTTTGGACCCTCCATGCGATGGCCACAAGAAGCGGAATTTTCTCCAAGGCATGTCTTCCTTACATGTTCAGGTTTATACAGCAGTGCTATCGCTCAAAATGTATGCCTTAGTTATCAGGCCACCCAGACCTCACTAGCAGAGGCCTCACACAGCAGATGTATCCCTCAGGTTACACAGATCATCTGGCAGCAGAGGTATCCTCCAGGTTACACAGACAGCAGTGCTATCCCCCGGGTTACACAGACCTCACCAACTAAGCCCTCATAGAGCTGAGTTATCCCTCAAATTACACAGATCATCAGACAGCAGTGCTATCACTCAGGTTACCCAGTCCTCATACAGCTGAGGTATCTCTCAAGTTACACAGATCATCAGGCATCAGACAGCAGTAGGGAGCCACCTGGCAAGCAGAGACATTCTGGGCAACGACTGTAAAAATTCAGAACAAAAAGGTGAACTTTATGGACTCACCTGATATGGGCAAGGAATATTAAAATAGATGGCCGAGGAGTCTCAAGTCAAAATAGATGGATGCGCTTTGGCTTGCATAAAAGACACAGCAGCACTGATCAAACATTCATATGTAACTGGGTCTATTTAAGGATTAAAAAACCATCTAAAGTCTTCTACAGCTGTTCATAATTCTAATCCGTGCCACGAATGACAGCGCCAGAAGCCGGGCTCTGCTGCTGAACATGGGCTTAGCGTACATGGCAGTAGCACTGCTCCTTTTAGTAATTCTTTGAATCTTCTTGAAGATGCACTTTTTATCCCAGCTGGCAGACTCAGGAAGTTCTTTGTGGCCAGGAGCAAATGAACTTAAGCCCTGAGCGGAATATTTCAAATTAATGGGGATCTGATGTTCCTCTTTAACGTCAGAATTGGCAGCTGAAGTCTTCCTTCTGTCTTTATTAGATGCCCTTGAGACTCAGCTCCGACAGCCAATGATCTCCTGCCCCTCTGCCATCGCCAACAGAGCATTGGTCGTTAGGCAGTGATGGGCAGGTCTCGTCATTTTCACGGTCCCGCCTGTGGTGCATCCTGTCTGGAAGAGCTGAGGTGCAAACTCTAAAGCCTGCATGCTCAGCCTGGAAATACCACCCTGCTGCATATATTGCTGTTAACTACTTTCTTTTTTAGGTCATGCTTAGGCAGCGCTTGCGCGGTCTCTTCGATACATGCAGTATTCAGGTATGGACTTGAATCTCCACCTATTTTCCTCCGATCTTTTCATTTGGCTCCTCTTACTGTCGTTTGTAAATGGTGGCTTTTGATTTATGAATGGATGTATGACGTTACAACGCATGCTTTTACCACGCATGCCTTTACAGCACGGTTTTTACAGCGCATGCCTTTACAACACATAGTGCTTTGGGGTGCTGGATAGTGAATAGTTTAATTTACTATTCCAACTCCAGTCCCCGTGGATAGTAGGGAAGGTGTTGGATAGTAAATTAAACCTATTCCCTATCCTAGAGCGCCCCCAGCGCAATGCGTTGTAATGGTTTGCGTTGTAAAAGTTGCGTCGTAAAGGCACTGTGTGGTAAAAGTTGCGTTGTAAAGGATGTTTCCCTTTATGAATAGGCTTAGCAGTTCCTTATTAGTACCTTCCCTAATTCTTTTGTGACCTCTCCTAGCACCGCCCCTGTAACATGTGTTGCTTTTCAGTATGTTTTGTTTACAATCTGTGAGCACCATTTTCGTAAATGACTTTCTCCTATTGCATGCACAACATGCTCTCCTGCAACCGCTGTTCTTTTTTTTAAGCAGCGCGGCACACCATGCTTTATCTTAGCTCATGTTTTTACTTCAACAATGGCGGCCGCGCCATTAACGCACTTTATTTTATGCATTTCTTTAAGCCATGCTTTGTTATGTTTTCTTTCACCAGCACATCACGCTTCAGGTTCAACAATGGCGACCACAGCTTTCCTTTGTTATGCGCAGCTCGCCCAAATCAATCTTCACACTGCACTCAGTGGGGCACACCATGCTTCAGTTTGAACAATGGCGGCCGCTTGGCTCAATTTTATTACTACTCTCCCATGTCACAGCTGCCAATCCCTATCCCACCCCCGCTACAGTAACTTGAATATGCACGGGCGCGCACTTTAGGTTTCTGCATGACGCGCGCTTTCAAATTAACAACACGGGCACTGCGCTTAATGTTGCAGCAGCATGGCACCCGCTTTTATATTTACAAATACAATAGTTTAAAGTCTTGCAAATGCAAGACCTATTGCATTGTAAATGCTTGTTTTGAGATGTCTTATGGAGACATGAGTTCTAGTCCCATCTTCCCCTCGTGATCCTTGTATGTGATCCTGGCTAAATCACAGGAGCTTCCTGATTTCCAGCGTCCCTCATTTGCCAAAACAACTTAAATAGTTTCTCGTGCATCATTAACCAGTATGTAAAATTACTGAGCATTTACTTTCAATAAAAAAGTCACCTCCTTTTGCAAATCTAAAGGAACTATCCCTACTTGTGAACAAAGTTTGTCTGTATTTTTGAAAAGAAACATGACATGGGGCTTGGGGTTCTGCGGCAGTGAATCCGCCGATGGAAATGGGGCATAAAAATGTTTTTAAAAATCACTCTGTTTATCTGCGCTTTAGCGGCACGCCGTGCTTCAGCTTGAACAATGGCGGGCGCGTAGATCAATTTTATTCCTTCTCTCTCATGTCACAGCCCCATCCCGGTCCCGCCCCCTACATTCATTTAAATATGCACAGGTGCTGTGCTTTAGGTTTCAGCACGGCACCCGCTTTCATATTAACAACAGTATAAGAATTGGCTTGGTACTTTGGTTTGCCCTGTTCCCATCATGCACTGGGACAGGAACAGACTAATTTGCATGTAGCCGGGTTCTGAGCTGGGATGGTGCAGTGAGCTAAAAAACGGTGATGGATCAAGCCCTGATCTTTGGACTGGGTAAGAGTGGTCTGCTTAATTCAGACACTCTGTTCATCACCACCCCCTTTTCTGAATCATTTTGTCCACCATAAGCGTGGAAGGGTATACTCAGATGTGAGTCCCTTGTTCATTGCACCATCAGGATTCAAGCAAGCCGGGCCGACGACGGCTGAAATGCCAGAAACCGGTCCCCGGAAGCTTATTTCCTTCCCAGTATAAGAATTGGCTTGGTAGTTTGGTTTGCCCTGTTCCCATCATGCACTGGGACAGGAACAGACTAATTTGCATGTAGCCGGGTTCTGAGCTGGGATGGTGCAGTGAGCTAAAAAACGGTGATGGATCAAGCCCTGATCTTTGGACTGGGTAAGAGTGGTCTGCTTAATTCAGACACTCTGTTCATCACCACCCCCTTTTCTGAATCAGCTTGAACAATGGCGGGCGCGTAGATCGATTTTATTCCTTCTCTCTTATGTCACAGCCCCCAACCCGGTCCCGCCCGCTACATTCATTTAAATATGCACAGGTGCTGTGCTTTAGGTTTCAGCACGGCACCCGCTTTCATATTAACAACATGTGCGCCGCGCTTTATGTTGCAGCACGGTGCCCGCTTTTATATTTTTCAGTGTTTACAGCTGGGGACATTTTGTCCAACAGGAGCTGGAGTGAGTATCGTCCCTGCTGTTTGCGGCTTCGGCTTGTGTTTCCGCTTTCTGCTCCAGTGCTCACTTTGCCTGCATCTGACGGAAGCACGTGCGCTATCTCAGGCGAAACCCAAAAATGGTACTTTGGATTGCTTCCCTTTGCACATTGATAATATCAATGCACAGAGTGACCTTTAATAGCATCAGTGAACGTGCTCCTGGTCACTTTGTTAATGATTCCAGAATTAATTTGCTTTGTGATTCCTGTGGAAATGTTGGGATGTGAATGAACCCTTCGCGGTGCACAGGTGTGTTGCCTTGTCCAAGAGTCTGACTGTGAGTATATCTGGTTTTCTAGCTTTTCATTTTTGCCCCTTTTATAGTGCCAATCTAGTACGTGCTCAGAGGCCCAGGCCTGAGCCAGACATTAGTAGCCCCTGAACTTGTTCTGTGACCGGGAAGGGCTCACCTATCAGGGCTTAATTGAGCGCCAGGGGCTACCGTCCCATTCATGGGTGGAGTATACAGCGCAGTGGTGGCGGCGTACCAGAATTTAAGAATTGATATTAAGGCCAAAACTTTGTATATGGCACTGGAGTGAAGGCCTCAAGGCCCACTCCTGTAGAGTTCTACTTCTATGCATGTACCCAGTTCCTAATGCTAACATTCTGAGTGGTTTTAAGCATGTTGTTGTGTGTAGCCTGAGTGATTCATGCATGCTGTGTGTGTGATCTAGGGCAATAGAGGTGTGTGGGACTCATTTTGGATGCCCGTAGCCTGACCTGTGCACAAGACAGAGGTGTGATTAGTTCCCAGACAGAGGAAGTGTATTGCTGACACCCCTGAAACTGGAGGGGGTACACCCAGACACCAAAGTGACAGGAGTGGAGACGGGCTCCTTTCGATAGTCCACTGGGCCTTTTGGTTAGCAAGGAGATGCTGATTAGTCGTCCTGAACACAGCCATTTAGTGGACGGTTGGGGTCCTGCCAACTATGGTGTCAAGATGAGGAAACCTTCATCTAAGGCCTGCCCTTTGGTCTTTCCCAGAGAACTCCTTCCCTGAGGCCGATCTCTCTGTTGCTGGTGCCCATGGTTTGAGACTACCCTGTTGTGAGAAGCATCACTCGACACAAAGGCTGTGTCTGGAGAACAGCCTGGAAAGGACACTTGAAAGCATAACCAACCTATATCGCTTCTACAGGGGAAACAACCTTTACAACGCAACCATTACATCGCCCTACACTTACAACGCAGACATTACATAGCAACACCCTTTACAACACATGACACTACAACGCAGGCATTACAACGCATACCATTACAACGCATACCATTGGAGTTTGAATAGTAATTTTTACCCATACACTATCCAACACTTACCCTACTGTTGCACCCCCTGGAGTTAGAATAGTAATTTTTACCCCTACACTATCCAACACTTACCCTACTGTTGCACCCCCTGGAGTTAGAATAGTAATTTTTACCCCCACACTATCCAACACCTACCCTACTGTTGCACCCCCTGGAGTTAGAATAGTAATTTTTACCCCCACACTATCCAACACCTACCCTACTGTTGCACCCCCTGGAGTTAGAATAGTAATTTTTACCCCCACACTATCCAACACCTACCCTACTGTTGCACCCCCTGGAGTTAGAATAGTAATTTTTACCCCTACACTATCCAACACCTACCCTACTGTTGCACCCCCTGGAGTTAGAATAGTAATTTTTACCCCCACACTATCCAACACTTACCCTACTGTTGCACCCCCTGGAGTTAGAATAGTAATTTTTACCCCCACACTATCCAACACTTACCCTACTGTTGCACCCCCTGGAGTTAGAATAGTAATTTTTACCCCCACACTATCCAACACTTACCCTACACTATCCAACACTCACCTTAAATGTAATGTAATGGTATGCGTTGTAAAGGTAGTATGCGATGTACTGGAATGCCGCCCTCTGTCTTCCCTCCCCGCTCCCCGCTTCCCGCCATCTCCACTGACCCCGCCCCTTTTTTCCTTCTGTTCCCTTCCCGCTCCCGCCTCCCAGCTGCTCCGCCCACCCGCGCACTTCGCCATATATGGCGACCGTGCGAACGCGCAGCGGTCACGCGCAGCGGGTGCGCCGATTGTGCGCCGAAGGCGCGCCAAAGGTAAGCCCGTCTACGCCTGTCCGCGTCTGGACCGCGCCCAGTGCCAGGACCCCTGGCCCTCGAGGACCCCGACCGACCCGCCTGACGTACACCGCCGCCACCCTCAACGCACTCAACACCGGCCGAGTCCCGGGATGCTGCAGAGCCACCCCACGACGCGTCCACGGACCCTTCAGCTGCAACGCCTGCAAGTTCACCTGCATCCGGACCTGCCCGACACCAGCACCTCCCAAGCCGAACACCAGCAGCAACCACCTCAAGTGCATCCTGCTCAACACCCGCTCCGTCCACAGACACGCCATCGAACTCTGGAACCTCCTCGACACCACAGCCCCTGACGTTGCCTTCATCACGGAGACCTGGATGAACGCCTCCTCAGCGCCCGACATCGCCATCGCCATCCCAGAAGGTTACAAGATCACCCGGAGGGACCGCAACGCCAACCAGGTGGGAGGAGGCATCGCCATCATCCACAAGAACACCATCCGCATCACGACCAGCACCGACAACACCCCACCCTCCGCCGAACACCTGCATTTCCAGATCCACACCGACCCGAAAACCACCCTCAGAGGCACCCTGATCTACCGACCTCCGGGACCACGCACTCAATTCAGCGAGGACATCGCCGACTTCGTCAGCCCGCACGCCCTCCCCTCCGCTGACTACATCCTCCTGGGGGACTTCAACTTCCACCTGGAGAACAACAACGACTGCAACACCAGCACCCTGCTTGACAACCTCGCCAACCTTGGACTCAAGCAGCTGGTGTCCACCCCCACCCACCTCGCCGGACACACACTCGACGCCATCTTCTCATCCAGCAAAGACATCGCCTTCAGCCACGCCACAGAACTCCACTGGACGGACCACAGATGCATCCACTTCACCTTCAGAAGAACGACGACCCACCACCACCAGCAACAGGTTGCCCGAAGAAGCTGGAACAAGATCACAGCCGACCAGCTCGCCGCTTCCCTGAGCCAGCACCCCCCGGCCAGCTCAGCGAACCCCAGCCAGGCCGCCGTCAACCTCTCAAAGTGGATCAGCAAATGCGCAGACAAACTCGCCCCTCTGAGGATCCCGCCCAGCAGACCCGGCAGTAAGAGAGCCCCATGATTCACCGACGAACTCAAGAGCTCCAAGAAGAACTGCCGAGCCCTCGAGAAAGCCTGGAGAAAGGAACCCACGCCGGACAACAGGACCACCCTCAAGCTCGCCACCTGGAAACACCACCAACTGATCCGCATCGCCAAGAAAACGGCTTTCAAGAACCGACTGGACAACAACGCACACAACTGCAAGGAACTCTTCAACATCGTGAAAGAGCTCTCCAACCCCAACGCCGGACACAACGACATCACCCCATCGCAAGACCTCTGCAACTCCCTCGCCTCCTACTTCCACAACAAGATCGCGGACATACACTACAGCTTCAGCACTCAACCGACGCACACCACGACCGCAGCAACGCCGCCCACCACCACCCTCCGCGCCTGGACCCCGGTCAACACCGAAGACACCGTCCACACGATGAACTCCGTCCATTCCGGATCTCCGACCGACCCCTGCCCTCACCACGTCTTCAACAAAGCCGACGCTGTCATCGCACCCCACCTGCGGGACATCATCAACACCTCATTTGACACCGCCACCTTCCCCAAGAGCTGGAAGCACGCCGAACTCAGCGCTCTACTCAAGAAACCTACGGCAGACCCCACCGAACTCAAGAATTACCGCCCCATCTCTCTCCTCCCGTTCCCAGCCAAAGTCATCGAGAAGACCGTCATCAAACAGCTGGCCGCCTTCCTCGAGACGAATGGATCCCTCGACCCATCGCAGTCCGGATTCCGTGCCAACCACAGCACCGAGACCGCCCTCATCGCCGCCACTGACGACATCCGAGCCCTGATGGACAGCGGAGAAACAGCGGCCCTCATCCTCCTAGACCTCTCCGCGGCTTTCGACACGGTCTGCCACCGCACCCTTGTGCAGCGCCTCAGCAACGTCGGAATCCAGGAGAAGGCGCTGGAATGGATCGTCTCCTTTCTCGACGGAAGAACACAAAGAGTCCGCCTACCACCGTACAAGTCAGAGGCCACCGAAGTCATCTGCGGCGTCCCTCAAGGATCCTCACTGAGCCCGACTCTCTTCAACGTCTACATGAGCCCCCTCGCGGCCATCGCACGCCAACACAACCTCAACATAATCTCCTACGCCGACGACACCCAGCTGATCCTCTCCCTGACCAACGACCCAGCCGCCGCCAGAGCCAACCTGCACGAAGGGATGAAAGAGGTAGCCGAGTGGATGACGACGAGCCGCCTGAAACTGAACTCAGATAAGACGGAGGTCCTCATCCTGGGCTCCTCGCCCTCCACCTGGGACGACTCCTGGTGGCCCCCCGCCCTGGGCACCGCACCCAAACCGACGGACCACGCACACAACCTGGGTTTCATCCTGGACTCCTCCCTCTCCATGACCAGGCAAGTCAACGCCGTCTCCTCGTCATGCTTCAACATCCTGCGCATGCTTCTGAAGATCTTCTGGTGGATCCCCACAGAGACCAGGAAGACCGTCACCCAGGCCCTCGTCACCAGCCGACTGGACTACGGCAACGCACTCTACGCCGGAACCACCGCCAAGGTCCAGAAGAGACTCCAGCGCATCCAGAACGCCTCAGCCAGACTCATCCTCGACATCCCACGACACAGCCACATCTCCGGACACCTAAGAGACCTGCACTGGCTCCCGGTCAACAAGAGAATCACCTTCCGCCTCCTTACCCACGCACACAAAGCTCTCCACGACCAAGGCCCGAGCTACCTCAACAACCGAATCAACTTCTACGCTCCCAAACGCCACCTCCGTTCCGCCAGCCACGCCCTCGCCGCCGTCCCACGCATCCGCAGAGCCACTACAGGAGGAAGGTCCTTCTCCTACCTGGCCGCCAAGACCTGGAACTCCCTCCCGGCCGACCTGCGCCTGACCCAAGACCACCTCTCCTTCAGGAAGAAGCTCAAGACCTGGCTGTTCGAGCAGTAGCGGCACCCCCCCCCCTCCAAGCGCCTCGAGACCCTACGGGTAGGTAGTGCGCTCTACAAATGTCCTTGATTGATTGATTGATTGAATGCGTTGTAAAGGTAGTATGCGATGTACTGGAATGCGTTGTAAAGGTAGTATGCGATGTACTGGAATGCGTTGTAAAGGTAGTTTTCTTAAATGCGATGTAGCGTCATGCGAGGTAATGGAATGCGCTGTAGTGGATGTTGCGATGTAAAAACTGCGTTGTAAGTGCATGCGTTGTAAATGTATGCATTGTAACGTCATACATTCCTTCGACAGTATCAGACAGTGGATACATAGCTCCCGTTTTGGTTTTGTGGATAAAGGTGGAACCCCAGAACCCCACTTGTTGCCCCTGTTCTGGTTCCAAGTCTTCTAAGGCGGAGAAGGGAGTGCCGCAGAGAGCGCTCAGGGGACTGCTCTGCGACTGGTCTCTGCCTCCGAGACACCCCCAGAGGGAAGGCACACCCCTGAAGTATGGGCCGCTGCTGAAGGAGTCGTTCACCTGTCCTGATGCGCCTCGAAGTCTGCCTGTCTGGCTGCCGAGCCAGTCGTGGCTGGGCTCGGGTGTGCCGGTCCACACTGCCCCTGTGGCAGGACATGCCCGGGCACGAACCCCTCCATGCCCTGCCCAGCCCGGTCATGGCCAGCGGCAGCCTGGCTTGGCCTTTCCTGCATCCAGGCCTCACGACCAAAGAATGTCTCAGGCCGGCCTTCATAGAGCCCAGGGGGCTTCCCATGGCTGGGGCCCCTGCAGAGCAGCTGGGCTGGGGCAGGGTCAGCCTCATGCTCTATCATCCGTACAAATCTAGCTCAAAAACACCTTCCCTTAATCCGCAGGAGTCCCATCTTTTCAGCATAATAGCTATGCCACGAAGCAAAATACAAAACTAGAGAAAAAAACACAATTCAAACTTATTAAGAGTAGAATTTGGTGGACATGAGTCAAAGGGATAAAAAGATACCAAGGGATAATGGTGGGGGGGGGGGGGTCAAATCCAGTGACATTTCCAAATAACAAGTGAATCACAACAGGGAAACGTTTGCACCGAGAACTCACAGACCGCAGACGGAAACTTGAACACAATCTGCGGACACAGACGGCCTGGCTTCGTTCGAGGCCTTTTCTTGATCAAGTAAATCTTAGCTCAGCCTTTTTTAAATTATTAAATACGAAGAATGAAAAACACCACCAGACACTAGACATGGGTCGGGCGTCGCCGCCACACAAACCGGCCGCAAGGTCCAGCGGGGGCCGGGGTCGAACCGGTTAAAGGCAGGGCTTGAAATGGAACAATGGAAGTGCAGGTACCTTGTCCCAGAGTACCTGCTTGTTTCGGAGAAGTGCCGGCACTCTCCAAATAAAGGTGTCAGATCTCCCTTCAGAGGTGCAGTGCTCTCTCTCTAAACACGTGAAAGTTCAGGCAGTCCTGGAAGGGCTGGTCTAACAGGTCACGGTATGGGCCGGTTTGGGGCTGTTTGGGCCCATTGTATGGTCTGGGACCAGGTTTGGATGTTGATTTCTCTGATATTACCGCAAACATACATTGATTATATTAAGGTCAACTGCATGCAGGCACCCCCTCCCTACCAAGCAAACCACCTGTACAGTGTACATGCAGGCCTGACACATATCTGATGCCCTCGCCCTGCAGAACTCAAGGGTTACACCTAGCATGTGCACATGCATGGGTCGCACACAGATGATGTTGTTGCCCTGCAGACCTCAAGGGTTGCAGCTAGCACACGCACATGCGTTGGTCACACAGAGATGATGTTGTTGCCCTGCAGACCTCAAGGGTTGCACCTAGCACAGGCACATGCATGGGTCACACAAAGATGATGCCCTCGCCCTGCACACCTCAAGGGTTGCACCTAGCATGTGCACATGCATGGGTCACACAAAGATGATGCCCTCGCCCTGCAGACCTCAAGGGTTGCACCTAGCACGGGCACATGCATGGGTCACACAAATCTGATGCCCTCGCCCAGCAGACCTCAAGGGTTGCACCTAGCATGTGCACATGCATGGGTCGCACAAAGATGATGTTGTTGCCTTGCAGACCTCAAGGGTTGCACCTAGCACGTGCACATGCATGGGTCACACAGAGATGATGTTGTTGCCCTGTGGAACTAAGGGGTTGCACCTAGCACTCACACACAGGCCTCACAAAAAGCTGATGCCCTCGCCCTGGAAGCCACATGGGTTGCACGTAGCATGTGCACACGAACATGCAAGACTCGCACAAAGCTAATGTCCTCGCCCTGGAGACCTCAATGGTTGCACCTACCGCAAGCACGCACATGGGTCACACAAAGCTGATGTCTTCGCCCTGGTGTCTGCATGAGTTGCACCTAGCACGTGCACATGCATGGGTCACACAAAGATTATGTTGTTATCCTGAAGACCTCAGTGGTTGCGCCTACCACAAGCATATGCATGGGTCACACAAAGTAGATGCCATCGCCCTGGAGACCTCAAGGGTTGCACCTAGCACGTGCACACGCATGGGTCACACAGAGAGGATGTTGTTGCCCTGGCGATCTCAAGGGTTGGACCTAGCACATGCACACGCAGGCCTCACACAAAACTGATACCCTCGCTCTGAAGACCTCAAGGGTTGCACATAGTGCGGGCACGCGCACATGCAAGCCTCGCACAAAGCTAATGTCCTCGCCCTAGAGACCTCAAGGATTGTACCTAGCACGTGCACAAGCAGGCCTCACATAAAGCTGATACCCTCCCCCTGGGAGACCATATGGGTTGCACCTAGCGCATTCATGGGCCACACAAAGATGATGCGTCGGCCTGGAGACCTTAAGGGTTGCATTTAGCATGCCCACACGCATGAATCACACAAAGCTGATGTCTTCACCCTGGAGACCTCAATGGTTGCACCTAGCACGCGCACATGCACGGGTCACACTAAGATGATGCGTCGCCCTGAAGACCTCAATGGTCGCACCTAGCACGCGCACATGCATGGGTCACACTAAGATGATGCATCACCCTGGAGACCTCAATGGTTGCACCTAGCACGCGCACATGCATGGGTCACACACAGATGCTGCCGTCGCCCTGGAGGCCAAAGGGATGCTCCTTGCACAAGCACATGCAGGTCTCACACAATGCGGAGGCCCTCGCCCCAGAGACCTCAAGGGTTGCACATAGCATACACACAAATGCAGGCCTTACACAAAGCTTATGCCCTCACCCTGGAAACCGCATGGGTTGCACATGGCACATGCACATGCAAGCCTCGCACAAAGCTAATGTCCTCGCCCTGGAGACCTCATTGGTTGCACCTAGCACAAGCACACACCAGTCACACAAAGCTGATGTCCTCGCCCTGGAGACCGCATGGGTTGCACCTAGCACGTGCACATACATGGGTCACATAAAGATGATGTTGTTGCCCTGAAGATCTCATTGGTTGCACCTACTACAAGTACATGCATGGGTCACACAAAGCAGATGCAATCACCCTGGAGACCTCAAGGGTTGCACCTAGCACGTGCACACGCATGGGTCACACAGAGATGATGTTGTTGCCCTGGCGATCTCAAGGGTTGGACCTAGCACATGCACACGCAAGCCTCACACAAAGCTAATGTCCTCGCCCTGGATACCTCAATGGTTGCACCTAGCACAAGCACACACGAGTCACACAAAGCTGATGTCCTTGCCCTGGAGACCGCATGGGTTGCACCTAGCACGTGCACATGCATGGGTCGCACAAAGATGATGCTGTTGCCCTGAAGACCTCATTGGTTGCACCTACTACAAGTAGATGCATGGGTCACACAAAGCAGATGCCATCACCCTGGAGATCTCAAGGGTGGCACATAGCACACACACAAATGCAGGCCTTACACAAAGCTTATGCCCTCACCCTGGAGATGTCAAGGGTTGCACCTAGCACACATATACATTCAGGTCTCACATTATGTTGCATTTCAAATTCATAGCCACTCTACTGTAGCAAATATTAAATACAAAATAACAAACACTTGTAAGCAGTGCTTTTTGAACTTTTACTAAAACATATCAGCAGAGTGTGCATCAAATCCTTATATAAACACTCTTCAATATGACGCTCAGAAACACTTCATACATTAAAAAAAGATAGTCATAAAATACTGTATGATGGTCGCTAATGACTGTGTGGGGTCTGCATCTGTGATCCCTCCTGCGGTGGCGGGGAAGGGTGGCTCTTAGTTTAACCGGTGCTGGTGAGATCTGGTCACACGCCCAGTGCCTGTGATCGATCTCGCGGTGGCACGGAGGGTGGCTCTTAGTTTAACCGGTGCTGGTGAGATCTGGTCACACGCCCAGTGCCTGTGATCCATCTCGCGGTGGCGGGGAGGGTGGCTCCTAGTTTAACCGGTGCTGGTGTGATCTGGTCACACGCCCAGTGCCTGTGATCCATCTCGCGGTGGCACGGAGGGTGGCTCCTAGTTTAACCGGTGCTGGTGTGATCTGGTCACACGCCCAGTGCCTGTGATCCATCCCGCGGTGGCACAGAGGGTGGCTCCTAGTTTAACCGGTGCTGGTGTGATCTGGTCACACGCCCAGTGCCTGTGATCCATCTCGCGGTGGCGGGGAGGGTGGCTCCTAGTTTAACCGGTGCTGGTGTGATCTGGTCACACGCCCAGTGCCTGTGATCCATCTCGCGGTGGCACGGAGGGTGGCTCCTAGTTTAACCGGTGCTGGTGTGATCTGGTCACACGCCCAGTGTCTGTGATCCACCTCGTGGTGACAGGGAGGGTGGCTCTTGGTTTAACCGGTGCTGGTGTGATCTGGTCACACGCCCAGTGCCTGTGATCCCTCCCGCGGTGGCACGGAGGGTGGCTCTTAGTTTAACCGGTGCTGGTGTGATCTGGTCACACGCCCAGTGCCTGTGATCCCTCCCGCGGTGGCGGGGAGGGTGGCTCTTAGTTTAACCGGTGCTGGTGTGATCTGGTCACACGCCCAGTGCCTCTGATCTATCCCGCGGTGGCGGGGAGGGTGGCTCTTGGTTTAACCGGTGCTGGTGTGATCTGGTCACACGCCCAGTGCCTGTGATCCATCCCGCGGTGGCGGGGAGGGTGGCTCTTGGTTTAACCGGTGCTGTTGTGATCTGGTCACACGCCCAGTGCCTGTGATCCATCCCGCGGTGGCGGGGAGGGTGGCTCTTGGTTTAACCGGTGCTGTTGTGATCTGGTCACACGCCCAGTGCCTGTGATCCCTCCTGCGGTGGCGGGGAGGGTGGCTCCTGGTTTAACCGGTGCTGGTGTGATATGGTCACACGCCCAGTGCCTGTGATCCATCCCGCGGTGGCACGGAGGGTGGCTCTTGGTTTAACCGGTGCTGTTGTGATCTGGTCACACGCCCAGTGCCTGTGATCCATCCCGCGGTGGCACGGAGGGTGGCTCTTGGTTTAACCGGTGCTGGTGTGATATGGTCACACGCCCAGTGCCTGTGATCCATCCCGCGGTGGCATTGAGGGTGGCTCTTGGTTTAACCGGTGCTGGTGTGATCTGGTCACACGCCCAGTGCCTGTGATCCATCCGTTGGTGGCACGGAGGGTGGCTCTTGGTTTAACCGGTGCTGGTGTGATCTGGTCACACGCCCAGTGCCTCTGATCTATCCCGCGGTGGCGGGGAGGGTGGCTCTTGGTTTAACCGGTGCTGGTGTGATCTGGTCACACGCCCAGTGCCTGTGATCCATCCCGCGGTGGCGGGGAGGGTGGCTCTTGGTTTAAACGGTGCTGTTGTGATCTGGTCACACGCCCAGTGCCTGTGATCCCTCCCGCGGTGGCGGGGAGGGTGGCTCCTGGTTTAACCGGTGCTGGTGTGATATGGTCACACGCCCAGTGCCTGTGATCCCTCCCGCGGCGGCGGGGAGGGTGGCTCCTGGTTTAACCGGTGCTGGTGTGATCTGGTCACACGCCCAGTGCCTGTGATCCCTCCCACGGTGGCGGGGAGGGTGGCTCCTGGTTTAACCGGTGCTGGTGTGATATGGTCACACGCCCAGTGCCTGTGATCCCTCCCGCGGTGGCGGGGAGGGTGGCTCCTAGTTTAACCGGTGCTGGTGTGATCGGGTCACACGCCCAGTGCCTGTGATCCATCTCGCGGTGGCACGGAGGATGGATCTTAGTTTAACCGGTGCTGGTGTGATCTGGTCACACGCCCAGTGCCTGTGATCCATCTCGCGGTGGCACGGAGGGTGGCTCCTAGTTTAACCGGTGCTGGTGTGATCTGGTCACACGCCCAGTGCCTGTGATCCATCCCGCGGTGGCACGGAGGGTGGATCTTAGTTTAACCGGTGCTGGTGTGATCTAGTCACACGCCCAGTGCCTGTGATCCATCCCGCGGTGGCACGGAGGATGGATCTTAGTTTAACCGGTGCTGGTGTGATCTGGTCACACGCCCAGTGCCTGTGATCCATCTCGCGGTGGCACGGAGGATGGATCTTAGTTTAACCGGTGCTGGTATGATCTGGTCACACGCACAGTGCCTGTGATCCATCTCGCGGTGGCACGGAGGGTGGCTCCTAGTTTAACCGGTGCTGGTGTGATCTGGTCACACGCCCAGTGCCTGTCATCCATCTCGCGGTGGCACGGAGGATGGATCTTAGTTTAACCGGTGCTGGTGTGATCTGGTCACATGCCCAGTGCTTGTGATCCATCCCGCGGTGGCACGGAGGATGGATCTTAGTTTAACCGGTGCTGGTGTGATCTGGTCACATGCCCAGTGCTTGTGATCCATCCCGCGGTGGCACGGAGGATGGATCTTAGTTTAACCGGTGCTGGTGTGATCTGGTCACATGCCCAGTGCCTGTGATCCATCCCGCGGTGGCACGGAGGGTGGCTCTTAGTTTAACCGGTGCTGGTGTGATCTGGTCACAAGCCCAGTGCCTGTGATCTATCCGTTGGAGGCACGGAGGGTGGCTCTTAGTTTAACCGGTGCTGGTGTGATCTGGTCACACGCCCAGTGCCTGTGATCCATCTCGCGGTGGCACGGAGGGTGGCTCCTAGTTTAACCGGTGCTGGTGTGATCTGGTCACACGCCCAGTGCCTGTGATCCATCCAGCGGTGGCACGGAGGGTGGATCTTAGTTTAACCAGTGCTGGTGTGATCTGGTCACACGCCCAGTGCCTGTGATCCATCCCGCGGTGGCACGGAGGATGGATCTTAGTTTAACCGGTGCTGGTGTGATCTGGTCACACGCCCAGTGCCTGTGATCCATCTCGCGGTGGCACGGAGGATGGATCTTAGTTTAACCGGTGCTGGTATGATCTGGTCACACGCACAGTGCCTGTGATCCATCTCGCGGTGGCACGGAGGGTGCTCCTAGTTTAACCGGTGCTGGTGTGATCTGGTCACACGCCCAGTGCCTGTCATCCAGCTCGCGGTGGCACGGAGGATGGATCTTAGTTTAACCGGTGCTGGTGTGATCTGGTCACATGCCCAGTGCTTGTGATCCATCCCGCGGTGGCACGGAGGATGGATCTTAGTTTAACCGGTGCTGGTGTGATCTGGTCACATGCCCAGTGCTTGTGATCCATCCCGCGGTGGCACGGAGGATGGATCTTAGTTTAACCGGTGCTGGTGTGATCTGGTCACATGCCCAGTGCCTGTGATCCATCCCGCGGTGGCACGGAGGGTGGCTCTTAGTTTAACCGGTGCTGGTGTGATCTGGTCACACGCCCAGTGCCTGTGATCCATCCGTTGGTGGCACGGAGGATGGATCTTAGTTTAACCGGTGCTGGTGTGATCTGGTCACACGCCCAGTGCCTGTGATCCATCCGTTCGTGGCACGGAGGGTGGCTCTTAGTGGGGTTTTGTACAATAAGACACCAGCTTCCATTAGGATTCTATTTCACTTTATTTCAGTTTCAGATTCCGTCAGGATATCCAACTTGGTTTTCCGGAAAGGTAACCTTTAGTGCGGGTAATGGAGATACTGCTATTGATTCTTAGGTAAATGAGTGCATTATCCATATATTGAAGGTAAGGCACGCCCTAAAGCCTCCAAAAGGTTCAAGATAGGTTAAACAGGATAGGGACTAACGCGCAATACGAACTGGGGGTGCACCGCATCATTACTCATTCGAAGAAAAGTCCCATTCAAATTCTGAGTTGTGTTGAATTCTTCACTTTACTTTAATTGTTCTTAAAAGCGTCACACGTAAACAGCTAAGACAGTTATCGCGTTTCATCCATATAGATGGCCTTCTTCAGGGCACTTTGAGTATTAGTATCACAGTCCTGCTGCATTCACCACATAGGTGGTCTTAATAAGTACGAGTTAATATTCACACGGAAACCAAGTTGGAATGTCAAATTCTTCATTAATTGTATTTCAGTGCGTAGAAGAATAGGGCCAATTATGTCCTGTAATAGCACTACAGTTGGTGCCAATAGCTGCACTGATCCGTCCTCGCATCGTGTGTGTCAGTGCGGCTATCGGCACCAATTGTAGTGCTATTGCAAAACATAATTTGCACTATTAGTCTATGCAGTGGAATACATTTGCGAAGGAGTAGAGAATTTTAATGGACAAACATTGAAGGAGAGTTGGATATTATAACTCACCATTTCGGTGAGAATATTAAGTTGGACTAATTAAGACCAACTATGTGGTGAACGCATCAGGACTGTGAGGCACTTTGTTTAGAGAACTAGATCCTGAAGGTGCCCTGAAGAAGGCCATCTATATGGATGAAACGCATTGGCGGTATTCGCTGTTTACGTGTGATGCTTTTAAGAAAAATAAAGTGAAGAATTGAACACAAATCACAATTTGTATGGAATTTTTTTCAAATGAGTAATGATACGGTGCACCTCTAATTCGTAGTACGCTATGGTCCTTGGTTAAGGTTGCACCTTGGCAGCAGGTGGTCTTTAGTGAGTACACATGGATAGAAATCAAAATCGTTGACACCCACTTTTTTGGAACAGCATATAGGTGCGGCAATGCATGGTCCGCTGCCGCCTTCTTTGGTGCATTGGGATAGTGACTAATGTTGATCCTCGAGGAACCCCAAAGGCGTTTTTACCAGGTACAAGTAATAGTCCTTTATTTTCCCTATCTGGCATCAATCCTGCTGATATGGGGTGAACCATTGAAGCACCATCTCACCGACACTAAATCATGAGGCAAACGGATGCAGAAGTATGCGATGGTCAAGCTCATCGAATGTAGCCAACTGGTCGAGCAAGAGTGTGCAGGTTTCATTCTTGTCTAGTCGCTGGCAAGCTTTCATCCATGACGTTCAGTGTAGCCGTCCAGTGCTGTGACCGGAACGAAAGCCTGATCTGTAGGTAGTCAAGAGATTATTTTCATAACTCAACTGGTTTAGCTGTTTTGCTGCACAATCCTTTTTAATCAAAAAGAAGGCCACTGCAGTTGGAGTTGTGTTTTTTAATTCTGAGGGAGAGTGAATAATTCATTTATCAAGGGAGATGAATATGTTATTTCACAAGGGCTGTCTGCAGATGTCCCTACTTTAGTGGGAATTTGGTTCAACTGACAAGTGAGAGATTTTATTGATGCAGTGATTGCTTCCAAGTATTTTCCGGACAGAGGGGTAAAGGATGGCTAACTTAGTTGGTAACTTGTCACTGCCATGTATATCTGTTGGGCGGAGAGTATCTGGAAGGTCCGCAATGGCGTTACCCATTTCAATTTTTAGGTTGAGCCGAGAGGCAGCATGCACATGCTGCTCTGCGAGGCATGCTGTAATCTCTCTATGAAATTTGAACACACCCACCACACGCTCACCGCTTTTCATTGGTTGCTTGGTACGCCTTTATAAATTACTTTGTTTTCATTCGTCAATGGAGTGCATTTGTCCCGCTTTGTGACTGTTTTGTTCCTGCCATGCAGACTGCCCCTGCTACATGAATCCTTTTGATAAGGGCCATATGTTTTGATACGCAGACTACTTTTTTCTTTTGCCCCAGCTTGTTTTGTAACTTTCCTGTTCATGTTTCACTTTGCCACACCCCCTCCTGTTGTCTGTGTTCACTTTGCTCCCACCCCTCTCCCGTTGTCCTATTCTTTTTGTTCCCTCCTCCTCCCATTGTCCATGTTGCCTTTCTTCCCGCCCCCCTCCAGTTATCCACGTTGCCTTTCTTTCTGCCCCCTCCCGCTGTCCTGTAGCTTTTCTTCCCGCACCCCTCCCATTGTCCGTTTGGTCTTAGTTCCTTCTTCCATACGTTGTCCATGTCTTTCATCCCACCCCCTCCTGATGTAATTTGTGTTGCCTTTCTTCCCGCCCCCTCCCGTTGTCTGAGTTGCCTTTCTTCCCACCCCCTCCCGTTGTCTGTGTTGCCTTTCTTCCAAACCCCTCCCGTTGTCTTAGGTGTCTTTCATCCCGACCCCCTTCTGTGATCACCCGTGACCCACACAGCCGTACCTACCTTTTCTTTCTGTGTAAGAAACAGACTCCACTCTACACAGCAAAGAGGAGAGCTGGTCAGCACGGTTCTCGTATCTCATGCTTAGCCTTCAGCTGTAATTTAAAAAACTGGAAAATAAATGTCTACAGATTCAATGTTTACTGTACGCTCGTTTCTGTTATACCAAACCTGAATGCCCTTGCTCTTACAAGGCCACTCTGCGCGACGGCAGAGGCGGCCACCCTACACCACGGCAGAGGGGGCCACCCTTCATGACGGCAAAAGGGGGCCACCCTGCGTGGCGGCATAAGGCGGGCCACCCTGCGCAGCGGCAAAAGGCGGGCCACCCTGCATGGCGGCAATAGGCGGGCCACCCTGCGCGGCGGCAAAAGGCGGGCCACCCTGCGTGGCGGCAATAGGCGGGCCACCCTGCACGGCGGCAAAGGGCAGGCCACCCTGCGCGGCGGCAAAGGGCGGGCCACCCTGCGCGGCAGCAAAAGGCGGGCCACCCTGCGCGGCAGCAAAAGGTGGGCCACCCTGCACGGCGGCAAAAGACGGGCCAACCTGCGCGGCAGCAAATGGCAGGCCACCCTCCGCGGCGGCAAAAGGCGGGCCACCCTGTGCGGCGGCAAAAGGCTGGCCACCCTGCACGGTGGCAAAAGGCAGGCCACCCTGCACGGCCGCAAAAGGCGGGCCACCCTGCACGGCCGCAAAAGGAGGGCCACCCTGCGCGGCGGCAGAAGGAGGGCCACCCTGCATGGCCGCAAAAGGCGGGCCACCCTGCACGGCCGCAAAAGGCGGGCCAATCTGCGCGGCGGCAAAAGGCGGGCCACCCTGCGTGGCGGCAGAGGGGGCCACTCTACACAGCAAAGTGCGCCACTCTACACGTGTCTCCCAGATACTTTGGTTTGTCTGCTTGTGAGCATCTCATGGTCTGCTCTGTTGTGACCTCGTGCAGTGTGCTCATTTGTAAACTTCTCACACAGTACCCTCTGCACGTCATTGAAGCAGCTGTTGTTTGCGCCACTTGTTCCCAAGTCGTCAGCTCTGGATGTTATGCCGCATTTTTTTGTTTCCCAGTCTCAATAACCCGAGATCCCAGAACACAGACCAAATCCTGGATAAGCCACTCTCTCTTGTCATGGCACCCTCTGGAATCTGAGTATAGTGAGTCATGGCGGAGCTCACATCATGCGCAACTGCCGCAGTTTATTTATATACTGGTGGTTTTTACACAGCAAGTTCATACCAACAATACAGTTTTGCTCGTCTTTGCACATGACTTCATGTTGTTGTTTTCTATCGAGGGTACCCGGGCAGCCATCAGTCAGCAGTCCAAAGGGGAGTATGTGATGCCAGGATAAACAATTATACGGTCCCAAAGGCAAGACCTATTGGCTATTCCAATGCTTATTTTATTCATCGTCAAAGCATTTTGTTGTTATTCCAGTACAGTTGGTGTCAGTGGATGGCTCAGTGGCTTAGAGGTTTTACAGTCTCCAGTAGTTTCTTGGTTTGTATTATTTCTGCTTTTATTAGGTTTTGAGGGAAAGCAGCTTTTGTATTTACCATATTATTTCAGAATGTTCTGCTCTGCGGTTTTACGTTTCGGCTGAGGTTTGTTTGTGGGGGGGGGGTCCCTCCATCCTCAAGGGATCACAGATTTCAGAGTTTCAGCCAGAACATAACCAGTCCAGTCAGTGTGCAACAGGGACTAGCCGGATTGCACCAACCTCTAGCCAGTAATGGACGAGCCGGTGTGCACAAAGCTCTAGCCAGTAGTAGACTAGCCGGTGTGCAGCAACCTCTAGCCAGTAATGGACTAGCCGGTGTGCACAAAGCTCTAGCCAGTAATAGACTAGCCGGTGTGCACAAAGCTCTAGCCAGTAATAGACTAGCCGGTGTGCACCAACCTCTAGCTAGTGATAGACTAGACGGTGTGCACCAACCTCTAGCTAGTGATAGACTAGACGGCGTGCACAAAGCTCTAGCCAGTAATCGACTAGCCGGCGTGCAGCAACCTCTAGCCAGTGATAGACTAGCCAGTGTGCACAAAGCTCTTGCGTGGAATAGACTAGCCAGTGTGCACAAAGCTCTATCCAGTAATAGACAAGCCAGTGTGCACAAAGCTCTAGCCAGTAATAGACAAGCCAGTGTGCACAAAGCTCTAGCCTGGAATAGACTAGCCGGTGTGCACAAAGCTCTATCCAGTAATAGACAAGCCAGTGTGCACAAAGCTCTAGCCAGTGATAGACTAGCCAGTGTGCACAAAGCTCTAGCCTGGAATAGACTAGCCAGTGTGCACAAAGCTCTAGCCTGGAATAGACTAGCCAGTGTGCACAAAGCTCTATCCAGTAATAGACTAGCCGGCGTGCACAAAGCTCTAACCAGTAATAGACTAGCCGGTGTGCACAAAGCTCTAGCATGGAATAGACTAGCCAGTGTGCACAAAGCTCCAGTGTGCACAAAGCTCTATCCAGTAATAGACTAGCCAGTGTGCACAAAGCTCTATCCAGTAATAGACTAGCCAGTGTGCACAAAGCTCTATCCAGTAATAGACTAACCAGTGTGCACAAAGCTCTAGCCATTGATAGACTAGCCGGCATGCAGCAACCTCTAGCCAGTGATAGACTAGCCAGTGTGCATAAAGCTCTATCCAGTAATAGACTAGCCAGTGTGCACAAAGCTCTAGCCTGTAATAGACTAGCCGGTGTGCACCAACCTCTAGCCAGTAATAGACTAGCCAGTGTGCACAAAGCTCTTGCGTGGAATAGACTAGCCAGTGTGCACAAAGCTCTATCCAGTAATAGACTAACCAGTGTGCACAAAGCTCTAGCCATTGATAGACTAGCCGGCATGCAGCAACCTCTAGCCAGTGATAGACTAGCCAGTGAGCACAAAGCTCTATCCAGTAATAGACTAGCCAGTGTGCACAAAGCTCTATCCAGTAATAGACTAACCAGTGTGCACAAAGCTCTAGCCATTGATAGACTAGCCGGCATGCAGCAACCTCTAGCCAGTGATAGACTAGCCAGTGTGCATAAAGCTCTATCCAGTAATAGACTAGCCAGTGTGCACAAAGCTATATCCAGTAATAGACAAGCCAGTGTGCACAAAGCTCTAGCCAGTAATAGACTAGCCAGTGTGCAAAAAGCTCTATCCAGTAATAGACAAGCCAGTGTGCACAAAGCTCTAGCCAGTAATAGACAAGCCAGTGTGCACAAAGCTCTAGCCAGTGATAGACTAGCCAGTGTGCAAAAAGCTCTACCCAGTAATAGACTAGCCAGTGTGCACAAAGCTCTAGCCTGGAATAGACTAGGCAGTGTGCACAAAGCTCTAGCCAGTAATAGACTAGGCAGTGTGCACAAAGCTCTAGCCTGGAATAGACTAGCCGGTGTGCACAAAGCTCTAGCCTGGAATAAACTAGCCAGTGTGCACAAAGCTCTAGCCTGGAATAGACTAGCCGGTGTGCACAAAGCTCTAGCCAGTAATAGACTAGCCGGTGTGCACAAAGCTCTAGCCTGGAATAGACTAGGCAGTGTGCACAAAGCTTTAGCCTGGAATAGACTAGCCGGTGTGCACAAAGCTCTAGCCTGGAATAGACTAGCCGGTGTGCACAAAGCTCTAGCCTGGAATAGACTAGCCTGTGCGCAAAAAGCTCTAGCCTGGAATAGACTAGCCAGTGTGCACAAAAAAGTTCTAGCCAATAGTAGACTAGCCAGTTTCCACAAAAAAAGTTCTAGCCAGTAGTAGACTAGCCAGTGTGCACGAAACGCTCTAGCCAGTAATAGACTAGCTGGTGTGCACAAAGGTCATTGTGCTCAAGAAGGGATTGGAAAGGTGGAAAGTGCCTGGAGACAGGGTAAGGTGTACTTTAAACACTGGGTTACCAAGTCCAAATCGAGCTACAAGAGGTTTGCTCGCACCAGCATTACCACCTGGACAGATAGGGCTGCCACCTGGCCGCCTTTTTACTGGCATGACCAATATCTTAAAGCACCAGCTGGAACAAAAAGTAAGGAAAATCACCTAAAATTCAGTATTTTTGTCTTTACAGTGCATACTTAAAACAAGCATACATAAAAAATAAATCACTTTAAAACGTGTTCTAGGGCGGACTTAGCCATCCATGACAGATAATCAAAGTAAACAAAGGCAGTAAAGAGTATTAAAATTAACATGGTCGATTTTATATAAAATATGATTTAAGAGCCATGTTTGGCCTTATATAGGATCTTAAACTGAATAGGCTACAAGGCAACTCTGAGACCCAAGGAACTTGGGTTTAATACACTTTATATGCCACAAGAGTTCCCAGGGGCACCATTCAGACAGGAATGTATTTTTTTGAGGTTAAATAACCTCATGCAATCACTGCTTTTATGGCAATGGATTCACAAGAACAAGATGGCATTCAGGGTTTTCTTTGTCTCGGCTTCCAGCTCAAGTCCCTGATCGGCGGTGGGGGGGCGGGGTGTAAATAAATGATTATATCTGAAAAGGACAACGTTTATTTACACTTCACTAAGTTTTACCTAAACTCAAGTAATGTCAACACAGGAGGCGTGGTCACCTGCGGCCAATGGCAGGGGCGCCAGGCAGAACTCTGAGAAACTTTCGGTGAATCGCTCCCACAGCCCGGGGCAGCTCTAGTCCTGAAACTTGAAGATTAATCTGGAAGTTGGGCCTCGGTTTAGGAGAATTTATTTGGAAAATGTGTGCCGCTGCAGATTGAATTTCAGCCCCCCCCCCCCTCTTTCTGCCTTGGGTCCCTCTGTGCCTGGCTGGGTTCTCCCTTCGCCTCCGTCTCTCCTCCTCCTCCATCCTGCCCCCTCCCTCCCCTGTGGTTAGCGGTTCTGCCCCTCTTTGTTCTGTTTTGGACACCGGCCAGGCTGCTCCCCCCTCTGCAGCCCGCTTCAAACTGGGCTCACCCGGACGGCACAGAGAGGCCTCTTTACCGAGAGCAGTGCATTCTGGGAAGCAAGTTAACCAGTCAATAAGGTAATTATATTAGCGCTGCGGACTCCCCTGGCAACAGCCCTGCAAGTTCCTCCTTGTAAAGTGCAAGTCTCCACCACCTCTCCCTCTACAGACAGACCTCCAGAAAACACACCTCTCTCCTCGCCAGCACCTACCTCGCAGCAAAGCACTTCCTGGTTCGAGGAGCTCTCCCGACAGGACAGGCATCGCCCTCCCTGTAGACTCAGTAACACCCCCAACAAGAAGCGCTTCCACGACCCCCCCCCCCCCCCTCACGTCTCGAACTATAAAGTAATCAATGCATTAAAGAGTTCTCTACAGCCTGCTGTGAGAAGATCTCTCCACAACCCACTGCCCTGCTGTGAGAAGCTCTCTTCATAGCACCTCTGCTATGAGAAGTTCCCTCCCCAGCCCCCTGTTGTGAGAAATTCTCTCCCCAGCCCCCCCCCCTGTGAGAAGTTTCCCTCCCCAGCCCCCCTTGCTGTGGCTGTGAGAAATTCTCTCCCCAGCCCCCCCTGATGTGAGAAGTCCCCCCCCCCCCCCCCGCCAAGCCTGTCCCTCCTGGAAGTGTCTGCGCCACGGCTTCAGTCTCCAGAGCCATAACATGCCCCTTCCTCTTGTCTGTAGTTTCTTCTATTGGTCTCCACAGCCCCAGCATTTCCCTTACCCTGGAATTCCCCCCTGCTGTGGGTTCTGTCTCCAGCCTGTCATTTCCGGTGCTTTTCAAGGAAGTGCCTTTGGTCTCCATAGGCCCAGCTAATCCCAAAAGGTGGTTTCAGAACGAAGCCTTGGGTGGGACATGCTGGGACTGTGGACGCCGAGAGCTTCCAGCAGAAGCCACGGGTGGGACATGCTGGGACCGTGGACACTGAGCTTCCAGCAGAAGCCACAGGTGGGACATGATGGGACCGTGGACGCTGAGAGCTTCCTGCAGAAGCCACAGGTGGGACATGCTGGGACCGTGGACACTGAGAGTTTCCAGCAGAAGCCACGGGTGGGACATGCTGGGACCGTGGACACTGAGAGTTTCCAGCAGAAGCCACAGGTGGGACATGCTGGGACCGTGGACGCTGAGAGCTTCCTGCAGAAGCCACAGGTGGGACATGCTGGGACCGTGGACGCTGAGAGCTTCACGCAGAAGTCATAGGCAGGGATATGCTGGGACCGTGGACACTGAGCTTCCAGCAGAAGCCACGGGTGGGACATGCTGGGACCGTGGACACTGAGCTTCCAGCAGAAGCCACGGGTGGGACATGCTGGGACCGTGGACGCTGAGAGCTTCCTGCAGAAGCCACAGGTGGGACATGCTGGGACCGTGGACGCCGAGAGCTTCCAGCAGAAGCCACAGGTGGGACATGCTGGGACCGTGGACGCCGAGAGCTTCCCGCAGAAGCCACAGGTGGGACATGCTGGGACCGTGGACACTGAGCTTCCAGCAGAAGCCACGGGTGGGACATGCTGGGACCGTGGACACTGAGCTTCCAGCAGAAGCCACGGGTGGGACATGCTGGGACCGTGGACGCTGAGAACTTCCTGCAGAAGCCACAGGTGGGACATGCTGGGACCGTGGACGCCGAGAGCTTCCAGCAGAAGCCACAGGTGGGACATGCTGGGACCGTGAACGCCGAGAGCTTCCAGCAGAAGCCACGGGTGGGACATGCTGGGATCGTGGATGCCGAGAGCTTCCAGCAGAAGCCACAGGTGGGACATGCTGGGACCGTGAACACTGTGAGCTTCGAGCAGAAGCCACAGGTGGGACATGCTGGGACCGTGAACACTGCAAGCTTCCAGCAGAAGCTACAGGTGGGACATGCTGGGACCGTGGACGCCGAGAGCTTCCCGCAGAAGCTGCAGGTGGAACATGCTGGGACCGTTGACGCCGAGAGCTTCCAATAGAAGCCACAGGGGGGACATGCTGGGACCGTGGACGCCGAGAGCTTCCCGCAGAAGCTACAGGTGGGACATGCTGGGACCGCGGGCGCTGAGAGCTTCACGCAAAAGCCTCAGGTGGGACATGCTGGGACCGTGGACGCCGAGAGCTTCCAGCAGAAGCTTCAGGTGGGACATGCTGGGACCGTGGACGCTGAGAGCTTCACGCAAAAGCAACAGATGGGACATGCTGGGACCATGGATGCCAAGAGCTTCCAGCAGAAGCTACAGGTGGGACATGTTGGGACTGTGGACAGTGTGAGCTTCCAGCAGAAGTCACAGGCAGGGACATGCTGGGACCATGGACGCTGAGAGCTTCACGCAGAAGCCACAGGTGGGACATGCTGGGACCATGGACACCGAAACCTTCATGCAAAAGCCACAGGTGGGACATGCTGGACCGTGGACACCAGGAATTTTCCGCAGAAGCCTCAGGTGGGACATGCTGGGACCGTGGACGCCGAGAGCTCCACGCAAAAGCCTCAGGTGGGACATGCTGGGACCATGGAAACACAGACCGCTTCCTGCAGAAGCCACGGGTAGGGATATGCTGGGCCTGTGGACCCCGAGAGCTTCCAGCAGAACCACAGGTGGAAAAAAGCCAGGCCCGTGGAGACAGAGCTTCCCGCAGTGCCACAGGCAGGGACATGCTAAGACCATGGACTCCAAGAGCTTCCTGCAGAAGACCACGGTCCTACCATACCCCTACCTGTGGCTTCCGCAGGAACCGCTCTGTTGCTATGGCCCCTGCATGTACCTACCTCTGGCTTCTATAGGAAGCTCTCTGCATCCAAGGTACTACCATACCCCTACCTGTGGGTTCTAAAGGAACCGCTGTGACCATGGTTCCAGCATGTCCCACCTGTGGCTTCTACAGGGGCCTCTCTGTATCCAGCGCCCAGACTTGTCCCACCTGTGGCTTCTGCAGGAACCTCTCTGTGTCCAGGGCCCCTGCTTGTCCCTACCTGCAGCTTCAGCAGAAAGGTCTTCAGCTTCTACAGCTCCAGCAGCCTCTCCTTGTCAGTGCCGGAAATGAGGGGGATCCAGTAGGATCTGGCGCTAATACAGAGCATGTTCACGGGCTCACAGATTTTCCCCTCTCATTTCGCTCCTTGTGGTCTCCGCAGGAAGCTCTTTTTTGGTCTCCACGGCATCAGCATGTCACTCGTTGTAGAAATATTTCCTGCTTTATTTTCTTTTCCTCCATACTGCAGTACGTCATTTCCTGTGGTTTCTAAATGACGTTTCCCTGACCTCCACAGCCCCAACCAGCCCATCCATGAGGTTTCTGTGGGGAGCTGTGCTGTCTCCAAAGACGCAGCTTGCCTTTCTCCACATTTCCGGCATGTCCCTCCCTGTGGCTCTGTAGGAAGCCTCACTCCCCTCAGTGCCAGCACGTCCCTCCCTGTGGCTTCTGAGGGAAGCAGTCACTCCTCACAACCCGCACAGGCCCCGCCCCTGGTATGGATCACTGCTGCCAGGACACGCCCCTCAGCTGATGAAAGAGGGGCGGGCGGCTTCCTGTGGTGGTGCAGGTTAGACCTAATTCTCAATGCCCCCCCCACCCCCACACACACACTTTTCATAGACGCAAAAATATCCGACGACCCCCCTCCCCCCTGTGTTCGAATCCGCTGCCCTGCCCAGGCTTGTTGTGCCCACGTCACAGCCGTGTAAAGCGCTGCAGAGTGACCGGAAGCTCCAAGGCGCTGTATTGTGGCTGATTGCATACATAGCTCTGCACTGGGCGCACACGCTTCGAGGTGCTATGCAGGCACCAACTGGGAGAGAAATGGAACACCCAGAAACAAAAGAGGGGTTCAGGAGAGCACCCCCCCCCCCCCCCCCCCGCGCGCCACAGATTGTCCTCGGTCCACAGCTCGGGTTTGAGCTCACACCAGGATGACATCATCAGACCAACAGATAGAAGTACGACAGCCAAAGAGACAAGAACGACACCCCCACCCCCCTCCCCCCCCCCAGGCTGCACCATAGTATCCGCTCCCAATGCCAGCCTTAGCCTGTATTTACATCACACCGCTTTACAATGACTCGTGACGCCGCGCACCGGCTCGCTCCTCCATTCACAACTTTGGGGCTTCGGAGCGCGCGCCGAGTTGAAGGGAGAGCAGGGAAACATATAGATACAATGATGCGCGGGCTTTCTGAGAGTGTCCGGTATAACATGACAGTTATGGCTAACTAGATATTTAAATTAAATACCCCCGCCCCGTGTAGGTGGGGAACGCTCCAGTATGCCCCCCCCCCCCTCTTTTTTGCCCCGCCACCGATGGGTCTTTGCTCTCACTCCTGGTCACACCCCTGCGCCTGCCACAGGCCTCTGTCTGTCAGTCTTCTCGAGGGAGGAGGGGTCTTGTGACCAAGGGCCCCTCTGCTCCTCTCCTCCGGGGAGGGGTTCTTGTAACCAGGGCCCCCCTGTGCTCTTCTCCAGGAAGGGGGATCTATTAACCAGGGGGCCCTGTGCTCTTGTCCAGGGCGGAGATTCTTGTAACCAGGGGCCCTCTGTTCTCCTCTGGGATGTGGTCTTGTAGTCTGGGGGCCTCCTATGCTCTTCTTTTCCAGGGAGGGGGGGGGGGGGGGGGGACGGGGCTTGTAACCTGGGCCCCTCTGCTCCTTTCCTCCAGGGATAGGATCGTTTAATCTGGGGGTCCCAATGCTTTTCTGCTCCAGGGAGGGGGTCTTCTAACCTGGGGGCCCCTGTGCTCTTCTCCATGGAGGGTGGGGGGGTTTATAATCTGGGGGCCCCTGTGCTCTTCTCCAGGGAGGGTGGGGGTCTTGTAATCTGGGGGGCCCTATGCCCTCCTTACCTTGCAGCAGCAGGTCCCGTCGCTCTTGGGGGGGTTCCTGGCCCTCCTCTGCCCCCACCGGACCCCTCAGCTCAGGCACCGCAGCTGCCCTTTCTTCGTGAAGAATATTTTCCTGTTGTGTGGTTGCCACCCCAGAGGCGGGGCTGTAGGCAGCGGACCAATGAGGAGCCCCGACGCCAAAAGGGGCGTGTCTTCTCTGGGCCTGGGAAGTGGGAATGTGAGATCTCAGGGTGAGGACTGGAGGCAGGTGGTGGAGGGACTGTGAGCTGTGGAGGGAGAGGTGCCATCCTTGAGGAAGGAGGAGAGGGGGCTGTGAGCCGGGAGAGGTGAAGCTTGGTCAGCAAGTCTGGGGGTGTGAGCAGGGCATGTAGGGGGCTTAAGGGGCAGTGGAAAGGAAGAGCAGTGCGATTGTTAGCTGTACTTAAAACAAAATATTTTGTACAATAACAAACATTTTTAAAGAACTTCGAAACAGAGAGAGTGAGTGTGTATATATATATATATATATATATATATATATATATATATATATATATATATATATATATATTTATTTTTTTATTTTTTTTTCACAGAAAAAACCCACAGGTTTCAGGGACGTTATAGTTAGTTGGACATTTCACTCGTACAAAACCAGAGAAATACGTCCGGCCGTTATAGTTAGTTCAGCAAACTATAACTTGCGCACCCCCAATGCACTGCTGATGACGTCACATATTACATCGTTTATGAAATGGTCAGTGACATCACTGATAACATCACTGATGACATCTCAAATGACATCACTGATGACATCCTCCAGTGACAGTGTGTTTCTGTAAAGTTTAAATATGTTTTATATATATATATATATGCCAAGGAGCATTGAAGAATGAGTGGGTGCATAAGTGTCTGAATGGATGATTTAGTAGGTGCATGACTGACTGTATAAGTGAGTGATTAAATGTGTCTTATTGAATGCATTCGTTAGTGACTGATACTGACATTCACATAGTTTATTTTGTCAGTTGATGTGTGTGTGGTTGCATGGGTTGGTGAGTAGCTAAATGAGTGTCTATATGGGTTATTGATTGGTTGTCTGAGCGCCTGTATGGGTGCCTAAGTGTCTGTGTGGGTGGATGGGGATGTGTGACTCCATGCATGGATGTGTGACTGGGTGATTCACTGGGGATATGGATTCAAGAGTGCATCTGTGTTGGGCTGTATGGGTGGGTGAGTATGTGTATGGATGTGTTGGTGAGTGAATGGATGTCACAGTGGTACATATGTGAGTAACTCTATATGTGAAAGGCAGAATATGTGAGTGTTGGAGTATATAAATTACTATATGTAAGAGTGAGTGATTGTGAGAGTACCTGTGTGGACGAGTGTGTGCTTGTATCAGTAATTGTATAAGAGAGTAAGTATGTGATAGTATATGTTTGAATACATGAGGTTGTGTGTATATAACTGTAGAAGTGAGTAAATAGGAGTGCGGTTGATTCTTTGCATGACTGACTAGGTGTGTGAGTAACTCTATGGATGAGTAGCGGTGTGCGAGTGTCTGCATAGGTATGTGAGTACATATTAATGGGTGCCTGCATGTATGAGTGACTGTATGGGTGAATGAATGGATGTGTGTGTAGACCTAGGAATCAGTGAGTGGTTAGGAAGTACTGATATTGGTGTGTCTATGGTTTCAAAAACGGTAGTCTGGATTTTAGATTGGGTGTATCGAAGGTTATATTAGGGTATGAGGAAGAGCATCAGATTATCACGTGGATGATGTCATCAGTGATGTCATTTGACATGTCATCATTTATGTCATCAGTGATGTCACTGACCATCAACACGCAACAAGGAAGTAGAACTATTGAGGCTAGATCGCTGTTATTTAACAAGGTCCCAGGGGGAATACCTAGGTGAATAAAACTGCACTCACACACAGCAAGCTGTGTCATGCTTCGTCATAGGGCTGTTAACACACCTCTGCGCTCGCCAACTCTGCAGGTGGAGCAATAGGGAGGGGGAAGACAATACAACACATAAAGAAAATGCAAAACATGGGATTAAAATATGTGAATAAAAGTGCAGAAATAGTGACATAAAACTGGTTCAAAGGATACCCTCAATCCAACTTTAATTATGGACAGCCTTGCCCAGAGTTAAAAGAAAAGGGCCACAAATATGACCAGTGGATAAAGGCTGCTCGGACGATGAAGTCCACTTGTGTCCTAGGGTCCTCAGGCAGTGTGTGGGGGGGGGGGCGGGGGCAGGAACCCCCACGCACATTTTTAAAAATTAAATTAAGCCCCCGGGGAGGTGGCAGTCCCCGGGCCTTTGGGAGCCTGTGAGGCCTCCCTTGCTTATAAAAGAATGCCCGGGGAGGTGGCGGTCCCTGTGGCAGCATGGGTGGGCCAGGAGCCCCCCCCATGCATTTTATTGGAAGCCCTGGGGAGGTGGCAGTCCCTGGGGATTGCGGAGGGATTGCATGCGCCCACACACAATGAATGAAGCCCCGGGGAGGTGGCAGTCCCCCAGGCAAAATATATCTTGGCATTGCCCCCAGCACCTGGCTTAGAAATAACGAGGCACAAAGCCTACGCTTTGTTTTTTTTCCCAGCAGGATTCGCAACCCCAATGCGGTTAAGGAGTCACAAGATGGCTGCAAACACATTCTGGATTAGAGTGCTGGCAGCCAATCAGAGTGAAGCTCGTGCCCGGGAGGGTTCACAAACCTGTGCTCAGATGTTGATATTTTTCTTTTTTTAATTTCTCAGGAACTACTGAACGGATTTACACCATTAAAAAACCAAGACCTACCTTTTGGCCAAATTTGGTATAATTCCGTTCAGCATTTCTGGCTGTAGCCTGTTCCAATTTTTTTAATGGAAATTAACATGGGGAAAACGCGTTTTGGGACCTCATTTTTTCTCGGCCCCTGCTTGACGAATCACTCTGAAACTTTCAAGACAGGAGCTAACGAAGTGCCCCTTTAATTTTGAAAATTTCGCGAAGATTCATCTAACGGTACCAAAGATATTGGCAAATCGAAAATCACTTTTCCTATGGAAACTAAGTTCTAACTATAACTACCTACTGGTGGTCTCTTGAGTCAGGTGGTGGGGCAGCAGAACTGGGAGCTGAGGGGAGGAAGAGGTGCGTCTCTAGAGGCACAGGGTCTCTGAGCCCAGGAGAGGGTAAGGTGTGTCTGGAGTGCTGGGTCTTGCAACAAAATCTCATAGTCAAGTCCTTAAAAGGGAGAAAACATCAGCAATACGTTTCTACTTGTGAAGCAAATGTGACTCCACAATAAGGTATCCAATTGATTTAGGACAATCGCACACCTGGTAAAGATGTGGTAGACTGAGTAAACTGGTAGGTAAGTGCAACCTGGTTAACCCTCCTGACTAAGAGGGTGAAGGTAATTCCCAATACTTGCGTTATCCCTCTCAGTGGAAAACATCTACAGGATGCATTCAAATCAAAACATTAATTGACGTTCAAACAAGTGTTTTTCCAATTTAAATCTGATTTATTCTAATGTATTTTTCTTCGAATGTTAATTTATTTTATCATGTATTTCAAATGTTATGCCCAATACATTTCGGGCTGTGCCCTTCTTCAGGAAACTTTATATTCTGCAATCATAAAACAACAGTCTTTCAATGCTTTGCTGGTACCATCATAGTGCACAGTTCTATACATTGTGACATCATGAAGTGAGGGAATGGTACACAGTCAAAACATCGAGTTGTAAATATCGACCTACCAAAATATCGTGTTTGAAATTTTGAAGGTGTAGAATATCGATGTCAAGAATATCGTTGGACAGAATATCGACCCTAAGGTAAGTAATATCGAAATTCTTCATATCGATGTAAGTAATATCGAAGTTAGTAATATCGATAGCATATATATCGATGTCACTAATTTCGATGACACTAATATCGATATTTGTATAATTATTTTGTATTTTATTATGTATGTGTTATATGTTTTACTTAAGTATTTAAAATAAATAATATTATATGTGTATTAATTAAATATATTAAAACATTTATTTATAAGCAAATTATATGTTTTAGTACCGGAGCGGGTTGTGGGTTTATAGGAGAATAGTGTGGGAAGTAATTTAATTATGTTTAATTAATTATTAATTAATAGGAATTATAAATTAATTTTAATTAATTGCTAATTATTTTAATTAATTGGAAATTAATTTTAATTAATTGATAAAGATGTTCTGTAGCGGGTTGTGGGTTTATAGGGGAATAGGGTGGGAAGTAATTTAATTATGAAAAAATTAATTATTAATTAGTAGTTATTAATAAAAATTTTTTAATCATTGGTAAATAAATTTAATTAATTGGTAATTTATTTTAATTAATTGATTAATTGATATATGTTCTGTAGCGGGTTGTCGGTTTATAGGGAAATAGGGTGGGAAGTAATGTAATTATGTTTAATTATTAATTAGTAGGAATTATAATTTATTTGTAATTATTGCTAATTAATTTCAATTAATTGATAATTAATTTTAATTATTTGGTAATTAATTTTAATTATTGGTAAATAATTTTAATTAATTCATAAATAGATAAATGTGTTCTGTTGCGGGTAGTGGGTTTATAGGGGAATATGGTGGGAAGTAATTTAAATGCAATTAAGTAATAATGTTTTTAAATTAATTGTTTTTTTAATAATATATTTGAAAAATAATTATTAATTGGTAATGAAATATTATAAAATGGTATTTTTAAATATTTATTTTTGGTTAAATATATTTTGGTAATCATGTCTTTAATAATTATGTATAGGTATTGTGTATGGTGTCTATTTATTTAATAGATTTTATTTTTATTACTAAAAAAAGCTTTTATTTATAAGTATGTTATTTTAACCCCTACGCTATCCAACACTTTCCCTACTGTTGCAGTCTCTAGAGTTGGAATAGTAATTGTTACCCCTACACTATCCAACGCTTTCCCTACTGTTGCACTCTCTGGAGTGGGAATAGTAATTTTTACCCCTACGCTATCCAAAGCTTTCCCTACTGTTGCACTCTCTGGAGTGGGAATAGTAAATTTTACCCCTACGCTATCCAACACTTTCCCTACTGTTGCACTCTCTGGAGCGGGAATAGTAATTTTTACTCCTACACTATCCAAATGCTTTCCCTACTGTTGCACTCTCTGGAGTGGGAATAGTAATTTTTACCCTTACGCTATCCAATGCTTTCTCTACTGTTGCACTCTGTGGAGTCGGAATAGTAATTTTTACCCCTACGCTATCCAACACTTTCCCTACTGTTGCACTCTCTGGAGTGGGAATAGTAATTTTTACCCCTACGCTATCCAAAGCTTTCCCTACTGTTGCACTCTCGAGAGTGGGAATAGTAATTTTTACCCCTCGCTATCCAACCCTTTCCCTACTGTTGCACTCTCTGGATTGGGAATAGTAATTTGTACCCCTACGCTATCCAATGCTTTCCCTACTGTTGCACTCTCTGGAGTGGGAATAGTCATTTTTACTCCTACGCTATCCAACGCTTTCTCTAATGTTGCACTCTCTGAATAACCCGAGATCCCAGAACACAGACCAAATCCTGGATAAGCCACTCTCTCTTGTCATGGCACCCTCTGGAATCTGAGTATAGTGAGTCATGGCGGAGCTCACATCATGCGCAACTGCCGCAGTTTATTTATATACTGGTGGTTTTTACACAGCAAGTTCATACCAACAATACAGTTTTGCTCGTCTTTGCACATGACTTCATGTTGTTGTTTTCTATCGAGGGTACCCGGGCAGCCATCAGTCAGCAGTCCAAAGGGGAGTATGTGATGCCAGGATAAACAATTATACGGTCCCAAAGGCAAGACCTATTGGCTATTCCAATGCTTATTTTATTCATCGTCAAAGCATTTTGTTGTTATTCCAGTACAGTTGGTGTCAGTGGATGGCTCAGTGGCTTAGAGGTTTTACAGTCTCCAGTAGTTTCTTGGTTTGTATTATTTCTGCTTTTATTAGGTTTTGAGGGAAAGCAGCTTTTGTATTTACCATATTATTTCAGAATGTTCTGCTCTGCGGTTTTACGTTTCGGCTGAGGTTTGTTTGTGGGGGGGGGGTCCCTCCATCCTCAAGGGATCACAGATTTCAGAGTTTCAGCCAGAACATAACCAGTCCAGTCAGTGTGCAACAGGGACTAGCCGGATTGCACCAACCTCTAGCCAGTAATGGACGAGCCGGTGTGCACAAAGCTCTAGCCAGTAGTAGACTAGCCGGTGTGCAGCAACCTCTAGCCAGTAATGGACTAGCCGGTGTGCACAAAGCTCTAGCCAGTAATAGACTAGCCGGTGTGCACAAAGCTCTAGCCAGTAATAGACTAGCCGGTGTGCACCAACCTCTAGCTAGTGATAGACTAGACGGTGTGCACCAACCTCTAGCTAGTGATAGACTAGACGGCGTGCACAAAGCTCTAGCCAGTAATCGACTAGCCGGCGTGCAGCAACCTCTAGCCAGTGATAGACTAGCCAGTGTGCACAAAGCTCTTGCGTGGAATAGACTAGCCAGTGTGCACAAAGCTCTATCCAGTAATAGACAAGCCAGTGTGCACAAAGCTCTAGCCAGTAATAGACAAGCCAGTGTGCACAAAGCTCTAGCCTGGAATAGACTAGCCGGTGTGCACAAAGCTCTATCCAGTAATAGACAAGCCAGTGTGCACAAAGCTCTAGCCAGTGATAGACTAGCCAGTGTGCACAAAGCTCTAGCCTGGAATAGACTAGCCAGTGTGCACAAAGCTCTAGCCTGGAATAGACTAGCCAGTGTGCACAAAGCTCTATCCAGTAATAGACTAGCCGGCGTGCACAAAGCTCTAACCAGTAATAGACTAGCCGGTGTGCACAAAGCTCTAGCATGGAATAGACTAGCCAGTGTGCACAAAGCTCCAGTGTGCACAAAGCTCTATCCAGTAATAGACTAGCCAGTGTGCACAAAGCTCTATCCAGTAATAGACTAGCCAGTGTGCACAAAGCTCTATCCAGTAATAGACTAACCAGTGTGCACAAAGCTCTAGCCATTGATAGACTAGCCGGCATGCAGCAACCTCTAGCCAGTGATAGACTAGCCAGTGTGCATAAAGCTCTATCCAGTAATAGACTAGCCAGTGTGCACAAAGCTCTAGCCTGTAATAGACTAGCCGGTGTGCACCAACCTCTAGCCAGTAATAGACTAGCCAGTGTGCACAAAGCTCTTGCGTGGAATAGACTAGCCAGTGTGCACAAAGCTCTATCCAGTAATAGACTAACCAGTGTGCACAAAGCTCTAGCCATTGATAGACTAGCCGGCATGCAGCAACCTCTAGCCAGTGATAGACTAGCCAGTGAGCACAAAGCTCTATCCAGTAATAGACTAGCCAGTGTGCACAAAGCTCTATCCAGTAATAGACTAACCAGTGTGCACAAAGCTCTAGCCATTGATAGACTAGCCGGCATGCAGCAACCTCTAGCCAGTGATAGACTAGCCAGTGTGCATAAAGCTCTATCCAGTAATAGACTAGCCAGTGTGCACAAAGCTATATCCAGTAATAGACAAGCCAGTGTGCACAAAGCTCTAGCCAGTAATAGACTAGCCAGTGTGCAAAAAGCTCTATCCAGTAATAGACAAGCCAGTGTGCACAAAGCTCTAGCCAGTAATAGACAAGCCAGTGTGCACAAAGCTCTAGCCAGTGATAGACTAGCCAGTGTGCAAAAAGCTCTACCCAGTAATAGACTAGCCAGTGTGCACAAAGCTCTAGCCTGGAATAGACTAGGCAGTGTGCACAAAGCTCTAGCCAGTAATAGACTAGGCAGTGTGCACAAAGCTCTAGCCTGGAATAGACTAGCCGGTGTGCACAAAGCTCTAGCCTGGAATAAACTAGCCAGTGTGCACAAAGCTCTAGCCTGGAATAGACTAGCCGGTGTGCACAAAGCTCTAGCCAGTAATAGACTAGCCGGTGTGCACAAAGCTCTAGCCTGGAATAGACTAGGCAGTGTGCACAAAGCTTTAGCCTGGAATAGACTAGCCGGTGTGCACAAAGCTCTAGCCTGGAATAGACTAGCCGGTGTGCACAAAGCTCTAGCCTGGAATAGACTAGCCTGTGCGCAAAAAGCTCTAGCCTGGAATAGACTAGCCAGTGTGCACAAAAAAGTTCTAGCCAATAGTAGACTAGCCAGTTTCCACAAAAAAAGTTCTAGCCAGTAGTAGACTAGCCAGTGTGCACGAAACGCTCTAGCCAGTAATAGACTAGCTGGTGTGCACAAAGGTCATTGTGCTCAAGAAGGGATTGGAAAGGTGGAAAGTGCCTGGAGACAGGGTAAGGTGTACTTTAAACACTGGGTTACCAAGTCCAAATCGAGCTACAAGAGGTTTGCTCGCACCAGCATTACCACCTGGACAGATAGGGCTGCCACCTGGCCGCCTTTTTACTGGCATGACCAATATCTTAAAGCACCAGCTGGAACAAAAAGTAAGGAAAATCACCTAAAATTCAGTATTTTTGTCTTTACAGTGCATACTTAAAACAAGCATACATAAAAAATAAATCACTTTAAAACGTGTTCTAGGGCGGACTTAGCCATCCATGACAGATAATCAAAGTAAACAAAGGCAGTAAAGAGTATTAAAATTAACATGGTCGATTTTATATAAAATATGATTTAAGAGCCATGTTTGGCCTTATATAGGATCTTAAACTGAATAGGCTACAAGGCAACTCTGAGACCCAAGGAACTTGGGTTTAATACACTTTATATGCCACAAGAGTTCCCAGGGGCACCATTCAGACAGGAATGTATTTTTTTGAGGTTAAATAACCTCATGCAATCACTGCTTTTATGGCAATGGATTCACAAGAACAAGATGGCATTCAGGGTTTTCTTTGTCTCGGCTTCCAGCTCAAGTCCCTGATCGGCGGTGGGGGGGCGGGGTGTAAATAAATGATTATATCTGAAAAGGACAACGTTTATTTACACTTCACTAAGTTTTACCTAAACTCAAGTAATGTCAACACAGGAGGCGTGGTCACCTGCGGCCAATGGCAGGGGCGCCAGGCAGAACTCTGAGAAACTTTCGGTGAATCGCTCCCACAGCCCGGGGCAGCTCTAGTCCTGAAACTTGAAGATTAATCTGGAAGTTGGGCCTCGGTTTAGGAGAATTTATTTGGAAAATGTGTGCCGCTGCAGATTGAATTTCAGCCCCCCCCCCCCTCTTTCTGCCTTGGGTCCCTCTGTGCCTGGCTGGGTTCTCCCTTCGCCTCCGTCTCTCCTCCTCCTCCATCCTGCCCCCTCCCTCCCCTGTGGTTAGCGGTTCTGCCCCTCTTTGTTCTGTTTTGGACACCGGCCAGGCTGCTCCCCCCTCTGCAGCCCGCTTCAAACTGGGCTCACCCGGACGGCACAGAGAGGCCTCTTTACCGAGAGCAGTGCATTCTGGGAAGCAAGTTAACCAGTCAATAAGGTAATTATATTAGCGCTGCGGACTCCCCTGGCAACAGCCCTGCAAGTTCCTCCTTGTAAAGTGCAAGTCTCCACCACCTCTCCCTCTACAGACAGACCTCCAGAAAACACACCTCTCTCCTCGCCAGCACCTACCTCGCAGCAAAGCACTTCCTGGTTCGAGGAGCTCTCCCGACAGGACAGGCATCGCCCTCCCTGTAGACTCAGTAACACCCCCAACAAGAAGCGCTTCCACGACCCCCCCCCCCCCCCTCACGTCTCGAACTATAAAGTAATCAATGCATTAAAGAGTTCTCTACAGCCTGCTGTGAGAAGATCTCTCCACAACCCACTGCCCTGCTGTGAGAAGCTCTCTTCATAGCACCTCTGCTATGAGAAGTTCCCTCCCCAGCCCCCTGTTGTGAGAAATTCTCTCCCCAGCCCCCCCCCCTGTGAGAAGTTTCCCTCCCCAGCCCCCCTTGCTGTGGCTGTGAGAAATTCTCTCCCCAGCCCCCCCTGATGTGAGAAGTCCCCCCCCCCCCCCCCCGCCAAGCCTGTCCCTCCTGGAAGTGTCTGCGCCACGGCTTCAGTCTCCAGAGCCATAACATGCCCCTTCCTCTTGTCTGTAGTTTCTTCTATTGGTCTCCACAGCCCCAGCATTTCCCTTACCCTGGAATTCCCCCCTGCTGTGGGTTCTGTCTCCAGCCTGTCATTTCCGGTGCTTTTCAAGGAAGTGCCTTTGGTCTCCATAGGCCCAGCTAATCCCAAAAGGTGGTTTCAGAACGAAGCCTTGGGTGGGACATGCTGGGACTGTGGACGCCGAGAGCTTCCAGCAGAAGCCACGGGTGGGACATGCTGGGACCGTGGACACTGAGCTTCCAGCAGAAGCCACAGGTGGGACATGATGGGACCGTGGACGCTGAGAGCTTCCTGCAGAAGCCACAGGTGGGACATGCTGGGACCGTGGACACTGAGAGTTTCCAGCAGAAGCCACGGGTGGGACATGCTGGGACCGTGGACACTGAGAGTTTCCAGCAGAAGCCACAGGTGGGACATGCTGGGACCGTGGACGCTGAGAGCTTCCTGCAGAAGCCACAGGTGGGACATGCTGGGACCGTGGACGCTGAGAGCTTCACGCAGAAGTCATAGGCAGGGATATGCTGGGACCGTGGACACTGAGCTTCCAGCAGAAGCCACGGGTGGGACATGCTGGGACCGTGGACACTGAGCTTCCAGCAGAAGCCACGGGTGGGACATGCTGGGACCGTGGACGCTGAGAGCTTCCTGCAGAAGCCACAGGTGGGACATGCTGGGACCGTGGACGCCGAGAGCTTCCAGCAGAAGCCACAGGTGGGACATGCTGGGACCGTGGACGCCGAGAGCTTCCCGCAGAAGCCACAGGTGGGACATGCTGGGACCGTGGACACTGAGCTTCCAGCAGAAGCCACGGGTGGGACATGCTGGGACCGTGGACACTGAGCTTCCAGCAGAAGCCACGGGTGGGACATGCTGGGACCGTGGACGCTGAGAACTTCCTGCAGAAGCCACAGGTGGGACATGCTGGGACCGTGGACGCCGAGAGCTTCCAGCAGAAGCCACAGGTGGGACATGCTGGGACCGTGAACGCCGAGAGCTTCCAGCAGAAGCCACGGGTGGGACATGCTGGGATCGTGGATGCCGAGAGCTTCCAGCAGAAGCCACAGGTGGGACATGCTGGGACCGTGAACACTGTGAGCTTCGAGCAGAAGCCACAGGTGGGACATGCTGGGACCGTGAACACTGCAAGCTTCCAGCAGAAGCTACAGGTGGGACATGCTGGGACCGTGGACGCCGAGAGCTTCCCGCAGAAGCTGCAGGTGGAACATGCTGGGACCGTTGACGCCGAGAGCTTCCAATAGAAGCCACAGGGGGGACATGCTGGGACCGTGGACGCCGAGAGCTTCCCGCAGAAGCTACAGGTGGGACATGCTGGGACCGCGGGCGCTGAGAGCTTCACGCAAAAGCCTCAGGTGGGACATGCTGGGACCGTGGACGCCGAGAGCTTCCAGCAGAAGCTTCAGGTGGGACATGCTGGGACCGTGGACGCTGAGAGCTTCACGCAAAAGCAACAGATGGGACATGCTGGGACCATGGATGCCAAGAGCTTCCAGCAGAAGCTACAGGTGGGACATGTTGGGACTGTGGACAGTGTGAGCTTCCAGCAGAAGTCACAGGCAGGGACATGCTGGGACCATGGACGCTGAGAGCTTCACGCAGAAGCCACAGGTGGGACATGCTGGGACCATGGACACCGAAACCTTCATGCAAAAGCCACAGGTGGGACATGCTGGACCGTGGACACCAGGAATTTTCCGCAGAAGCCTCAGGTGGGACATGCTGGGACCGTGGACGCCGAGAGCTCCACGCAAAAGCCTCAGGTGGGACATGCTGGGACCATGGAAACACAGACCGCTTCCTGCAGAAGCCACGGGTAGGGATATGCTGGGCCTGTGGACCCCGAGAGCTTCCAGCAGAACCACAGGTGGAAAAAAGCCAGGCCCGTGGAGACAGAGCTTCCCGCAGTGCCACAGGCAGGGACATGCTAAGACCATGGACTCCAAGAGCTTCCTGCAGAAGACCACGGTCCTACCATACCCCTACCTGTGGCTTCCGCAGGAACCGCTCTGTTGCTATGGCCCCTGCATGTACCTACCTCTGGCTTCTATAGGAAGCTCTCTGCATCCAAGGTACTACCATACCCCTACCTGTGGGTTCTAAAGGAACCGCTGTGACCATGGTTCCAGCATGTCCCACCTGTGGCTTCTACAGGGGCCTCTCTGTATCCAGCGCCCAGACTTGTCCCACCTGTGGCTTCTGCAGGAACCTCTCTGTGTCCAGGGCCCCTGCTTGTCCCTACCTGCAGCTTCAGCAGAAAGGTCTTCAGCTTCTACAGCTCCAGCAGCCTCTCCTTGTCAGTGCCGGAAATGAGGGGGATCCAGTAGGATCTGGCGCTAATACAGAGCATGTTCACGGGCTCACAGATTTTCCCCTCTCATTTCGCTCCTTGTGGTCTCCGCAGGAAGCTCTTTTTTGGTCTCCACGGCATCAGCAGGTCACTCGTTGTAGAAATATTTCCTGCTTTATTTTCTTTTCCTCCATACTGCAGTACGTCATTTCCTGTGGTTTCTAAATGACGTTTCCCTGACCTCCACAGCCCCAACCAGCCCATCCATGAGGTTTCTGTGGGGAGCTGTGCTGTCTCCAAAGACGCAGCTTGCCTTTCTCCACATTTCCGGCATGTCCCTCCCTGTGGCTCTGTAGGAAGCCTCACTCCCCTCAGTGCCAGCACGTCCCTCCCTGTGGCTTCTGAGGGAAGCAGTCACTCCTCACAACCCGCACAGGCCCCGCCCCTGGTATGGATCACTGCTGCCAGGACACGCCCCTCAGCTGATGAAAGAGGGGCGGGCGGCTTCCTGTGGTGGTGCAGGTTAGACCTAATTCTCAATGCCCCCCCCACCCCCACACACACACTTTTCATAGACGCAAAAATATCCGACGACCCCCCTCCCCCCTGTGTTCGAATCCGCTGCCCTGCCCAGGCTTGTTGTGCCCACGTCACAGCCGTGTAAAGCGCTGCAGAGTGACCGGAAGCTCCAAGGCGCTGTATTGTGGCTGATTGCATACATAGCTCTGCACTGGGCGCACACGCTTCGAGGTGCTATGCAGGCACCAACTGGGAGAGAAATGGAACACCCAGAAACAAAAGAGGGGTTCAGGAGAGCACCCCCCCCCCCCCCCCCCCCGCGCGCCACAGATTGTCCTCGGTCCACAGCTCGGGTTTGAGCTCACACCAGGATGACATCATCAGACCAACAGATAGAAGTACGACAGCCAAAGAGACAAGAACGACACCCCCACCCCCCTCCCCCCCCCCAGGCTGCACCATAGTATCCGCTCCCAATGCCAGCCTTAGCCTGTATTTACATCACACCGCTTTACAATGACTCGTGACGCCGCGCACCGGCTCGCTCCTCCATTCACAACTTTGGGGCTTCGGAGCGCGCGCCGAGTTGAAGGGAGAGCAGGGAAACATATAGATACAATGATGCGCGGGCTTTCTGAGAGTGTCCGGTATAACATGACAGTTATGGCTAACTAGATATTTAAATTAAATACCCCCGCCCCGTGTAGGTGGGGAACGCTCCAGTATGCCCCCCCCCCCCCCTCTTTTTTGCCCCGCCACCGATGGGTCTTTGCTCTCACTCCTGGTCACACCCCTGCGCCTGCCACAGGCCTCTGTCTGTCAGTCTTCTCGAGGGAGGAGGGGTCTTGTGACCAAGGGCCCCTCTGCTCCTCTCCTCCGGGGAGGGGTTCTTGTAACCAGGGCCCCCCTGTGCTCTTCTCCAGGAAGGGGGATCTATTAACCAGGGGGCCCTGTGCTCTTGTCCAGGGCGGAGATTCTTGTAACCAGGGGCCCTCTGTTCTCCTCTGGGATGGGGTCTTGTAGTCTGGGGGCCTCCTATGCTCTTCTTTTCCAGGGAGGGGGGGGGGGGGGGGACGGGGCTTGTAACCTGGGCCCCTCTGCTCCTTTCCTCCAGGGATAGGATCGTTTAATCTGGGGGTCCCAATGCTTTTCTGCTCCAGGGAGGGGGTCTTCTAACCTGGGGGCCCCTGTGCTCTTCTCCATGGAGGGTGGGGGGGTTTATAATCTGGGGGCCCCTGTGCTCTTCTCCAGGGAGGGTGGGGGTCTTGTAATCTGGGGGGCCCTATGCCCTCCTTACCTTGCAGCAGCAGGTCCCGTCGCTCTTGGGGGGGTTCCTGGCCCTCCTCTGCCCCCACCGGACCCCTCAGCTCAGGCACCGCAGCTGCCCTTTCTTCGTGAAGAATATTTTCCTGTTGTGTGGTTGCCACCCCAGAGGCGGGGCTGTAGGCAGCGGACCAATGAGGAGCCCCGACGCCAAAAGGGGCGTGTCTTCTCTGGGCCTGGGAAGTGGGAATGTGAGATCTCAGGGTGAGGACTGGAGGCAGGTGGTGGAGGGACTGTGAGCTGTGGAGGGAGAGGTGCCATCCTTGAGGAAGGAGGAGAGGGGGCTGTGAGCCGGGAGAGGTGAAGCTTGGTCAGCAAGTCTGGGGGTGTGAGCAGGGCATGTAGGGGGCTTAAGGGGCAGTGGAAAGGAAGAGCAGTGCGATTGTTAGCTGTACTTAAAACAAAATATTTTGTACAATAACAAACATTTTTAAAGAACTTCGAAACAGAGAGAGTGAGTGTGTATATATATATATATATATATATATATATATATATATATATATATATATATATATATATATATTTATTTTTTTATTTTTTTTTCACAGAAAAAACCCACAGGTTTCAGGGACGTTATAGTTAGTTGGACATTTCACTCGTACAAAACCAGAGAAATACGTCCGGCCGTTATAGTTAGTTCAGCAAACTATAACTTGCGCACCCCCAATGCACTGCTGATGACGTCACATATTACATCGTTTATGAAATGGTCAGTGACATCACTGATAACATCACTGATGACATCTCAAATGACATCACTGATGACATCCTCCAGTGACAGTGTGTTTCTGTAAAGTTTAAATATGTTTTATATATATATATATATGCCAAGGAGCATTGAAGAATGAGTGGGTGCATAAGTGTCTGAATGGATGATTTAGTAGGTGCATGACTGACTGTATAAGTGAGTGATTAAATGTGTCTTATTGAATGCATTCGTTAGTGACTGATACTGACATTCACATAGTTTATTTTGTCAGTTGATGTGTGTGTGGTTGCATGGGTTGGTGAGTAGCTAAATGAGTGTCTATATGGGTTATTGATTGGTTGTCTGAGCGCCTGTATGGGTGCCTAAGTGTCTGTGTGGGTGGATGGGGATGTGTGACTCCATGCATGGATGTGTGACTGGGTGATTCACTGGGGATATGGATTCAAGAGTGCATCTGTGTTGGGCTGTATGGGTGGGTGAGTATGTGTATGGATGTGTTGGTGAGTGAATGGATGTCACAGTGGTACATATGTGAGTAACTCTATATGTGAAAGGCAGAATATGTGAGTGTTGGAGTATATAAATTACTATATGTAAGAGTGAGTGATTGTGAGAGTACCTGTGTGGACGAGTGTGTGCTTGTATCAGTAATTGTATAAGAGAGTAAGTATGTGATAGTATATGTTTGAATACATGAGGTTGTGTGTATATAACTGTAGAAGTGAGTAAATAGGAGTGCGGTTGATTCTTTGCATGACTGACTAGGTGTGTGAGTAACTCTATGGATGAGTAGCGGTGTGCGAGTGTCTGCATAGGTATGTGAGTACATATTAATGGGTGCCTGCATGTATGAGTGACTGTATGGGTGAATGAATGGATGTGTGTGTAGACCTAGGAATCAGTGAGTGGTTAGGAAGTACTGATATTGGTGTGTCTATGGTTTCAAAAACGGTAGTCTGGATTTTAGATTGGGTGTATCGAAGGTTATATTAGGGTATGAGGAAGAGCATCAGATTATCACGTGGATGATGTCATCAGTGATGTCATTTGACATGTCATCATTTATGTCATCAGTGATGTCACTGACCATCAACACGCAACAAGGAAGTAGAACTATTGAGGCTAGATCGCTGTTATTTAACAAGGTCCCAGGGGGAATACCTAGGTGAATAAAACTGCACTCACACACAGCAAGCTGTGTCATGCTTCGTCATAGGGCTGTTAACACACCTCTGCGCTCGCCAACTCTGCAGGTGGAGCAATAGGGAGGGGGAAGACAATACAACACATAAAGAAAATGCAAAACATGGGATTAAAATATGTGAATAAAAGTGCAGAAATAGTGACATAAAACTGGTTCAAAGGATACCCTCAATCCAACTTTAATTATGGACAGCCTTGCCCAGAGTTAAAAGAAAAGGGCCACAAATATGACCAGTGGATAAAGGCTGCTCGGACGATGAAGTCCACTTGTGTCCTAGGGTCCTCAGGCAGTGTGTGGGGGGGGGGGCGGGGGCAGGAACCCCCACGCACATTTTTAAAAATTAAATTAAGCCCCCGGGGAGGTGGCAGTCCCCGGGCCTTTGGGAGCCTGTGAGGCCTCCCTTGCTTATAAAAGAATGCCCGGGGAGGTGGCGGTCCCTGTGGCAGCATGGGTGGGCCAGGAGCCCCCCCCATGCATTTTATTGGAAGCCCTGGGGAGGTGGCAGTCCCTGGGGATTGCGGAGGGATTGCATGCGCCCACACACAATGAATGAAGCCCCGGGGAGGTGGCAGTCCCCCAGGCAAAATATATCTTGGCATTGCCCCCAGCACCTGGCTTAGAAATAACGAGGCACAAAGCCTACGCTTTGTTTTTTTTCCCAGCAGGATTCGCAACCCCAATGCGGTTAAGGAGTCACAAGATGGCTGCAAACACATTCTGGATTAGAGTGCTGGCAGCCAATCAGAGTGAAGCTCGTGCCCGGGAGGGTTCACAAACCTGTGCTCAGATGTTGATATTTTTCTTTTTTTAATTTCTCAGGAACTACTGAACGGATTTACACCATTAAAAAACCAAGACCTACCTTTTGGCCAAATTTGGTATAATTCCGTTCAGCATTTCTGGCTGTAGCCTGTTCCAATTTTTTTAATGGAAATTAACATGGGGAAAACGCGTTTTGGGACCTCATTTTTTCTCGGCCCCTGCTTGACGAATCACTCTGAAACTTTCAAGACAGGAGCTAACGAAGTGCCCCTTTAATTTTGAAAATTTCGCGAAGATTCATCTAACGGTACCAAAGATATTGGCAAATCGAAAATCACTTTTCCTATGGAAACTAAGTTCTAACTATAACTACCTACTGGTGGTCTCTTGAGTCAGGTGGTGGGGCAGCAGAACTGGGAGCTGAGGGGAGGAAGAGGTGCGTCTCTAGAGGCACAGGGTCTCTGAGCCCAGGAGAGGGTAAGGTGTGTCTGGAGTGCTGGGTCTTGCAACAAAATCTCATAGTCAAGTCCTTAAAAGGGAGAAAACATCAGCAATACGTTTCTACTTGTGAAGCAAATGTGACTCCACAATAAGGTATCCAATTGATTTAGGACAATCGCACACCTGGTAAAGATGTGGTAGACTGAGTAAACTGGTAGGTAAGTGCAACCTGGTTAACCCTCCTGACTAAGAGGGTGAAGGTAATTCCCAATACTTGCGTTATCCCTCTCAGTGGAAAACATCTACAGGATGCATTCAAATCAAAACATTAATTGACGTTCAAACAAGTGTTTTTCCAATTTAAATCTGATTTATTCTAATGTATTTTTCTTCGAATGTTAATTTATTTTATCATGTATTTCAAATGTTATGCCCAATACATTTCGGGCTGTGCCCTTCTTCAGGAAACTTTATATTCTGCAATCATAAAACAACAGTCTTTCAATGCTTTGCTGGTACCATCATAGTGCACAGTTCTATACATTGTGACATCATGAAGTGAGGGAATGGTACACAGTCAAAACATCGAGTTGTAAATATCGACCTACCAAAATATCGTGTTTGAAATTTTGAAGGTGTAGAATATCGATGTCAAGAATATCGTTGGACAGAATATCGACCCTAAGGTAAGTAATATCGAAATTCTTCATATCGATGTAAGTAATATCGAAGTTAGTAATATCGATAGCATATATATCGATGTCACTAATTTCGATGACACTAATATCGATATTTGTATAATTATTTTGTATTTTATTATGTATGTGTTATATGTTTTACTTAAGTATTTAAAATAAATAATATTATATGTGTATTAATTAAATATATTAAAACATTTATTTATAAGCAAATTATATGTTTTAGTACCGGAGCGGGTTGTGGGTTTATAGGAGAATAGTGTGGGAAGTAATTTAATTATGTTTAATTAATTATTAATTAATAGGAATTATAAATTAATTTTAATTAATTGCTAATTATTTTAATTAATTGGAAATTAATTTTAATTAATTGATAAAGATGTTCTGTAGCGGGTTGTGGGTTTATAGGGGAATAGGGTGGGAAGTAATTTAATTATGAAAAAATTAATTATTAATTAGTAGTTATTAATAAATTTTTTTTAATCATTGGTAAATAAATTTAATTAATTGGTAATTTATTTTAATTAATTGATTAATTGATATATGTTCTGTAGCGGGTTGTCGGTTTATAGGGAAATAGGGTGGGAAGTAATGTAATTATGTTTAATTATTAATTAGTAGGAATTATAATTTATTTGTAATTATTGCTAATTAATTTCAATTAATTGATAATTAATTTTAATTATTTGGTAATTAATTTTAATTATTGGTAAATAATTTTAATTAATTCATAAATAGATAAATGTGTTCTGTTGCGGGTAGTGGGTTTATAGGGGAATATGGTGGGAAGTAATTTAAATGCAATTAAGTAATAATGTTTTTAAATTAATTGTTTTTTTAATAATATATTTGAAAAATAATTATTAATTGGTAATGAAATATTATAAAATGGTATTTTTAAATATTTATTTTTGGTTAAATATATTTTGGTAATCATGTCTTTAATAATTATGTATAGGTATTGTGTATGGTGTCTATTTATTTAATAGATTTTATTTTTATTACTAAAAAAAGCTTTTATTTATAAGTATGTTATTTTAACCCCTACGCTATCCAACACTTTCCCTACTGTTGCAGTCTCTAGAGTTGGAATAGTAATTGTTACCCCTACACTATCCAACGCTTTCCCTACTGTTGCACTCTCTGGAGTGGGAATAGTAATTTTTACCCCTACGCTATCCAAAGCTTTCCCTACTGTTGCACTCTCTGGAGTGGGAATAGTAAATTTTACCCCTACGCTATCCAACACTTTCCCTACTGTTGCACTCTCTGGAGCGGGAATAGTAATTTTTACTCCTACACTATCCAAATGCTTTCCCTACTGTTGCACTCTCTGGAGTGGGAATAGTAATTTTTACCCTTACGCTATCCAATGCTTTCTCTACTGTTGCACTCTGTGGAGTCGGAATAGTAATTTTTACCCCTACGCTATCCAACACTTTCCCTACTGTTGCACTCTCTGGAGTGGGAATAGTAATTTTTACCCCTACGCTATCCAAAGCTTTCCCTACTGTTGCACTCTCGAGAGTGGGAATAGTAATTTTTACCCCTCGCTATCCAACCCTTTCCCTACTGTTGCACTCTCTGGATTGGGAATAGTAATTTGTACCCCTACGCTATCCAATGCTTTCCCTACTGTTGCACTCTCTGGAGTGGGAATAGTCATTTTTACTCCTACGCTATCCAACGCTTTCTCTAATGTTGCACTCTCTGGAGTGGGAATAGTAATTTTTACCCCTACGCTATCCAACGCTTTCCCTACTGTTGCACTCTGTGGAGTCGGAATAGTAAATTTTACCCCTAATCTATCCAACGCTTTCCCTACTGTTGCAGTCTCCGGAGTGGAAATAGTAATTTTTACCCCTACGCTATCCAACGCTTTCCCTACTGTTGCACTCTCTGGAGTGGGAATAGTAATTTTTACTCCTACGCTATCCAACGCTTTCCCGAGTGTTGCACTCTCTGGAGTGGGATTAGTAATTTTTACCATGATGCTATCCAACGCTTTCCCTACTGTTGCACTCTCTGGAGTGGGATTAGTAATTTATACTCCTACGCTATCCAACGCTTTCCCTACTGTTGCACTCTCTGGAGTGGGAATAGTAATTTTTACCCCTATGCTATCCAATGCTTTCCCTACTGTTGCACTCTCTGGAGTGGGAATAGTAATTTTTACCCCTACGCTATCCAACGCTTTCCTTACTGTTGCACTCTCTGGAGTGTGAATAGTAATTTTTACCCCTACGCTATCCAACACTTTCCCTACTGTTGCACTCTCTGGAATGGGAATAGTAATTTATACTCCTACGCTTTCCCTACTGTTGCACTCTCTGGAGTGGGAATAGTAATTTTTACCCCTATGCTATCCAACGCTTTCCCTACTGTTACACTCTCTGGAGTGGGAATAGTAATTTTTACTCCTATGCTATCCAACGCTTTCCCTACTGTTGCACTCTCTGGAGTGGGAATAGTAATTTGTACTCCTACGCTATCCAACACTTTCCCGAGTGTTGCATTCTCTGGAGTGGGATTAGTAAATTTTACCCCTACGCTATCCAACGCTTTCCCTACTGTTGCACTCTCTGGAGTGGTAATAGTAATTTTTACCCCTACGCTATCCAACACTTTGCCTACTGTTGCACTCTCTGGAGTGGGAATAGTAATTTATACTCCTACGCTATCCAACGCTTTCCCTACTGTTGCACTCTCTGGAGTGGGAATAGTAATTTTTACCCCTATGCTATCCAACGCTTTCCCTACTGTTGCACTCTCTGGAGTTGGAATAGTAATTTTTACTCCTACGCTATCCAACGCTTTCCCTACTGTTGCACTCTCTGGAGTTGGGAATAGTAATTTTTACCCTTACGCTATCCAACGCTTTCCCTACTGTTGCACTCTCTGGAGTGGGAATAGTAATTTTTACCCCTACGCTATCCAAAGCTTTCCCTACTGTTGCACTCTCTGGAGTGGGAATAGTAAATGTTACCTCTACGCTATCCAACACTTTCCCTACTGTTGCACTCTCGAGCGGGAAATGTAATTTTTACTCCTACACTATCCAACGCTTTCCCTACTGTTGCACTCTCTGGAGTGGGAATAGTAATTTTTACCCTTACGCTATCCAACGCTTTCCCTACTGTTGCACTCTGTGAAGTCGGAATAGTAATTTTGACCCCTACGCCATCCAACACTTTTCCTACTGTTGCACTCTCTGGAGTGGGAATAGTAATTTTTACCCCTACGCTATCCAAAGCTTTCCCTACTGTTGCACTCTCGGGAGTGGGAATAGTAATTTTTACCCCTCGCTATCCAACGCTTTCCCTACTGTTGCACTCTCTGGAGTGGGAATAGTAATTTTTACCCCTACGCTATCCAATGCTTTCCCTACTGTTGCACTCTCTGGAGTGGGAATAGTCATTTTTACTCCTACGCTATCCAACGCTTTCTCTAATGTTGCACTCTCTGGAGTGGGAATAGTAATTTTTACCCCTTCGCTATCCAACGCTTTCCCTACTGTTGCACTCTGTGGAGTCAGAATAGAAAATTTTACCCCTACGCTATCCAACGCTTTCCCTACTGTTGCAGTCTCCGGAGTGGAAATAGTAATTTTTACCCCTACGCTATCCAACGCTTTCCCCACTGTTGCACTCTCTGGAGTGGGAATATAATTTTTACTCCTACGCTATCCAACGCTTTCCCGAGTGTTGCACTCTCTGGAGTGGGATTAGTAATTTTTACCCCTACGCTATCCAACGCTTTCCCTACTGTTGCACTCTCTGGAGTGGGAATAGTAATTTATACTCCTACGCTATCCAACGCTTTCCCTACTGTTGCACTCTCTGGAGTGGGAATAGTAATTTTTACCCCTATGCTATCCAATGCTTTCCCTACTATTGCACTCTCTGGAGTGGGAATAGTAATTTTACCCCTACACTATCCAACGCTTTCCCTACTGTTGCACTCTCTGGAGTGTGAATAGTAATTTTTACCCCTACGCTATCCAACACTTTTCCTACTGGTGCACTCTCTGGAGTGTGAATAGTAATTTATACTCCTACGCTATCCAACGCTTTCCCTACTGTTGCACTCTCAGGAGTGGGAATAGTAATTTGTACTCCTACGCTATCCAACGCTTTCCCGAGTGTTGCATTCTCTGGAGTGGGATTAGTAAATTTTACCCCTACGCTATCCAATGCTTTCCCTACTGTTGCACTCTCTGGAGTGGTAATAGTAATTTTTACCCCTACGCTATCCAACACTTTGCCTACTGTTGCACTCTCTGGAGTGGGAATAGTAATTTATACTCCTATGCTATCCAACGCTTTCCCTACTGTTGCACTCTCTGGAGTGGGAATAGTAATTTTTACCCCTATGCTATCCAACGCTTTCCCTACTGTTGCACTCTCTGGAGTGGGAATAGTCATTTTTACTCCTACGCTATCCAACGCTTTCCCTACTGTTGCACTCTCTGGAGTGGGAATAGTAATTTTTACCCTTACGCTATCCAACGCTTTCCCTACTGTTGCACTCTCAGGAGTGGGAATAGTAATTTTTACCCCTACGCTATCCAACGCTTTCCCTACTGTTGCAGTCTCTGGAGTGGGAATAGTAATTTTTACCCCTACGCTATCCAACGCTTTCCCTACTGTTGCACTCCCTGGAGTGGGAATAGTAATTTGTACTCCTACGCTATCCAACGCTTTCCCGAGTGTTGCACTCTCTGGAGTGGGATTAGTAATTTTTACCCCTACGCTATCCAACGCTTTCCCTACTGTTGCACTCTCTGGAGTGGGAATAGTAATTTATACTCCTACGCTATCCAACGCTTTCCCTACTGTTGCACTCTCTGGAGTGGGAATAGTAATTATTACCCTTACGCTATCCAACGTTTTAAATAATTAATGTTTAAAATATTATAAGTATATTTAATTATTTATATTTTTTACATTTTATGTTATTGTTTTATGTTTGTAAATGTATTAGTAAATTAGAATATATTTTATAAATTTATAAATTAGTAAAATAATTATTACTAGTTATTGTTCAGCACATTTATATTATATATTTACTGTATATATTTAATTAATGTATTATTATTATATATGTATTATTTATTAATTTTAAACATTAGATACTTTTATCTATATACATTTTATTTATTAATTTTATTTACTTTATTTTACATTCATATTTTAAAAGAAAAAAAACGATATTTATAAGATCGATATTTTTAACATCTATAGTATTTTTTCGATATTTTTGTACTTACCATGTTGTAGATAGGATGTCGATATTCTTGCCCTCGATATTTTTGACTCGATATTCTTGTAGTTCGATATTTTGTTGGTCGATATTTTGTCAGTGATCCAGGTATTGAGGGAATACCTTATATCCCCTGTGTGATGACAATTGTCCAACTTCACAAGGTTTTCACGTGGTAAACATATGTTTGATTAAAAATGAAAGCATATATCAAAAATATCTCTGTGTGCTCAAATATTGTGCACAAATCATGCAGGTGAAACGACGAGGTGCAAAGGATCTATACCACTAGACCGTGACTGAAGTGAAAATGCCACACGGATCAGTCATGCATCGTAAAAAACGAAGACAAAGTGAATTCAAGTTACTCACACGTATTATTAATCGTTACATCAATATCCAAAGAAAAATTGAGGTGTAAAATCTGTAAAAACAATGTGAACAATTAGGGCTCCATTATGATGTCGGGCGGATCGCCACCGCCATGGTGGCGGTGGCGATGGCGATCCGCCCGACAGAAATGCCCGGCCGCCACCCTTTTCCCCCCCGCCACATTACAATGGCGGGGGGGGACCGCTGCGGAGCCAAACACCGCCCGGCACTTTTCCGCCCCGGTCGCCTTGCGGCCGGGGCGGAAAACAAGTAACATGCAGGTGGTGTCTGTCAGACACCGCCCGCAATATTACAATGGGCTTCTGTCAATGCCTTTCCGTGGCGGCAATGCCACCACGGAAAGGCATGCGGTGTTCACTCTGGGGGCCACCTCTGGGCCCCCAGAGTGAAGGCCAAAGGGGGGTGGCACACGAGGGGGTACCTGTGGTACCCCCCTGCCTTTGCATACTCGAAGAGGCAGGCACCGCGCGGTGCCTGCCGCTTCGAATATGCAAATGCGTGCTTCTGTTTTTAACATTGTGGCGGGCGGAGCAGTGAGCACCGCCTGCCACAATGTTAAATTGAGGAATGCGCCCGCCACTGTGGCGGGCGCATCCTAATGGCAATGTCGGGACGCCCGCCCTTCAGGCCGGCGGTTCCGAGTTCCGCTAGGGTGGCGGGCGGGCAAAGCCCGCCCGCCATCCTAATGTGCCCCTAAGTGTGACGTTGGGCGTTGTACATGAACAAAACGTGTGTAAAGATTAAAAGATTCCAACTTACGATGTAAAGAAGCGAATATCTTGCATATTATACGTTACATGGACAACACCCGATTAGCTGTACAAAAAACATAATACCAGAAAGTTAATGACAAAAGGTGACACGATTCTTAGAAAGACGACAAGCATCTAAATTAGGACAAATTAGGACTGTGACCCCAGGAGAGGGTGACGTGTGTTTCTTGAGGCAGGCGGTGGGGGGACTGTGACCCCAGGAGAGGGAGAGGTGTGTCTCTTAGGCAGGTGGCGGGGGCTCTGAGCCCAGGAGAGGGAGAGGTGCGTCTCTTAGGCAGGCGTTGGGGGGAATGTGACCCCAGGAGAGGGAGAGGTGCATCTCTTAGGATGGCATTGGGGGGACTTTGACCCCAGGAGAGGGAGAGGTGTGTCTCTTAGGCAGGTGGCGGAGGGCTCTGAGCCCAGGAGAGGGAGAGGTGCGTCTCTTAGGAAGGCGTTGGGGGACTGTGACCCCAGGAGAGGGAGAGGTGCGTCTCTTAGGAAGGCGTTGGGAGGACTGTGACCCCAGGAGAGGGAGAGCTGTGTCTCTTAGGCAGGCGGTGGGGGGACTGTGACCCCAGGAGAGGGAGAGGTGCGTCTCTTAGGCATGCGTTGGGGGGACTGTGACCCCAGGAGAGGGAGAGGTGTGTCTCTTAGGCAGGTGGCGGGGGCTCTGAGCCCAGGAGAGGGAGAGGTGCAGCTCTCAGGCAGGCGTTGGGGGGACTGTGACCCCAGGAGAGGAAGAGGTGCGTCTCTTAGGAAGGCATTGGGGGGACTAGTACCCCAGGAGAGGGACAGGTGTGTCTCTTAGGCAGGTGGCGGGGGGGGCTCTGAGCCCAGGAGAGGGAGAGGATGCGTTTCTTAGGCAGGCGTTGGGGGACTGTGACCCCAGGAGAGGGAGAGGTGCGTCTCTTGGGCAGGCGTTGGGGGGACTGTGACCCCAGGAGAGGGAGAGGTGTGTCTCTTAGGCAGGTGGCGGGGGGCTCTGAGTCCAGGAGAGGGAGAGGTGTGTCTCTTAGGCAGGCGTTGGGGGGACTGTGACCCCAGAAGAGGGAGAGGTGTGTCTCTTAGGCAGGTGGCGGGGGGCTCTGAGCCCAGGAGAGGGAGAGGTGCGTCTCTTAGGCAGGCTTTGGGGGAACTGTGACCCCAGAAGAGGGAGAGGTGCGTCTCTTAGGCAGGCGGTGGGGGAACTGTGACCCCAGAAGAGGGAGAGGTGCGTCTCTTAGGCAGGTGGCGGTGGGACTGTAAGTCAAGGAGAGGGAGAGGTGCGTCTCTTAGGCAGGTGGCGGGTACTCTGAGCCCAGGAGAGGGAGAGGTGCGTCTCTTAGGCAGGCGTTGGGGGGACTGTGACCCCAGGAGAGGGAGAGGTGCATCTCTTAGGAAGGCATTGGGGGGACTTTGACCCCAGGAGAGGGAGAGGTGTGTCTCTTAGGCAGGTGGCGGAGGGCTCTGAGCCCAGGAGAGGGAGAGGTGCGTCTCTTAGGAAGGCGTTGGGGGACTGTGACCCCAGGAGAGGGAGAGGTGCGTCTCTTAGGAAGGCGTTGGGGGGACTGTGACCCCAGGAGAGGGAGAGCTGTGTCTCTTAGGCAGGCGGTGGGGGGACTGTGACCCCAGGAGAGGGAGAGGTGCGTCTCTTAGGCATGCGTTGGGGGGACTGTGACCCCAGGAGAGGGAGAGGTGTGTCTCTTAGGCAGGTGGCGGGGGCTCTGAGCCCAGGAGAGGGAGAGGTGCGTTTCTTAGGCAGGCGTTGGGGGACTGTGACCCCAGGAGAGGGAGAGGTGCGTCTCTTGGGCAGGCGTTGGGGGGACTGTGACCCCAGGAGAGGAAGAGGTGCATCTCTTAGGAAGGCATTGGGAGGACTAGTACCCCAGGAGAGGGACAGGTGTGTCTCTTAGGCAGGTGGCGGGGGGCTCTGAGTCCAGGAGAGGGAGAGGTGCGTTTCTTAGGCAGGCGTTGGGGGACTGTGACCCCAGGAGAGGGAGAGGTGCGTCTCTTGGGCAGGCGTTGGGGGGACTGTGACCCCAGGAGAGGGAGAGGTGTGTCTCTTAGGCAGGTGGCGGGGGGCTCTGAGTCCAGGAGAGGGAGAGGTGTGTCTCTTAGGCAGGCGTTGGGGGGACTGTGACCCCAGAAGAGGGAGAGGTGTGTCTCTTAGGCAGGTGGCGGGGGGCTCTGAGCCCAGGAGAGGGAGAGGTGCGTCTCTTAGGCAGGCGTTGGGGGAACTGTGACCCCAGAAGAGGGAGAGGTGCGTCTCTTAGGCAGGTGGCGGTGGGACTGTAAGTCAAGGAGAGGGAGAGGGGCGTCTCTTAGGCAGGCGTTGGGGGGACTGTGACCCCAGGAGAGGAGAGGTGCATCTCTAGAGTCAGTTGGTGGGGGGACTGTGACCCCAGGAGAGGAGAGGTGCATCTCTAGAGTCAGTTGGTGGGGGGCTCTGAGCCCAGGAGAGGGAGAGGGAGAGGGAGAGGGAGAGGGAGACTCATAGGTGCGCTGAAAAAGGGATGTTGAGGGGCTGCAGCTAGCCTAGAATTAACATGCTGGAGTTCAGAAGGTGAATGAGCCCCAGGGGTGCCTGTCACCTTTGCTGTGGGTTCAAAGACAGAGGTCAAATGTCAGGCTATGTCTTCTGACAAGGTGTTGTATTCTTTGAAGATGTAGATTGTTGTTTAATTTTCATCTCTGTCTGCAAAGTAAGAGGGTTTTGTTAAGGGAAAAATCTGACAATCTTGCTGGGGTACATGGGGTGTGAAAGGAAAGGCTGGAGGGTGTCAGTTGTTTTTCTACCACAAACTGTACAAATATCTGAAAACATCAGCAGTTATGAAAGCGCACACAAAGCAAATCTTTTTTCTTTATTTTTAAAACTTGGTGGAAAAACACATTTTAATAGGATAAAAACAGTTCAAGACAGTTTTACCAGTATAACTGCATGTCTGTGCAAACCGTGCTGCCGTTTCATTGGAATATGTTTTGCTGTAAATGACAGTGGCGGCCACACTAAGCTTTAGTCATATATCTGTGACCGTGGGCTCCAAGATACACCACCTGCTTCATACCACCTTTACCACTCACCTGCTGAAAGGGCGTGGCTCATTTGCTATACTTGTTCTTTGTGTGACGCTTGACTTTTTCACAATCCCTATGACGTCAGTGATGTAACATTGATGGCAGCACCCCCACTCTGAACATTGTTCCAGCTCCAATGGCAAAACGTAACCAGCAGAAACCACCAGTTCAATGTACAGTGGAGAGAAGAATGCAATACGTCGTAAGGTTCAAAATGTACACAAAAATCTAGAATAAAATAAAATTAGTTATCCTAAATAGCTGAAAGATGATTTCACTATAACAGCACACAACTCCATAATGGACGCCAGCGCTAAAGAAATCAGAGTTGCCACAGGGCAAAGGGTGGAGTGCATTGCTGGTGTATTCTGGGAAGAGCCACCAACTGAAAGGGCCTCTGTGACTCATGTCCCACTCTGACCAAGCAAGAATTGTTAGTAAAGTAACTCAGTGTCTGCTGCAAAGACTTCAGGATTAAAGAGCTTTACACCCGGGTGGGGTTTCCTCGCAGTTTCATCCTGTTCAGTAAAGGCACCTGTAAGAAATATTACATTTTGTGGTATACTATATAAATTGTCACCATTTTTATCCCATTTATTTTAGAGAAAAAAAACACTTTTGTAATTAGAGAAAGGGAAATCCTTAGGGCCAGCCTTGAGACCTGATGTAAATGGTTTTGTGCTCACAGTGACTACACATTCCAAAACTGCCCCCTTCGCAACGGTGAAACACAAAGTGGTATAATCCCAGGGGCGGCTCGTCAACTAAGGCGGAGGAGCATCGCCTCATTGCTCTTCAAGCAGTGAAAAAAGGAAAAATAAAATGCAAATTACATCGTAATTATAATTTTTTTTTTTGCTGGGGGCTGTGTTAGGGCAGGGCGGGTGGTGTCACAGGGGTGAGGAGTGGTGGCACTCTCTAGGTGCACATGATGGTTTGGTCGGCCCTGGTGGGGAACATGCACAGGCTCCCTGTCCCCGTCTGAATGCCGAACCACAGCGCTCAGACCAATAACAACGCTGCATTGTAATTGGCTTAGGGAAGCCTGTGTGCTTCGTTCTCTGGGACTCGCCAGGAAGAGAAGCAATGGCGAAGGAGAGACAGCTGCTGTGAAGAGGTAGGTAGTTTTTTAAAATACTTTATTTGTGTCACCCTCTTCCCCCCCCACGCATGCCATCCCCGTTCACTGCCAACCACCAAATCCAAATGTCTTTGTGGCCCGATTTAGGAGGCCCATTACCAGTCAGTAAACCTGAAATTCTGTAAATTTCAGGCTTACTGACCGGTATTGAGCCATTCCAGATGTAGGGGATTATTCGGTAAATACCGAATCAGTATTTACGGATTCTGTATTTACTGAATCATTATTTACCGATTTGGTATTTACCGAATCGGTAAATGGCATGTAGGAAGCAATTTTAAGAGTGCTTATCTGCTCTAAGGATTCGTTATTGACCACCAACTATTAGTTGGTGGTAAATACCGAATACCTTTGAAAATCCAAATCTGTGCATTTTCTACTGTGCCATGTGGCAGACATACATGCCCTTAGAGCATGTATGTATGCCACATGTACACACAAGCACTATTTAGGGGTGCAACAGGGTGTCAATGTGACACCCTGCCACCCTTGAATGTTTCCCTATTTTACAGAATCGGTATTTACCGATTCAGTAATTCACATTCAGTCCTATGGGCCTGGAGGTCCATAGGAATGAATGGGAATAACCGATTTGGTAAATACTGATTCGGTTATACTTACCGAATTTTTTTCTACATAGCATTTATAGATTCTAATATACTGAATCGCTAAAATTCTGTATTTTAGAATCGGTAAATTTGGATTACCTACATCTGGCCCCTGGTGACTTGCAGTGTACAGAATGCAACTCATTATGAAATGTTGGGAAAGTTTAAACTGAATTGAAGTTGCAACTCATTGATTGGATACTGCTCCCAAAAGGAGGTGGTGTTTGTTTCGATGAGGGACAACTTCCACACATGGACGCCAATTCACCAAAAGGCCAGGGATAGTGGAAGTGACATCACACTCCCTTGGACCTCCACTTTCACTCACATACACATACAGACTAATTCACACATATGCACTCTCACACAAAACACACTGTCACCCGCAAGCACACACACAACATACATTTAAAAGCATTTTCTTTACTTACCTCAGCTGCCATGGTAGGCCATATTCCAGCTTTTTGTACTCCATTTTTATTACACTATTAGTGAATAATACATTTTATTTATTAACTATTAGTGTAATAAAAAATTGACAAAAACTAAAGAGAGTGGAGCTCCAGCTGTCCCTGTGTTCCTGGCACTAAATTTGCCATCTCTGAGGCTATGGGTCGCAAAGGCAGTGCTAAGGGTATCACAGGGCACCCCAGGGGTCACAGCTGCGACCCCTGGTGACCCCTACATGACCTCCATGCTTCCACACTGTGAATATGGGCTTTGAGCGTTGGGATAGCACATAACAGTTCAGGAACCACTGCTTACTCCCCCAATGTCCAAAATCTTCATGTTAATCTTACTTGTCATTGCAATCTCTGTCCCTTTTAGTGACAGGGGCAGCAAACAGAAAACAAGTGCTGCTGTTCGGTGCATGTGAATGCAAGAATGGGGTTTTGCTGGGCCCCACAGGCCTTCACCCCCACACCTTCCAGGAGGATTTACTTACAGAATCTTGCCTCATTGGAGAGGTGTGGCTCACTGGTTAGAGGCGGCAGACCCAAGTGCAGAGAACGGCCCGGGACCAGGGTTCGATTCCCGACGCGGCAGGGTCTTGGACCAGGATCAGCGGACTGATAATTCTCGCATCGGTGCCTACTCCGACCAGGGAGCACACTCGGCAACTCTGGGCATTAGCTTGCCTCATCTCCACAACGGCCCCACACAAACGCTGGGGATGCCTGGTTTCACCTTGGAGACCCCCAGGAGGGACTATCTCACAAGGAAAGCCAGGACGGGTTCCCCAGCGGTCTATAGCGCTACGAGGCCTCTGGGTAGCAGTGCGCTTTACAAGACACAACAATTTACAATTAATAGTATGTCAGGGTCTGCAAACCCTATGGAACGAGCATCTTTGTGCTGTGACAGCATCCATCCATTGCAGCACCTCAGTCCTGAGGGAGGGGGAGTGGTGGGGGGTGGGGGCAGCAGCCAGGCCAGTGTGCCCCACGCCCTGTGCTGCCAATGCCTCTTAGAGGTCTGTCTCACAGTACCAGGCCTCACCTGCTTGAGATACATTCTCCATGAGGCGGGGAATGTCTGCCCCCATTAGGTTGCACCATACACTTGAGCTGCCTTAAGATGTGTCCCAGGGCATTGTCTATCTTTTGAAAGAGGGGCTGAGGTGTCAGAGAAGGGCATCGTATGACGTAGTGACCATGCCCCCCCAAAAAAGTTCTGAAAGGCCAGTCTCAATCTGCAATAAATATTCTCAGGTTGCACACACGTCACTGTGCAAATACACCATACAAGGCAGACTTAGCCATTAATTCCCAAAGTTATGTGCAAGTTGGTTCATAAACAGTAAATTAACCTTTTCTTAAACAACTTAAATTGATTTGTTACAACAAGTAAGTTTTATTGAAAGTGGGAAAAATATCCTCACTCAAAAAACAAATGTCTGTAACAGGATCTCCAGCCCTTTCTGTAATAAGAGCTGGGCAATAGTGACCACTCCAGACCAGATTACATTAGAGGCCACTCCAAGCAAGACCACCTCAACACACCAAGCAGGGTCGCCAGCAGAAATGTAAACATGCCTTTTCAGATTGCAGTGCCTCTGCACTGCTAATACATGACAACCATTGCTGGATGCCCCCGGCACCAACATATTAGAAATACTGTATGATATTTACTCAAATGTAAGCTTTAAATATCTTTTAGAAATCTGTAGTTCTCCAAGCATCAGCTTTTGAGTTATGAATATACACACATTTTCATCTTGAATATACACTTTTCAATTTTGATATAACTATATTAATTCAGCCAAGCAGAAGCTCCTAGTTCAGCAGGCTGTGCTGTACATAGGAGAGGGCCTTGCAGGCAGCCGGAGAGCTGCTAGTAGCTCCCAAGCTACTCGTTGGAGAAGCCATTTAGAGTTTGATGGGCAGAACCGTGCTATAAATTTCAGGTCCGCCGTCCTGTCAGTCTTGGAGTTCCTACACCTCAGTTAGGGCTACTGGAAACCCTTGATCCAGTGACCTCCCCACCGCAGGGCCATGGGCCCCCCATAGTGGTAGCCAGCCTCCATTAGAGGGGATCTACCATCAGCGATTTCCCTGCTCTGGACCGCCTAGGCGGGCTAAGAATAAACTGTGGTCCCAACACATGGGAAGAAATCTCCCTGCTTGTCTGGACCATGGATTTTGTTTTGTATTTTTCAAATAAATTATTGCTTTGTGTGATTGTTTGAAAATTCTAAATGTGTGTTGAGTGGGGCCAAAAGGCGTAGTGTCCATCTGGGAACCAGGCGTGTCTACAGTTCATGCACTGTTTGATCTTCACCAGGTAGATCTCTAAATATGATAGTGATCCTCAGTTGGCCAGGTGGAGGTGGGCACATCTGCCACCTCGTGGCCGGCGGGCTCCTCAGCAAAGTCTACAACAGTCCCCAAGTCTTCTAGATATAAATCCTGAGTGTCCTGACACAAGAATTGGAGACTGCAATGGAGAATCAAAATGCCTTGATAGACCAATCTGGCTACAGAGCTGGGCTCTCTATCTCAAACCAGCTAATCCTTCCCAGCTCATTAGTCCACAGTATTGTACATAAATTTAACTCCTTGTGTCGTCATCTTTGGGCGACGTTCAACCGCCTCCGATAGATTCTCAAGAGACAGTGATGTAGGATGGATGCAACCGGACCTAATGCAAGCCAAGAAGAAGGCGATGGGCCCTATTTTGACTGACTGGGCTGCATGGATTTATATATTTTTTTCCTGGATAATCGTCTTCTCTGTCGGCCTGCAACAGTTTGTCGGCAATCCTCAGAGCTCGCCCAGTAAACTGACAATTACATACTCAGGGACTCAAGCCCCTTCTCTACCATTGCGCATGCTCAATACATAACCTCAGTCCGCGCTCTAGCACACATGCCTCCTTTTGCACATACATTTGGAGCATATTTAATCTCTTCCATACTCACCCTTCTAGTGCGGCTTTCCGGATACAGGAGCAACCACCGGCTTCCAGAATGATCGCCCGAGTAGTAAGTACGTGCCTAAACTCCTTTTTGGCTCCAGCACCGGTCATCTGGTCCACGGAGCTCCTGATCGGTCTTTTTATGTTTAAGAAACGACAATACACTCTCATAAAAAACAGCAACTAACTGAACAGGAACCTGACAAAAACTGGTTCCAAGCCAAGACTCACAACTGCATCTACTGCATGACTAGTAAAGGCCTGAGCAGTGGCGGCTCCTCCACTATGGCGGAGGAGCGTCGCCCCACTACTTTCTCGCAGTGCGAGAAGCAAAAACATAAAATGTTTAGTTATTACCATTTTATGTTTTATTTTTTGCCGGCGGGCGGGTGGCTGGGGCTACTCTGCTTATGGAAGAGGGCAGGGGAGGAGTGGTTTGCCCACTCCTAAGTGCACAAATTGCACAATGACTGTTTGGTCAGCCCTCTCGGCCGCCCAAACCAGTCATGCATACTCCCCTGTTCTCCATGCAGGCTGCATTGTAGCCTGCATCGAGAACAGGCCCACCCCTCCAGCCCCTGGCTGAATGCCAAGTCATGGCGCTCAGACCAATCACAACGCTCCATTGGAGCGTTGTGATTGGCTTAGGGGTGAGAGTATGGCTGCTTGCTTCCTGTTCCAACCTGGAGTTGGACACAGGCAAGCAGGAGAGAAGACTCGGGACCCGGTGGCAAGGTAAGTTTTATTTCTTTTAATTTATTATTATTTTCTTGAAGCAGCCCCCAGCTGAACCACCCCCGCGAGCCCTCTCCCCCACCTGCGAGGCGTGCCGGCCGCCCCTGTGCCTGAGCACTCCCTTATCTTTACTGACTGGGGCTATTGCTTGCCCTAACTTCTGGTCTCTTCCCCTTTTTTTAATTCCAGAATTGATAGCCCTCTCGGGCACCCTAATATGAGACGATTTCTACGTGCCTTCACTTCATCAGAATTCTACACCGGAGCTAGTCCTGCCATACATTAAGTTAGCTAATTTTCCCATGACTTAAATATAGAAAAAAACAGACCTTGTTTAATATTAAAAAAATATCCCATACGTGAAATTAAAATAATGGAATAAAAAAAAACTATGCGCAATTTTTATATGTCAGTGTTAAATAAGTGTATTGATTTGTTTTTCTTCTCCCTCGCTCATTAGGCAAGCTTCCCTATAAATTTATAAGTGTATAATTATGCAGACCTTTCAAGTTCAAAAGTCTGACCCCTACATTCTTTGTTTTTATTTTGTAGATATTAGGTGCTCACACATCTGTCCTGATGATGACCTCAGTGACATGAAATCGAAACGCCGTCGACCATAGAACAACCTGACTCCTTATTTTATTATATAGCAACTTGCCTAAAGGAGTTTAGCTTCTTTTTGATGAAATTAATTCATGTTTTAATGTTTTTCACTCACCACAGCACGTTTTCTCACTTATCTGTGAGCACTGGATCATTTTTATATTTTAAAAAATTAAAACATGAAACAAAACTTCGCAATGAATAAATTAATTGCATCACACTGCTAGAAAGTGTCCACACTATACTTGCCCTTGGCACGCTGTGTAATGTTGGGTCCTAAAAATATATAGGACGTATTGTGTTTTTTTATAAAACACTCCTGATACCTGTTGACCGCAGTGAACCATTGTTTTTCGAAACTACTTATTTTGGCTTGGAACACAGAAAGATGTGAGGCTTAGTGACTCTCAATTTCACAAACGTTTTAAAAAAAATTTTGCAAGCTTAAGAATTGCTAACCTTGTGATTTTGTTTTTAGAAAAAGAAAAGAGGAACAGTTCCATTGGCCTTGGGGTGTCTGGTCATGTGTTGGATGTTCTTTGGCAAAGAAACAGCCTCCTTGTGCAGGGCAGGTCTTCGCATCAGCCACATTGAAAAAATTTAAAAACCTTGTCAAGGTTCACTTAAGTGAAGTCTTAATGGGCCAGATGGACTGTGGTACTGGCTGCAGACGCTGGTTGCAAATTTGGCACCAAATGTTTGCGACCAGTAAGGTATTTAGCAAACTGGCCTTGGTACCAACAAGTTTGTTTGCAAAATAAGGCATCGCAGAGGGTCATAGCACAACCCGTCTAATCAATATTCAAATTGTGACTCTCCGAGTGGGTACCTTCCAAGGGACGGTGGCCTTCAAGAGACAGCAGACCGCCACCCCTGTAAAGGTATTTCAAAATGCATTTTTCTAACCATCCCAAGTTTCTTAAAGTGAACTGGCTGCTTTAAAAAAAAAATGTACTATTCAGAAAACCTTCAGTGAGAGCTGCCTACCCCCCTGAAGGTAAGACCATGATTCCCAATGGCGAAGAGGTCCAAAGGGGGGCCCTTCTCCTTTGTGAATCAGTTACCTGCCCAAATTGGGAGTCAGTCACTGGGCAATAGTTTGCAACTGGAAATCCGTTTGCATGCTTTTGATACATCACTTACCAATTGCAGTGTGCAAGGCACATCTGAAACACACTCCTATACTGTGAATTGCTACAGGCTGCTTCTGTCAGTGGCACAACCAGTGCTGCAAGCCCACCAGCAGCATTTGACTTACAAGCCCTGGGCACACTCCGTGCACTGTACTAGGGTCTGACAAGTAAACCAAATAACCCAATCATGGAGTCACTAATCAATACATCAATTTACAATAGGGAGCACTTGCACTGTGGCCCTGAATAGCAGTGGCACAGTGCCCAAAGCATATAACCAGCAAAAACATGTCAAAAACAGAGGAGGCAATCAGTAAAAATGGAAGGGAGACTCACGCCAATGATGCCAGGTCTAACACTTAACATTTCAAAAACCTATTTGACGAATTGGAAGATTTGGAAAAACTTTTTCATTTGTTAAATGGGTTTAGTAAATTAGAAAAATATTTTTACCTGTCAAAAGCCCTCTTATTTAACACATTGGAGTGTTTTATATGACTAAAATCAATTGCAATTCAAGCCCTAAATTCTCTGACTTGGTGGTCAAGGGTCTTTTTTTTGTTTGCCCGTCCCTAATTTATACGCCTGTTTACTCACTCTGCTTTAATATTAACAATTAGGGTTACAAACTGGCAACATTGGAGTTCGTGGGAACCTGACTGCTGGGACTACACTGATAAATGTTCATTTTCTGGCCCAGTGCTTTGTTCTGACTTGCATATCTGAGCACCTATTTGCATTAATCTGTTCTTATTTCCTCGCATTCCCTTCTTTCCCGTGCCTGCCCTCTGAGCCTGAGTCACGTGTCATTAATTTCTTGGGAAGCCAATCCACACCCACTTAACAAACACAAGCCCATAATACCCTGCACACCAGGCACTCAGGCCTACCAATAACAACCATTACCTTTCTTAAGTTCACAAGCCCCTCAAAGAGAGATGAGTGGCCAACTACCCTTATCTCAGTATACGTAACTCCAACTCCAAACACCAGTGACCAAAATGAAACTAGATCAATCAAGAGCGCACTTCTAGATTGAAGATCTGCAGTCTCCGACGGTGTGACCACCTCAAGGTGTGATCTTGAAATCCTCACCATGAGTGACCGGGTTCAACCCAGTGCTTAGTGTGTAAAAGAAAGTGCCGGTGGGTGAAGTTCTGCTCAATTCACCTCGGTGCAATGAAGGCCTAAGCTCGTAGTCTTTAATCCACTACCAGAAACTCCCCGACCCCTTATCTCACTCCTGCAGGTTCGTGCATTCTCACTTTGATATGGTTTTCCCATCTTTTTATTCCTTTCAGATTTGTGTGTATTTCCCTCTCTTGCTCTCTGCAAGTTTCTGATGCAGGAAAATAAGTGCTGATCCCCAAAACTAAGTGCTGGTGCCCCCCACCGGCAACCACCGGCTCAAATTAAGCCCTGGTTCAACCAAACCTTCCAAACATGCATAGAATACTTGATCCTTGAGACCATGATGTACTCAGACAAGCTCAAGCGAGGTCAAAGTGGAGGTTGTGCCTTTATTAAATATTTAAATTATATGAAATGGATAATTTTGAGAATCTACAAAAACATTTCTGTCTATATTAAATAGGGGGTAAAGTACCACCCACAGGACATTACACAGATATTGCAAGTCACCAAGGAGTTCTGTGACCATATAAAGGAAAGAGGCGGAAGACCAAGGTTCTTCATAAGGTCAAAGATATTTCATGTTCCCTCACAGTTACATGACCTTATAAAAGAACTCGGCTTCAACCATGTTCCTCTTTATGGTCACAAACACTTTGGTGTTTTACCGTATCTTTATAATGTACTCCATGGGGTATTTTATTCATTATAATTAAGGCTCCCAGATTTCTGTTTTTACTATAGCCCTATAGAACGCTTTGGTAGTGGGCTATACCGGCCATTAAAGTTCCTCTCCAGCATTAAAGGTCCGAGCCGAAGGGGTAAGCCTTTAACAAGGCAGCGGGCCTTTAATGGCCGGTAAAGCCTGCTATAGAGGGCTCTAAGGCTATTAAAACATTCCGGCCCTAGAAAGTTGAATGTTCTAAATTGTAAAACAAAGGCCTCACAGAGCCTGAGGGGGCTGAAATCCCCTCACGCTCTGTGAGACCTTTGTTAAACATTGGAATGTTGATGCTCCAAGCTTCTACTGCCCATTCAAAGCCCCGAGCACTCCATTGTTTTCAATGGAGTGCTTAACATTCCAATGTTCTAATAACTTTTTTTTTCAATGTTCTAATAACTTTTGCAGATAAATATAGAGAGCAAACAATATGTTTCCTGTTTGTATTGTTTCTTTAAAAGCAGAAAAATAAAGAAAATTGGTCTGCTTTTGAGTGACTTTCCATGGTATCATTCATGAATTCCAGGCCAACAGGTGAGCAAAGTGACGGTACGAGGATTTGAAAAACACAGGTTGAGATTTCCTTAATATGACTGCATATTTCAACATCTATTTGTTGCAGAAAGCTAATATTTTCATGTGGATGTATTGCTTTGTTATCTTTGGCTGAGTTGTGCTAAAACCCAAAAGGCATGAAATTACATTTATTGGTTAAATAAATGTAGAAATAAACAAATTGTGTCTTATTTATTCACAAAACACACAAAAAAATGAATAAATAGGGACGAAAATATTTTAAAAAAACAAATACCTTAAAACCAGGAGCCCTAATTATAAAAAAATTAAAGCCTACATAGAGAAAATGTAGGGTGTGCATGACTGCTTTGGTTGGCCCCAGGGCCGACCAAACAGTCAGGGTACTCAGAGTGGTGCAAGCCACTCCTCCCCGACCGGCCCACCTGCCCACCCCCAACCAGGCCCACCCTCCCACCCAGCCCCAACCAGGCATACCCCTGCCTTCTGCTTTCTCGCAGTGCGAGGAGCAGAAACATAAAATGGTTTTTAAAATACCATTTTATGTTTCTGCTTCTCTCACTGCGAGAAATCAATGGGGCGGCGCTCCTGCGCCCTAATGGAGGAGCCACTCCTGCAGGTCACACCATCACCTTAAATGACAAATTAAGCTCACCAAAAAGCATTTAGATATTTTTGCAAGAAAAAACTGAATCAGTTTAATGTAAGATCTGTTACAAACGCTTTGTCTCAGACTGTGTAAAAACATGCAGATGTTCTGACTTCCCTGCAATGAAAAAAGATAAACATAATGCCATAAATATCTCATTTCGGCTCCAATGTTAGAAGCAAGAAAAGCCAGTTCCCTTTTTTTCTGGTTGAAACCACAGCTGAAATGAGGCCTCGTGGCCTTCCTTTCCCCTGGTTTCTGGCCCTGGCACTGGGACAGAAGTCTGCTGTGATAACTTCTTGCAGTTCAGTAGCTACATCATTTCTTTATTACAGATAACTGAGGATGCCACAACTGACCTGTCAGTGGAGATTAGGAGCAGTCCCAAATGTGTTCCTGAAACATTGGACTAATGCAGACTGTGGGCCATATGCATGAACACATGTTCCCATAGACACAGAATGGGTAAACTCCTTTGATGCATCTGGCACTGTGTCCCTAAAGGCTACAATCACTATCACACATGTTTTTGTCCTCAAAAGAAGAATCTGTTTGTTGCAGTAATTTAACCAAGAAGGCCTGTGTTATTGCAAAGATGCCAGTTGCATTCCTCCCAGGCAGTGATATATGCAAGTTCTGTGTAAAGATGTTAAATTCTTGGAAGCCAGAGTCACAAAATTAGCTGGTGCCCCTGCTTCAACTTCATTGATGTGAAATTCTTTATGAGAGGAGCTGGTCCTTCTATTTCTACATGTAATTGCAAATATCAGTTACATTTAATTGTGCTTCGCATTACTTGCTTTACAGTCTTTAGAATTGGAGTTATCCTTATTACTGTCTCCATCGCTGCCCCCGCTACCTCAACATCACAGGAGCTGCCAAGTTCTCTATCTCTGTTTTTGTAAGATAAGATTAAAGTGATTAGCTCTCTTTATACTGCCAATTGGACCTTGGGATGTCTGCCAATGTCAACTCTAACACCACGTTCGACACTCGTCATCCGTTGTTCAATGTTCTAGTCCTCTTTCTCTTTCTCTTGACTCTCCCTCTGGCATCCTCTGTACTCTTAAATCTGGATCCCCTTCTGACCCCTGTACTCCACACAACACTGCTCAGGAACCATCTGTTGGCTTTACAATGCTTCTCTTTAGTCCACTGAAGTCCCAGTTGAACATAAAATGGCCCTGCTGATTCCTCTCCACAAAACATGCTCTGCCGACCCATCCATCACATCTAACTACTGGCCTCTTTCTTTGCTCTCTTCCTTCTTAATTTCTTGTGATGCATATTAACACTCAACTTTCTGTCTATCTGTAGTCAAACAACTTCCTGCAATCTAAACAATCAGGGTTCGGTCCTGGTAACAGTATGAGATCCCTCCTCCTTTGTATCTTGGAGCACCTGTGACTTTACTGGGTCGGGCTCTGTCTCCCTGATCCTTCTCAATCCCGCTGCTGCATCTTATACGGTGTCAACGCTGTTCGTATCCACTGTGTATACAACTGCGCAGTAACTGGCTGAGCTCCGTGCTGGGTGTCATCGCTCTGCTCTCAGACTGTCCATCTTCCTCCCTAAAAGTCCCCCCTTACCACTGTCAAATTTGGGGTACCACAGGGATCATCCATCCGCCCCACACTTTTCAGCATTTAGGTGGCTCCTCATGATCACCCATCGGAGTCCCTCGGACTTTCGTCCTCCACCTGTGATGAAGACACTAAGATTGCCCTTTGCTTGGGCTCACAGTCATATCTTCCTGTAAACTCTGTCTGCTCCTGTCTTTTGTTGGTTTCATCTTGGATTGAGTTCATCATCTTAAATTCAAGACCAATAAGCCAGGGGCCTTGTATTGAGCAATTTCACCAATGTCTGGTCTTCTGATTGGTGCCGGCTGACCAAGGGCCCCTACCAACTCCCACTGACATTGCCAAAAACCTTAGGTTTTTTATTGGCTCTAGTCTCTAACCAAATTATCAAAGCCTGCTCATCATTTTACTGCTCCCTCAGAGAATCATTTGGACAGTTCTTTCCTACCTCCCAGATGACTGTTAAAAGACAGTGGTTTCAGGATACTACTTTTTGTAGGCTTGATAATTCCAGTGTCATCTATTTTTGCCAAAGTATCCGCACTCAATTCCAACATTGTCAAGAAAACTTTTCATGTCAAAGTCTTTTGTCAAGCGGATAACCCCGTATAATGTTGATGTTTCTGTTCAAACAAAGTCAGTTCAGAAAGAATCAAAACATCCAGGCACTGGACTGCCCCGTGTCCAATGCACGCCTGAGCAAATATCTCCATCGGCGATATGTCCTGATGAGACCCGTGGATTGGTCCAGCTGGGTTGAAACGTCAACATCACACGGGCTTATTCGATGAACAAAAGACTTTTGACATCAACAATTTTCAGGATCATGTTGGGATTGATTGCAGGTCCCTTGTAATTTTTTTGGTTATTTTGCACTGAGCACTTTCTGCACCATATGCCGTCTGCACTGATGCTTAATATGTTTTTTCTGTCACGATGTTGTGAGAATGATACACAACACTAACATGAATGTATGGATCTGCGAGTTGATTTGCCTGGTCATTTATTGATGTTCTACCACTCCGGCAGTGGATTAGGTACCACAGTGTGGTGAGATCATTGTGAGAAATACACTCACCGAACTGTTGTGTCTTGTGTTGATTCTACTAATGCTGGTTCCATAGTGGGGTAGTGGGTCACTCCTTGTGTGTTTTATGTTTTTCCTTCATATCAGGCATGGTAAAATCACTCTGGAGTGCGGTATTTCACACATCTCAAAATCCAGATTATGCCATTATTGTCCGTTGCCAGTCAAATCAGAATTAAGAATGATCATAATGACGTTTTTATAGCACTTAGAACAAGCATTGGCATAGCGGGGGCACTAGAGGGCGCACAAGCTGAATGGCCGCACACCCGTGAGGCTCCAGCAGTCTGGCGCTGAAATCCGTTAATTATCCTGGTTGACCTGGTCTGGCCTGTCCGGAAACCCCCTACAATTGCCGAGTTCATGCTGCTGTGCACTCGGTGAAAGTTTGGTGCTTCGATGTCTTTCGGCTTCGGAACTGGAGCGAGTTGAAGTTTTCGTCTGGAAGACCACTGGCCGCTGCGGAGCCCTGCGGCGGCGTTTGAGGACACTCGACACCGGGGCGCACCACGAGGTACATAGGCCCGAGTGCATCTGCGGCGGCGGGCCGCGGCTCCTCCTGCTGCCTCCCGGCCCCGATTTCACGGGACACTACTGTCGGTAAGGAGCCTCCCTGCGGACCGGACACCGGACAGAGGAAGAGGAAAATAGATGTGGGATTGCTGGAGGGGGGGGGGCTCTGATCCGCAGATTCTGCGGCGGTAGTTGAAGGCATTCTTTTCGACAGATCGGACGCCTCACTCCCCCCCGATCCCCCCCCCCCCCGGCCTACGGTACCCCGCTGGGCAGAGACCTGAGCCGTGGACTCCTCTACCTGTGTAACACCGGGGCCGGGTTACAGGCGTGGAGATCTGACACTTTCAACGGAGCCAAGAAGGGCCTGGGACGCTGTCGGCTACACCGCGCCAAGAGTCAGCACACGGCCGCGCGGCCACCAGGGATTTGAATACCTTCCACACTCCTGCTGGGAATAGTGACCATCTCTCCCCTGCATGGTACCATTTTTTTTGCAGTCACCAGGCCTTTATTTACTAACTAGGGACACGGCGTGGGCTGCCTGTGCATTGAGTCGCCTTATCTTGCAAGAGAGGACATCACACACTGCAGGCTGCGGCTGCTTAGGCCGGCACTTGGTGGGCCAAGGCATATTTGTGGCGCAACGGGGAAGCCTGACGGTAGGCAGCCCAAACTGCAGTTTGAACCGGCAGTGCAGAAAAAGAGCACGCAAAACACGGTTGATGGCGGCCAACCTCGGAGCCCAGCTGCGGAGGTATCCACGCCGGCCCCGGCGGCACCGGACATTACCACAATGCTACAGGAGATGCGCCAGGGGTTCGCCACGGTCGTGGACAAGGTGGACAGGCTCTCGGCCAGGATGGATGGTATTGCCCACAGAATGGATGTTCACGAGGAGCGTCTAACTGAAGTGGAGCGCAGGATATCTGATAATGATGACACCACTGCATCTCACACATCGCGGCTGTCACGTATGGATAACGTGCTGCGAGTAATTGCCGCTAAGAATGAGGAATTGGAAGCGAGAAGCCGGCGGAACAACATTCGCGTCACGGGCATACCGGAGACGACCAACACAGGAAAGATGGAGCTCTACATTGAAAAGATACTTCTCGCAGCGGTGGGGGCAGAAGCCTTCTCCAACCAATTTATAGTGGAGCGGGCTCATCGATCCCTTGGGCCCCGGCCCAAACCTGGAGCCACGCCGCGTCCCATAATAGCGCGCTTACTCAACTATAGAGACCGTGATGCGGCATTGCGGGCAGCAAGGGCGAATCAGACCCTCACGCATGATGGAGTGACATTTTCCATTTACCCAGATTTTACTCCGGTGGTGCAGGAGCAGAGACGGAAATTTATGGTGGTAAAAAAGAAACTTAGAGACCTGCAAATTGACTATGCTCTTTTATATCCTGCCAGACTGCGAGTGACGCACCAAGGTACGCAACACTTTTTTGTCAACCCGCAACAGGTCGAGGACTACATCAAAACGTTGCCGAACCGAGGGAGACCGGCTGCGGGCGCTGACAACCAGGACGACTCAAGCGCCGAATAGACGGACAACTGTTTGAAATTTTTGCTACATGGATCTGTGCGTGCTAGTGCATCGCTGGCCCTGCCCCGGGGCCACACCTGGTGTCACTACTGACTATGGCGACTTCAACGATTCCGGGGGGTGCCACGGACGGGCACGGACTACAGGTGGTAACGTATGCCAGGCACCCACCCCCTCTTCCCTTTCCCCCCCGGACAGTGGTGTGAGGGACGTGCTTGCACGGAGCGGGAGAATTGGGGGTGGAAGGAAGTGCACCTCAGATGTCCCCTAATGGGTGTACCCCACGTGACTTGATATCGTTGCTATTCATGTTGGAATGTTCGGGTAGAAATATGGGAGGGGGGAGGGCTCCAGGTGCTGGCAAGTTGGGGACGCTTCAGTGGGTGGGGGGTGGTGGGGATGTTGTACGTTATGGGGTGTATGCAGGTTACGAGGCATGGACCCTTTTTGCAGCTTTGGTTGGAGTGCCTATGGTGGGAGGTAGAGAGACTTTCGCTGATGCCATGGTGCATGATCTGAGACTGCTGTGGGCTCTCTGGGTGGGGTGGGATGGTTGCATACTTTGGGGAATGAGTTGGTTTTTGTTTGTTACATGTGCGAAATGTATCGACGAGCTACTTTTACACTTTGATCTGGGTGTTTTGCCTTTCACTGGATTTGTGACTACGCCTGTGATGCGCTATTGTGGCTCTGCCTTACCACAGCTTGCTACGGGGGGTGGAGTTGTCTTCTGTGGATCTGGTCCTTTGCTCTTCATGGGGGTGATGATGTATTCACTGCACGACTGTATTCAGCGGTTAGAAGGTAACCGAGATGCCACGGCATGGGCCGCGGCCTATGGTTTATATTCCCAGCGGCCTGTATGGGGGACACTGACTTGAATGTGCTTACGTGGAACGTGAGAGGGCTGGGGGATCCTAGGAAGAAGAGGAGACAGATACTGGGCTATCTTGACCGCCATAAGATACATATTGCCTTTCTCCAGGAGACACATTTTAAGCCACATGGATTGCACCCCTTTGGAAAGTGATGGGCATCACACACAGTCTTCTCCTCATACTCTTCATATGCACGGGGTACGGCTATTTTAGTGAAAAGAAACACGCCCTTCCATATGGCAGGCACGAAGGCAGACACACAGGGGAGGTTTTGCTTAATGTGAGGTAGACTGGGGCGCATGGCTCTAACGCTGGCCTGTTGTTACGGGCCTAATGTGGATGATCCGCAGTATTTCGCTGATCTGTGGGCGGCAATTGTGGAAACTGGGCCACAGCACTTGATTTGGGGGGGAGACTTTAACATCACCCTGAATCCCGCTTTGGACAGATCGCATCCAGCCCCCCATCATTACACTACTGGGAGGGAATTTCTCCGGGCCACGATTGAAGATAATAAACTTCTGGATAGATGGAGGGCTATGCATGGGTCAAAGGGGGAGGGTACACATTTTACTGCGCAGGCAAGGTCCTGGGCTAGATTGGATTACATTCTTGTGACACCGCAGCTTTACACATCACTGCTACGCTCAATGCATCTCCCTAGAACATATGCGGACCACTCCCCTGTCCTTATCACATTGCGAGGTGCGGAATTAGGTCCCCCTGTGACGGCATGGCGCATGCAACCCAGGATGCTGCTAGACTCGGAATTTCAGGAAGAGCTTAGAAACGAATGTCTGGAATTTTTTCAGCGCAATAAAGACTCTGTAAACGACGTTGAGACCATTTGGGATGCGTTTAAAGTTACACTAAGGGGTATTTGCATCTCGAAAGGGTCTGGGGTGCTTAAAGCGATAAAGAACAGGCTGAAAACTCTGGAGTCAGAACTTAGAGAGGAGGAGGCCACTCTTTGGGTAGAGCCTGGTAGTGACACACTGGCAGCCATATGGGACAAACTGTCGGAATACGCAGATGAGGCTGCGCGGGAAGTGAAATTCAGGAATAAGCACTGGGTGGCCAGAAGATATGGGGAGGGCGAGAGACCTGGGAAGGCCTTGGCTGCGACGATTAAACTTATGCGCTCACCCACTATCATCCTTGAATTGGAAGCGGCGGAAGGGGTTCTCCTCAGGGACACCACACAAATATTGAACGAATTTGTAGGACATTATAGTGCTTTGTACTCCTCCACCCGGTTGGGAGAACTGTCCCTGGACGACTACCTGGAGGATGTGTCATTGGGATGGCTGAGTGATTCACAGCGTGCTTTCCTTAGTGCCCCATTTGAACTCGACGAAGTGAGAGAGGCTATTATGCATATGAGTTCCGGGAAGGCCACTGGCCTGGATGGCATTCCTATTGAATTCTACAAAACATATATAGACTTCATGGCGCCGGTTCTGCGCGAGGTGTATGAAGACGCTCTGGAGGTAGGCCACCTGCCCGCCTCCACGAGGATCACCCTGATAACATCCCTTCTCAAGCCTGGGAAACCAGCTACCCGATGTGATTCGTATAGGCCCCTGTCACTATTAAACTGTGATGTGAAAATTCTCGCCAAGTTAATAGCCACGCGCATTAGCCTTCTGTTGCCTGCTTTGATCCTCCCGGATCAGGCTGGATTTGTTCCGGGTAGGGCTACATCACACAACCTCCGCACCTTTTTTGCGATCTATGACTCGGTTCATGAAGACTTGCCAATGGCAGCCATTTTTCTGGATGCCACCAAGGCGTTTGATTCCCTGGAGTGGGACTATGTCTTCCGAGTGCTTGGGCGTATGGGGTTTCCGCTAATCTTCATATCCTGGATTAGGTTATTGTATACAGATCCGGTGGCCAAGGTCCTCATTAATGGCAAACTGTCCTCAGAATTTACTATTTCCAGAGGGACGAGGCAAGGTGCCCCCTTTCCCAGCGACTATTTGCCATAGCCACCGAGCCCCTAGCAGCCAGGTTGCGTCAACATCACCGAGAAAGTGCATTGCGGTGCTTTCAGAGGCAAATACTGGTTTCAATGTATGCCGTCGACATCACGCTTTATGTTCGCCACCCTGATGTGAACCTGAATCCTATCCTTAGAGAGTTTGTGCGCTTCGGGGTTCTCTCTGGTGTCCAGATTAACTGGAGCAAGTCATGTATATTCCCACTTACAGCCTCGACCCAAAGGTTCGCCTTGGACTATCCGCTTGACTGGTGTGAGGGGGATTTCAAATATTTGGGGATACGAATAGAGAAAGGCAGGGAGGCACTGATGCGAGCCAATTATGGCACTGTCATGGACAGGATCAGCGATAACATCTCCAGATGGATTACCCTTCCATTATCCATGGCTGGCAGGGCATCGCTTATTAAGATGGTTATACTCCCTCAGTTACTTTATCTCTTTTTGAACATACCATTCCACCCGGCGAGTTATTTTTTTCGATTGTTGCGCACTGAATTACTGCGACTAGTGTGGGGCAGGAAATCGCCGAGACTTAAATGGGAAATCCTCATTCGGCCTTACTCGCAGGGGGGCTTTGGAATCCCGGATTTTGAGCTGTATTACCGCGCAGCCCAGGCCCATTTCGCCTATTTCTGGATACGGCAGCCTAGGTATATGCCCCAATTGGCGGCCGAGCACTGGCTGGCGCACCCCATTCCCATCGAGGGTGCGCTTTACTCCGCTGTGCAGGGCAGAGATAAAACTCCTAACACTGTGTTGAGCACTGTTACTGCGTGGCAGTATATCGGCTCAAGGCTAGACCTGAAGCTGCTATACGCCCCCCTATTGCCGTTGGTCTATCACCCACAAATGCCGCTTTTACAAGAGCCAGGCTTTCAGAAACTGCTGAAGAAAATACATATTAGTACATGGGGGGATCTGTACCATGATGGCGAATTTCGCTCAAAGGACCAGCTCTATGATGGTCACAATCCCACACCGTTAGATATCTTTTATTATCTCAGACTCCGGCGCGGTTTGCAGGCAATAACACCTGACTTTCCACACGAACCACCTGTCCTTGCCCCACTACAACACATTCTCCTAACTGACAATCCCAGCAAATTGGTATCCGCGATTTATAGATCGGTCCGTGCTAATGTAGAATATACAGACATACCAGCCAGGGAGAGGTGGGATCAGGAATTAGGCACGACCCTCACGGACAGGCAGTGGACTTTCTGTTTGCAGCAGACGGAGCGCATATCGTCTAGTAGTCGATACAGGCTCATTCACTACAAATTTATACACAGACTCTATTACACACCTGCACGGCTACACAGATTTCAATTGCGAGCTACTGCTAACTGCGACAGGTGTGGGGCTCCGGATGCAGATTTCTTACACCTTGCATGGGGGTGTGACCAGGTTCACCGCTATTGGGTACAGGTCTTCACAGCCATTTCCAAAATGATACACACACTGGTGGAGCCATCTCCGGTGATGGCACTGCTGGGTTATGTGGAACCACTTCAGGCAGCCCACCGCAAATATGTAGCGCTAGCTATGTTATTGGCCAAGAGAAGAGTGGCATGCAGATGGGGGAGAGGGAGAGCCCCCAAGTTCAAGGATTGGGTGAATGATTTGGTTTATTGTCAGGAACAATTGCATACCTACTCGGAGCTGTTGCCTGTCACATCCAGACCCACTGATATATGGGCTCCACTGCAATGTTATCTGTTAGAGGTGTCCGCAGAGGAGTCCTGAGATTGTTGCTGCTGTGGTGCTACTACAAGTTATTATGCCCGCAGGCTGTAGCCTTGATTGCTGGTATTGATGTCCTCCTCTTGTCCCTATGCAGGCCAACATGGACATCAACGTGTGACTCTGTGGTTTTGCAGGGGCGCTATGTGGCCGTGTCTTGAAGACTGAGCATATGCTGTAATAGATTGTTCTCATTTCCAGATACTGGGGCTTGTTCTGGATCGGCCAGACAACACGGCAGAGTTTTCTGTATAGCGCACCAGGTTTGATATAGACTCAGCACTGACTGATGGACAAACACCCCATTTATAGTTCAGATACCGCACGAGTTGAAGTTACCACGGGGAAAAAACTTTTTTTTAAAAAAAGTAAGACGCATGGATTTGATAATTGATTAAGCGTACTGTCATGATGTTATCCTTCGTAGCTGTGCTTTTTGCATGTATGTAGCTGTATTTGATGTCATGTAATTGCCTGATGAAATACTCGCATAGCGGCCTGCCTCCGGGTTGTTGGCGTGACGCAGTGTACACCTGATAGTACTTAATAAACGTCTTACACCAAAAAAAAAAAAAAAAAAGCATTGGCATAGCCAATAGGTTACGCATTTGGGACCTTATAAGTGCTTAACCATGTAACAGTCAATGTTGTTGCACCAAGGATATTCTGATGCATAACTAAATACTTATAGGGTCCAAAAAGCGAGACCTATTGGCTATGCCAATGCTTGTTGGAATTGACGAGTGTGAATAAATCGTTTAGTTGGACTTGGAGTGGGGCAGTTGTGCAGGTTGACATGTGGGAAACTGTGTTAGGGGTGCTTGAATATGGGGTTTGTGAATGTGCTGTCAAGTTTCCCATGTCCTCCAGTCCAGTTTTATTTTTTTTGCTTTGCATTCTGGGAATTGTAGTCCTAATTTTATAATCGTTTGAACCGGCTACATGTCCCTGAAAGTAAAGCAAAAACTTGGAGTGAATGAGTAACTCTTGCACGAACTTCAGAAACTTTGGCGCTCTAAGTTTTATGCAGTGTATGGTTTGGTTATTAATCTGGGGAGACACTGACATTGGGAGACAAGGATCATGGAAGACATTTAGAGGTCCGGTGAGGGGGCATTGGTAGAAGCCCTGGAAAGACTAGGCGGTGCGGTGCCTGTGGAGACACTGGAAGATCCGAACAGTAGAGCCAAGAGGAGGCGGCTAGAGACACTATTTCTTTATTTAATTGATGTTTTATAAAGGAGAAAGGGAAGAACATTGTACGCAGGGACATGAGGTAATAAAGAGCACTGAAACAAGGTACACTTTACTGGGAAAGTATAGGCAAGGAGAAAGTAGTTTAAGTGCAGTGACCTTTAACAGCTGCGCGTGGGCCGCAGCCCTGACCTGTGGTCTGTGGTGTGTGGAGAAGCGTGCTGCAGGAAGCACCAGATAGTATGTCGAGCGTCCCAGAAGCCTTCACTCTAATCAGCCATCATTAAGTAAATAAAAAAAAAAAACAGTCCGGGGTAAAGTAAACAAATGGGGGGGGGGGGGGGTTGGGAGTGCATGCGTGCGCAGCCCTGACCTGTGATGCGTGGTGTGTGGAGAAGCATGCTGAACTGGCAAAGAGCTCCGATTGAGAGGCCAGGAAAGGATAGGGGCAGTGAAGAGTGATGGAGAGGCATTGCGGTACTGGAGACGGGGAGGAGATGGGCGTTGAGACACTTCCGGCTAGTGCGGGAGAGAGTCAGGGGGCGGTAGGTGGAGGAATCTGAGTGCCACCCACAGTGCAGACGCGCGGAAAAATAAACGCGCGTGGTGACGCGAGTTGTGCGCACGCCGGAAAAAGTGCTGTGCACGTCGCGCGCGCTTGTGCGCATTCTAGCAAGCTGGTGGCCGGCAAGGTAGCGCTTTTTGAAGCAGCTAGGAAATGTCTCGCCAGATCAATGCATACGCTGGCTCAGGCGAGACCTAAAACGCAGATGTGCGGTATGAAGCGCTATATAAAAGAAAACTGCTTTCATCATCTTGTGAGGCTGATCAGCCACTGCCAGTTGCAGAGGGTATTGGAGGTTCAGCACTCTCACAGTCTCATCAGTCAGCCGGATCCGGCCACCCTGATCCTAGGACCATTTGATTAATTTCTTTATCCTTTGCCATTCAGAGATATATATCTCTCATTTTTAAAGCCAGCTGCTTGATGTTTAAAGCACTCTACGGCAAAAGTCCCAAATTCATCTCCAAACTGATCATAAAATACAACCCGCCTCGTAGTCTACGCTCAGCACACCTATGTCTTCTACAAACGCCCTCCTTTAAACGCAAAAGGCTGGGTGGCTGCAGATTTGGCATCCTGGCACCTTGCCTATGGAATTCCCTCCCCCTCGAGATCAGATTATGTCCTGACCTCCTGTCATTCAGGAAGCTACTAAAGACCTGGCTTTTTTCACAAGCTTATCACTAATCCTTAACCTCCTCCTCTGACCACACTCTGTTCTCACAGCGCCAGGAAACCAACCGGTGGCAGCGCGCTATACAAACTTTTGTTAACATAACATAACATAACATAACATCTCCAAATTGGATCCCTAACCCTTAACTCCAGTACTCACTGGCAGCTGGTAAAGCCTTGGTTTCCAATGGGTGCCCCAGGCATATGGGGTCCTCGCCACTGGGTTCTGTTGATTGTGAGCAGTTGTTGCAGGCGGAGGAGAACCTGCAGGAAGTCTTAGAACAGTGTTTACGAAACTATGGATGGTCGTGAACCGATTTTTGGTAGGCCGCAAAGGTTCAATGAGTAAACAATGATGCCTTTAACTTCTGTATTTTACTTGTTTACTTTTTCTGCGCTTCAAAGACAGAGGTCAAATGTTCGGCTGTGTCTTCTGCTGCTTATTTTTCTAACAATGAGACTGGTGTTTACGAGCAGTCTGAGAATGATAAGCAGAGATGAATTATGTGACAATCTTGCTGGGATACATGATGTGTGAAAGGAAAGGCTATAGGGTGTCAGTTGTTTGTAACACACAACAAAATGTAAACACCTGTAAATAAACTGTGCACATTCAGCTGTTTGGAAAGCAAAAAAAAAGCACATTTTACAATTCTGAAGTGTGATAGAAACAAAGATTTTAATAGGGTGAAAACTAAGGCAAGACACTTCAGTTGGTGATGCACAAACAATAAATATTCACTGAAACCACCCATTATCATTTGTGTGCTATATAGTTTTACTAGCAGCCCGTCCCGACGTTGTCCAGCGAGCAATTAGGCTTCAGGGCCCCGCCCGCCCCGACGTTGTCCGTAGGTCCCCCAGAGCCTTCCTCCATATATTGCAGTATTATACCTCTATGTTTACTTTGTACACTTTTGTAACCTGCACACGTAACTTTTTCCTCCTGTAATGCACCGTTTGGCTCACTTTTGTAATGCTCTGTTTGCTTCCTCTTGCTCACGATCGTCATTTTTGCTTCATTTTTCCGCAGCTCACCGCTCCTAACTAAATAAATAAATAACCTACCTCATCCTCCGCTCACCGCTCCTCCCCGCCTGTCCGTCGCTCCTCGCCGCCTGTCCGCCGCTCCTCACCGCCTGTCCACCGCTCCTCCCCGCCTGTACGCCGCTCCTCCCCGCGCCATGTCCGCCGGTCCTCCTCGCGCTCCTGGACACCGCTCCTCCCTACGCTCCTCACGTCAGCACGCACGTCGCGGCCAGCGCTTCTTCCAAGGGACTACCTTTTTTTCTGTAAATTTTTTAAATTACGTACCTTTACCTTCTGGCTACAGAGTTGCACTGACGGAGGATTGCAGAAGCACCAGCGCGTTACAGCAGCGCTTCAATCAACATCTTGGCGCACCCGCTCCGCGGGTGCCGCTTCGCTGTGTGTGGCGGGGCTTGAAATAACGCGGAGAGGAGTCCGGGTTCACCGAGGCTGACAGGCGGTACTGGGCGTGTGCAACCAGCGGGGCTGCGAGCGTGCGGGGACTTCAATACCCAGAAGTCCCTGCAAGACCATTCCGGTCCGCTCTCCCTGCCGGCCCGCCCCCGCCCTCCTGAGACCTGAAAAGGGTGTTCCAGTGGCCAAGCGAGTGGGTCACCTTTACCTTCTGGCTACAGAGTTGCACTGACGGAGGATTGCAGAAGCACCAGCGCGTCACAGCAGCGCTTCAATCAACATCTTGCCGCACCCGCTCCGCGGGTGCCGCTTCGCTGTGTGTGGCGGGGCTTGAAATAACGCGGACTATTTGCCATAGCCACCGAGCCCCTAGCAGCCAGGTTGCGTCAACATCACCGAGAAAGTGCATTGCGGTGCTTTCAGAGGCAAATGCTGGTTTCAATGTATGCCGTCGACATCACGCTTTATGTTCGCCACCCTGATGTGAACCTGAATCCTATCCTTAGAGAGTTTGTGCGCTTCGGGGTTCTCTCTGGTGTCCAGATTAACTGGAGCAAGTCATGTATATTCCCACTTACAGCCTCGACCCAAAGGTTCGCCTTGGACTATCCGCTTGCCTGGTGTGAGGGGGATTTCAAATATTTGGGGATACGAATAGAGAAAGGCAGGGAGGCACTGATGCGAGCCAATTATGGCACTGTCATGGACAGGATCAGCGATAACATCTCCAGATGGATTACCCTTCCATTATCCATGGCTGGCAGGGCATCGCTTATTAAGATGGTTATACTCCCTCAGTTACTTTATCTCTTTTTGAACATACCATTCCACCCGGCGAGTTATTTTTTTCGATTGTTGCGCACTGAATTACTGCGACTAGTGTGGGGCAGGAAATCGCCGAGACTTAAATGGGAAATCCTCATTCGGCCTTACTCGCAGGGGGGCTTTGGAATCCCGGATTTTGAGCTGTATTACCGCGCAGCCCAGGCCCATTTCGCCTATTTCTGGATACGGCAGCCTAGGTATATGCCCCAATTGGCGGCCGAGCACTGGCTGGCGCACCCCATTCCCATCGAGGGAGCGCTTTACTCCGCTGTGGAGGGCAGAGATAAAACTCCTAACACTGTGTTGAGCACTGTTACTGCGTGGCAGTATATCGGCTCAAGGCTAGACCTGAAGCTGCTATACGCCCCCCTATTGCCGTTGGTCTATCACCCACAAATGCCGCTTTTACAAGAGCCAGGCTTTCAGAAACTGCTGAAGAAAATACATATTAGTACATGGGGGGATCTGTACCATGATGGCGAATTTCGCTCAAAGGACCAGCTCTATGATGGTCACAATCCCACACCGTTAGATATCTTTTATTATCTCAGACTCCGGCGCGGTTTGCAGGCAATAACACCTGACTTTCCACACGAACCACCTGTCCTTGCCCCACTACAACACATTCTCCTAACTGACAATCCCAGCAAATTGGTATCCGCGATTTATAGATCGGTCCGTGCTAATGTAGAATATACAGACATACCAGCCAGGGAGAGGTGGGATCAGGAATTAGGCACGACCCTCACGGACAGGCAGTGGACTTTCTGTTTGCAGCAGACGGAGCGCATATCGTCTAGTAGTCGATACAGGCTCATTCACTACAAATTTATACACAGACTCTATTACACACCTGCACGGCTACACAGATTTCAATTGCGAGCTACTGCTAACTGCGACAGGTGTGGGGCTCCGGATGCAGATTTCTTACACCTTGCATGGGGGTGTGACCAGGTTCACCGCTATTGGGTACAGGTCTTCACAGCCATTTCCAAAATGATACACACACTGGTGGAGCCATCTCCGGTGATGGCACTGCTGGGTTATGTGGAACCACTTCAGGCAGCCCACCGCAAATATGTAGCGCTAGCTATGTTATTGGCCAAGAGAAGAGTGGCATGCAGATGGGGGAGAGGGAGAGCCCCCAAGTTCAAGGATTGGGTGAATGATTTGGTTTATTGTCAGGAACAATTGCATACCTACTCGGAGCTGTTGCCTGTCACATCCAGACCCACTGATATATGGGCTCCACTGCAATGTTATCTGTTAGAGGTGTCCGCAGAGGAGTCCTGAGATTGTTGCTGCTGTGGTGCTACTACAAGTTATTATGCCCGCAGGCTGTAGCCTTGATTGCTGGTATTGATGTCCTCCTCTTGTCCCTATGCAGGCCAACATGGACATCAACGTGTAACTCTGTGGTTTTGCAGAGGCGCTATGTGGCCGTGTCTTGAAGACTGAGCATATGCTGTAATAGATTGTTCTCATTTCCAGATACTGGGGCTTGTTCTGGATCGGCCAGACAACACGGCAGAGTTTTCTGTATAGCGCACCAGGTTTGATATAGACTCAGCACTGACTGATGGACAAACACCCCATTTATAGTTCAGATACCGCACGAGTTGAAGTTACCACGGGGAAAAAACTTTTTTTTTTAAAAAGTAAGACGCATGGATTTGATAATTGATTAAGCGTACTGTCATGATGTTATCCTTCGTAGCTGTGCCTTTTGCATGTATGTAGCTGTATTTGATGTCATGTAATTGCCTGATGAAATACTCGCATAGCGGCCTGCCTCCGGGTTGTTGGCGTGACACAGTGTACACCTGATAGTACTTAATAAACGTCTTACACCAAAAAAAAAAAAAAAAAAAAAAAAGCATTGGCATAGCCAATAGGTTACGCATTTGGGACCTTATAAGTGCTTAACCATGTAACAGTCGATGTTGTTGCACCAAGGATATTCTGATGCATAACTAAATACTTATAGGGTGTGAGTGTGAATAAATCGTGGAGTTGGACTTGGAGTGGGGCAGTTGTGCAGGTTGACATGTGGGAAACTGTGTTAGGGGTGCTTGAATATGGGGTTTGTGAATGTGCTGTCAAGTTTCCCATGTCCTCCAGTCCAGTTTTATTTTTTTTGCTTTGCATTCTGGGAGTTGTAGTCCTAATTTTATAATCGTTTGAACCAGCTACATGTCCCTGAAAGTAAAGCAAAAACTTGGAGTGAATTAGCAACTCTTGCACGAACTTCAGAAACTTTGGCGCTCTAAGTTTTATGAAGTGTACGGTTTGGTTATTAATCTGGGGAGACACTGACATTGGGAGACAAGGATCATGTAAGACATTTAGAGGTCCGGTGAGGGGGCATTGGTAGAAGCCCTGGAAAGACTAGGCGGTGCGGTGCCGGTGGAGACACTGGAAGATCCAAACAATAGAGCCAAGAGGAGGCGGCTAGAGACGCTATTTCTTTATTTAATTGATGTTTTATAAAGGAGAAAGGGAAGAACATTGTACGCAGGGACATGAGGTAATAAAGAGCACTGAAACAAGGTACACTTTACTGGGAAAGTATAGGCAAGGAGAAAGTAGTTTAAGTGCAGTGACCTTTAACAGCTGCGCGTGGGCCGCAGCCCTGACCTGTGGTCTGTGGTGTGTGGAGAAGCGTGCTGCAGGAAGCACCAGATAGTATGTCGAGCGTCCCAGAAGCCTTCACTCTAATCAGCCATCATTAAGTAAATAAAAAAAAAAAACAGTCCGGGGTAAAGTAAACAAATGGGGGGGGGGGGTGGGGAGTGCATGCGTGCGCAGCCCTGACCTGTCATGCGTGGTGTGTGGAGAAGCATGCTGAACTGGCAAAGAGCTCCGATTGAGAGGCCAGGAAAGGATAGGGGCAGTGAAGAGTGATGGAGAGGCATTGCGGTACTGGAGACGGGGAGGAGATGGGCGTTGAGACACTTCCGGCTAGTGCGGGAGAGAGTCAGGGGGCGGTAGGTGGAGGAATCTGAGTGCCGCCCACAGTGCAGACGCGCGGAAAAATAAACGCGCGTGGTGACGCGAGTTGTGCGCACGCCGGAAAAAGTGCTGTGCACGTCGCGCGCGCTTGTGCGCATTCTAGCAAGCTGGTGGCCGGCAAGGTAGCGCTTTTTGAAGCAGCTAGGAAATGTCTCGCCAGATCAGTGCATGCGCTGGCTCAGGCGAGACCTAAAACGCAGATGTGCGGTATGAAGCGCTATATAAAAGAAAACTGCTTTCATCATCTTGTGAGGCTGATCAGCCACTGGCAGTTGCAGAGGGTATTGGAGGTTCAGCACTCTCACAGTCTCATCAGTCAGCCGGATCCGGCCACCCTGATCCTAGGACCATTTGATTAATTTCTTTATCCTTTGCCATTCAGAGATATATATCTCCAAATTGGATCCCTAACCCTTAACTCCAGTACTCACTGGCAGCTGGTAAAGCCTTGGTTTCCAATGGGTGCCCCAGGCATATGAGGTCCTCACCACTGGGTACTGTTGATAGTGAGCAGTTGTTGCAGGCGGAGGAGAACCTGCAGGAAGTCTTAGAACAGTGTTTACGAAACTATGGATGGTCGTGAACCGATTTTTGGTAGGCCGCAAAGGTTCAATGAGTAAACAATGATGCCTTTAACTTCTGTATTTTACTTGTTTACTTTTTCTGCGCTTCAAAGACAGAGGTCAAATGTTCGGCTGTGTCTTCTGCTGCTTATTTTTCTAACATGGAGACTGGTGTTTACAAGCAGTCTGAGAATGATAAGCAGAGATGAATTATGTGACAATCTTGCTGGGATACATGATGTGTGAAAGGAAAGGCTATAGGGTGTCAGTTGTTTGTAACACACAACAAAATGTAAACACCTGTAAATAAACTGTGCACATTCAGCTGTTTGGAAAGCAAAAAAAAAGCACATTTTACAATTCTGAAGTGTGATAGAAACAAAGATTTTAATAGGGTGAAAACTAAGGCAAGACACTTCAGTTGGTGATGCACAAACAATAAATATTCACTGAAACCACCCATTATCATTTGTGTGCTATGTAGTTTTATTATTAGAACTATATGTCTGTGCACCTTTAGTGCCCATGTGATGCTTTAGTTACATTACAAATCGGCCATTAAACGAGGTGGGTCACGAAAGTTTGTTGTAGTAAAAAGTGGGTTGTGGTTCTAAATGCTTGGAAAGCCCTGTCTCAGAAGATGCTGATAGGCTTAAGAGTAAAACCCAGTTGAGGCTTTAACTGGTGGATGAAAGCCTTGAAATGTGTCCAGACTGGAAACCGGAAACTCTTGAATTACAAATCGAGACTCCGGGGGCCCCTCAATTGAACCCTTGACGTAACTGGGCGGGAACCTCTTACTTTGTATGGCGGGTTTATTTTATTCAGGGGCTTTTATGTAAACAAAATTCTAATTGTGTGCAACAAAAAAAAGTCAGCATAACCCCTTGTTCTGGCACCCAGAGCCAGTCACTGAAACAGAGTGCCAGACACATCACGGTGCATGATTGACAGATTGTATCAATTTTGATCGGCACCTCCGACCCATTGACGGGACCATGAAAGGGCCCCTGTAAACACTGTGGCAAAAGAGCCAATGAGAGCATTCCCTGAGGTGACCCGAGCTCTTGCCCCAAGGTAACATTAGCTCTAATTCCAGTCATAAAGAGTCTAGTGCCTAGAATAGCCTTTGCGGTCATATTTTGGGGGCGAAAGTGCTAGCACCTTCCGGCATGGGCGGCTCTAGGCTCATGGCGGCCCTGGGCAGGGAGCGTAGGTAGGGGGCCCTGGAAGAGGGGGTCCGGGCGGGGCAGGGCCCCCCGTAGCTCAGGAAGGGGGTCAGGGTGTTTGGAAGTGGAACAGAGCCAGAGGCCGCCAAATCCCTGCCAGGGGCTGCCACGCAAATATGTATCCATCCTCAGAGAATTATTATATTAAGGATATATATTGGCGTGGCGGCCCCTGGGGTTTGGCGGCCCTGTGCCTAAGGCCGGTCCTGCTTCCGGTTTCTGTGTATGTGACTGTGTGTCATATTATACCAGCTCTTGTAATTGTTTGTAATTAAAGCTCCTCGTCCTCATTGAAGATATAGCGCTGGCTGGAAGTTGAGTGTGAGGGTTTTACCAGGTCACGTGGTATCTCCCCTCTTCATGGAGGGAGAGTTCAGTGCTCCTCCTCGCTACCAGGAGAGAGCAGTGGCGTCACTAGGGGGGTGCGGGGGGTGCGGACCGCACCGGGTGACACCCTCAGATGGGGTGACACCATCCACCTGGTTGCGCTGTGTATGTAACACAGCTCAGTCTACGGCCGCTGGCATGAGCTTAATGATTCCGGGGACCCAGTCACGTAGCAAGGACTGAACATACGCACACACGCGCCCAAGACAGCTGTGAGGCTTTATGGCAGTAATATCTCGATGCAAGGGAAGGTAGCGGACTGCTCTTCTGTTACAAACAGAAAACATTTTAATGTTTAGGTCTTCAAGGGTTACAGGGAGAGTGAACCGTAAGGGGCTGAACAATTTCACCCTCTGAAAGTTAGAAGCGGGAACAGACGTCCGGTTCTCAATAAACACTCGCAGTGAGTTTGGAAGCTTTGAAGAAACCAGTGTCGGGTGAAGAATGTTAATTGAAAATACGAGCCTTTAGGGAGGAATTAGGTTACTGTTTGCTGTGCCAGGAAGTACTACGTCCGAGTGAATCTAATAGTTTTGTACATTTTATTAAGAAACCATGATCACGTTTAATAGTTAAAAATAGAGAAGTATGCTGGACAAATACATGGGCTTTTTATCGAGTATTACATGAATTCATTATAGATTGCGCTCATAGGGACAGTGAATATGTTCAATTAATAGCCTGTCCTTTATTTTGAATTAGAAAAAGACCCTCCGATAGTATTTTCCACGTTTTTGTCTCATGAGTGGTTCGAAAAAAAAGCCACCATCCTTATTATACAAATGTGGGACGTGCAGGCAGTGGGAGAGATGGTGCAGGCGGAGGGCAGATGGTGCCGGCTGAGGAGGAGATGGTGCAGGCAGGGGGTGAGATGGTGCAGGCGGAGGGGAGATGGAGCAGGCGGAGGGGAGATGGTGCAGGCTGAGGGAGAGATGGTGCAGGCAGGGGTGAGATGGTGCAGACGGAGGGTGAGATGGTGCAGGCAGAGGGTGAGATGGTGCAGGCAGAGGGTGAGACGGTGCAGGCAGAGGGTGAGACGGTGCAGGCAGAGGGTGAGACGGTGCAGGCAGAGAGGGTGAGACTGTGCAGGCAGAGGGTGAGATGGTGCAGGCAGAGGGTGAGATGGTGCAGGCAGAGGGTGAGATGGTGCAGGCAGAGGGGAAGCTGGTGCAGGCAGAGGGAGAGTTGGTGCAGGCAGAGGGAGAGATGGTGCAGGCAGTGGGAGAGATGGTGCAGGCGGAGGGGAGATAGTGTGGACAAAGGGAGAGATGGTGCAGGCAGCGGGAGAGATGGTGCAGGAAAAGGGAGAGATGGTGCAGGCAGAGGGGAGATGGTGTGGACACAGGGAGGGATGGTGCAACCAGAGGGGAGATGGGGCAGGCAGAGGGGAGATGGTGCAGGCAGAGGGTGAGACGGTGTAGGCTGAGGGAAAGATGGTGCGGGCAGGGAGTGAATGGTGCAGGCGGAGGGGAGATGGTGCAGACAGAGGGAGAGAAGGTGCAGGCAGAGGGGACATGCTGCAGGCAGAGGGTGAGTTGGTCCATCCGGTAAGTTGTGAGGGGGTGACACCATGAGTTACCCGCACCGGGTGACACCAACCCTAGTGACGCCTCACGTGCATAAAGGAAGTAACTTGACGCCCCTCCTGGAGTACAAAGTGCCATTGGCCCTGGGCCATTAATAGTAAACACAGACCCCAGGGACGCTGGCAGCGGACACTGCCTGACCCAGGGCTCAGACACTGCCCCTTGGATGCTCGGAACAGACATCGCATGTTCGGTGACCCGGTGTCCTGTTAACATGACAGAGACGCCGTCCTCTGCTCTCGTGCGCACATTATCGATTGCGGCCAATCCATCGATCGATCGGTCTCTCCCTGCGCAGCGTCTCACGTGACCCTGGGAGCTGGGATGTCTCCGTCTCTCGTGAAGCCATCGGTCACTCCTCCCGACACACCCTCCATTTATCATCCGTGTCACTCCTTCCGGTGACGTCCGAGGTAGGGTGACCAACCGTCCGTAAATTTCACGGACAGTCCGTAATTTCGGCCGCCTGTCCGTTGTCCGTGAAGGAATCTTTAACGGACGCCATTTGTCCGTCATTTTAACAGGGCACCGGTTGCTCCACCCTAAAGCCGGCACAGCTTGCCCCCACCTCTTTTCTTCCCTCCGATGCTGCACCAAAGCTCCTCAGATGCCCCGCAGCATTGGAGAGGCACAGCGGGATGGCAACCCTCACACCTCCAGCCCTTGATGACCTGTTAAGAGGTGCTTCGAAGGTGACTGGGAGGGAGGGGCTGCCGCTTCAGGAGCAGCGACATCTATTCACATGCAAACAGCCCTGAATGTGTCATGTCTCTGCTATTTAGAGGGGGGCTCACACATTCCATTTCTACCCAGGGCCCCAAACACCCGAGACTCGGCCAGATTACACCCCTGATTACACCGAGGCAGCACGTGGTTCTCTTCACAGAGCTTAATTACTGTCACTAAATTGTAAGCAAACCTCGGTTCTTCAAACATGCAGTCTATAATGTAAGAAAATAAAGAAATGGCACAATCGCACCCACACTGACTAACACAGTATGGAGGACAATCAGTTCTCTTAGAGTATCTCCTGTAAGTACTGCACATCACAGTGGGGGGGGGGGGGGGGGGGCATTTTGGACAGAGAGCCTGTCTTCTCGTTGTCTTGTGCAGGAGAGGAGCCCAAGATGATACTAGAATACTGCAGGCCCACCCCTGTGTTCCCTCTCCTGTGATGGCTCCTGCCCTCCCCTCAGTGATGGCACCTGCCCCCCCATGTGGTGGCTCCAGTCCACCCCACGCCTGGGATGGCTCCTGTCCCCCCATGTTGTGGCTCCAGTCCACCCCCACCTGTGGTGGCTCTTGTCCCCCCCTGTGGTGAATCCTGTCTCCTTCCAGGGTGGCTTCTGTCCCAGTCCTGGACCGGCCCCTGCAGCGAGGGCGAAGTTCTTGATGGGCCTCTTCTTAAAAGGGCTCAGCTCAAAATTAATATGGAAAGGTCGGCGAGTAAGTAAGTGAAGGGATGGGTGAATGGCTGGATGAATTAGTGAAAGGGTGCATGGATAAATGAAAGATTAAATAAATGGCTAATGAGAGAGGATGGATGGATTGATGAGTGAGGGGAAGGATGGAGAGAAAATGTAAATAGCTGGATGTATGGGTGGAAGGGTAGCTGGATGATGGATGAGGGGAAAGATGGATGAGGGGAAGGATGATGGATGAGGAGAAGGATGGATAGATGGATGGAGGGGAAGGATGGATGGATGGAGGGGAAGGATGGATGGATGAGGGGAAGGATGGATGGATGGATGGATGGATGGATGGATGGATGGATGGATGGATGGATGGATGGATGGATGGATGGATGGAGGGGAAGGATGGATGGATGAGGGGAAGGATGGATGGATGGATGGAGTGGAAGGATGGATGGATCAGGAGATGGATGGATGGATGGATGGATGAGGGGAAGGATAAATGGATGGGATGGATGGGTGAGGGGAAGGATGGATGATGGATGAAAGGAAGGATGGATGAGGGGAAGGATGGATGGATGAGGGGAAGGATGGATGGGTGAGGGGAAGGATGGATGGGTGAGGGGATGGATGGATGAGGGGATGGGTGAGGGGATGGATGGATGAGGGGATAGATGGATGGGTGAGGGGATGGATGGATGGATGAAGGGATGGATAGAGGGGAAGGATGGATGGATGGGTGGGTGAAAGGATGGATGGATGATGAGGGGAAGGATGGATGGATGGATGATGAGGGGGTGGGTGAAAGGATGGATGATGAGGGGAAGGGTGGATGGATGGATGATGAGGGAAGGGTGGATGGATGGATGATGAGGGGGTGCGTGAAAGGATGGATGGATGATGAGGGGGTGGGTAAAAGGATGGATGGATGATGCGGGGAAGGATAGATGGATGATGAGGGGAAGGATGGATGGATGATGAGTGGGTGGGTAAAAGGATGGATGGATGGATGATGAGGGAAAAGGATGGATGGATGATGAGGGAAAAGGATGGATGGATGATGAGGGGAAGGATGGATGATGAGGGGAAGGATGGATGGATGGATGGATGATGGGTGGGTGAAAGGATGGATGGATGGAGAGTCGGTGGGTGAAAGGATGGATGGATGATGGGTGGGTGAAAGGATGGATGGATGATGAGTGGGTGGGTGAAAAGATGGATGGATGGATGAGTGGGTGGGTGAAAGGATGGACGGATGGATGAGTGGGTGGGTGGATAGTGGGTGGGTGAAAGGATGGATCAGTGGATTGGATGGTGGGTGGGTGAAAGGATGGATGAGTGGGTGGGTGGATGGTGGATGGGTGGATGGTTGGGTGGATGATGGGTGGGTAGGTGGATGAGTGAAATGATGGAGGGATTGATGGATTGATAAGTGCAAGGGTGAATGAATGGACGTATGAGTGGAAGGGTGGATGTAAGGATGGATGAGTGAGTGAAAGGGAGGGTAGATGGACAAAAGGATGAATAGATGTGTGCAGGAGTGAAATGATAGATGGACGAGTGATAGGGTCAATGGATGGATTCATGAGTGGATGAGAAGATGGATGGATGGGTGGATGGATGGATGGGTGGATGGATGGGTGGGTGGATGGATGGATGGAAGGAAGGATGGCTAAGTGAAAGGGTCGATGGAGAGAGAAAGGGAGGATGGATGGATGACTAAAATAGTGGATGGGTGGAAGGATTAGTAAGTGAAAGGATGGCTGGATTGGTGAAAGGGTAAATGGCTGAATGGATGAGTGAATGGATGGATGGGATAAAGAGTGGATGGATAAGTGTACAGATGGATAGGGTGAAATGGTGGATGGATGGATGGATGGATGGATGGATGGAAATGGAGATGAGTGAAAGGATGGATGAGGGGATGGATGAAGGGATGGATGAGTGAAATGATAGATGGAAGGATACATGATGGATAGGTTTGCAAACGGTTGAATGTGTTTGGAAATGGCTGGGCTTACTTATATACTATTGCGCGACCTCTGATGTGTCTGTAAAACGTACCTATTGTCCTGAAGTTTTGTCCTGAATTTTGACCTCCTGTCCTGAATTTGTGTCCTGAATTTTGACCCTTTATCCTGAATTTTTACACTCACCGTCCTGAATTTGCACCTATGCCAGTTGGTCACCCTAGTCCGAGGTGCAGGATGGATAGCAGAGGCCCGAACTGTCTGCACCGTTTCAGAATCCACCCCATCACCCGGGCCGTGCTCATGGTAAATATACCGAATATTGCATATGATTCGCTTTCCCAGGTGAGTGTGCACTCACGGGGTGCTTAGATAATTACCTCATTAAAGCCACAGCCTCTCCTGGGAGTGTGGCCTCACTGGAGCAATGACTCGTGATTCACGTGCAGAGCTACACGGATCTCTACGGCGGTCTCAAACGCCAGAGATGTCTCTTGTTACAGTGTCTCCTCGCCGGTCTAACAAGGGCGGAAGGTACTTACAATTATCTCAATTACATCTTATTTCCTACTACTGAAAGCTTTCACCATGAACTCTTGTGTCTGAGGTTCCTCGTTAATGTCATTATGTGACTTCAAGCATGGCTGGCTATTTTACAATAAGCATTGGCAAAGCAAATAGGTGTCACCTAAGAGAACTATTGGCTTTCGGACTATTTTGTGCGCATGCTGCAAGCAACGTGGCTCCCATGAAGCAGGGCTAAAAAAAAGCGCGGTGAGGTGGCCCACACCAATGCGCTTCTTTTAGGCGCATTAGAGCTGGCTGCACCATAGAGTCTTTTTCCCTTTATTTGTAGCCGTGTGACGTGTGCTGAAAGGAACCTGTGGCCAGGAAATGCCGTGCGGCCATGAGTCTCAGCATTAGTGTCAGAGATGAGGGGTCGTTCCTCGAGGACGTAAACGAGGCTCCAACTGGTCACATAAATCGCCCGTTGAGACAAAACGTCCTGATGACGTCTCTTTCTTCCTGAGTTTGAAGCTCTGGAAATGACCGGTATGTTGGAGGCTGAGGTCTGCCCCTCTGCCAGGGTACCTATGTGTGGAGTGTACACACATGGATACTGGTCACAGTGTCCACACGAACATTCACCAAGACACACCTAAAAGTAATGTGGCCACACGTAACAGCATACGTTAGCAGTACACAGTAATTCACTCCATAATTGAATGATATACAATAGCATATAATGACAAATAGCAAACCCAGGCAAAATCAAAGTTCAACAGTACAACGAGGACCAACACATTAAAAATAACATAAAACTGAAATTAATTTTTGTATAAAAATAATCAAGATTTTTTGTAAAAATTCAAATGCACATTGATTATTTTTTTTACAGAAAACATATGTATATTTTGATAACAAATTACAGTATGATCAAAAACACATAAAATACAGTTTAAAAAGATGGTGAAGTTAGCATACATAGCAACCTTTAGGATGGGGGAAGTGGAAGAGATGCCTGACAATGACCTGGGTGAGACCTTTGCCCCATTGACCACTGCTGTAGGAGAGGCCCTGGTCATCATGAATGCTGCCGTCAAGGGCCACGGAGGGCCATCCTGGGTGCATGCCTAGAACTGTAAGCAGACCCCCGAGCCAAGACCCTCTGACCCTGCTGCTACCTCCATGCCTTGGTGCCCAGGCGCGCCCACACACAGTATCTCTGCTGCTGCAAACAACCTTGATTCTAGGGCACTAGGCGAAGCTCCTGTTGCCAGCGTCCACTAGCCTCACTTCCACCACTAGGCAGCCCACCTCCTGCCCACAAGTACAACTTGCAGCCTAGGTAGTGGGAAGCCTCCCGGCAGCTTGGCTCCCTAATGGGTCTGGCCGTTCTTCTTCCTTGCAAGTCTTGTGATGTGGCTTGAGGTGACGCTGCTTAGAAGGGATGGGTGGCCGGCACCAGAAAATCAAGTGCACCTTCCTTCCTTTGACGTCAACATTCTCTGTAATGGTGAAAACTCCTATTTGACTTTCTTGAGCAGACGTAACACACCCACAACCTCTCTTTTTGTTAGACTGGTCCCTATTTGCCCACTGATGCCTGAGGAGACGTGCCTATGGTCCCGGGTCCCTTTGGTGAAGAAGAAAAAATGTTCCACTTGTACTTACATGGACACTATCCCAACAAATCAGATAATGGCCCCCTCTTTCTGCCTATCGACTGGAGATTCCCACTTCCCCAATTAGCATGTTGCGCCTCCTGCTGGTCATCTTGAAGGCCCTGTCCACAGAATGGCCTGTGAAACCCAGAATGGCTGCATTTTTGTGGGGTGCAGCAAATGTGATTTTTTACTTACTGCCCGGCTTGACCCTGAAATCAGACCATATTTTTCCAAGCACCATCAATAGTCCTCTATTTCTATAGCTGTTCCCATTAACATTTAGTAGGAACGTATATACCTCTGTGTGTGGTGATTTCAGCTCTTATGGTGGAGATTTCCAGAAATAAGAGACAGAAGAGACAGACGTCTACAATGAGAGATTCAAGAATAGCATTTGTGGGTACAGAAAGTAGTACTACCAGGATACTACTTCCTTTACTCAAAAATGCCTTAGTGAATAGGTCCCAATATTTCTGTGTCACCCTATAACTGCTCCCCGCAGAGCTCGTCATTGGCGTGAGGCTGGTGGTGGATGGTACGGCGGCCGGACTTAATGAGACCCATCTATTTTCAGTCTGTGTTTTTATCCCATAATGCTGCGCGCACTCCAGGATGTGTTTCCACGCGATGTCACAGATGGCTCACCAACCTGAGTTTAAATCATCAGCTGATCATGAACTTGAAATATTGTGATATGGCCCAGTCCTGAAATGTTTCATGTTCACAGCATGATATGAATGGTATTTGTATATTGTAGCACAACCACAACTGGTCATTTGGGAGAAGTGTGGCTCAATGGATAGAAGAGGCCGACCATGAAGCAGAGGTCAGACCCGGGACCAGAGTCTTGGGCGGCATATGTATCAAGCCCTTTTCCCGTTCGCAAACGGGCCGATTCACAGAACCGGCCCGTTTGCGAACGGGAAAAGGCCTTTTGGGATGTATCATCCCAAAAGGGCATTGCAAATTAGAGAATCACAAAAGTTGTGATTCTTTATTTTGCGATTACATTTAAAGAATCGCAAATTGCGATTGCTTAAATGCGATGTAGAAAGCACCTAAGATGTGCGAATTTGGTATAAGAAATTGCAAATTACCACCAACTGACAGTTGATGGTAATTTGCAATTTTTAAAAAAAGCACTTTTTTTGCTTTTTTCGAAGTGCCGTGTGCCAAACATACATGCCCTTAGGGCATGTATGTGGCCACATGTGCACACATACATATTTCAGGGGTGCTACAGGGTATACTTTTGACACCCTGGCACCCTTGAAATTACATTCTCAATTTGTGATTCTCAAATTGCGAAACACAAATTAAGAATGTCTTCCCATTCATTCCTATGGGCCTCCTAGGAATGAATGGGAAAGTTTTCCTTAATTACAATTCGCAATTTGCTACTTGCAATTAAGCAATGCCAAAAAATCGCAAAATATTTGCGAATTACTTACATCCCGTTTTGTGATTCTCAAATAGCGATTCTCTAAAAATCGCTATTTGGGAATCACAAGTACGGTTTTTGATACAAATGCCCCTAGGTCTTTGACAGGTACTGGTCATTGATATCAGAGCCGCAGCCATAGCTCCTTCTAGGCTTTCTCTTGAAACTCAAGAAGACGGTGATCCCTCTAGGTAGCCACTTGACCAACCAATCATTATATTGCGCAAAGGTAGAAACTGCCTACGAAAACAAGTCAGTACACGGAGGAGGTAAAAGCTAAGGACCAAAAACGTATGCTGAAAAAAGGTTACAATGTGTGCAGATTTACAAGTATCCCAAGTCAGAGTAAAATGTAAATGTAAATGTAAATGTGGGTGTACTTGTAAAGCACACTGCGACTCCATAGAGTATCCTGGCGCTGAAGACCGCTGGGGAACCCGTCCTGGTTTTCCCTGTGGGATGGTCGCTTTCTGGGTATATTCAAGGTGAAACCAGGCATCCCCGGCATCTGTGGGGGGGCGTTGCAGAGATGAGGCAAGCTTAATGCCCAGAGTTGCCAAGTGTGTTCCCTGGTTAGAGTAGGCACGAGGCGAGAATTATCGAGTCCGTTTTGACCCTGGTCCACGACTCTGCCGCATTGGGAATTGAACCCTGGTCCCAGGTCGTTCTCTGCTTACGGGTCTGCCGCCTCTAACCAGTGAGCCAGTGAGTGGAGCTAATCAAACTGAAACAAGGGCTGGTAGGAGATCCAGCAGGAAAAATCAAAAGGGAGAACAAAAACTGGGAAAAAATAATCAAAGTAAGCAACAATTCAAGGCAAAAGGATGGTGTTTCTCTTGACCCAAATCAAACAGAGGCGTGGCCCTTTGCATCAAATAGAAACAGGAAGCAAAACACACACTACCAGGAAGTACTATCGGCCATCTTGCATTGGGAAATGTGGGCTCCATGATGGTGTGATAAATATATAAGAAGTTCTTTCCCCAAATGGTGAACAGAAGGGACATGTGTCTAGGACTGGAAGGTATGTAAAGAGACATAGCATAACTCAGATAAGGTAGGGTTTACATGGGAGGTGAATGGGCAACTTCAATTTAATGACTGCGTCACACCCAACTGTAGGCATGGTGGTGTTCTGTAAAGGGGCGGACATTTTTTGCTCAAGGCTGTGCCTGGTTTCCCAATGGAGGTCATGATAACCCTCTACGACTGCGCAATGGAGATGCGGCATACAGCCTGAGTCTGTGGCCATGCTGGTACGCCCATCCATCCTCCACGACAGCGTTTCCAAGAGAACATGGGACCACGAGTGAAGACGAGCCTGTGCATGTCCACCTCTGGGTTGCTAAATGACGCAGGGGTCCTTCCCCCAGGTGAGCAGTTGGGGCCTTGCACCCCCGGTCTGCTCCAAGGCATGAGGCTGTAACATTTGTGGAATTCCTTCTACAAGGCCTGTGTCTGAGCTGATGACGTTCAGCTTGTTCAGCCAGAGACCAGTCCTTGGATGCTTGATTCCAGTCTAGGAAAGACATGGCTTGGTAGTTTGGGCTGGACTGTTCCCATGAGGCATAGGGTCAAGGCTGATTTGCATATAGCCATTGTCTGACCTAGGGTGGTGTGGAGTGCAAAAAAACGATGGATTTAGGCCCAGATCTTTGTACAGGGGTGAATGTAAGACATTGTTCTGCATTCTGTCCATCAACTGTGTTTTTTGCAATGTTCAGCTTGTTCAAAGCATCAGCTCTGGCAAGGGAGGTGTCTGGAACCACATGAACCTTTTCAGTATCCATTAACTCAGTGTTTCACAGACGGATGGAAAAGGTGGTGTGATCTGAATTCTAATCTGCACTTTGAAAAGAGTTTAATGTGTCTTTGTTAAACGTTGATGGCAGTAATATAAGTGATTCTGTACTAAAGCTGCGAAGGCTTGCATGGTTTGAAAAAAAACAACTTAATTTGAATGGAATGAAACACATTTATAAATAATTTATGATGAGGATCAAGATTTTTATAGAGCGGTGTAAGATGAGAGAGTTGGACATGCCAAGAGTCACACCTGCCCACCAGTTGATGGGCTTCAGTGGTCACCCTCTCCTTCCAGGGGCGGATCCTCTATTAGGGCGAAGGAGCATCACCCCACTGCTTTCTTGCAGTGGGAGAAGGAGAAACATAAAATGGTATTTTAAATACCATTTTATGTTTCTACTTCTCACACTGCGAGAAAGCAGAAGGCAGGGTATGCCTGGTTGAGGGTGGGTGGCAGGGTATGTCTGGTTGGGGGGGGGGGGCGGGAGGGCGTGTCGGGGAGGAGTGACTCTGAGTACCCTGACTGTTTGGTCGGCCCTCTGGTGCTGACCAAACCAGTCATGCACACTTTACATTTTCTCTATGTAGGAGAAAATAGCCTCCATACAGGCACCCGGCTGGGCGCTGTCCGCACTATTCACAACGCATGGCTAAGATGATGAAAGCATTATGATTGAACTCAATAACGGAATAACCCCGCAATCCCTATGGCAATATTTAAAGGGAGTCATACCTGGCAGGCCAACGAGATCTCTGTAGTGGGAGATCTACTATGTAGCACAATGGTTAAATATTTTCAGGGCCAATTCAATTTGCACCTTAGAAAGACTTATTTTTTCCAAGTATAAACTTAAAGATTGGCTATTAACTGTTTTGAAACTTTGTAGACCAGTACTGAATAAGGGTGATTTAGTTCTTTGCAAAAAGTAAAGATTCACTGTGATGTAATAAACATTTTTATGTTGTAGCCAACCAGAAAACAAAGCTGTCTAGGCTATTAACAACATCTTGAGGACATTCAGAACGCTCCCCTGGAAATCTATTCCACCCATTGCTAACCATTGGCTTTGTAACTCACATTTGCTTGCTTTCTATTTGCTGGGGTTGTTTCAGGCTGTCCAGCTTGATTTTGTCCCTTCCATTGTACAACCTCTATTTACTGAATTCTTCCACCAGTACAAGATTTCTGTTCACAGGGCTTTAATTCTTGTTCTGATTGTGTCACATTTGCTGTGAATTCAAAGACTGGGGTCAATTGTCAGGCTCCGTCTTCCCTGGAGCTTGGTGTTTACTTTTCTTTCTCTGACTTCAAAGTGAGAGGATTTATGTGACAATCATGCTGGTTGGAGGGGGGAGGTGCTTAAGGAAGGCTGTATGATGTTATTTCTTTTCTAGCACACAATACCTTTTAATGTCTGTAAATGAACTGTTAGATATTTAAGGATATATAAGAAATAGGAGGGCATAAATGACGCATATTCTTTGGTAATTCTGAAGTGTGGTGGAACAAATTCTTTAATATGATCAGAGCAAATCAATACACTGATGACATTCCCACACACCGTTTGCACGCTGTATACTTTTATCAGTAAATCTGTATGTCTGTGCAATTGAAATGGACATTTAAATTGAAGATATATTGTGTCTACAGGCAGTGCACTACTGCACCACGCATACTTCACTTTACCCCCTCCACTCTACTCTGCAGCACTCCACACTACACCACTCCACTCAATGCCACGCCACACTGCGTCATTGCAGTCTACTCTGCACCACTCCTCTCTCTATTCTGTAGCACTCCACTCTTCATCAGTGCACTCAATGCCAATCCTCTCTACGCCACTCTAATCTACTCTACACTATACTCTATGCCACTGCACGGAGCACCACTCCACTCTACTCTGCATCCCTACACTCTATTCTGCACCCCTGCACTCTTCTCTGCATCACTGTCCTCTATGCCAATACACTCTACACCACATCACTCTACTGTACTCTACGCTACTACACTCTAAACAACTATACTCTGCATCACTTCACACCACTCTACTCTATTCTGCACCACCGTATTCCAAGCCACTCCACTGCACTCATTACACCCTATGCCACTTAAGCCACTGCACTCTACCCTGCACCACTCCACTCTACGTCTCTTCAGTCTACTCTGAAAAAAGATACTTTATGTCCCTGCACTCAATGTCACTCTACTCCACTTTGCTCCAATCTACCCCATGACACTCTACAATGTGTCATTCGACTCTACTGTGCACCGCTCTACGCCACTCAAAACCGCTGCACTCTACGCCAATGCACTCAACACCACTTTACACAAAACCAATGCACTAAATGCCCCTGCACTCTATTCCACCGCTCTGTACTACTGCACTCTATACCACTATAGTCTACTCTGCAACACTCTATGCTACTGCATACTTTGCCACTGTAAACCGTTGCGCTCTACATCACTGCATTCTACACCACTGTGCTCTACTCTTCACCACTGTGTTCTACTCTGCACCACTGTATTCTATGCTACTCTACTCTGTGCCACTGCACTCTGCACCGCTAAACTTAATGCCACTCTACTCTGCAAGACTGCACTGCACTCTATGTCACTGCACTGTATGCCACTGTGCTCTACATCACTGCACTCTATGACATTCTATTCTATGGTGCACCACTCTTCTCTGCACCACTCTACTATGTGCCACTGCACTCTACTACATTGCAAGCTATGTTACTCCACACCACTCAACTCTTCACCACTCTACTGCACTGTATGCCAGTTAACACTATGCCATTACACTCTATGCCACTATACACTGTACTGACATCTATTCTGTACCACTGTATTCCACATTACTGCACTCCACACCACTCTACTCTATGCCACCGCACTCTACAGCACTCTACTCTACACATATGCACTCTACCATGCACCACTCCACTCTACCCTGCACCACTCAACACTATGCCACGTCACTCTACTTCAGGGCTGGACTGGCAATAGCAGGCACCTGGCGTTTCACTGATGGGCCGCTAATGTGGAGGCTGATTTTGGGCCCCTGAGGGTACGTTTTTGTTACCGGGGGTCATCAATATCGGCCCCCTGTGACAAAATCAGTTGAAACCGGCCCTCGTAAACTGCTCGGCTGCACCCCCCTCACCCCAGGGGTTGGGGGGGCAGCTGGGCAGTGTGCCAGGGCTGGTTTCTGTTCCCTGCTCTACTCTGAAACAGTGTAGGCCACGCTACTGCATTCTAATCAACTCTACTCTACGTCACTCTATGTCACTGCACTTTAAGGGAATGCACTCAACACCACTTTACTCAAAGCCAATGTACTCTATGCCACTGCACTCTACAACAATCTACTCTACACCAATAAACTTTACACCACTTCACTGCAGGCTACTCTAATGCACTCTGCTACACTCTAATCTATGACACTACACTCTACTATACTCCACTCTATGATGCTGTATTCAACTCTGACACTCTACCCCACTCTATGCCACTCCACTCTATCACACTGTACTGCCCATTATGCCACTCTACAACACTACTCCTCTCTATGATGCTCTAGCAACTCCCACAATGCCACTCCATGCCACATTACTCCACTCTGTTCTACAACTCACTTCTCTACTCTATGCCACTCCGCTCTATGCCACTATACTCCACTCTACAACACTCTACTCCACTCTATGCCATTCCACTCTCCTACACTACTCCAATCGATGCCACCCCACTCCTTGCAATGTACTCTTCTCTACGACACTCTAGTCTACAACACTCCACTCCCCTCTATTTAACACTCTCTAGGCTACTACAGTCTGCCCTACACTACTCCATGACATGCTATGCCACTTAACTCTACTCCATTTTATGCTCTTCCGCTCTATAACACACTACTCCCTCCATCACACTCCGCAACACTCTACAGCACTCCATGCCACTCCAACCACACCACACCACTCAACTCTACTCTACACCACTGTACACCACTCCATAACACTCTACTCTACTCCACTTTATGACTCGCCACTCCACACCACGATCCTTTACAGCATGGCTAAAAAATCTTGACAAAGCCAGCAGCTCTTGCATCGGAGAGACTTATTGGCTTTGACAATGCTTGTTATTGTAGTCTATTGAAGTAGAAACAATATAGAAAATTGGCAAAAGTTAAATTGGAATTTAGAGCTAACTTGAAGCTGCAAAAAGGTACATAATTCATCCCAGGATTCTAACATTTGACGTAAATATTATTTTACCTTCTTTTAGGGGATATTATACTCCTTCCAGGATTCAATTGAGGTTCCCCGATGCTAGCTCTAAATTACAAATGATATTGAGCAGGAACCTGGGTGCGTATGTTTATTGAATATCCAAGATTACTGGACTTCCTGAAACAAGTCCCGTTTCAATTGGGAAATCTCACTGGAAAACCTCTACAGAGAGGCATTAAACCCAGGCTTACTAGCCTTCCTACACTTTACACCAACATGGACTGGAGTGGCCAATGCATTGATTCCGGGTTCTTGGTTGCTAAGAGACTTATAGCAAAAACAATTGAAGGATAGCAGGTCCGCTGAAATGGAGAAATGAAAAGTGGAAATTAAGGTGATAATTCCTTGGCGGTATGTCCATGTTGAGACTCTGGCAGATTGCCTCCAGTAAATGAGATGTGTTTGCCTCCAAAATGCATGTCCTAACACGAGTGGCTGAACAGATATTACAGATTGTCTAAGTGGCTTTGTTCCAGGTGGCCCCTCTGCTGAATGGCGTTGTTCCAGTTGGCCTCTCTTTGGGTAGCTTTGTTCCAGGTGGACCCTCTTCTGGGTGGCTGTGTTCCTGGTGGCCCTTCTTTTGGATGGCTTTGTTCCAGGTGGCCCCTCTTCTGTGCAGGTTTTTTCCAGGTGGCCCCTCTTCTGGGTGGCTGTGTTTCTGGTTGCCCGTTTTCTGGGTGGCTTTGTTCCAGGTGGTCCCTCTTCTGGGCGGCTTTGTTCCAGGTGGCCCCTCTTCTGGGTGTTTTTGTTCCACGGAGCTCCTCTTCTGAGTGGCTTTGTTCTAGGTGCCCCTCTTGTGGGAGGCTGTGTTCCTGGTGGCCCCTCTTCTGAGAGGCTTTGTTCCAGGTAGCCCCTCTTCTGGGTGGCTGTGTTCCTGTGGCCCGTTTTCTGGGTGGCCTTGTTCCAGGTGGTCCCTCTTCTGGGTGTTTTGTGTTCCAGGTGGCCCCTCTTCTGAGTGGCTTTGTTCCAGGTGGCCCCTCTTCTGAGTGGCTTTGTTCCAGGTGGCCCCTCTTCTGAGTAGCTTTGTTTCAGGTGGCCCCTCTTCTGAGAGACTGTGTTCCAGGTGGCCCCTCTTCTCGGAGGCTGTGTTCCAGGTGGCCCCTCTTCTGAGTGGCTTTGTTCCAGGTGGCCCCTCTTCTGAGTAGCTTTGTTCCAGGTGGCCCCTCTTCTGGGAGGCTATGTTCCTGGTGGCCCCTCTTCTGAGTGGCTTTGTTCCAGGTGGCCCCTCTTCTGGGTGGTTGTGTTCCTGTGGCGCATTTTCTGGGTGGCTTTGTTCCAGGTGGTCCCTCTTCTGGGCGGCTTTGTTCCAGGTGGCCCCTCTTCTGGGTGTTTTTGTTCCAGGTGGCCCCTCTTCTGGGAAACTGTGTTCCAGGTGGTCCCTCTTCTGGAAGGCTGTGTTCCTGGTGGCCCCTCTTCTGGGTGGCTTTGGTCCAGGGGCCCCTCTTCTGAGTGGCTTTGTTCCAGGTGGCCCCTCTTCTGGGAAACTGTGTTCCAGGTGGTCCCTCTTCTGGAAGGCTGTGTTCCTGGTGGCCCCTCTTCTGGGCGGCTTTGTTCCAGGGCCCCTCTTCTGAGTGGCTTTGTTCCAGGTGGCTGAAGTGGAGGAATGAAAAGTGGAAATTAAGGAAATAATTTCCTTGGCGGTAAGTCATTGTTGAGACTCTGACAGCTTGCATCCAGCCAATGAGATGTGTTTACTTCCAAAATGCATGTCCTATTATGAGTGGATGAACAGATATTACATCCTGTGTAAGTGGCTTTGTTCCAGGTGCCCCCTCTTCTGGAAGGCTTTGTTCCAGGTGGCCTCTCTTTGGGTGGTGTTGTTCCAGGTGGCCCCTCTTCTGGATGCCTGTATTCCTGGTGGCCCCTCTTCTGGTTGGCTTTGTTCCAGGTGGCCCCTCTTCAGGGTGGCTGTGTTCCAAGCGGCCCCTCTTCTGGGCGGCTTTTGCCAGGCGGCCCCTCTTCTGGGCGGCTGTGTTTCTGGTGGCCCCTCTACTGGGTGGCTGTGTTCCAGTTGGCCCTTTTTTCTGAGTGGCTTTGTTCCAGGTGGCCCCTCTTCTGGGGGGCTTTCTTCCAGGTGGCCCCTCTTTGGGGAGACTTTGTTCCAGGTGGTCCCTCTTCTGGGAGGCTTTCTTCCAGGAGTCTCCTCTTTCGGGTGGCTGTGTTCCAGATGGCTTTGTTCCAGGTGGCCCCTTTTCTGGGTGGCTGTGTTCCAGGTGGCGCTCTTCTGGGCGGCTTTGTTCCAGGTGGCCACTCTTCTGGGTATCTTTTTTCCAGAAGGCCCTTTTTCTGGGTGGCTTTGTTACAGGTTGCACCTCTTCTGGGTGGCTTTGGTCCAGGTGCCCCTCTTCTGGGCAGCTGTGTTCCAGGTGGTCCCTCTTCTAGGTGGGTGTGTTCCAGGTGGCCCCTCTTCTGGGTGGGTGTGTTCCAGGTGGTCCCTCTTCTGGGCAGCTGTGTTCCAGGTGGCACTTCTTCTGGATGGCTTTGTTCCAGGTGGCCCCTCTTCTGGATGGCTGTGCTCCTGGTGACCCTTCTTCTGGATGGCTTTGTTCCAGGTGGCCCCTCTTCTGGGCAGCTGTGTTCCAGGTGGCACTTCTTCTGGGTGGCTTTGTTCCAGGTGGCCCCTCTTCTGGATGGCTGTGCTCCTGGTGACCCTTCTTCTGGATGGCTTTGTTCCAGGTGGCCCCTCTCCTGGGTGGCTTTGTTCCAGGTGGCCCTTCTTCTGGATGGCTTTGTTCCAGGTGGCCCTTCTTCTGGGCGGCTGTGTTCCAGGTGCCACCTCTTCTGGGTGGCCCCTGTTCTGGGTTGCTTTGTTCCAGGTGGCCCTTCTTCTGGGTGTTTTTTTCTTCTCCTGGTGGCCCCTCTTCTGGATTGCTTTGTTCCAGGTAGCCCCTCTTCTAGGCAGCTTTGTTCCAGGTGGCCCCTCTTCTTTGTGGATGTGTTCCAGGTGGCCCCTCTTCTGGGTTGCTTTGTTCCAGGTGGCCCCTCTCCTGGGTGGCTTTGTTCCAGGTGGCCCTTCTTCTGGATGGCTTTGTTCCAGGTGGCCCTTCTTCTGGGCGGCTGTGTTCCAGGTGCCACCTCTTCTGGGTGGCCCCTGTTCTGGGTTGCTTTGTTCCAGGTGGCCCTTCTTCTGGGTGTTTTTTTCTTCTGCTGGTGGCCCCTCTTCTGGATTGCTTTGTTCCAGGTGGCCCCTCTCCTAGGCAGCTTTGTTCCAGGTGGCCCCTCTTCTTGGTGGATGTGTTCCAGGTGGCCCCTCTTCTGGGTTGCTTTGTTCCAGGTGGCCCCTCTTCTGGGTTGCTTTGTTCCAGGTGGCTCCTGTTCTGGGTTGCTTTGTTCCAGGTAGCCCCTCTTCTGGGTTGCTTTGTTCCAGGTGGTCCTTCTTCTTGGTGGTTTTTTTCTTCCAGGTGGCCCCTCTTCTTTGTGGCTGTGTTCCAGGTGGCCCCTCTTCTGGGTGGCTTTGTTCTAGGTGGCCCCTCTTCTGGGTGGCTTTGTTCCAGGTGGCCCCTCTTCTAGGTGGTTGTGTTCCAGGTGGCCCCTCTTCTGGGTGGCTTTGTTCCAGGTGGCCCCTTTTGTGACCGTCCCTTCATTCAGAGAGTCTTGCACCAGTGGAAGCTCCCTCTCAGTTCAGACTCAGGTATAGAGCTCAATTCATTCCAGAATGATGATAAACTGAGCAACCATTTGGAGCTCCTTAGAGCATTAGGACCCTGACTCTTTCTTCATACAGAAGTGTTCTGGAAGGGCCAGTCACCATTAGAAAGGGGTAGGTGTCCGCACCACGCGACTGCGTCTAGTCTCATGTTCTGCAGCACCTCCTGCTTCTGCGCAGCGACGAGAAGCCACGTCCAGAGCTCGTCTCTGACCACCAAGCACCTCTCGACCAGGCCCAAGAAGTACCAGCAGGCTATCCACCATGCACTCTGACAATGCACCAGGGGCCGGGGGGAGGGGGGGGGGGGGGTTACTGCAAAGTGGCGCAGCGCAGAGCAGCAGCCAAAGATGCCGCGCTGCGTTACACCAGAGAGAGAGCAGGACAGCGCCATATCTACTAGAGGGTCTTTCCCCCAACCCGCCCGGCCTCCCCGCCCCACGCACACATCTCCAGGGCTGGTGGACCTTGGCTGCCCAGCAGGTCTGCCATACAATACAATGCACTTTATTGCTGTGACAAGCAGGACAGTCCTTGCCAAAGTAAACACGTTAAAATCATTAAATGTCACAGACTGCGCATTAGCGATGGTTTCAGTTTAAAGACTATTTATTTTGAAGCCCATGCTGTCCTTCCAGTGACGCACACAGACATGTCTTGTTTCCCTTCCTGCTGCTTCTGGCCTGGCTCCAGGGGTGAGAGGGGCAGGAGGGGGGGCGCCTCAGCTCATGTGTCGGACATTAAGGATAGCGCCATAAGCGCCTGATTTATAGGTCATTTTCACCACTTACTGAAGTGCAAAGGAAACGGACAGAGCAGAGGGAGTCAGACTGAGGGGGAGTGACAGCCAGGGACAGAGACAACCAGGGAGAGGGAGAGAGAGAGCCTGCCTCCGCCGTTCCCAGCTCCCACACACGCATGCACTTCCTCCTCAGTCTGTTCGGTTTAATTCAATTAAACGAGGCATTTTTGGCAAGGCTAAACAGTTCTTGACTTTGTCCGGGACTGTATACATTACACTGCTATTCAAAATAATTAATGCCAGACGTGCGTCCGGCCTGCAGGTACTGTGCGCCACCCAGTGGTCATTTTAAGAATAACACATGTAAAACCAAAGATTAGAAATTATAAACACGACACATGATGCTCGGGTAGCAAGCTTTGACAAGCTAATAGGCCTCGCCTTTCCTAATGTTAATTTGGATATGTTGTAGAGTTGCGTGGCAGCTGTACAGCTTAGCTGAAGAGAAAAAAATAACACTATAGCAGTCTAGCCCCTTCGCCGCGGGGCTAATTCCGCTTTACCTCTCTCTCTCTCTCTCTCTCTCTCTCTCTCTCTCTCTCTCTCTCTCTCTCTCACTCTCTCCCTCTACCTCTCTCTGTCTACCTCTCTACCTCTCTCTCCACCTCTCTACCTCTCTACACCCCTCTCTCTACACCCTTCTCTCTACCCATCTCTTTACACCTCTTTCTCTATCCCTATCTCCCTACCCTTCTCTCTCTACCCCTCTCTCTACCCCTCTCTCTACCCACCTCTCTCTACACACCTCTCTACACACCTCTCTCTACACACCTCTCTCTCTCTACACACCTCTTTCTCTCTCTCTCTACACACCCCTCTCTCTCTCTACCTCTAAGTGGCAGCCGGAGCCTGATAGTACTGCATGCTTGTCCTTTAAAAAAAAGCATTGGCATAGCCAATAGGTCTCGCATTTGGGTCCTTCTAAGTGTTTAACCATGCAACAGTTAATGTTGTTGCACCAAGGATATTGTGCTGCATAACTAAGTACTTATAAGGTCCCAAAAGCGAGACCTATTGGCTATGCCAATGCGTGTTTTTTCTTATGACGGGTGGGTGGAGGGAGAAAACAGACAATGGCAGGGCGAGGCAATTGGAGGAAAGAGCTACACTGACAACAGGAGGGTGGGGGGAGAGGTATCCAGGAGCGGGTTGTGCAGGTAAGAGCGATGGGGCGGTGGTGGGGGACTCAACAGACGATGAGGGAAAATTAAATAAATCAATCATTTTAAGTTGTCGTCTGTTGTGCAACCTTGCACCCCACCCCACCGCTCTTACATGCTCAAGCCGATGCTGGAGGTATCACGGACCACTGGAGAGTGTGAGGTGTGAGGGTTGTGGAAACGCGGACAACTGGGTTTGGGGATGGTAGAAAAGAAGCAACACAGACAATGGGAAGAGGGGAGGTGTGAGGGAAGTAGAAAGACGTACAACATGAGACAGCACCACCATGTGGCAGACTGTCATAAGAGCCGGTGTTGACAATTAAGTGCAGGGCTGAGCGCAGGAAACCACTAGCAGAAATTAAACACTGGTGTGGGAGACATCTGCCAACAAAATTCCAGATGATAGCTATGCCAATTTCTCATTAGCTGTCTCTGCTGTCAGCCCATTTACCATGGTAACACCAGTAGCCATGTGACGGAAGGCTGCTCCACTTAGGCCGACCTTCAAATGTATGCAAGCGCCAAGTAGAAAGATCCTGGTGGTCTCTGATGACCTGGTAGAAAACTCACTGATCTTCAGGGACATTTATTTTTTGTCCTGCAGAAAGAAGCCATCAACATCTGCGTTGGGTGATTGTTTCAGCAAAATAAACACAATACAGTGGCTGCCATGACATCTTATTGATAATATATTTTTGCTGTAAGTGCTATTGGTGACTTCTCAGCATCTTGTATGTGTCACTTGATTGTTAAAAAGACCCAGACGTAGTAACTTGTACTACTCAGGACATGATAATTTTATTTTTAAATTTATTTTATTGATTTTCTTAGAACAAGCAACAGTGAGACTCAGAAGTACATGAGCTCATTGTACATTTCGCACATTATACAAAATGAAGACATCATGAAACCAGTATGGTCCAATTAAACTGTTGCACGTCATAACTTAGAAGTAGACATTAACTGAGGCACTCTATAACTCTTATACTCCTGTCCATTGAGACGTCTTGGTGTGGTGAGAATTAGCTGAAGTGTGAATAATCACTTTAACAACTTTGTTATCGTCTGCTATTAGTAACAGAATAACCTTGTTCTGTGTTCAGTCATGGGTCACAGTAACTTCACTAGCTGTGGTGAATAAATACGTTTTATACATCTACCAAACATTTTAGGTCTGTTGCGTGGAGGGAGTAAATCCCTAAAAAGTTCCGTCTGCGTACTACAATATGTCATGTCACGGGACCACTGTGTGATCGTAGGGACGGGGCCCCGAAACCAGTTGATAGCCACCCTGCGGACATTATTACGGTGAGCTCTCCCATCTTGGTCTTTCAGCTTAGCCAACGATTCTGCCTGCTGTTTTGTCAGTTTGGCTACTAGCTCATCCAGGTGTTTAGTTTTTGATTGTAGGCTGTCTGTACTGGTTTCAGTGGAGGCCACCTTCTCTGCCATGCCCCAGAAATCCTCGCATAGTAGGTTCACCTCCTCTGTCACAGCAAACAACTTAGGTTCCAGCGTACTCCTAAGGTCCCTTATTGCTTTCATAATGTCTCTAAGAGAGGGTTCCAATGTCTGACTCATCTACCCAGACGCCACAGGGTGTTTTGCAGTTACCTCAGTCTCCTCCGTTGTCCTAAGCAAGACAGTATATTTATCGATTGGGTTAGACTGGGGTAGGACCCTTTAGTGCTCACCATGATTATTTGGGGTTGGGGGTCAAATCCTGTCCTATCTGGTCTTTAGCGCCCAAGGACAGACCAACAGAGGTGCACCGTGCAGCCAAGCCTGTCAAGCATCACGCATCATGTGTGAGGCTAAAGCATTTCAGTGTGGTGTTCCGCATCACCGCACTGAAATGCGTTGTCACGCATAATGCATGTGTCTCACACCGGCCACTGAAGTGCTGGCTGGCTGTTAAAACTGTTTAGTATGGCAGCGCGCCGTGCTCCCAATGCTCTCACATGCTTGCAGTTGATTAATTAAGGCTGTTCGCAGGGACCGTGACTCACAGTGATACAATGTTTCACCTTGGATCCCCGCGTCTTGAGGCCGGCTCTTGAGGGGCGCGGTGACATCACGCCCTGCTGCCCCGGAAGATTGTAAATGAAAGTGCCAGCTGCCTAGTGTTTTGCGCGGCTCCAAAATGTTCAAATAAGGCGCTTGCAGCGTCGCGCTGCCTCCAGCAAGCACTGTTCGCACCGGCACCGACGTGCGCTATCAGCCGTTAATTTACTTAACCCCCTCAATTCAATAATGCCAGACCTGAGGGAGCCCGAGAGGAGTGAGTGACCCCACACCCGGTTGCAGCGGCCGCCAGGACAGAGTCTGCGTGGCACTGTGGACGGCCCCTCCCGGGACGCACTGTCCTGCCAGCCAGGAGGGTGACAATAATTGAGGCGGTTGGCTGGCAAACCCAAATTACCGCGGGCGCAGTGGCTTGTGGCCTAAGTGAGCCTTAAGCCACTGCCTAACAAGAGAGACAGCCGCGGCGTCGCGTATTAAGCAACTGTTAGAGCGCCACCCGCGGCGCTACACTCCTCCGGACTCTGTGACTACTGTCCCAAGTAAGTGCCCCAGCCTGTGTGATTTACAATGGCAGTGCCTGGTCAGGCAGCTGCAGCCTGCAGTCAGTGCCGGCCTGTGTTGATACTAAGGTCACAGGTGACACTGCAGGATTTTTTCAATTTCGGATATTCTGCTGGCCTGAGCCCCCCCGGTTGCTAATGATATACTTGTGCTCGATTTCTTGCAGAACGCCATGCAGAATGGTTGTGAACACTGCAAAGAGCTTCAGTTTCACTCCACACTGCTTGCTTGATGTATGAACTACCTATTAACCACTTCAGCTGCTATCAGGGGAGACATTATACGAATAACATTTTCCTCACTGGAGTACCCACGAAAGAGTTGTCGTGTTGATATAATGTTTGTCGGATGTGAAGTGCCCTGACACCCTACATTGGTATGAGCAGAACTATAAAGCAAATGAACTGTTTGTGAGAGAGGGAACGAAAGATGTTTCAGTGCTTTAGGAGTTAAATAGATCATATAAGGCATATACATGATTGATACTACACGATGGTGTTGGGCCATATATGATAGACAAAGAGCATTACAGTAGAAATTACAGCAGTCACCAATATTGAGTAACAGCAAAGACATAGGTCAATTGCAGCAGTTTTAAGATCTTCTTAGTTTCTTGTTGCTCAAATGTGTGTAATTTCTGATATTTGTATATGCTTCCCTCGTCTTCATTGCTTGATTTTGCTTGCTCGAAAGTGTCACTCATAGTCATTGAAATGTCACTCATAATTACACTGATTTATGAAAATGTCACACTTAGGCAATCTGAAACCTTGGCAGCTATGTGCGGCACCTCTTACCTTTCTCGCACTAAGATTGAAAGGGCCTCATTTATGAGGCTGTGCGTCACTTTTACGCCGCCGGTGCGTAAGTTTTTGTGACGCACCAGTGGTGAAAAAAATGCGCCTTGTTGCGCCATTTATACAAAGTGACGCATCTAGGTAGATGCGTCACTTTGTAAACCCCTGCCCCACATTATACCTGCGCCAGGTATAATGTATGCAAGGGGGACATTTTGACGCAAGAAAGGGTCATGGAAGTGATGCAGTAAAATCTATAAGATTTCACCGCGCCATTTCTCACCAACAACCTGGGAGTTGCCCATGGGAAAGTACACATTGCTGGAGTTGCGTCACTTTTGTGACACACTCCAGCAATGCGTCACTTTTGCGCTTACAGATACGTCAGAAATACTGACGTATCTGTAACTCCTTGCGACATGATGCGTCATATTATAAATATGACGCATCAATCATGACGCAAGGAGTGCGCATTGAAAAGTGACGCATCGCTGCTTTCACGCAGCGATGCGTCATTTCTCATAAATGAGGCCCACAGTAGGCACCAGGGGGTTCCTTAGGCCATCCGGCTCTGGCCTGAGAGCAACATGTCATACTCCGTGGGGAGCACCCCCAGTTCCTCAGATCAATTGCGTACTGGCCAGGCTTTTGCTGAATTAACCGAGGTCGGTGCTGCCCCACACTACCCTGCTTCTGTACTGTGCCCAGGCTGCCAGGTGTGGACTGATCACTGGCGCCCTGGTGAGATAGAGCCACGTGGCCGGACACCCTTTGCTAGTCGCCGAGGGGGAGTCCTTTTGTTGAGCGGCAGGGCTGGGCAGGGCTTCTGCAGCTGGCAGCACTCAGGTGCGTGGCATCTTCCCCTACCGCAGCACCCGCGTCATGGATTTCCCAGATGCTCTGGTCACCGCAGCCGCTTGGCACTTCTTAGGCCCAGCCAGGCCTCTGCCAATCAATCAGGTGGGGTCAATTGTTTCCCCAGGACCAGCACCACTCACCGAAGCTCCGGCACCTCCCATGTCAGCAAGATCTCACTTCTCACCGGTTGGCCCGGAACTCGCCTGGTTGTGTGTCTGCTCGGCTCACCACCCCCATGGCCACCTCGCCATCACCTGTCCACACCATCTATGGGGGGGATCGATCTTCTTCAGGCATGTTGTCGGGTGAGCTCCTGAACGATATGGAGATCATGTGGCAGAAAAGCCACCTTGCTAATTTCTGGCTTGTTCAGATCAGGGTCCTTCTTAGCAGTAAGAGTCGGCCGAGGGCGCCGCCATTTTACATACAGCTGCAAGCCGATCCAGTCGCTCAGATCTTGCCTGGGCTCCTCTCAAGCAGCTGCGAGTCACCACATGTACCCCTACACACCCCACCAGCTGCTGGAGTGATGGGGAAGATAATGACAGATTCTGCTGGGTTATTACCGAAGTCTACCGGAGCAAACTCAGTGTGCGGCCATTCCTCTCGGCAGCAGGCCAAGCCCCCCGATTTTAGTAACTATTGAACCGTTTCAGCTACAAATATATATTTTTTTTAAATCAGCGGATTATGCAGTAGATGATGGGTTATGTGGCAAATCCATAATTATGCTGAAAATGCAGAGGCCGTAAAATTGCATTATTCTAATGACCCTGAATAAAACTGACACCTGCCAACTTACACGGTGCCACCATGTGTCACACAATATCAGTACCCTTCACACTGTGCCCTGGAGAAGAGCTGATGCCACACAGTGAGGATCTGGTGAGCTGGGAACCCGTTCACAGGTTGGGTTAAGCTCATGTGTGGAGGATTTGCACTATTAAAATCCATTACGGATTTCTGAACCTCCCCAGGACAAATATGGAGGTGGCTTCAGTTCAGAAGCACTTTGTGGTGTTGGCCAGAGTAAGAGTGCACACCCACTCCCCAGGCCCCACCCTTTCCAGTGTCCTCCATGGCAGCTCCAGGTGTTACCCATAGGGGGCCCAGCCCCAACCAATGTCTCTCCAATGTAAATGAGGCTGCCACGGCGTGAAAGGCGTGGCCCCATCACCGAGTGGCACTTCCTTTGAGACTTCTCTTCCTCCCTTACTCGTTGAAAAATGTCCCCAAAATTGACAGGTCTGAAATATGAGGAAAACATTTAAACGTGATGTGGTCTGTTAAGGTTCATTGTGAAGCTGTGATGAGCTATGAACATGAACTCCGATAGAAATAGATGTATACACCCATTAAATATGGGTAGGATCATGGAGTTGTAAAATGTGCAAGGAAAGTTTCGGATCTTGCAAAGATCCCCAGCCCCACAGCCAGATGAAAGTCCTGCGATGCGGGCTCATCAATGTTAGATCAATGAGCAAACATGCCCTGGACATCTTTGACCTCATAACTGAAAGGGACCTGGGCTGTCTTTTCATGACAGAGACATGGCTGACGCCCAACAGTAACCCAGATGTCACAAACACTCTTCCGCCCGGATACCTCATTTCCAGAGAGGATAGATTCATCCGGAGGGGGGGAGGCTTAGCCATTGCCTATCGTGATACCCTAAACTGTCAAACGTTTGCAATCCCAGGACTCAAAGGGGCTGAAAACATGGGTTTCGCTATAAAGGCACATGATTCGTTTACCTTTACATGAGCGCTAATATACCACCCTCCAGGGACACACACAGATTTCCTGGAGAGCATTGGGGCTGCTGTTAGCAACCTTGCTCTCAAATCCGCAAACTTTACACTCTTAGGAGATGTCCACTTACATCTAGACTCCCCTACAGATCCAGCAGCAATATGTTTCAGGGATACAATGAAGGGACTAGGTCTAACTCAGGCTACAACAACCACCACACACAAGGTGGGGCATACCCTTGATTGCATCTTCTCAAACCTAGAGACACTCAGTGTCACGACACCCCAAGTATTAACCTGGACAGACCACAGCCTGATTCCTTTTGACCTCCCAGTGATGACTGGCAAGACGCTAAACAACTCAGATAACACATCCGGACTTTCCCAGGGAGAACCCCGTTGGAAAAACCTGATAGGGCAGGAGGAGTTTTTAACTATAGCAGCAGGAAATAGACCCACCCCCACAGGAGATCCAACTAGGGACAGTCAAATCTTCAGGGAGTGGATGAATGAACTAAGTTCGGGAAGCATCCATGCTGCTTCTAGGCTAGGCGCCAGAAAGAAGCAGAAGCCCTCTGCCCCCTGGTTCTCATTAGCTCTAAAAGAAGAACAAAGGAAGGTTAGGGCCTTAGAGCGGAAATGGCGTACGAACTATGGCGAAATGGATCAGGACAACTATAAAGTCGCACGCCGCCGATACCATGGGCTAATAAAAACAGAAAAAAAAGGAACACTATACTGAGGCTATAACCAAAAGCAATAATAAAAAGAACGACATTTTTAAATAGTTAATACCTTTATCAACCCTAAAACTATGCAGAAAGATATTCCCCCCTCCCAGAACTTATGTAACACAATAGCTGATTTCTTTGAGGAAAAAATTCAAAAGTTCACAAAGGACTTTCCCCACCCACCGACCCATAAGGAGCCAGCAAATAGAGCCGTCACTACAACTAGTGCCCTGTTGTCCATTTTTGATCAAGTCAGCCTAGAGGAATCCCGGGCTGATATCTTAATGATTAAATCAGGTTCCCCTTTTTCTCCCTGCCCTCCCTATGTCCTTCACTCAATGGTGGATATTGCCAACCCCATCAAAAACAGCATTATCAATTCCTCACTCAATCTCGGCCTAGTCCCTGAAGAATGGAAACTTGCAGCAGTGAAGCCCTTGCAGAAAAAAACAATTACCTGACCAAACAACTCTGACTAATCTGCGACCCATCTCCCTGCTCCCAGCCCTCTGCAAACTAACAGAGAAATCCGTGAATAGGCAGCTTACTGCCTTCCTGGAGGCCAACAACATATGGCACCCCAACCAAGCAGGCTTTAGGGCTCAACATTCGACGGAATCAGCCCTGATTTTCACTTCTGAAACTCTAAGGGCGGCAATGGATCAGGGAAAGAAGGCGGTCCTGGTGCTTTTAGACCTGTCCACGGCATTCGACACGGTCTCACGTATCATCTTGGTGGACCGTCTAGCCGCGGCAGGGATAGCTGGAAATGTCTTGAGCTGGCTAAAAAGCTTTTTAGCAAACAGGCGACAAGTCGTCACCTTAGGTCAGTTTAGATCCGAAGAAAAACAGCTCACTTCGGGAATGCCTCAGGGCTCCTGTCTGAGCCCGACACTCTTTAATGTATATATGGCCCCCCTGATTGCACTTATATCATCCTTTAACATTAACACCATTTCGTATGCAGATGATACGCAGCTCATCCTTGTGATGGAGGATGACACCGGTGAGGCTGAAAGGAAGCTTAAAAACTGCATTAAAGCTACATTCCAATGGATGATCGCGAACCATCTTAAATTCAACTCAGGGAAAACAGAGATCGTGCCATATGGAAAGGGAAATCTGTTCAACCCCTCATTATGGTGGCCGGAGGACGCTACCGTCCCTCCAAACACTATTCTGGCAGCCCGAAATCTAGGGATCAGATTCGATTCCTCTCTGACTTTTAAAAATCAAGCAGTGGTGGTGGCAGTAACATGCTTTCGGCATCATAAAAGGGCTCAGAAAATTCTTTGACTTGATTCCACTCCCGGCACGTAAAATGGCTGCAGCAGCACTTATAACATCACGCCTTGACTACTGCAATAGCCTATATGCAGGGACCAACAGGATAGTCTGCCTCAAACTGCAAATGGTTCAACATGCAGCGGCAAGGCTGATGCTAGGATGGAACAGAAGACCCTCAGCCACAGCAGCAATGGACATATTCCATTGGCTGCCGATCCATAAACGGGTCCTTTTCAAAGTCCTCCTAATCACCTTCAGGGCCTTCCATGGAAAAGGACCTAGCTACATACAGAGTATGTTTAGTCACCACACCCCCTCACATAATCTGAGATCCCAAAAAGCCAACCTCCTTACCATCCCAAATTTCAGACTAAAAACGAGAGGAGGAGAGGCCCTGGCAGTTTTGGGTTCCAAGGCCTGGAACCTCCTCCCACCGTCTATTCGTCATATTGGACCAGAAACTAATTTCAGAAAGACCTTAAAAACGTGGATTTACAATCTATCCGACACCATGTGCAAAAATCGAATCTGAAGAGGCAGACCCTGTTTACATCAGCCAGACTCCCTACTCTCCGTCTATCCCTTCTAAAGCGCCAAGATGCTCCTTGGAGTGAAGGCCGCGCTATATAAGAACTTTTTACATTTACATTACATTTACAGTACACAAGTGCGCAGACGTCAGCCGTAGGACAGCACAGTATAGGGGCAGATTATGTCGGACTTGCGCCACGTTTACGCCGCCGTTGCGTCACGCAATGGCGCGGAAATGTGGCGCATCCCTGCGACCTATTTACAACGTGACGCATCTAGGCAGATGCGTCACGTTGTAAAGCCCTGCGCCACATGAAAGCTGCGTCAGGTTTCATGTGGGCGTTCTGTCGCAGGGTGGGCGTTCCTTCGTAGGAAAGCCCTGTAAAACTGACGCAGTGAAATCTACAAGATTTCACTGAGTCAGTTTTACGACGCTGCTGGGTCAAATCCTTACGCCTGCTTGAAGCAGGCGTAAGGAGTGACGCACCACGTTATGTATGGGTGGCCTCTGTACATTGCAGGAGTTGCATCGCACTTGCGACGCTACTCCAGCAATGCGCCGCCCGTACACCACAAGATGCGTCACGCATCTGCCCTTCCTTGCACCATGGTGCGCCGCATTGTAAATGCGGCGCATCTGTGGTGCCTCAAGGAGGGAATTGCGTGACGCATCAGTTCTGGCGCATCCCTGCTGATTTGCAGAGATGCGCCAGAACTCATAAATCTGCCCCTATGTGTTTCACTGAGGCGTTGGAAACCGCCTGCACTGAAAACCTGCATGTGCAATGTATCATATATGATGCAGAAATGTGCCAAGCACCAAAGCATGTGTGTCCACAGTCCTGGCACCAGATGGCACCCATGGATTGGTGCATGACACCCCAAAACAGGTCCTAGGATATTTGATTCCGGTCCAAGAAAGACTTGGCTTGGCAGTTCGGGCTGGACTGTCCCCATGAGGCACAGGGTCAAGACTGATTTGAATATGGCTGGGTTCAAGCTGGACTGGCATGGTGAGTAAAAAAACGATGGATTTAGGTCCAGGTCTCTGTACTGGGGTGAATGTTTGACATTGTTCTGCATTCTGTCTCTCAATTGTTCTTTTTGCACTGCACCATACAGTGGCTGTCTCAAACTGATGTTAATGTTAGAAGTGGGGTTGCCATAGTACACTCCCCCCACATACACACCCACAGACACGTGAATTAACATTATTAATCACAGCCTTTCACAAGTGGATTGCCTTTTCCTCGTCCGCACCATTGTAAATCTATTGCTATGTGTTTTTCTCTCCTTTTACACAAGCTTTCCTTTTTTATCCCTTTGTATCCTCCTGTTGCAGCTTTTATATTACTTACACTTCTGAACTCCTGCTACGTTAACCTTTTAAATTACACATCACAGCTTTCCTCGTGTGGTTCTCTGTTTCCTCCTCCACAACACCAGCGTTTTTGTTTCTTGTTTCATCAATCTTTGTACATTAATTATATCTTATTACAGAGAGACGCCTCCTCCTGTGGTGTGACGGGTTTCCTCCTCTATACAATGTTCAATCCCTTTCTCTGTGTTACTTTCCCGTTGTCATGGCGACCTCTTTCGTTCTCTGTTCTCAGTAGCTGTAAAGATACACGCTCTACGTGCGTTTCTCATGTTTCCTCGTACAATTCTACCGCCTTTCATGTGTCTTGTTGTTGCTTTCACAATTTTTCAGCACTCTGTCTACTGTTTTTTTTACATTCCTGCCCACATTTAACTTTTCACCCCCAATAATTGCCCTTCCTTAGACATCATATAGAAACGTGCAATGTAAGTGTGAATGTGGACATTGTTCTGGCGTTCACCTTTGTTGTCTGCGGTCTGCCCTCCTCTGAGACTTTTTACCGCTTTGACAAAACAAATGGCATTCATTCCGGCGCATGCGCACAGCTATTCTCTTTTAATGATGTGGTTATCAGGTGAAGTCTGATCTTCCTGGCTGTACTATGTGTGCATTTGTTCTGCCGTTTGACCTTGTTTTCAAGTGTCCTTGGCACCCCTGCGCCTCACCTTAACGCTTAGCGCTTTATATACATTTCTGGAAGTCTTACATTTTCTCCAAAACAAAGCGACGGCGCCAAGATTTTCACATTTACAAAGCCGTTTGCATTCCCGTCTATATTATGAGATGTGTTTTCTTGTTATTCTTTTAAAAAAAAAAAATGAAAAAAATATCTTTAGACAACATACAGCTCCAGCCTGTAAAAACATTTGTAGCTGTATTGTTCAATCTGCGCTCCTTCTGTGAGGAGCGTCTCAGGTGCTGTATCCCTGTCCTGTGCTGCCATCTTGTGGAGATTCCCCGTCACAGCGCTCCCTCGTCCAGCCTCATAGGCACATGGGCGCTTGGAAAGCTGAGTCTAATGCACATGGACGGATGCAGGAGGTCTGTCTTTGCACTAGTGTTATGAGCAGGGCAGGGTACATGTCCTAAACAAGCATTTGCAATGCAATAGGTATGCATTTGGGAGAATTAGTGGTATTGGGGTTGTAAATAATAATGGGGCATATTAACAAGGAACAGGAAAAATTAATGCTAAGGGCGCTTAGTGTTAATTTTCTTACTGCCCGCTATCGCTATAGCGTCATTTTGGGAGTTTATCGCTGGTAATGCAGCGATAACACTACAAGGATAGGGATATCCTTGTTGATAGCCCATGGTGAATTTAGCCATGCAATCCACCTCCCATTGGATTACATGCCTAAATCTGAAAATTAGCAGCTGTTAAAAAGCAGCGTTAACCGTGGTTAGCGCTCCTTTTTTTTGTCTCTAACAGGGTTAGCGTGAAGCTTGATAACAGGAGAAATGTCGCTTAGCGACATTTCTCCTATTCTTTTGCTCTGGAACGCCCACTTTGCATCTCATTAGAGATGCAAAGGGAAGCGTTGTGGAAAAGGGTGCTAACATGCGATTTTGCATATTAGCACCCTGTTGTTGATAGGGCGATATTTTTAACTCCGCTTCTTTGGCTTTTAAAGCCAAAAAAGCGGAGATAAAGCCCTTGATAATATGCTACAATGTCTGTTACCTATTTGTTTTAGTTTGGAGTGGAGTGACATTATATGGGTTGCATTGGAATTGTTAGCTGAGTAATTGTGTGGTGTTAGAGTTGTGGGTTAGGGTAAAATACATAGGGGGCCATGCATCAAGTTACTTACTGGTTGCAAACGAGTCGATTCACAGAATCGGCCCCTTTGCGACGGGTAATTATCCATTTGGGATGCATCAAGCCCAAAGCATTTTGCAAAATAGGTAATCTCAAAAGTTGTGTTTACCTATTTTGCGAATGCAGTTAGGGAATCACAATGTGTGACTCCCTAAATGCAATGCAAGAAGCAATCTCAGATTGCGACTTTGCATTAAGGAATATAAAATTCCCACCAACTTCAAGTTGGTCATAATTTGCAATTCCTTAGAAAAATGCAAAAAAAAAAAATCCAAGTGCCATGTGGTGCGCACACATGCCCACTGTCAATTTTGGCGGTGCATCAGGGTGACCTTTTAGCCCTCCCTGGCACCCTTGAAATTGCATTCACAATTTGCGATTACCTATTTAGTAATCGCAAATTGCGAATGGTTTCCCATTCAGTCCCATGGGCCTCTAGACCTACAGGAATGAAGGGGAAAGCATTCCCTATTAGTGAATTGCAATTTGCGATTCGCTAATAGGAAATGTGTAGGAATCGCTGTTTTAAAAAAAAAAACCTACATGCATAGGCAATTAGGATTCCTTAAGAGCAATTCCTTAATAATCACTATTAAGGGATACTTACCTTGATGCATGTGCCCCATAGTCCTCTAAATAAGCTTGTTTCTTAAGTCCCTCTGATTCTAATGGGACAGCAGTCCAACAAGCATCAAGTCCTTTACTGCCACAACTCAGGTCCCCTGGAAACGGGTGTCCCTGCCAGGCAAACGGTGAACTTTTGTTATTTCCTGGGATATCTTTCCCACCTATGGCTCTTTTCGACAGTAAATCTTAGTGATATTCACAATATTAACTGCTGTCATAGCATTGTTGAATACTTTCACCACTTTTCTCAGAACAGTAAACCCAGACTGCAATCTGGTGCTAACTGGGGCCTTAATCATGATCCAATTACCCATTCTCTTACCAATGTGTCTATCATTCTAGAATGACACCTGAATAATTAAGGCTCACCACAGAATTCCTTGCGAAGAGTGACACTCATGGTAAATTTGGTAAACAAACAACAGAAATGTAAGACTCATTGGCATGATTATCCCTAATCGATGACCTGTGGAATGTGAAGGCACACCTAGAATGTTGTAAAAGGTGTGCCCATCACCGCTGATAGATAATGAACCTCTTATTCCCAAAGGAACACACACTGCTTGTTCTTCAGTGTTACTCGATTAAATACCATCTGCGTTGTGCTGCCCAAGTGCACCCAAAACAAAAATCTAACTTTCTTTCCTAGAATGGCCCCTTCAAACATGAAGTACAGAGGTGGAATCTTGATGGCAAAGCTGAATATCCTCTTTAGAAAGCCTAGTGCATAACACACTGCCCTCGACATGTTACATGCCAATCTAGGCAATGGGCTCTCCAGTGATGTGTGAGTCTCAATGGAGTGCTCTCACTTGAGTCCGACAGTTGTATGTCCCGGCGGCCTTTGCGAGGACCTCCAACACCTCCACAATACCTTGCTATTCCTGTTTCCAGGGAGACTCTGGCTCAGGTAGACACACTTGACTCCATGTCTTGTTACGTCTACTTGCAGTAGCCACAGGTGATTTTGAGGAGCAAAGTAGGCTTCAAGAACTCCTATCCCTTGTCACTAGTGTGCGCCCGAGCCATCCGGAGCCGTGCACGTGCACATCGACTGTCCAGGTGCGTGCATAGCACATGAGGGGAGGAAAGCAGTGCACCCGAGCCGGCCGGAGCCGTGAACGTGCACATCGCCTGTCCAGGTGCGTACACAGCGCGTGAGCGGAGGAGAGTAGTGTGCCCAAGCAGGCAGGAGCCGTGAACATGCACATCACCAGTACGGGTGCGTGCACAGTGTGTGAGGTGTGGTGAGCAGTGTACCCGAGCCGGGCGGAGCCGTGAACGTGCACATCGCCTGTCCGGGTGCGTGCACAGCTCCAGTCCCCTTTCTGCCAAAAAAGCCACTACAATAGATCTCGCCAAGGCGAGCAGCGCTTGCGCTGCGTCGCTAGGCGAGACCTAATAAAGAAGTGGGGGGACTAACCTAGTTAATCAGTATGCAAGTGGCAAAGCAGTGCGTGGCATCGCAGCGCGTGACATCGCTTTGCGCGACATCACAGCACGTGACATCACAGGAACTGGCATCACAAGAAGTGACATCAGATCATAAACCCTCACATATATGTTTAGCATGAGTACATTTGAGCACATCTTAAGTACATTTGCAAACCCTCCTGATTTAGGCAGAAGATTCACACTTTTGTACGCTACACATAAAACAATCTTACCTTTTGTCAGCATTAAGGTTTCTTTAGCCATAGTGCTTTAAAAGAAATAGTGATATTTAAATTATTAGAATGCCTCCTCAGGGGTAGTAAGCTCTATATAAAGGCTATTTATTTTGTGCAAATACTCGGAAAGATCAACATATCTGACGTTCTTACAGTGAATGCATATCTCCTAAACAGGGCCCGAACAAAGTGAAAAGCTGCCTCTTTAAAGCATGTGTAAGTGCTAATAAGATGTGAGCCTTTGTTTCCCCTCTGCTGAATTTGAATCAGGTGTGAGGCTCCTGACTAGTGCCAGCCAGGGGACTCTATCAAAAGGAGACCTGATGACTCCTGAGATTCAGCCTTTGTTATGGGCCCAGCAGGAGTCTGAAATAGGGGGCCCCCGTCCCCGCCTGCACATTGTTGTAGATCGAAAGCGGATAACAATATGCAGGCGCTGCTGAAAGTGTCCCGGGGTTTGGAAATTACACAGCGACAAATTCAGCATCTTTTTCAGTGGGGCTTAACATCTTGGCAGGGGGGATGGCGTCCACCCTGTGAAAAAAGTGGGGGGACTCCGTCCACCCGCGTGTACCGCCGACTTGTGCCCTGGTAATGAGATATTGTGCATGCTGCGCCTCTGTGTGGCCCAATGGATCTAATGGGCAGTGGGAACTCAATCACTGAGGAGTGACCATGATAATCAGTTGTAGTGCGGTAGTTTCAGTGCTGTATTCTTCTTGTGATGTAGTTCTTGTGGAGTTGTACTGCTGCACTGTCGCATTTGTAGAGTTGTAGTTGGTGTGCTGGTGTCGTTCTCAGTGCTGTAATGTAGTAATTGTGACCTTGTCTTGTCATTGTGGCGCAGATGTTGTCCTGTGGTGTTACAGTTATAAATCTGTAACTGCAGTGTTGTGTCGTTATGGTGTTGAATTGTGGTGGTAACCTTTTAGGGTTGTATTTGCAGTTTTGCATAAGTAATGATGCGGTATTGGTGATATTTGAGTAGTACTGGAGTGCTGATTGTGCTGGTGTTAAAATTGTGCGTTGGAGTGTCAGTGGTAGTGCTACTGTTTCATAGTTACAGTATTGCAGTTGTAATGCTGTGATTACGTTGCTCCCTGATGGAGTTAACCAGTCGCAGCATCGCCCCGCCCCTGCAAGATATGCTTTAGGGGCCCTCGCACTCACATCTGTAGGGGCTGAGGGGGGGCACCCTCTAGTATGTGTGAGCCTGCCCCCCCCCACACCCCATAGTATGCGGGCCTCTGTTACACCCCTGTCTCGGTGGAAATCCTGAGTGCTCAAAGTGGGAAGGATCAGAGGGGCACGACATGCCCATACTTTTTTAATTTAAAGAAAATCATTCCCCTACTTTCTGTGAAAAGAGAACCGTCCCTGGACGGTTTATTGTGAGAGCGGAAATGCTTCAGCTGCAGTGTAAGGCAGGGAGTCTCGGTGCTGTGAAGCCGGGGAGGGACAGACAGCTAAACAAGCCTTCCTGCCAGGGTGCTGTTGCCTGAAAGAAATGTAAATGTTCACAACGGGTCAATCTGCAAATGTAAAGGGTGCCTGGGAGCTGGAATTGGCTTTAATTGATGGAATCACTTGGCACTTCCTGATGACACAGATTTATTCTCTTTCAGTGTTGTTGGGAAGGAATTCCCAGCTGAGCTGTGAAGTGTGGGTTTGTTAGACCCCTACCTAGTCTCCACTGCTCCAACCAGGATTCCATTCCGTGGCTCTCTGGTTACAGACACAAACCTCAGCAGTGCATTCATTAATAGAGGTTTCACAAAGTGCGATAGTGCATTTTCCACTGATTAACATAATTTCATTTAGTTTACATTTAAGCTGTGTGTCAGAAGTGTGGCTCAATGATTAGAGCGGCAACCCTGATGCAGAGGTCTAGCCCGGGACCAGGGTTCAATTCCCCGCCTCGGCGGGTCTTGGGCTCAAAAATTCCACAGACCTGATAATTCTCGCCTCGGTGCCTATTCCAATCATGGGTCCCACTCTGCAACTCTGGGCAATAGCTTGCTTAATCTCCACAACGGCCCCCACAATGCTAAGGATGCCTGGCCTCCACCTTGGGGGTGCCCAGGAGTGGACACCTCACAGGGAAAGCCAGGATGGGTTCCACAGCGGTATTCGTACAAGCCCCTTGAGACACTTGCGGGGGAGTAGTGCTCTATTCAAGTATCAATTTACATTTTTTACATTTACAGTATATATAAATATACAATATATATATGTATATATATGTATGTATATATATATTACCTACTGGCGGTCGCCAGTAGGTATATATAGTTACGATTTTTTTGAATAGGGATTTCTGAAAATTCTATGTTGAATAACTTTGGCGTTGATGGACGGAATTGGCTGAAATTTTCAGGAAAATGGCACATTTTGTTTCTGAGCGTCCCCTGAAAGTTTGAGGGGGTTTCGTCAAGCGGGGGCCGAGAAAAAAGGGGGGTCCCAAAACGTGTTTTTAACATTGAGTTTTCCATAGGGCGGTTAGACTCACTTTTAGCTCGAACGGCTGAATGGATTTCTATGAAACTTGGCAAAATTGTAGAGACTGTTTGCCCGATGTGCCTTTGCTAGGTCTCAAGATATGTGCTCCAGTGGATTTTGAGAAATTAACATTAAAAAAAATATATATATCTGTGACAGCGTCCCGGTTAGCGCCCCGGTTCGCGTACCAGACGCGTAACGGAACTTCGCGAGGAGAAGCGGATTGGCTCTCCGGTGACTCTCAACATTCTAAACAGTCCGGAGCGGCCGCCATCTTGTCTCTCGGTAGGATCGAGAGATAAGAGGTGGAAATAAACGAAGGGGGAAATGAATGAAAGGGGCAAGGTAGACCCCTCCTGGCCCCCTAGGATTGATGTGGGGGCTATTAAAGGGCCCCGCGGGGCAAAAAAATAAAAAAATAAATGTTTTCGATTTTTCGCGGTGGAAGCACTACCCGGTACGCGAACCGGGTAGCTCACAAGTAGTGTAACGGGAGTCCGCCATCTTGTGTTTCGGACGAATTTAGTCACAAGATGGAGGATAAACAATGTTGGGAATGGGTATAAGGGGGCACGGGAGACATATCCTGACCCCCTAGGTTTTCTGAGGGTGGCTGAGGAGTCCCATATATGTAAAAAAAAAACCTTTTTTTACAAATTTTCGCACGGTTAGCGCCCGGTCCGCGCACCGGGTAGCGTTCCGGAAAGCGTAACAAGGGGAAAACCAAGGGAAATAGTAAAATAATATTTTAGAGTGCTTTGAGGTAGGGTAGCTCTGAATAGAGCTGTTGTGTTGTGTGGGTGATGTAAGTACCAACATGTAGGTACCAATGAAGAGTCTAAAATTCAATGTACACCGTCTCCTCTGTAGATATTTTGTATGTTCTAATATGGGTTATTTAAATGTAAATGTGTGGAAAAGCACTTCATGCTTTCAAGCAATTGTATTTTTGAACTGATTGTTCTTTCCTCTTAGTCCTCCTCTTTGTTTTTTTTCCCCACACTCTTCTTCAGCATGATAGTTGATAAATTCGTTCCCTCAAAAAATGTATATACATAAAAAAATTATATTAAATACATATAAAATATATTTTTCCTTTAAAAGAAGAATACATTTTACAGCTTTTGATATTTGCTATTAAAAAACCATTGAAATTCACTGAAAAAACCATAGGTTATAGACCATATATAGTTAGGAATTAGCATTTACAAAACCTTGAAAATTCACTGAAAAAACCATAGGTTATAGGCCATATATAGTTAGGAATTAGCATTTACAAAACCTTATTTTACTCACACAAAACCATTGAAATTCGCATTTATAGTTAGTTGCACTAACTATATATCGCGCACCCGCAATCCACTGCTGATCATGTCACATATTTTTTCAGTGAATATATATATAAAAAATGTTTGCATGCATCAATACCTAGATTCTGTGGTATGCTTGTATACAAGCTAACCACATCAAAGCTGATCAGCTAATCAGCTTTGATGTGGTTAGCTTGTATACAAGCATACCACAGAATCTAGGTATTGATGCATGCAAAACAATTTTGAAAAATCGGTCTATCTCACATCTCATACATACCAACATGTTATTAGAGATGATGTGGTTATGCCTCAGTAACAATTACTTCATTTTCAACAAAAGGATGTACAAACAGATCCGTGGGACGGCGATGGGTACTTGCTTTGCCCCCAGCTTCGCCGGGTTATACCTGGGCTGGTGGGAGGAGCTAGTGGTGAGTAAGATCCCCCACTTTAGTACCCACGCCGTCCTATGGATAAGATACATAGATGACATCTTCTGTGTGTGGAATGGCACGCTCAACCAAGCACAACAGTTTGAGTCCATTATCAACAATAATGATCTCAACCTAAAATTCACAAGCCAAATGAGCCAAACCCACCTAGAGTTCCTGGATGTTAGTCTGACAGTTAAGGAGGGGTCACTCACCAGTTCACTATATCGAAAGAAAACAGCAGGTAATAGTCTCCTTAACGCAGACAGTTGCCACCCAGCCTCACTTATACGAAGTATTCCATTGGGGGAACACATTAGGGCCAAAAGGAACTGCAGCACTGCTGAGGGTTATGAGAAAGAAAAAGACACAATGAAGAAAAGGTTTTCTGATAGGGGTTATTCCAAGAAAACCATCAAACAGGCAGAAGAAAAAGTAGCTCAGATGGAGAGAAGTCAAGTCAAGTCAAGTCAGAGAATTTATATAGCGCACTACCTACCCAGAGGGTCTCAAGGCGCTTAGAAAGGGGAGGAGGATTACTTGTCAAATATCCACGTTTTAAGTTGCTTTCTGAATGCTAGGTGGTTCTGGGTGAGGCGAAGGTACGCGGGGAGTGAGTTCTATGTTTTAGTTAGCTGCCAGGTATGAGAAGGATCTGCCTCCCATGGTGGTCTTGTTGATGCGAGGTACAGTGGCGAGGGCTTGGCTGGAAGAACGTAGTTGGCGGGGGGGGTGTAGAAGGACAGTCGTGAGTTGAGGCATTCTGGTCCTATGTCGTAGAGTTATTTGTGTGCGTGGGTTAGCAGTCGGAAAGTGATTCTCTTATTGACGGGTAGCCAGTGGAGGTCTTTCAGGTGACCAGAGATGTGTTCGTTGCGCGGGATGTCTAATATGATTCTGGCTGAGGCGTTTTGGATTCGTTGGAGTTTCTTCTGAAGTTCAGCGGTAGTACCTGCGTAGAGGGTGTTTCCGTAGTCCAGTCGGCTCGTGACTAGAGCATGGGTGACTGTTTTCCTTGTTTCGGTGGGGATCCAGCGAAATGTTTTCCTGAGCATGCGAAGAATGTTGAAGCAGGATGAGGATACGGCGCTGACTTGTCTGTTCATTGAAAGTGAAGAATCAAGGATCACGCCTAGGTTCCGTGCGTGGTCTGTCGGGATGGGTGCTTTTCCAAGGGCTTCCGGCCACCAAGAGTCGTCCCATGCAGAGGGGGATGTACCTAAGATGAGGACTTCTGTTTTGTCTGAGTTCAGTTTCAGACGGCTTTGTTTCATCCATTCGGCAACCTCTTTCATTCCTTCGTGTAGGTTAGTTTTGGCGGTGCTGGGGTCATTGGTGAGAGAAAGGATTAGTTGAGTGTCATCCGCGTAAGAGATGATGTTGAGGTTGTGTTGGCGGGCGATGGCCGCGAGGGGGCTCATGTATACGTTGAAGAGGGTGGGGCTGAGTGAGGATCCTTGTGGTACGCCACAGATGACTTTAGTGGCCTCGGACGTGAATGGTGGAAGGCGGACTCTCTGGGTTCTTCCGGTGAGGAACGAGGTGATCCATTCAAGTGCTTTTCCTTGAATTCCGATGTTTCTGAGGCGTTGTAAAAGGGTGCTGTGGCAGACTGTGTCGAAGGCTGCAGAGAGGTCGAGGAGGATGAGTGCGACTGTGTCTCCATTGTCCAGTAGAGTTCGAATGTCGTCTGTTGCTGCGATGAGGGCGGTCTCAGTGCTGTGTTTTGCTCGAAAGCCAGATTGTGAGGAGTCGAGGGATTTGTTGGCTTCGAGGAAAGCGGCGAGCTGGTTGTTGACGGCTTTCTCGATGACTTTGGCCGGGAATGGAAGGAGCGAAATGGGGCGGTAATTTTTGAGTTCGGTGGGGTCCGCTGTGGGTTTTTTCAGGAGGGCGGTGAGTTCAGCGTGTTTCCAGTCTTCCGGGAAGGTGGCGGAGTTGAAGGAGCAGTTGATGACGTCTCGGAGGTGCGGTGCTATGACGGAGTCTGCTTTGTTGAAGATGTGGTGAGGACATGGATCTGTGGGGGATCCTGAGTGGATGGAGTTCATCAGGCGGATGGTGTCCTCAGTGGAGATTGGGTTCCAGTCGTTAAGGGTGTTCACGGGGGGAGAGTGTTCAGCAGATGGTTGGGTGGGTTGGTCTCCGGGTTGGTTGTCGAAGCTGTTGTGGATGTCTGCAATCTTGTTGTGGAAGAATGAGGCTAGGGAGTTGCAGAGGGCTTGGGAGGGGGTGATGTCGTTGGAGTTGGCCGAGGGGTTGAAAAATTCCTTGACGATGTTGAAAAGTTCCTTGCTGTTGTGGGCGTTGTTGTCAAGCCGATCCTTGAATGCTGTTTTCTTGGCATTTCGGATTAGTTGGTGGTGAATGCGGGTGGCGTTTTTGAAGGCGTCTTTGGTGCTAGAGGTTGGGTCTTTTTTCCAGGCCTTTTCAAGGGAGCGGCAGAGTTTCTTGGACTTCTTAAGGTCATCGTTGAACCATGAGGCCTTCTTGCTGCCAGGTTTGCTTTGACGATTTTTCAGTGGTGCTAAGGTGTCGGCGGTGTTGAATAACCATAGGGTGAGGTTGGCAGCGGCTTGGTTTGGGTTAGAAGAGTGGGCTGGGGTGTTTAGAAGGAGCGATGCGGAGATCTGGTCGGTGATGATTTTGTTCCAGTTTCTTTGCAGAGTTGGTTGGAGGTGGTTGGTGGGTTTCGGCTTGTTGTAGGTGAAGTGAACGCAGCTGTGGTCAGTCCAGAGGAGGTCCGTGGTGTGGCTGAAGGAGACATGATTGCTGGAGGTGAAGATGGGGTCGAGTGTGTGACCTGCGATGTGGGTGGGGGAAGTGACTAGTTGTTTAAGTCCGAGGTTGGCGAGGTTGTCCAAGAGGGTGGTGGTGTTGCGGTCGTTGATCTTTTCAAGGTGAAAGTTGAGGTCTCCCAGAAGGATGTAGTCTTTGGAGGGGAGCGCGTGTGGAGTGACGAAGTCCGCGATGTCTTCACTGAATTTTGCGCGGGGTCCTGGTGGTCTGTAGAGGAGGGTGCCTCTGAGTGTGGTCTTGGGGTCGATGTGGATTTGGAAGTGAAGGTGTTCGGAGTTGGCGAGGTTGGCGTCAGAGCTGGTTGAGATGCGGATAGATTTTTTATGGACGATAGCGATTCCTCCTCCTGTGTGGCCGGTACGGTCCTTGCGAGTGATCTTATAGTCTTCAGGGATGGCAATGGTGATGTCTGGGGCGGAGGAAGCGTTCATCCATGTTTCCGTTAGGAAGGCGACGTCTGGAGAGATGGTGTCTAGTAGATTCCATAGGTCAATGGCGTGTCTGTGGACCGAGCGGGTGTTGAGAAGGATGCATTGTAGGTGGTTGGGGTCGTGAATCTGTGGTGTGGTCGTAGCGGAGATGCAGTTGGTGCCGCTGAATTTGCAGGAGTAGCAAGAGAAAGGTCCATGGGTGTGTCCAGGAGCGGCTTGGACGCAGTTGGGGGAGCGGCCGGGGTTAAGGGCTAGGAGGGTGGTGGCATCGTAGGTGATGCGGGAGGGCAGCGCAGCGCGAGGTCCAGGGGGTATGGCGCTGGGCGCGGTCCAGGCGCGGACGGGCGTAGACGGGCTTACCTTTGGCGCACCTTCGGCGAGGCCGTAGCGCGTGGACGCTGCGCGTTGGAACATCAAGCATTAATGGATAGTGGAGGGGGCGGAGCGTGGGAGGGGGAGCAGGGAGGCGGGAGCGTAGGGGGAGGGGCGGGCTGCAGGCACAACAATATGGACGGGGAGATAAGCAAGAGGACCGGGAAATGCGGGCTGGCGCTGAAAAACGGGCACAATAATAGGTTCAGTTAAAAGAAAGCAATGCCCAGCTTTCCTAAGAGCGATATGCAAATGTGGCAAAACGATGCGAGTAAAGCACACTTCACGAACAAAACACACTGCAAGCTAAGTTATGCTGAGCGCTGCGCAGACTGAGTGGGTTCAGATTCAATAAGTGGAATAACAATGCCAGAGGTGAGCAGCGCTACGATACCAAAAGCAGCGCTATGCAGCGCTATGGATTCAGGAGGGAGGGTGGAGCGGCCACCTCACACGGAGTCAGGCAAGTCAGAAAAGATCTCCTAATACCAAACCAACGCAAACAAGAAGAAACGATTCGTTTCATAACCACCTATAACTGTCAATCTTGGGAAGTCAGACGGGGGTTAAAAAAGTTTTGGGAGATCCTCAGATTAGATAAAGATCTGGAAGAGGTAATAAATAATACCCCATCAGTTCCCTATAAAAAAGCTAGGTCTCTGAAAGACATGCTTAGCACCACACTTATTAAAAGTTGCCCTAAGCAGAATGCAATACAAGGGTTCTATCCTTGCAAAAAGTGCAAAGCATGCAAAACCAGCAAAAACTGCAAATCGATAAAAATCTCCCCTGATCAAGATGAACATACCATTACCAAACACTTAAGCTGCTTTACCGACTATGCAATTTATGCATTACAGTGCCCTTGCAAAAAATCCTACATTGGGTGCACGACAAAACAAGCAAAACTCAGGGTCTTAGAACACCTAAGGGCCATAAAAAATCTCAATCAACAGTACCCAGTAGCAAGGCACTTTGCCCTAGAACATAATCAGAATCCCAATCTGTTAACCTTTGTGGTGCTTGACAGTGTTGAAAACAAAGAAAGAGGCGGTAACAGGTGGCTCGATTTAAGAAAACTGGAGTCCAAATACATAATTAAATACAACACAATCCAACCGGGGGGGCACAACCTCGGGGAAGAATTAGCCATCCATTTGCGCGACTGAATGTACTTATACAGATATTTTTTATCAACTAAACTGTTTAGGCACATAGTGCTTGCATTGAATCATACAAAATTGCGTTTTAAATTTGACACCACCTCCTTGATATTGACTGCTAACTTTTAACTGAGTTATTATTTTTATTGCACATAATAATAAGGATTGATGTTGAAGACATACATGCTAAAGTATACTTGTTGTCTCTTTGTTACAGATATTGGATGCCTGCCCACTGGGGCTAGATGAAGAATTTATCAAACACGTATTGCACAATACTTCTATTTGTGTATGCCCACTTGGGCGTTACAGACTCTTATACAATCATGGAATATGGTTACAATATTTCCTGATCGTTTGTTTAATATGTGCAATACCTTGTACTAACATTGTGTCCTTATTGTATGGTTAACGAGGACATCACATGACATTTTTTTGCAGTCGACTATGTTCACTAATTTGAGCAATTATCAGATTGGGCCGAAAAGCGAACTTTGACTGCTTATATAATTTATGGCACCCTATTGTATATGTGAATTCACGCAATGTTATTTTGCCGAATATGTTGACAACAATGTGCGCTTTAAATTGCAGCAAAGCGGTAGTAACAATGTAGCTACGATAGTCTGTTTTCATGTCAACCATCACGTGATTTGTAAACACTGAATCTGTCACTTTAAAAGTTTGGCGCTTTGATCTACACTCCACCCGTGAGCAAGAGGTAGGCGCACCTCGAAACGCGTAGGGGTTGTTTTTTCTGCCAAATAAATCTTTAGCACTTTGAAATCTATTTGGGCTTCGACTCCGGTTTTTCCAAAAGGATTGAGGTACCAGTAATCCGACATATTGAGGGTTTGGCGACCCTGTCGAATGCCCGCTGTGTAAGCGGCGGAAGCACGCCATTCTTGTGCTTCTATATATATATCTATACTACTATTATAAAGAGAGAACTTGCACCTTTGGGCAAGGTAATCTCGGGAACCACAGCGCCAATCTACACACCCAAGACATCTTAGAAAACCACAGGGCAAGCAGAAGGACATAGGCTACATAAAAATAAAAATAAAACGTTGTTTAAAATATTAATAAATTTTAAAAAGTAGTCCCTTGCAACTAGCGCCGGCCGCGACGTCTGCGTGAGGGGAGGAGCGGCGTTCACCAGAACCAGGAAGAGCAGACGACATGAGCGACGTCTGCGTGAGGGGAGGAGCGGCGTTCACCAGAACCAGGAAGAGCGGAGGACAACAGCGCCGGTAGGAGCTGCGGTGCGGCGAGAACCGGAGGAGCAGTGGCAGCGCGGGGAGGAGCGGCGGGAAGCGGAGGAGCAGTGAGAGGTACGTTGCTGGAGGTGTTGCTGGGGCAGGAGGCGGGAGGGAGTCGGCGGGTGTACCGCGCGGGCTGCTACTGAACTTAAATATGATGTTGCTGGAGTCCGGGCGGGAGGCGGGGCGGGCGGGAGGGAGGCGGCGGGTTTACCGCGCGGGCTGCTACTGAACTTAAATATGATGTTGCTGGAGTCCGGGCGGGAGGCGGGAGGCGGGGCGGGCCGGGGGGGGGGGGGGCGGGAGGGAGTCGGCGGGTGTACCGCGCGGGCTGCTACTGAACTTAAATATGATGTTGCTGGAGTCCGGGCGGGAGGCGGGGCGGGCTAGGGGGTGAGAGGGAGTCGGCGGGTGCACCGCTCGACAACATGCTGCCCCAGCCACCTTCTGCCCCGGGGTAAAAATGCAGCCCCTAGCCCCCTTCTGCCCCAGGCAACGCTGGGGCGGGCTGCTAGTATATATATATATATATATATATACCTGACCTAAAAAAGTTACAGAATATTTTTTTTTTTTAGCAGTGCCTTTTACCCTGCTCCCATAGTTCACAGCATCACAGTTCCCTTACTGGTTTTAATGCACTTCGACCTCTGGTATTACTACAGTGCTTGCCTTCCACTTTTGTGACATCTTAGGACCCAGGAGCTCTTGTTTACACCCTTGTTCTTGGTTTTATGGAATGTGTATTAATGCACATTTGTTCTTGTTGGTGCAGTCTCGCACACCTCTGGAGTGTCCAACATAGGTCCAGGAGTACCGGATCCAAAATAGGCTTTCAGGACATTAACATGAAATAAATTTACAACCAATGATCCCAATGGGCCCCACCTACAGGGCCAGTGGGTACCCTGAGAGTCTGGCATGCGATCTGGATTGGACACCCCCTGCGTTAGAAGCAGTGCCAAGCAGGCACAATACCCCACATAACTTCCGGGACTTTGGTAGTTGGCCTTAATCTCTGACTGTGGAAGACCTGCAGAACCTTCTAGAGACCTTCAGTCCTTCTTGAGAAGGGAACACCCTTGACTGAAGATGAATGAGAAACTGCATCTTTGAATCTGCCTAGACTCCCCTCCATGGGGAAAAAGAACTGAAGACTCCGTCGTCAGGGCAAGAGACCCCCCCCTCTCTGGTGGGCCTTGAGCCCGCAGGAGGGGAGAGGACTCCTGGTTCCTCCTGAATTGAAAGGGCTGGAAAAATGGTTCGAAATGTTCCCGAATCAGGCTGCAGCCACTGGACCCAGGGAAAGACCCCCATGTCCCACTGGGAAAAATGGGACAGGTGGAGGCTTGCAGAAACTGCAATTTGGCAGTAAAGAGCTTGGGTGAGGCAAGGTCACCACACCAGCAGCTCTGGGAGGATCTCTGCAGGTCATGACCCCTCTGGCCACAAAACACCTTGAGGCCATCCATGATAAGGCTTTGGTGAGCTTGGATGGCTTGCTGGAGAATTCCTCTTAGCATACTCCACTCATCTGGGACCATGTCCTTAAAAGGACCTCTGAACATGATTTATTGAGCGGAGATTACTTCCTAAAAATTATATTGGAGGAGACTTCAGTCAATTGGTTTTACTTTCCCAAAATGACCTCTATGCAGACTGCAGTAATTTGGCATTACTTCATCAAGATGACCTCTGTGCAGACTGCAATAACCTGGGATTACTTCATCAAGATGATCTATGTGCAGACTTCAGCAATCTGGGATTACTTCATCAAGATGACCACTGTGCAGACTGCAGTAATCTGGGATTACTTCGTCAACATGACCTATGTGCAGACTTCAGCAATCTGGGATTACTTCATCAAGATGACCTCTATGCAGACTGCAGCAATCTGGGATTACTTCATCAAAATGACCTCTGTGCAGACTTCAGTAATCTGGGATTACTTCATCAAGATGACCTCAGTAGGAGACTGCAATAATCTTTGATTACTTCATCAAAATGACCGATGTGCAGACTTCCGCAATCTTGGATTACTTCATCAAGATGACCTCTGTGCAGACTTCAGTAATCTGGGATTTCTTCATCAAGATGACCTCTGTGCAGACTGCAGTAATCTGGGATTACTTCATCAAGATAACCTCTGTGTAGACTGCAGTAATCTGGATTACTTCCTCAAAATTACCTTTGTGCAGACTTCAGTCAGTTGGTGTTACTTTCCCAATATGATATTTCTGTAATCTGAAAGGACATCAAGATGACCTTTATGCAGACTTCAATAATATGGGATTACTTCATCAAAATGAACTCTGTGCAGACTTCAGTAATCTAGGATTACTTCACCAATATGACCTCTGTGCAGACTGCAGTAATCTGGGATTATTTCCTTGAGCGACCTCTCGGCAGGCTTCATAGAAATACTTTAGATAACCTGTGTGCAGATTTCAGTCCTTTTCCAGAGGTTCTGGGTTCATCGTCCTACATCTGCTAGATTCCTCTAGAAAAAATCATGGCATTTTACCTTCTCTAAAAACCTTTTGACATAAAACCAATAAACAACTATCTAATAAAAGAATATATATATAAACCATAAAATAAATATTTGAACTCTCCATATGCCCAATGTGGACAACTTTACTGCAGCTTTTGCATCAGTGCTCCCTCAAAGGTCATCCTAAACCTTCAGTATTCTGTATCCAGCATTGAAAGATGTGAGCATCACTTCTAAGTGGAATATAAAATGACAAAAGTGCAAACGCACCAACACGTTTCGACCATTGCCGGCATTGGTCATAGCAAGTAAAACTGTCCTCTTTGTATTTCCTTTGAATTTTCAAGCTTGCCTTTACAAGCATTTTATGGCTTCTTGAATAACATAGTCCAACTATAATTCTCTCCCGAGATTGCTGAAAGAAAATCCCCAATAATTCTGTGCCAGCTATTTAGGACAATGTATTCATTATTTACATTCATGCATTAAATTCACAGTTTGTGTGTCTAATTCATTATTCTCTTCTCTCACATCTCGAGCTCTCATGGTTTATGTTCATACAGTTCTCGTGTAGCATTTTACCCACTGGATGTTTCATTCAGTGGGGTCACTTGGTGTGTGATTGATTTAAATAGTATATTCTATTTTATATTTTTAGGTGAGGGATTCCAACCTGTCATTATTAGCTTCATTTTATTTTAAGTCTTATGGTTTTCATTTCCAATTTGTTACCTTTGGCTCAAATTGTAAAGCGCTCTGATATCCTTCAGGATCAAGTTCGCGCTATATAAAACTTTATAAATAAATAAATCATACTTTCTCTTTCCTGTGACATTTAAAGATGTACATGGAGTTCCTCATCATTATTAAGTCCAAAAGGCACACATGTTTCAAGTGTTTATATATTTTGACTCCACTCGTCTTAGTTCACAAACTCTATCTGCTCCACGTTCCCTTTTCTCAACTGTATCAATACCGTAGAACTTTGGTGCTTGCCAGTTATCAAGTGTTCCACAATGCTTAATTTGAGTCGGTGGGTTCTGGTACTTGATACCAGTACTTAATTGCCAAGAATGATACTTATGACAGTCTACAACATGGTGGCACTGTTTGTCTAAGGTAAAGATCAACACAAACAGTTGTTTAATATTTAAATAAACATTAAAAATGACTAATACTTAATACCAAAGCCATTCTCATAGATTTGGGGAGCTGGAATTGTCTGAAATTGTCACACTTGTAGGAATGCGATGGTTAGTTGTTGTGTTGGTACTGTCATTGGCAGCGCTGGCAGGGACAATGGGAGGTACCAGCTTCAGTGACCTCCTGAGGATGGCCCTGGCACTTCTTTTTTTTTTTTTTACAAATTAAGCACTGGCGTTTTTTGTAACCCTGGGCAAAGTACTAAGCTACGCTTGCGTAGTTTGTGAAGTTTGCACTACTACTCATTACGTGAATTGCACGTAGCAAAGTGCAAACACGCATAGCGTTCATTTTTTGCTTGCTCGGGGTCCTCAACATGAAGTTGGCAACCGCGAGCGAGCAAAATGACATCCCGGTGAGATTTTTTCATCATTCGCGATCAGCAACACCAAGTTACCGATCACGAGCATGGAAAATAAACCTCCCAGCGAGATTCTCAACGCGGGGAGGTCAGGTTTCCCATTGCGAGTGGTCGCGCATGCTCGCGACCGCTCGCGATGAGGAACTGCCAGTCCGCGTTGAGAAAGCTGCCGCTCGAGTAGAAATCTACCAGAGCAGCAGAAAACGACCGCTTGCACTGTGCAAGATGCGGTTTGCACTGATTGCACAGTGCGGACAAGCATCCGGCACTGTGCAATCAGTGCGAACACCATTTTGCACAGTGCACTACGCATTTCGCATAGCTACGCGTAGCTTGCATAGTGCGAAGTGCAATTCGCGTAGCTACGCATAGTGCTACTACACGAACTACACCCAGGGTTAGTTTTTTGCCATGTTTTGCCATTGTATAGCTTGTATCTTTCTTGCAGACCGCTCTAACTTGCTCTAATATCCTTTTATGAAGGGCACATGTGCTGTGAACATATTTCAGTCCACATGTACATTCCAGGATATAGACAACAAAATATATACTGCATGTAAAACTCTTCACAATCGTTTGTCCCTTCCGATCTTGATATTCATTGGTATTGAACGTTATCCTGCATGCTTTACATTTACCTTAAATCCCTGAGATGTCTTCAATAGCCACCTTCCAATGTGACCTTTGTCCTCAAACTGACGTTTGATCAGGATATTTTTTAGGGCTGGTGCTTTTCTAAAAGTAATCCATGGGTGATCCTAAAGAAGTTCTCCAATATCTGGATCACCTCCCAGTGTGTGTTCGTATTTTTGAAGTATTTTTTATATCTGATTCTGTTCTTTATGATGTCATAATTATTTTATGTTATTTTAGTTTCCTAGCTTTGTTTTGGTTTTTCCTTAGGATTAAGTAAATCCATTCTTGTTTGAGTTTTTGCGCTTTCCCAGCAGCTTTTGATAATGTTCGCCTTATATCGTTTCGGTGAGAAATTATGTTTCATATCTTCGCTCTGTTTTTCCAGTTCTTTTTCATTGGAACAATTTCTCATGGAAATGGCTCCAGTGAATGGAAATTTCTCCAATGTATATGATATTTTATAAGTTACTTATTAATCATGTACATCACTCACGAGTGGGACATTCTTATGTGTGGTAAGTGCACTTCCATCCGCACACACTTTCCACCTTACTACAGGTGTAAGAGTAAATAAGATTACCACAATGCAATGGGAGGGATACTTGAATTTCAACCCAATTGAATTACCCTGGCCACATTCCACTCCATTGTTCTTTTGCTCACTTTGCTACCACAGGCTGGGACTCACCTGTCGGCTGGGCACACTCACGTAGGGGAAGCTTACCGACCAGCATCTCAGCCTTCATTCCCACCATAATGAACGCTAAACACAGAAACCAATGTATGTAAAGTTGATGATTAATTAAACACGTTTCATGATTTGTTTACAGATCAAGCTTCATATTACATAAGGTTTTAGACAAGCAAACAAAAAGGAATAGAGTTATTTTACATTTTTTTGCTGTTTTGTAAGGTAAAAAAAAAACAAATCAATCTAAAACCTAATCCCAACTTTCTCTTGTGAACAGTGAGAAAGTTCACCTGGGCTGGAGTGGGCACTGGTGGGGTTGGGACTCACCTCACCTGTTGCAGAGGAGGTTCCAGGGTGTGAACAGGGTGGGGTGGTAAACTCTGGCGCAGCTGCCCCCAGAGGGGCACAGATTATGAGTGTGTCAGCCCTGAAAGGCTCCGGGTGCAAAAACAGGACAGTGCCACCACCTAGAGGCCATGTGAGACAAGAAAGTAGCTAGAAAATTAATATACCCACCACTTTGACCCATAGCCCGAGTGCCCTAGGGTGAGTGAAGCGAGTAAGCCCCACCCACCGTAGATGAGGTCCCTTCATCCTGACTTCTGTCCATCTCTTTCTATTTTTTGAGACTTTTATGCATGCATCCATCTATCCATATTGTCATTCTTTAATCCTTTTGCTATTCATCCATCCTTCCTCTGCCAGTCTGTCTATCTACCCTTTCATCATTACCCTCTTCCATCCTTCCATGCACATTCCCAACCATACATTCCTTCTTTTTCATCAATCCATCATTTCACCTTTTTTTAATCAATTCACTCATCCATCCTTTCCCCCTACCATCCAGATTCCCATGCCCTTCATTCATCCATTCACTCATTCATCCATCCTTTCATCATTCCCGCTATTCCTTCTTTCACCCACCCATGCTGATGTTGTTTTACCTTCCACCCACCCTTCAATACTTTCACTCATGATTTTTACACCTTCCTCTTGTCACAGTTTCTTGCTTCTCTTCATGTGTCCTTCCTTTCTCTCTTATTTCCTTTCTCTCTCCCCTTCCCTCTCCTTTTCTCACTATTTCTCCTTCTGGGCATCCGTTACTGTAATTACTTTCACATCCCTGGACTCTGCTATGGTTTTCTTTTAATTATTTTTAGGAGCTTTGGTCTGCAGAGCTGCAGACAGAACAGACCCATAAATAACTATAGGTGCCAACACTACCCCCACGTCAGCTGCAGAACCTGGGGTTTCCTGACACCACTGATGTTAGAGTGCAGAATGGAAATGGGTCAGCGCTGAGAGGCCATTGGAATCTGTGCTGGGGATGCGCGTGCCTTCGTGTGAGTGGGGCCAGTGCTGCAGACAGCGGAGGTCTCCCGGTCTGGGCTTTCTGGTCAAAGTCTGCAGATGATGCTATTTGCCGAAATGATATAAAGGGAACAGTCCAGTTTTGACTAACCCTGGGCAATGAACTCCAGAGATTTGTTAACTACGCATTCCATTAAAAACACAATTCAGGCAAAGAATCCACCCCTCAAGAGTCAGCTAATATTCTGCTCCCACAAATGCTTTGATAAATCAACTTTACATGCTAAAAGCATATAACCAATTCACAAAAGTGAACTTTGAAAGTGAGATATCAGGCAATGAGAGAGGTGATGATTTTGGGGTCCCTCTTAACCTAGGGGAGGACCAAGCAGATGCCTTGAACACAATGAGCATATCATGCTGAACGATTCAGTGGTGGCCCCATCCTCTTAGGACCACCCCAAGTACAGTTATTATGGGCAAAAATACAATCCCAAACAAAGGCCCTGCAAAGCATTATGGGAAGAGATTAGCAGTGGGCAGTGAATAATATAGTATCCAACATCAAAATAATTCTACAAAGAGGTGCAGTTCCACTAGTCGTTACTAGATGTCCCTCACAAGTCAAATGCAAAAGCATTGAAACCCTTTCATGAAGCTGCAGTTCAGCTCTTTGTAGAATTTATAGTATTAGCTCTCAGCTCAGGGTTTCAATGCTTTTGCATTTGACTCGTGAGGGACATCTAGTAACGACTAGTGGAACTGCAGCTTGATGTAATAATTTCAATGCTTTTGCATTTGACTCGTGAGGGACATCTAGTAACGACTAATGGAACTGCAGCTTGATTCAATGCTTTTGCATTTGACTCGTGATGGACACCTAGTAACAACGAGTTTAACTGCAGCTCTTTGTAGAATTATTTTAATATTACATACTATAATATTCACTGCCCACTGCTAATATCGTCCCATAATGCTTTGTAGGGCCTTTGGTTGGAATTGTAACTGTGCTTGAGGTGCTCCTAAGAGGGACCACCACTGAATCGTTCATCAAGATGTGTTCTTTGTTTTCAAGGCATCTGCTTGGTTCTCTCCCTAGGGTAGGGAGGATCTCAAAATCATCACCTCTCTCACTGCTTGCTAAATTTTAATTTTCACTTTTGTGAAATGACTCTATGCTGGAGCCTGTGCACAGGGCCAAGAAGTATGATTTATGGCCCTGAAGCCAAAATAGGATTTTCACATTTGGCCTTTCTCGGATCCCACTAAAAAGTAAATTTATGATTTCTGCCTTTAATTTAGTGCCACCTAGTGGTAGCTCTCTAGGGTTGTTAGTGTTACTCTATCTGGCTTCATAGAAGAGTTGGCCCTGAAAGTGGTTACCCATGCAATGGCTGCATTGATGTAAGCAGATGTGCATGCCAGTAGGCAGAGCCAGAGCAGTGGCATGGACATTCCTCTGCTGCCCCCCTCAGGTGAGATTGATGCACTGCACATTGTGAGGTCACCAGACACAGATCTGTTCTTTCCCACGCCTCCCTCCGAGTCTGTGGAAAGGAGCTTCCGGGAAGTATTACACTGGGAAGGAGAAAGATGTCTGCACATGCGCAGCCTGAGGCACTGCTGTAACACTTCCTGCCTAAGCTCTATAACAGAGACGGGCCATAGCAGGTGATTTAGATTGGGCAGTAAATGCAAATCCACCCGTTGGTGGAGAAAGAGTTAAGTTCGCTACTTGGTCGTGGCATCTCTTCCAGCTAAGGTGGCCAGCTCTCTATTATCATTTCACTGAATAACAGGCAGTGGAACGCGGAGACACTTTTTTTTTGCAGTTTTTATCTAGCGCAAACTCGACCCGAAGGTTTTGGAGCAGTTTACATAAGCACCAGTCGCATTACAGATGGACACATTCATTTTTGGTTGGCATGGGGAGATTAAGTGCTTTTGCCCAGAATCACAGGATGATGAGCTGACGCAGAGACTTGAACCTGTTTCCCCAGTTTCAAAAACAGCAGCTCTGGCTGTGTGAGGATGCGTTTGTTAGGAAGCAGAGGGACTACTAGTTGTGTTGCACATTTTTGGAGGGAGTCATGTTTAATCCCTCTCTTAGAACTCATGCCGCTTTAAAAGATGTAACCCGGCTTGATATTAAGTTCATCCAGTGTGATTACTGTTCATCCTATATGTGATTTCTGATTCCTTTACCACTTCTTGGAGTAAGTCTTGATAACCCCCTATTGTAACTTGTGAGAAACAAGTTTAGAAAATTAACAAATCTGGTATCCAAGTGGAATGAAATAGTCTTGAGCTTGAGAAAGCAATGGTAAATATCAGAATCTACCTCGCATAGTGCCCAGTAACCACCTCCTGCCATGGACCTGGTCCAGCGGGTATGCTTATCCTTGGTACTAAGATATGTGACATCTAATCTCAGCTTTACCTCTTTACCTAAGTAAGGTATACTAAAGATGGGTGGGCCCACAATACAGTGACATTTTCCTAGGAGGGTCAGCCCTTGGCCTCACCATCAGAATCACTGCCAAACCATTTGTGGTCGATTGGACTAGTTCGAAACGTAGAACCAGGAGAAATGGTTTTAAATCCTGGCCTCTCAATTGGCTGAATTGCAAACTCTTGGGCAATCTCTTTTTGAATGTTTTTTTTCTGCTCCCTTTGTGGCAAGACTGGGAGTGTGTAGAATCAACGTAAAAACTGCTAGTAAGTCTGCTTTTAAAAATAATTGACTAAATAGTACTTGGGGGAGGAGAGAATGGCCCAGTCTCCTGATATATTTACAATAATGCAATTTGGTGCAAATGTATAGCCTTTGCAGAAAGTAGCAGCATGCTGCCATCTTGGGTCCATTACTTTAACTAACTGTTTGATTCTGGGCAGATCATATTCTGCCAGACTCTGTCCACTGATCTGAAAAAATGTCAGCCTTCTGAACCAGGCTTAATGGAAGAAATACACACCAAGTTTATTAACATATTCAGGACTATTTTAAGAAAAATAATTATTATTTGGGATGGGCGACTTCTCCCTTCAAGGAATAAACATAACCCTCAGGGTGAACCCTCCGAGTCAATACATTAACCTGAGCCCAACCCCCTGTTAGCTGTGGCACAGAGCAGACAGTCTCAATTTAGAGCAATGTGTAAAGCATTTATTGAGTACCAAAATAAAGGATAAAGTCAAAATGCAAAACCATAAAAAAACGAAATTAGGAAAAATAATGTAAAAGTTAATCAGCAAAATTACACCAAAATAAAAAAAACTCCAATAATAGGAACCAGAGATAAGATGTTTCAAAGCTTTAAGTAGAAATAGCGCCTAAAAGCAAATAGCAGCAATGCTAGTCAGTGGTTGCATAGATTGGGACTGAGGGGCAATTTGATGCTCTCCGCGATGAAGCGTGGGTCGGGTACATCAACCATTTTTATGCTAGTTAATGATTTTACTATCTGACTTAGCCATTTATGTCCTAGTCCACCAAGGAATACACTTCTATAGCCCCCAGGCACCCTACCTCGTGGACTCCAAGGCATACATAGGGGTGACATGCTAATATTTAAAAGCAAGGTTTTTACTTATCAAAAAGGATCATTTTAACAGGTCGCACTGCAGCAGCCATGATACACAGGGTAGGCCTGAAGCCTTGTTTCCTTTGTCATTGTACTGGATGGCACAATAGGTGCTACAGTCCACTAGAGGTACACACTTTCCAGGCTCTGTGTGCACCTTGTACATCATGTACTAGGGAGTGTTTGGCCAGTTAAGTATACCAATTTGGAATAGGCCAATTCAACTGTGTTGAAAGTAGGGAGAACAGATACAGAACTAATGGTTAACATCGGTAAAGTGCGCAAAGTTCTGTAGCCAGCAAACAAAAATAGGGTCCAGCAAAGGCAATGAAAATGGGGTAACCACACAGAAAATGTGGATTTCCTTCAGCTGTTTCGCAGAAATTGGTGGGATCTGCATCTCAAGAAAGTGTTCCACGTGATATTGTTCAGGACCCATCCTGTGCCGCACCTCTTTCCTCCTACCCACACATAGGGACCTCTTTCATAGGCTGGAAGACTGAGAGTGGTTTGTCCTTAGAGAGGGTCAAAAGTGGAGGGAACCAAAGTGGCATAAGAAGAAAATATATTGCAAGAGACTGGGTTGAGCAAAAAACCTTTCGCTGGAGACATGTTAGAACAGAAAATGTCTTGCCGGAGACTTCTTTGAGCAGAAAATGTCTCGTCGGTGTTTGCTTTGAGCAGAAAATGTCTCGCCGGTGATTGCTTTGAGCAGAAAATGTCTCGCCGGTGATTGCTTTGAGCAGAAAATGTCTCGCCGGTGATTGCTTTGAGCAGAAAATGCTTCGCAGGAGATTGCTTTGAGCAGAAAATGTCTTCGAGGTGATTGCTTTGAGCTGAAAATGCTTCGCAGGTGATTGCTTTGAGCAGAAAATGTCTCGCCGGTGATTGCTTTGAGCAGAAAATGTCTCGCCGGTGATTGCTTTGAGCAGAAAATGTCTCGCCGGTGATTGCTTTGAGCAGAAAATGTCTCACCGGTGATTGCATTGAGCTGAAAATGCTTCGCAGGAGACGTGTTTGAGCAGAACATATCTTGCAGGAGACATTTTCTTCCAAAATCACCCTCTTGCCGATGTCTCGTAAATTTTGAATGAAATGTCTGTCCTCACTTTTTATATTCATATGAAATACTACAAGGTAAATTCTGTGAAATTTTGTCTGATTTCGTATCATTTTTGTCTAATTCTCAAATTTCATCAAACGTTGTGAAATAAAATTTCACACAGACCTATTAAATTACTTTAGCTCCATAGGGATTCTCTCTTTCTTGGCTGTGGTGTATTATTTGTGTTTGGTATTTGTTAAAATGGACCAAGGTAGTTATGGTGCATTCACTCCCTCACACGGAGAGGCACACACAGGCACAGATGCACTCAACGACCAATTCACAAGCAAAAAAGTTTGACATGTCAGCAGTCATATGCACACTCATGTACAAAAGTTCACACACCAAAAGATACACAGATAAGGAGGCGCACACGGGCACATCCGAACACGCAAACACTGCAGCACACACACACACTTCTCGCCAGGGCCAATGCTTCCCTGGTTGCTGGTTGGTACAGCACTTTATGCACCACCAGGGCGGCTTGGTGGTTTTAAATGTCCTCTAAGAGAATGGATCAAAAAAGGAGAAAGGAAGCACTGAAGAGTCAGGAACTGCACAACATTTGTCCAAAATACTCTAGAACAGTGGTTCTTAACCTGTGGTCCGAGGACCCTTGGGGGTTCGCAAAGGCCTATTCAGGGGGTCCGCGACTGCTTAGAAAAATTACTATAAGTAACCGATTACTAAAGTGCATATAAAAAAAGAACCAAAATGTACCTGTGAAAATTTGAAAACGTTTTGTAAATGTGAAGGAAATTGCCATTGGAGGCTAAAAATGAATTTAGTATCCTCAGATTGATTTGATGGAGCAGGTCAGGTGCACGAAACAGATTATAATATGGATGAGGAGGGGCCTCCCTTGAATTTAGAAAGGCTCCAACCTTCATATTAAAATGATATAAAATGTTTCATCATTTATGAACCCGTGTGCTTGATGAATTCTTGTTTCTGTATTTTTTGTGTATTGTTTTCCAGTTCAAATCAAGGAAAATGCTTAGGCTGGGGTCCCTGACCTCCAGTACTGACCCAGTGGGGGTCACCGGATTTGGATAATGATTCACTTGTGGTCCTCAGGTCCCAGTAATGATTAAGTGGGGGTCCCCAGAAGTCAAAAGGTTAAGAACCACAGTACTAGAATATTGGGGCTTGCTTTACAGTAACTATGGACCGGACATAGCGTGGGATTCTGTGCCCTCCAAGTGATTCCGATGCCGGTTACATGGGCTCCGGTGTCGTCATCAGTGGCATGGTGGCCATGGTGGTCTGGGCAGTGACCACGTTGTAGTGGCACTTTCTCTTCTTGACCTCGCGGGCCATCTGGCACCAAGCGCAGGAGTAACTGCAGCAGAACACGGTACAGTCACTGCAGATGGAGCCCTGTAGGGGGCGACAGAGGAAGAAGGGGTAAGAGACTTCGTTCTGAAGCGTAGAACCCTAGCCTCCCCTCCCCCACATCATTTTGCACCACCTTGAGATGAGTGACCCCTGCATACCACCTGCGCAAAATGTGTAGCGACAAAGGTGGTTGGAACTTTCATCAGAGAGTCTTCGGAACAAAAAAATGACAAAACCAAAGACATGTTGTAATTCATAATTAAAAGTATTCTAGGCTAAGCCTTAAAATATTTGTAGATTTTTTTTACTAACAACAATAGCGGTATTCAACCTTTTAAAGCTGTTTCATCAACTAATAAAGAATATTTGGATCAAGAAGCCCAATTTCTGCTTAATATCATTTTGCCTCCTTTCGCAAACAATCCCAACCCTTTAAACCACATTAATTAAGTTGTATGACTTATATTTAGCCTACAACCTTTAGTCCACTTTTCATTTAATAATGAAACCTTATTTTACATTCCTGAACACATTGTCTCACCATCTCAGAAACAATTCATTTTGTTTATTTTTTCCAAATAACTTCTACAACCTTTTACCTAACAGTTCCGATGTGCTGTTTAATAGTCAGAATAATATTGGTTTAAACACAATTTTATTCCTTTCCTTTCATGTACTCGAGGATATATAACAGAGATAAAGGGGTATATTAGCAAGAACCTCGTTTAAAATTATCGTTGTTTTAGTGGCAGGAAACTGCAGCGAAAACTGCAATAATGGGCTTGCTAATAAGGGTTGTATAATTCCAATAAAAGCCCAGGTTAGATGTGCAGGACATCTAACCTGGGCTTCTATTGGAATTATATAACGCATATTAGCAATACCAAAATGAGTAAGTGCCTTCGGTGAATACCAAAATGAGTAAGTGCCTTCTGTCATTACCAAAATGGTAGTAAATTTAGGATTTTTTAGTAAGTTAGTTCTGTGAATCGGGCCCATGATGTCTTGGTTGCACTTCAAGGTGAACCCATGGAGACATTAGAAAGGATGGACAGGGGCCTTGTGGGGACCTGTTGTCTGAGTATTTCGTGGAATGAACATGTGGTGGAAGGCCACGCGAATCAGTGCATTGCGTGAGTCCTAGACATAAGGGTGTGTTTTCATGCCCCTATGTGGGTAGAGCAAGGGGACCTCTTGATGTCAGTGGAGTTCAGGGCGCTCTCACCGTACCTTTATTCTGTATCTCTCCCGCAGGGTCGCACGGATGGCCATGGACGCCGGCGGGCAGAGCGCCCCGCATCCAACGTACCCCACGCAGCTTGGGTCCATAAGGGGCAGGCAGGCACACTCCCCCATGTCCATGGCAGTCTGGCACATCAAACAAGGGAAGCACCATATTGCACAGCAACCTAAGAGAGATGGAGAAGAGAAGTTGACAACAGGCAAAGAAGGGTGCACAGGACACCTGCTGCTGCATGGAGTTGACAAGGTCGTCCAAGGTCATTGGAGCTCTGTTAAGGAAGCCAGGCAATGCCATACAAAGAAGGAAGATCAGATGCACAGAATCATAACTTTTTCTTCAGTATTATGAATTACAATAAGGCAATATATGCATTCTTCAAAAATAGAACACTTTTTGCTAAGAATTATCTGCAACTGGCATTCTTTTTTTTAGATTTTTTTTAAATTTAAAGCTAATTGCACGTGCCCTGTGATGGTTATGGAAAGAACAGGGCTGGGGTGGGAGAGCGCCTGAGACTGCTGCTATTGAGGCTTCACTGCCCTCTCCATTTGGTCCTCGGTGGACTAGGTGGGCTAGGAAATAGGGTGCATTAATACCAAACAACATCCCTCCTAAGGTTGGACCTCTGTGTACTTCCTCTCTGCCTCATCAGTATCTGCACCTACCTGGCTCTTTGCGATCATAGGAATGTACATAGACGTATGTGAATAAGAAAAGCTCTGATTGTTCGGTTTTTTGTCAGCGTGCTCTGGTGAAGTTTGTGGGACCGATGTGTGCCTTTTACTTGCCTTAAGGTTGTGAGTACAGACTGCTTCTAGGCACTAGGCTGGCCCGGGGAACAGCGTTTACAACGCAACTTTTACCTCGCAGTACCTTTACCACCCAACTTTTATAACGCAAGTCGTTACAACGACTTGTGCTGGGGGGCGCTGTAGGATAGGGAATAGCTTAATTTACTATCCAACACCTTCCCTACTATCCACGGGGACTGGAGTTGGAATAGTAAATTAAACTATTCACTATCATCCAGCGCCCCCCCAACGCAAGTCGTTGTAACGACTTGCGTTGTAAAACCTGCGTGGTAAAGGCATGCGTTGTAAAAGCATGCGTAGTAACGACATACATCCGGCTGGCCCTGTGGCCTTCGCTTCTAGATTCTGCTAGAGGTCTGAATTGTTGCAGGGCATGCGGGGCGGCTCTGTGGTGTTATGCTTATGTTGTAACCAGTATTGCTTTTCCACCTAATTACTTAGAATGTATAATCCCAATAGTCAATATAAGTATCAGCATTTTGTGTTTTCATCAATCAGTGGGGTAAGCGATTCACAATATTTATTGGTTCTTGAGGTTTATAAATACATGCCTTTCCACCTTAGACATACCCTTTGTGCCTTTATTTAAGGCCTGCATGGCCCAATGCCTCATCTATGAAATCCTCAGGCTTTTTTAACAAGTAACTAGCATATTCTTTGTGTTTTCACAACTAGCACTGGTGCAGTGAATCACAACTAAACCCATTTCAAGATGGCCGACGTGTTAATTGCAATGTAAGTCCCATCTTCATTTCCACATCTTGAAAGAGGCAAAGGTTATTCTGAGCTTGTGAAAAGGAGACAATGCAAAAAGACCCCAAATATTTTAAAGATGGCCCATCTAGCACTCTCTCTCAGAGTAGAGCTTGACCAATCTCCCCCCTCATTCCATAGTAGTGCCACTGGCTAGATACTCACTTTATGCATTGTATATAAAGGAAAATATGCAAGAGTCCTTGCTGCAGTGACCTTTCACCTTGTATTTCCTCTGATCCCTTTTAATTAAAAGCGCCTTGAAATCAGCCGCTTGGCTCTTAATATTGTTGCATTTATTGCATTGATGACACTCTACGCGACTCAGTTGGTTTACAAAAGTAGTGCGTTTTTATTACATTTTAGCCATCCCTTGTTATAAAGTGCTTGAATTATGGAATGCTCACATTAAGATCTTAATCTATATTTTCTGTTTTCACGTTCTTGCTTGCTGCATATTGTAAATGTGCCAGATATTGTCATCACATTCTGTATTTGCACCCGGTCCAGCCCAGTGCTTGAGGTGGACGTACGGTGGACGTGGACGTACTGTACTCGCTCTCCCAGAGTGCCTGGTTGGTAATGGGATGTGCAGTACTGAACCCCTGCTGGGAAGTGCTGGCGTTCCCCCTTTTAAGTTAAGGAAGTGCAGGTACTCAGTGCCTGCCCATTTACAGTACTGGCCTTGCTGCCTTTTCTGCTCACCGTTTTTTGATTTTATCTTCTAGTGTCACTTAAGTTGTGAACAGGCTTCCCCCACAACTAGAGGAGGGGTGCCCTTAGGTGCGCCACGGGCTGGAGGCTCAGCTGGCACAGGAAGTGGAGACAAAGGGTCGCCCGATTGCATCATCAAGAAGCTCCACAAAAGGTCTATTGAATCCAGCATGCCACGTATACCTTCCTCTTTGTCCCATTCATCACGCCTGCTGCGGACCAGGATCAGCTGTCGCTGTCAATCACCCACCCAACCATGAGCCGGCGGTATCCCTGGCAGATAATAAAGGGGGATACACGAGAGTTCTGATTCTGGGACTAGGCTGCCCCCTTGGCGGGGTATGATTTGTGTGGGCACTGGTCAGGCGGGGAGGGGGGGTTTGACCTACTGGTGGTCCATGGACTCCCCTGCCCTACTCCGTGATGCAGGGTTTTTGAACTTTTGGGGGTTACGTCTGTGTTCAGGTACCCCCGTTGGCTGATGCGCTATGCTGTGCCCTGTTTCAAGTTTGTGATACTTCTCTCGGGTTGGAGGAGATGGAGATGTGGTTAAGTTGTCTCAATGATATTTCTGTAAATTCCCTTTAGGAAGGGTGCATGAATGCCCTGGGTGGAACACTGGGGGCTACTGCAAGGTGGGGCCTGCTGGCAGTGGATCTCATGAATGTGTGCTGGACATTCTTGGAATGTGGTATATGATATTTGACTTGTGTATTTATCTTCCATCTTGCTTTTGATATCTACGAAATTAAAGTTTTATTGATGCATACCTGTTCTTCGACGGACTTCGCTTATAAGCAGTTTTAAAAGTTGATATAAATAAAAAGGCTATTACTTTGAAAACCACAAACTGGTTCTACTCTCTGTTCTTGAGCATTGCAGTGAGAGAATGTGGGGCGAGTTCAACGTGGGTGCGTACTATATTTCACATTGTTATTGTTTTTGGCCTGTGTTTATCAGTTTCACTGGATCACCTATGTTGTTTGACTGACACTTTTTCGGTCTCGCGTCTAGCGTTGCAGTGCGCAGCATTGCTCACGCAGCTAGAGACCTCTTGTAGGGGGTTTGAAAACGGACCTAGGAATCGCACACGCTCATGCGTGTGTTTTTCATTTTGGACCACGCTATTGTCCTTTGCGTGCATCTTTTTAACAAAAACAGCACGCAATTGGCCAAAGGCGGGCGCATTGCTCTGCCCATGGCTTATTGGTGTTGGTTACCCGCAGGCCCGACATCTGTTTGCAATTATCGTGCACAGAGGTGTGCATGATAATAGGAAACGGATGTCTCGGTGTGGTGCGCGCGCGTGCACCACTCGCGCTTGTTGTTTTTTACTGCCGCAGGTTTTTTTCCAATCTTCGTCAGGACTCATAATGGAAGCAAGATTATTGACTTTGTTAACGCTTGTTTTTGGTAGACTGAAATGTGCTCTGTTATTTGGTGTGAGGTGCCACACACTTGAGCAAAACAGCCCCTGGTGGAAGGCAGACTTAACCCGGTATCTAGCACCTTGCACTGGACCCAGAGAGAAGTCAACATACTGTATCTGGTAGATAGTACTGTGGTACCTGGCACCGCGCACTGCACTTGTGAGATGGTAATATGACTGCACTGAGCAGGCACAGGCCAACAGACAACGCAAGCATCTGTCTCTTACCTTTGTACCGTGGAGCAGGTACCGCTCACTGCATTCAGCCATAAAGAGTGCGCCTAGCTCCATGTCTCATGCCAGGTATCTGCTGCAAGGCACAATGCCGGGCGGCTGGTACCACACACTTCACAGAGCAGCGGGTATGATTATGCTCTGTGGCTGACAGTGCCCAGCGAACACGTGGCTGGCACCACTTTGTGAATGTGAAGGTGGCAGGGCACACTGTGACCACTGGCTGGCACTGCCTACTGAAATCCAAGGCTGGCACTGTACACAGGACGTAGCAGAAAGGATTAGATTAGTTGCTGGTAGAAGGCACTGCACCCGGATCTGAGCCGCTTCTTTGCACTGCAGCTAGCTGCTGGTGCTGGGCACTGTACCGAAAACCAATGTGCTGTGCCACTGCCTGCTGGCTGTGTGTACTGTCCCAGGGGCTGCTAATGTGCACCATGATTCCTGCTGGTACTGTGTGCACTGGGGCCGTTAGTGTGCACTGTGGTAGTCTCCTGGTACAAGGCACTGCCCCTTGGCTGCTGCTGTGCACTGCAGCCATCTGCTGGTTCTCCTCACCACTGTACCTGGGGCTCCTCTGCATTGTCGCTGCCTGCGGGAACTGTACACTACAGCTCCTGCTGGGACGGTGCGCACTGCACCCAGGACATTTTGTGTGCACCACAGTTGGTTGCCAGCCCTGCGCTTGTGGCTGCCTGCTCTTGTGCCCTGCGTCCAATGAATGCACATGTGCAGACCACTATTTGCCAGTTGAAGGGCCGGCATTCTTCTCTCTATCAGAGCGGACATCACACTGCTCAGCGACGGGTAGTGCAACGCTCTAGGATTCATATCCGACAGAACTTGGTACCTAGCTTTCACACTGTACCCAGTACCTGTGCCCGAGCACTGTGTCACCTGCCTGTAAGGTGGAAAGCGCAGCAAGCGCCGCTAGGGGAACGATCGCTGCCTCTGCCTGTAGGTGGTGAATGTCGTGGGTTGCAGTCTACGCATTTTCAACTTCCGAAGTTTTTTGGTGACCAGGGGCCTCTCCTCTCGATGCACTGGTGCCGCATTGCAACCTATACAGATAAAGGCACAATTTGTGGGGCTAAGGACCACTCCACACACACTATCTCTCTTTCTCTACGAGGGGAGCTCGACACTGGGAAGGGGTCGGGCGAATGGGTCGTTTGCTCTCCTTGTCGCTGTTTTCCTAGCTTTCTCTTCTAGCTTCTGTGTCCCTTTTTTACATTTCGATCTCTCATCCCCCAAAATTAGTGCCGCTCCCCACTACGTACAATGACCGGCACAAATTAAGCACTGAGCGGGCACATCCTTGGTGCAGGCAGTCCCTTCCCTAAAATCCTAGGGAGGGTGGGTGTTGCTTTCGCAGCCTTACCCTTACCCAGTAAGAAGCGCCTTCAATTACTCCACAGCAGCAGCCCTGATTTTCAACACCCCTGGCAGCAGAACGCTGAGTCAGCAGATGTCCCGCCTCATTAATTCTCACCCTGTTTCCAGGCAACTTAATTAAAGAGGCCTCCCTAATCCCCCTCCTGGCCTTGGCACATAATGGCCTCCGTGTTGTGTGTCTCAGAGACAGAAAGAGGCACTAAAAGATGAACTACGCCGCCCTACATAGCTCTGCGCTGCCAAGGCAATCACCTTAGCGAGGAGCGGCCCTGGCATCAGCAGGGCCCTGGAAAGGGCCCTTCACAGACAACCTGCCCGCTTTTTGTTTCGTTTCTTTCATGCATTGAATTTAATTACATTAAACAGCAGTTGAATTAAAAAGAGATCCTCTGCATTTGAAGGCCGCAATCACTGGAGGAACGCCTGGCCCACTTTTCAACGCAAACCACGGCACAAGTTTTCACGTTTTACAAATCATGCTTCATTTTTTTGTTATTATGCAACAATACTGTATCCTGGCATCGAGATGGAGAGAGTAACTGAAACATTTTGCGAATGTTTGTCCTGGCACCCCGTCACCCTGAGGTTAAGCAATTCCATTGGTTGGCATTGGAGTCTCAAGCTTGTTGCTTTCTATTGAGAGAGATTTTTGTGTTGATCATTATTTTTGTGTAGCTGTCTGTTGGCAATAGGCCTTGCATTACAAAAAATTTGAGCTATTGGTGTTGCATTATTATTTGCAACGCCAAAAGCTCAAACTTTTACAAATGGGAGATCTAATACATTGCAAATGCTTGTTTTTAAGGGTCACTTCTTCTGTTTCAGTGATTCATTTCCTTTACTTTCAATCCACAGTTCTAAAAGTGTGGTAATCACATGTAGGTGTTCACAGTTTAGTTTGTTAGCCTGACCTATATTTGTGTTAATGTGGAAGAAGAAAGGGGGAGCACAAGTGGGTGCACAGGGCACGGTTGTGACACAGAATGATGAATGAAACCACGCATGTGGTTACGCCTCTGCAGCCTTACTGAAGCATTGTACATAACACAACCAATGAAACAGAAAAACAGAAAATATATATATATATATATATTAACTACTAATATTCGGTTCTGGAGTAGCGTGCTACTCGACGAAAAGCGCTTCATGGCCTGGTCAGAGGTCATAAGTGCTATATAAATACACATCTGATTACAATTAAAATAAATCCCTAAGGGTTTATATAATATTAGCTAGTTAGTTTGGTCATTTTATTAATGTATTACTAGGTCACTCTTATTTTAATGATCAGTATTTTTTCATGTCATTTCATTTAAATATTTGTTCAGAGAAATAAGCAGTCATTTGTTCATATATTGTATTTGATCGATATGCATTGGGCATATGAATATATGTAAAACAAATATTGTGGCATCAAGTAAATCAATCCGCATTTTGTAGAGTGCACTAACCATCCGTGAAGGTCTCAGGTAAGGGTGGGCGTAGTATGCGTTGTGGGGCTACGCGAAGCTTCGTGAAGTGGGCAGGAAGCTACGCCCACCGACACACTTCGCGTAGCCCCACTACGCACCACCGCCTCCCTCCCGCCCTCTTCTACATACCTAATTTGGTTTTCAAAATACGGTAAAAGTAAATTAAAGGCACTTACCTGGTACGCGGCACCCGGGGCTCCCTCTTCTCTTTCGTGCCGACTTCTTCCATCCAAATGCACATGCACGGCCGCCCGTGCATGCGCATTTCTCGCAAGAAATGCGCATGCGCGGGCGGTCGACCATGCGCATTTGGATGGAAGAAGTCGGCGCGAAAGAGAAGAGGGGGCCCAGGGGTGCCCCGTACCAGGTTAGTGCCTTTAATTTGCTTTTACCGTATTTTGAAAACTAAATTAGGCATGTAGAAGAGAGCGGGAGAGAGGCAGGTGAAGGGCAACTTTGCTCCGTCCATGGAGTGTGTGTATTGTTACCTACTACGCCTACTTTGCGAATCGCAAAGGGGCAATACTACGAGCACTCCGTGGACGGAGCAAAGCACTGCGCCCGGGGTTAGTCTCAAGGTGCTGAGCGGGGGGGAGGGTTCAGCTATTGCTCGATCAGCCCGGTCTTGAGAAGTCTCCTGAAGGTCAGCAGGTCCTGAGTCTGTCTCAGCTGTGTGGGGAAGGTGTTCCATGACTTGGCGGCGAGGTAGGAGACGGATCAGTTGATGCGTGGGATGGTGGCGAGGGCAAGGGCGGCGTAGTGAAGCTGGCAGTTCGGGGTGTAGAAGGTGAGATGTTTGTTGAGGTATGCTGATCCGGCATTGTGGAGTGCTTTGTGAGTGTGGGTGAGGAGCTTGAAGGTGATCCTCTTGCTGACTGAGAGCCAGTGTAGTTCTTTCAGGTGGGCTGTAATGTGGGTGTGGTGGGTTGTGTCGAGGATGAGGTGTGCGGAGATGTTCTGTATGCGTTGGAGTCTTTTCTGGAGTTTGGCTGTGGTTCCTGCATAGAGGGCATTGCCCTAGTCCAGTCTGGTGCTGACGAGAGCCTGGGTGACGTTCCTTCTGGTTTCGGTGGGGATCCATCTGTAAATCTTGCGGAGCGTGCGGAGGGTGCTGAAGCAGGAGGAGGAAATTGCATTGACTTGCTGGGTCATTGAGAGCGAGGAACCCAGGTTGAACCCCAGGTTGCGTGAGTGGTTGGTGGGTGTGACGCAGCTCCCAGGGCGGCTGGCCACCAAGAGTCGTCCCAGGGGAAGGGGTGGAGCAGATGATGAGGATCTCTGTCTTGTCTGAGTATAGTTTCAGGCGGCTGTTCTGCATCCTGTTGGCGACGATCTTCATTCCTTCGTGGAGGTTGGTTTTGGTGAGTGAGAGGATCAGCTGTGTGTCATCGGCGTAGGAGACGATCTTCAGGTTGTGCGAGCGGACGATGTTGGTGAGCGGTGCCATGTAGACATTGAAAAGGGTCCGCCTGATGAACTCCATCCACTCTGGATCACCTACCGACCCATGCCCTCACCACATTTTCAACAAAGCGGACTTCATCATAGCACCACACCTCCGAGACGTCATCAACTGCTCCTTCAACTCCGACACCTTCCCAGAAAGCTGGAAACATGCCGAACTCAGCGCCCTTCTGAAAAAACCCACAGCGGACCCCACCGAACTCAAAAACTACCGCCCCATCTTGCTCCTTCCATTCCCGGCCAAAGTCATCGAGAAAGCTGTCAACAACCAGCTCGCCGCCTTCCTCGAAACCAACAAATCCCTCGACTCCTCACAGTCCGGCTTCCGAGCCAAACACAGCACTGAGACCGCCCTCATCGCAGCAACAGACGACATTCGAACTCTACTAGACAATGGAGACACAGTTGCCCTCATCCTCCTTGACCTCTCCGCAGCCTTCGACACAGTTTGCCATAGCACCCTCCTACAACGTCTCAGAAACATCGGAATCCAAGGAAAAGCACTGGAATGGATCACCTTGTTCCTTGCCGGAAGAACCCAGAGAGTCCGCCTCCCACCATTCAAGTCAGAGGCCACTGAAGTCATTTGTGGCGTACCACAAGGATCTTCACTCAGCCCCACCCTCTTCAACGTATACATGAGCCCCCTCGCGGACATCGTACGCCAACACAACCTCAACATCATCTCCTACGCGGATGACACTCAACTAATCCTCTCGCTCACCAAAGACCCCAACACCGCCAAAACCAACCTACATGAAGGAATGAAAGAAGTAGCTGAGTGGATGAAACACAGCCGTCTGAAACTGAACTCAGACAAAGCAGAAGTCCTTATCTTAGGTACCTCCCCCTCCGCCTGGGACGACTCTTGGTGGCCAGAGGCCCTTGGAAAGGCACCCATCCCGACAGACCACGCGCGAAACCTGGGCGTCATCCTGGATTCCTCACTCTCGATGACCAGACAAGTCAACGCCGTTTCATCCTCCTGTTTCAACATTCTTCGAATGCTCAAAAAAACATTTCGCTGGATCCCCACCGAAACCAGAAAAACGGTCACCCACACATTGGTTACTAGCCGCCTGGACTACGGTAACACCCTATACGCAGGAACCACCTCAAAACTCCAGAAAAAACTCCAACGCATCCAGAATGCATCAGCCAGACTCATAATAGACATCCCGCGTAAAGACCACATCTCTGGTCACCTGAAAAACCTTCACTGGCTTCCCGTCAATAAGAGGATAACATTCCGCCTCCTAACCCACGCACACAAAGCACTTTACGAACTTGGACCCGAATGCCTCAACACACGCGTTTCATTCTACACCCCCTCCCGCCAGCTACGCTCTTCCAACCAAGCTTTTGCTGCTGTCCCTCGCATTAACAAATCCATCATGGGAGGAAGATCCTTCTCATACCTGGCGGCTAAAACCTGGAACTCACTTCCCACTCACCTTCGCCTCACTCAGAACCACCTAGCATACAAAAAGCTACTTAAAACCTGGATATTCGACAAGTAATTCCCCACCCTTCCTCAAGCGCCTTGAGACCCTCTGGGTATGTAGCGCGCTATATAAATACCGACTTGACTTGACTTGACTTGGGTTCTGTCGGTGAGGAAGGAGGTGGTCCAGTCCAGGGCCTTGTTGCGTATTCAAGTGAGGATCACTGTGATGTTTGTATCAAGATTGAGATAGTTAAAGGAAATTTGTTAACTTAATAAAGCGTATTGAGAAGAACTTATCGAGAAGTGGATAATTTATTTACATTTCTTTATCAAGTGCAAGTTGGAGACACCCCTTAGCATGTGAGGACAGTGCTTTTAGATATTGTTTCATTCTCATACGCAGGAGGATTAACCAACCTACACCATCTACCTTTTAAATAAGTGTTAAATTAAAACCAAAAAGATTGCGCTCATCTATGCAATCGCTGGTCTATACAATGTTCAGAGTTTACCAGTGATCCACATCAATGATGCTGTTAGTTGATGCTGTTGTGCATGCTTATGTGTACTGACTAGCAGTCAGCAGAAATAGTGAGTACAACCTCGTCTATTCCCAAAGCTCTGCTCCCCCAGGGCCACCGAAGGAGGGGAGGGTCCTCAGGGGATCTACTGGGGGCCCGGATGGCACCACCACACTGGCACCCAATGCGGTACCAGAGTTGCGTTGTGTCACAGGTGGTGGCCCAAAGAGATCAAAATATATTTAAATCTGTAGTGTACTGGAGGTGTTCACCAGGTACTTATAAGATTACCTCCTTCATGAACTACAGGTACGTCGGCTGGATACCTTCCCTGGTGATTAGATGAGCTATACAAGGCCAGATTGTTTGATTGACAGGTGCGTCCAGCATTTCCAAGGTGTTGTTGAGCTCAACGACGCAAAAGAATGTCCCAGTTTAATTGGAAAGGTGCAAAGTCCTACCATGGCTGCCATAACAACAGAGGAAGAGGTGCTCCCAGCATTCACTGCCTACCCTATAGCATATGCGGTGCACGCAGCGGGGAGTGATGTCACGCTGCAGTAGAAGGAATTAATAACCTGCCCCAGAAGTATTTAATTCATGTGTAACTATTGGTGTGGCTGATAATATAAGAATTAATAGTTTGAAAATTATGCGCAAACATTTTTACCACGACCTCATTTCGCACATTGACGTATGGAAGTATGCCTAGGATTTAAGTGTATCAACAGTGTTCTGCGGGTGGTGTTCCCCATGTCACGTCGCTAAAAGGAAAGAGTGCCCCACACTGGAGTGAGAGGGTTGACTTGTAGCGGCCGAATATACCCCACAGAACAATAGTAACCCGCAGATGGCAATGGGCATGCTTAGGGATCAAGTGGAGACATAAAGACCACTGCAACAATATGTGTCGTAGGTGATGAGAACTGGCTTGGCCCCCCATACTTGCACCCTCACACTGTGCTCCTCACCCTTGGTGATTGTCCTCAAAAGCAGGAAGAAATTCATTTTTGGGTGGCACACAAAATGCCGCACATAGATGCTGTGCATTCTCACAAATCCCCAGGGAAAACAAAGACCCCTGGTAATGCTGCTTACGATAGACGTGGCCACGCCTCTTGACACATGCAGTGCTTATAGGGCGGTATATATTCTTCTGTACCTACAGCCAGACACGGGGAACCATGGTTTTCACTTAAGGGACGTTGCCGTGATCCATGGGAGTCAGGGGTTTGAAGGGTCATCAATGTGGGATGCAACAAGGAGGATGAGTGTAAGACGAGAAGGGGACTTTGTGTCGTCAATGGTGATTCCAGATCTTCTGTATTTTTTCACTGAAGAAGACATTTGTGGAACATGGGTTGGAGGATCAGGTGGATGCAATGCTGGATTATCTAGAAGAGCTTTCCTCCTGGCTCACTGGTTAGAGCAGGCAGACCCTGAAGCAGAGGTCAGACCCGGGACCAGGGTTCAATTCCCGACGTGGCAGGGTCTTGAGCTCAAACGTCCATGGACTTGATAATTCTCGCTTCGGTGCCTGACCTAATCATGGGTTCACACTCTGCAACTCTGGGCATTAAGCTTGCTTAATCTCCACAACGGCCCCCCTGCGGCGGGATGCCTGGCTTTCACCTTGGGGATGCCCTGTAGGGGCTATCTCACAGGGAAAAGCCAGGACCGGTTCCCAAGGCAAGCGTGGAGATACCCCTTCGGGGGTCGATTCTGGCGCTATATAAGAAACATAATAATAATAATAATAACATCCTCAACTTATAGTCTTACAACTGTCTAGTTTGAAAACAGTATTTCTTGTTGTTGCAATAGATACAGAGCAGATAATTTGATGAACATATTTATATGTCGTGCATTTGCTACCTTTCATGGACAAGAATGGGCACTTTCATTTGGTGGTTGATTTCATACTATGAAAGAAGCAACCATATTTTCCCCTAATGTATCAAGCCTTAATTTAAATTTTACTTTAGCAAACAAAGTGTACAAGGGAATTCAATAAGGAAATACAATTCTGAAAAAATCAAAAATATTATTTGACTAGATATGGAATTATCAGTTAAATGTGCTACCGGTGACATAAGGCCTTCTCAAGATCCTGTTGGGTGATCCTCTGGTCAACTAGAGGGTGGAAATCATGTGCTATGCCACCCTGGAAGAGGACAATCCCCATATTTAGAGATCCCTGCCTCTCCCTAGTGGTGATTCTACTCTGTGAAGAGGGCTACAGCCACAGTGTCTTCCTTCATAGCACTGAAGGTTTGCCAAGTCGGTGACATATTTAAAGTGTCTGCTCACCAACTATTTATTTTTTTAAAAAGCCCACTTCCGAATCGGGACTTTGCTTTCGCGGAACAAAAAGTGAATTTCATTGACAAGCATTGAAAGTTTTTTCCTGCATTTGGGTGGGACTACCATCACTGTGACCCAAAGGTCCTGCAGTGAATGTACCAATGGATTACAGGTTCCCATTGGTGGAGCCACAGAGGCTCCATCAGCAGTGACCAATCAGCTCCACTGACTCTATATAGAGCAGCTACCTCCTTAAACACTTCTTGACTGTTTCCTTGCCGGTGACCCTGTACGGTGCCATGCTGCCTTTTGGCTGGACTTGCCCTAAATGTTTGCCACACACATACATACATAAGTACATACAGCAGAACTGTGGGTTTGGCGGGCAGTATGACTATCGGTTTACAGATGTGAATGTCGATAAGACACAATATTGAGGATAGAATATCAACAGGAAGCAAGTCTAGATTTTCTATACCTAACTCCACATATAAGAACCTGCACAGTGTATATATATCTTCAGGGTACGTAGGTGTAGAGTTATGAATAGTAAATCTATACTTCCCTATACGCACTTACTTTTCGATATTTTGTCCTTCGATATTGTTGTGCCACACTATTCGGGGGGGGGGAGGGGCGATGATCAGTGGTACAATCTGGTTCACAGCATTGCTTCTGCTGCACCAAGTCCTAAATGAGACCGCCTCGATAATATGTGCCATTAAAATACTTGCTTTATTACCTGTATGAGTGATAACATTATAGATGCAGGGATGTATTTGCAAAGGACAAAAGAAGAAATCATAAATAAATCTCTTCTAAACATATAATAGAAGTATTTGTTTAGACTTTTTTTGGTATTAGTCTAGTTTTAGTTCTGACTTTGAATATCTTCAATATAAATGGAGAGTGTAAACATTGTGTAAAGCACATTACAGCCATATGCCTCGTCCAAGAGAATAGCGCAGTAGAACGAGCATCACTTGATATTTTTACAATATTTAAAGATTCGCAATATAGATGTATCACAGTCGCAGGTCAGTCGTTTTAGCGTGCGTATAGTACACTTAATGTACTCTTATGCTCATGTTGTAATCCTGTAATAGTGTTAGTGTAGTTTATGTCTAACTAGCTGGCTGAATTGTACAGCCGTAGTTGTTGACTAGCTCCAGCATTAGAGCTCACCGGTTTAGTTTGCAAATCAACCATTAGGTCCTTGAGTGAACATCGTAGTAAGATGCCAATGACGACTAACCCAACGTTGCATGAGAACTTGAGTAGGTTTGGTCACATCATCATTAAGATGGCCAAATAAGTTCTCTCCTTGTAAACATCATTAATTCTTTCCATCAATCTGATTATTGAAAGTGAGGAGGTGCCCAGCTGGTCATGGTGGTAATGCCTGACCTATGGTCCACTTACTGCTAATTGAAGATATCACTTCAGGTAAGTGGAGTATGTCTACAGCGCCCATGCTGGCTACTAGAGTTTGTCTATAGTGGTCACTTCTTAGGACATCCCAATGTTCATATCCCCCCAATACTGTGTTCCCTGCCTGACCCCGTCCAAGACCCGCACTTCTGTCTGGTCCATGCTGCAGATACCTACATATCCCACAGTCCTCGCAGCAGTCGTAGAGCCCGCTACTCCACTCGCCTTCATTGATGATGGTCACCGTCTTGGTGATGACCGTTTGAGGTTGCATTGTCACGGCGGCCATGGTGATCCTGCAAAAGAGGGGCCAAGAAGACAGGGTTGGGTATCAGCTACTTTCTGCTCCACTCAAACTCCCATGACATTGGATTGTAAACAGTTCGGTAAAATCACCAAAGGAATTGTTTCTTAATTTTAATTAATTTATTATGTCCTTGATTGTAACTTCACTGCATTCTGAGCATAGTTATTTGCAGCAGAAACTTCAAAGATCACGCAGCATAAGAAAACAAACATTACAATTTAACCCCTTCGCTGCTTCTATCGGCCAATGGCCGTTGCTCGCACTTCCTCCATAGTGCTGCGCACGTCTGTTGGCCAACGTGGCCCCGCCTACTCCACTAAACCACTGCACCGCGGTGGAATTGCTGCCGCGGTTAAGCAGTTTAGACACGTTGATAATTAATCTCGGTGAAAAGATGGCGGCTAACAAGATGTTAACGTGTGAAGAGACATTCTTAAAAGCTTGGAAACAAAGATTGTACACCACGGGTGCAAAAGAGGCAAGAGTTAAAAGCAGGAGCTTGGAGGGAATTCCCATCCCTCCATCTGGCTTCAATGGAATGACCCTCAGTCCGAGCTAAAGGTGGCAGAAACTGCGCATGCTCAGTAGTTGAAAGTTGGGAATGTGAGCAGCTCAATGGTGGTGGGGTCAGTGTTTTGCTAACCTTGCCTTCTCAAAAACCTCTTTGCTTCTATTTTTGCAAATTCTGGGGAGGAACCAAATAATCCGAACTGCAGACTAGAAGCTGAATAAAAGGCAAGTAATATGGTCAGGTGGTCAACAAACAAGTGAACATCTGGAGAAAGATACTTACAGATGGCACGATGAGGTGCCCATGTGGCTGCCTGGCAGAGTTCCATGATGGATACCTGGCTTTCAAAAGCTTTAGGAATAGGTGAGATTCCCACTGCTTGTTTTATAAAAGAGAGCACCCTGCATGTTATAGCTCCTACATCAGAAGACCTCCTGTAGCACTCTACTTCTGGCTTGAAGTAGGCAATGGAAAACTGCCAAGAGTGAACACATGTGAGCTTTATTAGTTGGGAATATCCTCAACTATTGAACCAGTGCTCATTGTCTATATTAATAGGTGTTATCTTAAAAACAAAATTGTATACAATTAGAATAGCAGGGTGCTTCATTTATAGGTTGCATTAAGTTTCTTCTGTGACTGTGTTCATCCCCAATGCTCCAAAGTCCTGCCTCCAAAAAATGAAGGGGCATATTATCAAGAAACAGCGTTGAAATTATCGCCGCTTTAGCGGCAGGAAACTGCCGCTAAAGCAGCGATAAGGGGTTGATAATATGCCCTTGTAAATTCCCATAGAAGACAAGGTTCTGGTGTGAACATGGCCTTCTATTGGAATTCTCAAGGGCATATTATCAAGCCCATTATCGCCTCTTTAGCGGCAGTTTCCTGCTGCTAAAGCGGTGATAATTTTAACACCGTTCTTGATAATATGCCCTGTAGTCTGCCAGAGGAAGATTCGAGGATCTGACGGAGATTTGTGGCAAGACTGTACCGGGCAAAACAGCCAGAAGGAGGTGTCTGGAAGAAGTCACAAGAGACCAGTACAGCAGAGGAGGAGCTTAACAGGAAAAAAATAGGTAAGTTAGCACAAAAATAACAAGCATTGACAAAGCCAATAGGTTGAATCCTTGCAAAGCAAGTGCCAAGCTATTGACTTTGCCGATGCTTGTTTGTAAATCATTGTTCTATAAAAAAAAGTAAATGAAGAAAAGACTTCACATTACTGGAGAAAATCAAATAAAATGCATTAAGGCATTTTGAAACTACATTAAACTCAATATTTTCAATCTTTATGTTTTTTCAAGCAGGACAATCGGATGAGAATTTTAAAAAGAATAAAGAATTTAAAGGAAAATACTAGCCAAGGTCAAAATTACTTTCCACACCACTTAGACCTGAAGTGAGTGGTCCAGCCACTTGGAACTTTGTAGCAGCCCAGGGATCAGATTTATGGGCCTCCATGAGGAGAGACGCCTCGTTTCTAGTTGTGCTAAGTACGCTTTCTGCTTCAAACGCCAGCTGAATGTGAGCCAATGCCTGAGCCTTCATGCAGCATGGAGAATGGAAGAGATAAAACAAAAGCAATCAAATAAAGGGTGCTCTTTAGTGAACACCCAGCAAAAGTACACCAGCTGCTGGGCTTTTATGGGGGAGATGTAGGGAGCAACATGTGAGCTCTGGAAGGAGGCAAGTCAACCAATCAGAAGGATTGTAACAAAACGATGTTCTGGGGAGGGACAAACACAGGAAGACAAAATAAATCGATAGCATGAGAAGCAAGCAAATGAGATTGACAAGAAAGAGAACCAATGATAAGGAACAGGCCGATCCAAAGCACACTTTAAATATTGGTTTTGTACACAATAGGTCTTTGACAACAAAGAACTAGAAGTTGCCTGTAGACAAGACCTAAACTGCACACACCCTGGAAAGCAGGTAAAGGGGTCAGCCGAGGTTATAAAATACAGCAGAGGCATAGTCTACACGCGTGGAAGGAACTGTCAGCTAGCACCGAGAAGAACAGCAAGCACCAGAGCACAGCACACAGACTGAGGTGGAACAAGGGAGAGACTGTGACTTTTGTTCCCGTTAAGGCTCATAATGCAGCACAATATGCACATGGGAATCCAAAAATGTGGCCCTTATTTGCATATCACAATCCTTTTGTGAATATTTGCTTGGTTTCTATTAGGGGGCCTCTTTGGTATAAAAGTGAATTAGAGTCTGTACGTCCAGTAACATTGGTTGAGCCTAGAAGCACAGTTATTCCTCTGTTGTTCCACATCTTGCAAAACTTAGAAAGATAACGACTCCAAACCATGTGCCGGATTCTAGTTATTGCGCAAATCAGAAGTCTTTCAGAGACAAGGAGGAAGTGGATAGGTAGGGCTCTCCTGAAACCGATCTTCTAAAGTCCTTTATTCCAGATCTAGCTATAGTAAATTTGAAGCAGAGAATGTTATTGATAGGGTAGATTAAAGTGGCAAGAAGCTTGTCTAACATTTAGGGCCTGATTCCGATGTGGTTAGGAAAGCATTCCCACCTGGGGCCTGATTGCGATGCGGTTAGGAAGGCCTCCTAACAGCATTTTCTCCTTCCAAATCGAATCGGGAACGTGTCTTCCTGACCCACGGCCCAATTATTATGTGTTTAGGAACATATGCTCTCATTGAAGTCAATGGGAGTCCAACCAAATCGTATCTGGAAGCATCCGGATGCATCGTACTCGGTCTGTCGGACTCCCCCGATCCGAGTGGGTTGGAAACCATTTCCAAACCAATTCGGTCAGGAAGCTTTCCAACCCGCATTAGAATCGGTCCCTAAATGTTAGACATTCATCCATTTTCTCGCATACTGTGGTTTGGTGAACTATTTTTTACCTTTTATATGCTGGTTTACTTTTATGTGACAGGTTGAAGTGCATGACTGCGTGTACCGTCATAACTCAGGACCCGAAACACTTGAACTCATTGATTGTGGGAAGCGATGAAAGATCTGACCTGGCTTCTCAGAAGCTATGTCTTCCCTAGCAGGTAGGAGATATTAATGTTCCAAAGTCACTAGGTCTGAGAACCAGGTCTTGTTGCCCTAAATAGGAGGCTACAGAAATAATTGTGCAGCAAACTACTTCAGTATTTATGAAGCTTTTGGGTGTCAGTGAAATTGATGAAAGAGAAATTTCAGACAGCACAGAAAAAGGTGATCTTTCCTCAGAGAGCTTGTGCACCTGTGCATCCAATATGCAAATTGGAGGCACTTTGAGTTGCATGAAACATAATCCATAAGTGTGATTCACAACTCGACGCGTGCATCACTTTGATCCCAGGCTGCCACAGCAGGTTCTATAGAAAGCCCCATTGCTTGACAGGTGTCACTTTGCCCTGGTTGTTGGACCAATTTCAAGACCTAAATGAGACGTTTAGTCATGGATCAGGCATTAAAAAAGCAATTAACTCTGGCCTTCAATAGTATGTGGGCCATGCTCTATACTCCCATTACTCATCCTTTTGCAGTGGGGCTGCAACTCCTCCTGCCCGTATCTCCGATCTGTGATAGTATGTGGGTCATGCTCTATGCTCCTATTACTCATCCTTATGCAGTGGGGCTGTGACTCCTCCCGTCCATAGAGACAGGACTGAGACAGTATATGGACTATGCTCCTATTACTAATCCTTACGCAGTGGGGCTGCGACTCATCCTGCCTCTAGGTCACATCTGTGGTAATATGTGGGTTATGCTCTATACTCCAATTACCTATCCTTATGCAGTGGGGCTGTGACTCCTCCCGCCCATAGAGACAGTACTGTGACAGTATATGGACTATGCTCCTATTATTCATCCTTATGCAGTGGGGCTGGGGCTGTGACTACTCCTGCTCGTATCTCCGATCTGTGATAGTATGTGGGTCATGCACTATATTTCCTTATGCAGTGGGGCTGGGGCTGGGGCTGTGACTCCTCCCAACCCTAGCTCAGATCTGTGATAGTATGTGGGTCATGCACTAAATTCCCATTACCTATCCTTATGCAGTGGGGCTGTGACTCCTCCCACCCATAGGGACAGGACTGTGACAGTATATGGGCTATGCTCCTATTACTCATGCTTATGCAGTGGGGCTTGGGCTGCGACTCCTACCAACCCTAGCTCAGATATGTGATAGTATGTGGGTCATGCACTATATTCCCATTACCAATCCTTATGCAGTGGGGTTGTGACACCCATAGAGACAGGACTGTGACAACATATGGACAATGCTCCTATTACTCATCCTTATGCAGTGGGGCTGCGACTCCTCCTGCCCCTAGGTCAGATCTGTGATAATATGTGGGTTATGCTCTATACTCCAATTACCTATCCTTATGCAGTGGGGCTGTGACTCCTCCCGCCCATAGAGACAGTACTGTGACAGTATAAGGGCTATGTTCCTATTATTCATCCTTATGCAGTGGGGCTGGGGCTGCGACTCCTCCCATCCCTAGCTCAGATATGTGATAGTATGTGGGTCATGCATTATATTCCCATTACCTATCCTTATGCAGTGGGGCTGTGACTCCTCCCGCCCATAGAGACAGGACTGTGACAGTATATGGGCTATGTTCCTATTATTCATCCTTATGCAGTGGGGCTGGGGCTGCGACTCCTCCCATCCCTAGCTCAGATATGTGATAGTATGTGGGTCATGCATTATATTCCCATTACCTATCCTTATGCAGTGGGGCTGTGACTCCTCCCGCCCATAGAGACAGGACTGTGACAGTATATGGGCTATGCTCCTATTACTCATCCTTATGCAGTTGGGCTGCGACTCCTCCTGCCCATAGAGACAGGACTGTGACAATATATGGGCTATGCTTTATGCTTCTATTATCCATCATTATGCAGTGAGTTTGTGACTCATTCCAACCATAGCTCAGTCCTGCAACAACATGTGGACAATGCTCTTGGTTTCTATTATTCATCCTCACGCAGTGGGACTGAGACTCCTCCCGCTCATAGAGACCGGAAGGACTGCAACAATATGTGGGCCAAGCTCTCTGCTCCCATTACTCATCCTTATGCACTAGGAATGTGACTCTTCCCACCCATAGCAGAGGCCTGTGTTAGTATATGGCACTGTATCTGATTTCCACTTCTGCTCACAGGATGGCACAGTGATATATTTATTTATTTACAGAACTTCCAACCGCCAACAAAACACTCACTTTGTGAGATGAGGGAACCAGGAGGGAGTGGGGCAGAGCTGGGGCGGGACTTTCAGCCCATTATCTCCCCTTCCATTAAAGGGCTTTTGAAGGGGCGTGGCCATTGGGAGGAGCAATACTTTGTGCAAATTACTGTCCATGAGCTACTCTAACACCCCTAAGTAAAGAAACTAAGGTGCCCATTAGGATGGCGGGCGGATTCCTATGCTCTAGGTCTAGTGGGGCACTAGACTTAGAGCATAGGAATTTTCGGCACTAGACCGAGTTCAAATACAGATCTATCATGCGAGGGTAACAGGGCCCAGAGGGGAATCGCACATTCCTTGCAAATATTCACTATGGTAATACAAGTTCCCCCTGTACCGCCCTCTAGCTCCATCCCACCTTATAAGAGCCAGAAGATAAACACATTTGTATACATACATACATCCCATGAATGTAATGCAAAATGTAAATACAAAACGTTTAAAATACGTTCAAATATGTGTTCAAAAATGTATGTAATAACATGCATGTTATGTAAAAACTAAACTCCAAGATGGCAACCATGCTTTCAGCTATAGTATGTTAACCTGCAGAACCTTTTTTGTGTTTACACATTAGACACTTGGTTTTTTGAAAACTTTATTTAAGCACAATGCGGTATACGAACAGTATCGTGTGATCAAGAGACCGTTGGGTCTCGAAACGTGTAGCGGTAACCAAGAATAAAATCTGGGGCCTTATTTATGAAGGCCTTGCGCCACCGGTGCGTCACTTTTTCCCATGTTATTTTATTCTTGGTTACCGCTACACGTTCCAAGGTTCCAAAAGGATTATATGTGCACTCAGAATGAGGGTAGAAAATCTAGGATAAATTATAACATCAAACTATGAAAAATATTTTATCTGAAATTGCCCAATACAATAAGTGCAACAGTAGGGAAAGTATTGGATAGTAAAACAATTAAGTTTACTATTCCAACTCCAGTGAGTGCAACAGTAGGGAAAGTGTTGGATAGCGGAGAGGTAAAAATTACTATTCCAACTCCAGTGAGTGCAACAGTAGGATAAGTATTGGATAGCAGAGAGGTAAAAATTACTATTCCCACTCCAGGGAGAGAAATAGTAGGGAAAGTGTTGGATAGCGGAGTGGAAAAAATTACTGTTCCCACTCCAGTGAGTCCAACAGTATTGAAAGTATTGGATAGCGGGATGGAAAAAATTACTATTCCCACTCCAGTGAGTGCAACAGTAGGAAAAATGTTCGATAGCGGAGGGGTAAAAATTACTATTCCCACTCCAGTAAGAGCAACAGTAGGCAAAGTGTTGGATAGTGAAGGGGTTAAAATTAGTATTCCCACTCCACTGAGTGCAATAGTAGGATAAGTGCTGGATAGCGGAGAGGTAAAAATTACCATTCCCATTCCAAAGAGTGCAAAAGTAGGGAAAGTGTTGGATAGCAGAGAGGTAAAAATTACTATTCCGACTCCAGTGAGTCCAACAGTAGGGAAAATGCAGGATAGTGGAGAGGTAAAAATTAATATTCACATTCCAGTGAATGCAACAGTAGGTAAAGTGCTGGATAGGGGAGGGGTAAAAACTTACTTTTCCCACTCCAGTAAGTGCAACAGTAGGGAAAGTGTTGGATGGCTGAGGGGTAAAAGTTACTATTCGCACTCCAGAGAGTGCAACAGTAGGGAAAGTGTTGGATAGCGGAGAGGTAATAATTACTATTCCAACTCCAGTGAATGCAATAGTAGGGAAAGTGCAGGATAGCGGAAAGATAAAAATTACTTTTACCACTCCAGTGAATGCAACTGTAGGGGAACTGTTGGATAAAGGAGAAAACAAATTACTATTCACACTCAAACACTTAAAAATAATATTGAAAATAAAAATACATAATATAAATTAATAAACAGTATGTAAAAAATCTAATTAAAAAATAATTAAAAATAAAAAGAACACGTATGAAATAATAATTATAAATAACAAAAACCTACAAATAATATATAAAATAAAATAAAAAATACGTTCACACAAAAAATTCTTTTAAACTAGAACATAGACACAAACAAAAAAATTTATTAAAACATTAATGTATTTATTTTATTTTATACTGTATAACACCACACCACTAACAAAACATTTCAACATTTTTTATTACATGTATTTACCTATTTAACATAATTAATAATCAATTAAAAATGTATTAATAAGAAAATGAATAAATATTAAATGAATACACAAAGTTAAACACTATAATATCCACAATACACACCTAAATTAAACTATAAAATAATAAAACACATTTTAAACTTATTTTTAAATTAAAAACTCTTACTAATACCAACTAATAATTAAATATGTAAAATGTATTTAATACCCACCCTTCACCCCTTTAAAAGTAAAAACAACAGACATAAAATAAAACAATTACCCAAAACATATGTCAAATAATTAACATTAATTAACAACTATATATTAATTAGTTAAACACATTTTACGACCTACTTTACACCTATAAACACCACAACACACACCTAAAATTAGTTACACAATTACCATAATTTATTACCAATTAATTAATTAAAATTCATTAACAACCAAATATGAATTAATTAATAATAAATTACTTTACACATTTAACACTATAACATCTCATGTAAACACATTTTAATAAATAAAATGTAATCAATACATTTAATATAACTAAATTACTTCCCACCCTATTCCCCTATAAACCCACAACCAGCTACGGAATTAAAAACACAAAACTCAAATCAAAATAAACTAATAAATATAATCAAATTAAATTACTTCCCATTCTATTCCCCTATAAACCCACAACCTGCTACGGATCTAAAAGCGAAAAATTAAAGTAAAAAAAGTTAACTACTAAAAACTTAACAAATATATTAAACATACAAACAATTCTTATACAAAAAAACATTCATCACATACATATAAAATAAATACTAAAATGCATAACAATATAAAAAACTATATTTTTAACAAATATATTTTTGCAAACAATATTACACACTTTGATATTTTTTAAATCAATATTACGTACCGTAAGCCGATATTCTTGACCATGATATTCTTGCTGTCGCTATTTCTGACCCATAATATTAATGACTCGATATTTGTGCAACTCAATATTTTGTACTCAATATTCTGTCACTACACTGCCACAGAGTGTTGCACAGCATCGGCTACATTCACACAGTCACCCAGTAAGGAGCCAATATCACACAATGACATAGAAAACTAGCCGGAAACCCCTGCAGAGAGCCTTTCCCACTCACATTGTGTGGAGGAAGAGCACAGCCTTATGCCCCCATTAGGATGACCGGCGGACTTTGTCCACTGCCATCCCATTAGAAAAAGGGACCGCCTGCCAAAAGGGCGGGGGTCCCGTGGCGGGTATTAGGATGTCACTGGTCAACAAAATGGTGAGACTGTTAAGCTAGAAAAACCCCAATGGACTCAGTTCCACTATACTGAGACACGTCCCATCAGCCCACCTCACTGGCGGAGCATCGTCATTTGAGATTGAGGAATATAGATACAGTAAAGTACACCCCTCAATGAGGGGGACTTTGCTCACACTGCATCTAGAGGACACTAAACTGTCCAAGTTCTCAGTAGAGTGGTGCTGAAAAATGTTGAAAAGTGCAGTGCATGAAAAAGTGCGGGTTAAGAATAGCTACCGGAAAACACCACCATCTTTTATTTAGTGTTTGCCAAGTGCCAAGATTAAAAAGAAGTGAAAAAAAACAGATAGTTTGAAATAATAACTATGTCAAGGCAATAGGATCAGGATCCTATTGCCTTGAGATAGATATTATTTCAAACTATATGGTTTTTTCACTTCTTCACTCTACTGAGAACTTTAACAGTCTCACCATTTTGTTGACCAGTGTTCTCCTAGTTTTGTTATTTGTTCATTTTATGGGGGTTTGGAGTTCATTTGGTCATTAAAAATAATTCCCTCGGGCCCTCTTTTCATATCGTGGTTTTCAGGTATTAGGATGTGCCTGCCACAGTGGCGGGCACATCCTGCATTTTTGTGGCGGGCGGTGCTTTCTGCACCGCCCGCCACAATGCTAAAACTTGTGTTAAAAAATGTATGTAATAACACGCATGTTATGTAAAAACTCCACTCCAAGATGGCAACCATGCTTTCAGCTATAGTATGTTAACCTGCAGAACCTTTTTTGTGTTTACACATTAGACATTTGGTTTTTTGAAAACTTTATTTAAGCACAATGCGGTATACGAACAGTATCGTGTGATTAAGAGACCGTTGGGTCTCGAAACGCGTAGCGGTAACCAAGAATAAAATTTGGTGTTTTCTACCCTCATTCTGAGTGCGCATATAATCCTTTTGGAACTTTGGAACTCTTGATATATATATATATATATATATATATATATATATATATATATATATATATATATATATATATATATATATATGTATATATATATATATATTATTTTTATATAATAATATTTTTTTAAAGATAATAGTTTATTAATTATTTTAAAGTATATATATATATATCTATATCTATACTACTATAATAAAGTAAGAACTTTCAGGCTTTGAGGCGGGTAAACTCGGGAACCACAGCGCCAATCTAAACACCCGATACACCGTTGAAATCGTCAGGGTGTGTAGATGGTTATAGGCTATATAAATGACAAAATAAAACGTTATTTACAATATTTATATTTAAAAAAAAGTAGTCCCCCCCAAAGTAGCGCCGGCCGCGACGTGCGTGCTCACGTCAGCATGGGGAGGAGAGGCGTCCGAGGAGTGGCGGACATGGCGCGGAGGAGGAGAGGTGACGTGAGGCCAGCGGCGGTGGGAGCAGCGGAGAGGCGGACATGGTGCGGGGGAGGAGCGGCGGCAGACAGGCGGTGAGGAGCAGAGCGAGGGAGTGGAGAAATGAGGACCGGCGGCTGAGGCGCGAGGAGCGGTGAAATGAGGACCTGCGGCTCAGGTAAGGCTCCGGGGACAATGTCGGGGCAGGCGGGTGTCGGGCCAGGCAGGGGACGGGAAATTGGAGCGGTGAAATGAGGACCTGCAGCTCAGGTAATGCTCCGGGGACAATGTCGGGGCAGGTGGGTGTCGGGCCAGGCAGGGGACAGGAAATTACTAAAACAATGATCGGGGTCGGGGCAGGCGGGGGACGGGGCGGGCGGGGGCACGGGCTGCTGGCGGGGCGGGCGGGGGCACGGGCTGCTGGGCAATGTCGGGGCAGGCAGGGGTAGGGGAAGCCTAAATGCTCCCGGACAAGGTCGGGACGGGCTGCTAGTATATATATATATATACATTACTATGTGTATTTATGTTTTTATTATGTTTATTTGGTATATTTTGTAAACATGTATATTAAATGTAATTAATTTTGTTAAAATAAATATTAATATTTAATATATATTATTTAATTTTTTATATATATTTAAATCAATATTTTTTTCATCTATATTTTTTACAACAATATTTTTGATTCAATATTTTTGTTCTTGCCTGTGTAGGTATGTGAGTCAATATTTTAGTAGTCTATATTTTGTTTCAATATTTTGCACTTCGATGTTTCTAACATCGATATTCTATCAGTGAACTCTTTTTTATCTTAAACCTTTTTGCACATTTTAAAGCAACCTGTCTTCTACTGTGTTTAATGCAAGTTTAAAATAATTACTTACATATTCACAGTGCTTTCTCCCGCAAACTCGGACCTACCACTAAACGTACACAAGTCTCAATACTCCACTGCACCAACCAGGATTTAATTATGTGGCTCTCTGGTGCAGGGCATTAACTAATAGAGGCTTAATAATGCACAGCAGTGCATTTCCCACTGATTAGGTTAACAAACATTTATTTTTCATTCATTCTAAAAGCCTAAAAAAAGTTACTGAATATTTAGATTTTTGCAGTCACGCCTTTGATCCCCCAACGCTCACTCACTCCGTCCCATTTGAGCGCAGCATCACAGTTCCCATACGTTTTTAATGCACTTCGATCACTGTGTAGCATACACACGTCACTTGCTGCACAAACACCCTCTCTTCCAATCCAACCCTGATCCACCCTGCTGCTCATGCCTTCCCTTCCTGCCTATTCTCTCACTTACTTCTCTAAAATAGGTCTTAAGTCTTCCATCCATGATCCAACCTCTCTTTAAAATTTCACTCACAGACACTCTCTTTTCTGACTTCCTTCTTCTCTCTGGTCTTTAAGTGTCTCCAGCTCCAGCCCCTCCTTTCTGCTCTATGATCCTTCTCTCTTTAGATCTGATTCCATTGTAGCCTCCACCCACCGCCCTCCTTTCACCTCCTCCTGATTTAAGTGCCTTGCAGTGCTTGCCCTAATCCGTGTTACTTCCTCCCTCTCTCTGTGACCTCTTCTTCCTCCCTGCACATGTTAGGGTTCTTCTAAAGTCAGACCATCTCCCTGATATCTTCTGCTCCCCTTTCTGGCATCTCTCATTGGCCCCGCGGGCACTCTTGTAATGCCCCTTTGTTGTGCACCATTATATAAGGCATGTTCTTGTTCCCTGGACCCCTTAGTCATGAACCATCTATAAATAAAGGAAAATGAAATACATCCTCACTGACTGGATGTGGGTCTCACACCTTGAGGTGCAGTCTGAACCACTGGGCACTGACTCTTTGTAAGCTGCAGGTCCTGCAGCACATCTCCCTCAGCTGGAGACAATCTAGTGTCTTGATACATTATCTCCCTCTTTTGGCATAAGTGTCACGCCTTAGGAAAGAGGCTCCTTCAATGGGTCCGAGCTTTAATTCTTGCAGCAGAGTCTCACGCATTGTTAGCAAGGATGGCTGTATTTTTAGACTGGTCACACATATGTGATGCAAGTCACACAACTTGGTGCATTATAACGCTTGTTTGGAGTTGAGTTCCACGCCGTGAAGCATGGTCTCACTCAGTGGGACAGAGTCTCACGCCGTGGGGCACGGTCTCACTCATAGAACAAGAATCCCACACCTCTAGTGTATATTCTCACTCAGTGGCTGGGAGTCCAACACTTTGGTGGAAAACACTGCAAACATTACCATCACCAGTACTATCACCATTTGCATTTAAATTACCACCACCATTATGACTTCCATCTTCACCACCATTACCACCACCAATACCATTAATACTACCAGCATGCCCCCATAATGACTACCACCACCATTGGCACCACCAAAATAACCCCAAACCTTACTACTATCAACATCATCATTACCACCACCAACACCCTTAACACCACCAGCATGCCACCATAATGACTACCACCACCATTGGCACCAGCAAAATAACCACAAATCTTACTACTACCAACATCACCATTACCACCACCAACACCATTAGCACAACTAACATGCCACCATAATGACTACCACTGCCATTGGCACCACCAAAATAACCACAAACCTTACTACTACCAACATCACCATTACCACCACCAACACCATTAGCACCACCAGCATGCCACCATAATGACTACCACTGCCATTGGCACCAACAAAATAACCACAAATCTTACTACTACCAGCATCACCATTACCACCACCAACACCATTATCACCACCAGCATGCCACCATAATGACTACCACCGCCATAGGCACCAGCAAAATAAGCACAAACCAACCTACTACCCACGGCACCATTACCATCACCATCACCAACATCAATACCACCACCAACACTATTACCACCACTAGCCTGCCACCATAATGACTACCCACGCCATTGGCACCAGCAAAATAACCTCAAACCTACCTACTACCAACATCACCATTACTATCACCAACACCATTACCACCACCAACACTATTACGACTACTAGCATGCCACCATAATGACTACCCCTGCCTTTGGCACCAGCAAAATACCCTCAAACCTACCTACTATCAACATCACCATTACCATCACCAACACCATTACCACCTCCAACACTATTACCATCACTAGCATGCCACCATAATGACTACCCCCACCATTGGCACCAGCAAAATAACTTCAAACCATACCACACCATCACCAACATCACCATTACCACCACCACCATTACCACCACCAGCATGCCATCATAATGTCTAGCACCAACATTGACACCACCAAAATAACCTCAAACCTTACTACCACCACTACCAACATCACCATTACCACCACCAACATTATTACCACCACCAGCATGCCATCATAATGACTACCACCGCCATTGGCACCACCAAAATTAACACAAACCTTACTACTACCAACATCACCATTACTATCACCAACACCATTAGCACCACCAACACTATAACCACCACCAGCATGCCACCATAATGACTAGCGCCACTTTTGACACCACCAAAATTACCAAAAACGTTACCACCACTACTACTAACTTCACCATTACCACCACCGACACCGTTACCACCACAGGCATGCCACCATAATGACTACCACCACCATTGGCACCACCACAATTACCACAAGCCTTACCCCCATTAGCAACACCACTGGTACCATCAACACCACATAAACCATCACCAACACCTAATTTGTGTATAATTGACTTCTGAACTCTTGTGCAACAGGAGGTAAGGAGTTCTATATCTGCCAAGAGTCAATCTCTGGGCTCTATCTGATCCTTTCTAACCTAGATGTAAGGGTAAAAGCCCCTGCAGTAGCCACCCAGGGATGATAGTAAATTTCAGAGTCTGTTTTCCTGTACCAAGTTAAATTGCTTATTGTGAGCTGAGAAGACAACTACAGCTGTTACTGTGTCTTATTTTGCAAGTAAAAGGTTAAAATACATATTCAATTCTTTACAAAGGTATATTTTGAGGCATTTCTTTAGAGTTTGTTCCTTTACAGGCCTGATTCCTCTGCACCGCATCCTTTTCTCTCCCTGTCTTTACATTTAGTTGGTTTGGCTTCATCCCTTGACTCTTGACTTGGAGGTCTTCCCGGCCCCTCCATTAGCCCCTCTGAACCTCTGTGATGTTTAAATTCAACTCCTCTACTTAACCTCTCATCCTCGGGTGTCATGCCCAGGGGGGGCCATATGAAGGATGGAGAGGGTGAGGGCATCTTTCTGTGGTGTATTCCCTGTTTGCACCTTCTAGGGTTGATAAGGCCTAGGTTCAGAATCCCTGCTCCATCACCCTTACACAGTCCTCCCTATTCCCTCCTTGACTCACCCTCATCACCCTAAATCTCACCATGACCAACCCCTTCCACAGGATACTGTTCACTACCTCCTAGCCGAGCTCCACCGCTGTGGTCCTTGTGACTCTCCTTTGGAACCACCTCCTTCTCTTCTGGATGGACCTGCTCTCCCACTTCCATGGTATCTGTTGTGATCCCTGGATTGACTGATACTGGGCTGGCCCCGTAGACCCACTGCTGTGGTATCTCTATTTTTCTTGGATCGTACCATCTTCGCTTATGGGTGGATCCTATGGACCCCATATTGGTGTATCACATAGACCTATTATTGCATGGGCCATATAGGTTCACTACTGAGTTGACCTACAGACCCAGTACTGGATAGATCCTAAAGACCCACGATATGTGGATTCCAGAGACCCACTACTAAGTGGACTTCATACACCCACTACTGGGTGGACACCACAGATCCAGCACTGGCTGGATCTCACAGACCCACTATAAGTGGATTACATACACCTCCTCTTGTATGAACCACAAATACCTACCACTGAGTGGACCCCACAGACCCTCTGCTGTATTATCTGGTTCGTGACTTCACACTCTGGGGCCCCCATAGACCTTCTGCGGTGCACCCTATCACCCTTCGGGAGCACCGCTGCCGATCCTGTATGGACCAAGCCCAGCATCTCACTTCTACCCACCCATCTTCCAGAAGATGTCATCTCAATGAGGTCATTATGGCTGGTAGGTGCAACCCTCTCTGCTCCATGCCAAACTTCAGGCAGCTACAATTTCAGTGCACTAAGTTTGAGGCACACCCATGAGCCTCTGACCCCACACTGAAACTCTTCTTACATAATTCACAATATAAGCAACACAACCAGCCGGTCATAACAAGTAGAGAAGCTTCTTACTTGGCCACCTGAAAAAGGAATTCAAAATAAACCCGTTAACCATGGAGTTAACCATACCAAAGGCATCCAAGAATAAAGGGAAACTGGGGTGTCCTTCAGGTATTTTTTATCTTTTAGACCCCGCTAGGAATAATATTCAAAGAACTCCCTGGAAGATGGTTGGGCTCGTCCTGGTTTATAGGGTCCAGCATGAGACCCGATGATGAAGCATGGCACAAATAGGGGGTTGGAGGGTCCCTAAACAACTCTTGTGGGTCGCCCACCCTTCTGGAGAAACAGAATCAAAGTCAAGAAGGTGGTAGGATACTTTTCTTGTGGTAAAATAGGGACTTTAGCCATGACACTCATGAACAGAGGAAGGTAGGTGATCACTGATAAGAGCTGCAGCCCATTGGAGGTCTTCTTTTCCTGGCACCGAAAGGAGGGCACACCCACCGATGCCTAGCACAAGCGATCTGCCCTAAACACCAAGGTGGCACAAGCAATCTGCCCTAGCGACACCAAGGTGGCACAAGCGTTCTACCCTAGCAACACCAAGGTGGTGCATGCATTCTGCCTAATGACACCAAGGTGGCACAAGCGTTCTACCCTAGCAACACCAAGGTGGTACAAACGATCTGTCCTAACGACATCAAGGTGGTACAAGCGTTCTGCCCTAGCAACATCAAGGTGGTACAAGCATTCTGCTCTAGCAACATCAAGGTGGTACAAGCATTCTGCCCTAGCAACACCAAGGTGGTGCATGCATTCTGCCTAATGACACCAAGGTGGTACAAGCTGTTGAGGACATCTTCAGAGGAAGCGGGCTCTTATGTGATTGGTGCATCCTCGCTCATTTCCCTAGTAGATGGAGATTGCGGTAACCTACTCACCACTAAATGTTCTGTCAAGTTTCCTGAAACTGAAGGAAAATGTGATCTATTTTCGTGCAGAAGCTCAGGTTGAATTAACCACAATATTTTTCCTGAAGCTTGAATGTGTGAAGGGACGTGTCAAGTGGCAGCTGGATGAACCGAGGGTGATGGGCGGGTGGCACTAAAAAATACACTTACCTTCCTGCACGCCACAACGTCCTCCTCCTTCGGTCAGCTCGCTTCAAGGGAGGCTCCAACGCAGGACTCAGCCAGCTCCCCTAACCAATCCCAGTGCTGCTATCACCAGCATGAGAGAAGCACCAGGATTTGAGGAAACGCCCTCGCTCAGGGGCATATTTATAAGCCACTATCGCCACAATGTGATAGGGGCCTTGCCTTATTTACAAGGCAGCGTTAAGCTTCTTAAAATGGCTTAACGCTGCCTTGTAAATAAGGCCCCCTTTCACGCTATGTTAGCGTGAAAGGGGTGTGCAATGGGTGTTGTGGTGGGCGTTCCACCGCAACACATATTGATTTTGACGCTGCCCCCTATTTACAAGGGCAGCGTAAATAGGAGGCAGCCCCTAAATTAAGACCAAGAAAATCTGGTCTTAAACAGGTGAACGGAGGAGGAATGCTTTATTTCTCCTTGTTTTTGCCGTTTCCATGGGTGCGGTCTTGCGTAGCACACATGGAAACAGCAAATTGCCTATGATTGTTCATGTGCAAGAAAGTCCGCCTTCCTGCACATAAGCAATCATTTTAAAAAAATGCAATTTTGCAACTTCCATGTGTGCTGCATTAAGCTTCACACATAGAAGTTACAAAACGGCATTTAAAGATTGTTTATGTACATGAAGGGGGACCTTCCTGCACATAAACAATCTTCCTCCCAGCGCAGACACCCTTGCACTGTGGTGCAAAGGTACCTGTGTTGGGGCTAGACAGCTGAACTAAGGGCCAGTGCTAGGGGAAACGCAAGGGTGTGCCGCATTCTTGTGAATTGTGCACATCCATGGGGTTCCAGAATGGAGAAGTGTGGCATTAGCCATGTTTTCTTAACGCCACGCTTCTCCGTTCTGCTGGAAATGTGACCCTGAGTGCTCTCAAGACAGCTGGGTTAGAGAGGTTTAAAATGCGAATGTCTGGCTGACCATTGCAAGACAGCCGGCCAAAGGGATATGCTCATTTTAACCCCTTCGTTGCGCCCATCGGCCAGCGGCCGTCGCGGGTACTACCTCCGTAGTGCTGCACACGTCTGTTGGCTGACGCGGTCCTGCCCACTTAATCAAACCGCGGCGGAATTGCCTCTGCAGTTAAGTGGTTAAACTTAAGCCCCCAGCTCCCTGCTGCCACTCGGCAGCACTAGCCCACCCCGTTGTTACGCTCATTTTGGGACGGGTTGGTTGCTGAAATGTAAAATGGTAATAAATAAAGATTATTTTTCAGCTGTGGCCTGGGGCTTTTCTTTGTGGGGTGATGCTCTTCCGCTCAAATGGAGAAGCCCGCCCTGGGCCTGTCTTATTTCTGCTGAACACTTTGTTTTTAATTGCGTCTCCGCTTCTTTGCAGCAAACGGGCCTGTGTTGGGGCCTAAAACTGTTTCTAACCTGAAAGATTTGTCAGGGGGTCTCAATTCTTGGAGATTGCGTCTCCTTATATGCAGTATCCCATGTTCCCTGTATCAAAGTGATCTACCCTGACGACACCCAGGTGGTATGAGCAATCTGCCCTAGCGACACCCAGGTGGTATGAGCAATCTGCCCTAGCGACACCAAGGTGGTATAAGCAATCTGCCCTAACGACACCCAGGTGGTGTGAGCAATCTGCCCTACGACACCCAGGTGGTATAAGCAATCTGCCCTATGACACCCAGGTGGTATGAGCAATCTGCCCTAGCGACACCCAGGTGAGATGAGAAATCTGCCCTAGCGACAACCAGGTGGTATGAGCAATCTGCCCTACGACACCCAGGTGGTATGAGCAATCTGCCCTAGCGACACCCAGGTGGTATGAGCAATCTGCCCTAGCGACACCCAGGTGGTATGAGCAATCTGCCCTAACGACACCCAGGTGGTATGAGCAATCTGCCCTAACGACACTATGGTAGTATAAGCAATCTGCCCTAGCGACACCCAGGTGGTATGAGCAATCTGCCCTAGTGACACCCAGGTGGTATGAGCAATCTGCCCTAGCGACACCCAGGTGGTATGAGCAATCTGCCCTAGTGACACCCAGGTGGTATGAGCAATCTGCCCTAGCGACACCCAGGTGGTATGAGCAATCTGCGCTAACGACACCCAGGTGGTATTGATGGAGCAAGGATTCGCACGTAAAGCGCCTTGCTCTAGTACAAGAACCTCGCCTAATGTATAATCCTATTAAACCAGTTGTTCGTCATTTATTATACGTTTTCCCATACACGCGGGTGTCCCCAGGATGCTTGCTCGTATGTCTTTTCCATATTAACGAAGCTTGCACTAAAGAATCGGCTGCTTCGCTGAAATTCAGTCTGCGCATGCGTCGGTCATACCCATGTGATGTGACGCACTCGCATTCTGGAGGGAATCTGTGCTCATGCGCACTGTTGCAAACATGGCCGCTTGTCTCTCACCACGCATTCTGCTTGCCACTGCTGCTTTAGCCTATCTGTCTTTTCGCACTAAACAGTAATGCTATAGTTATTATAAAGTAAGGGATGGTTAGAATTTCATCATGGTATACAGTGTGATCATTTTATATGTGATTTTAATTTGTTCTCGCTTACTTTTCATGTACCGCGTCTCTGGGGCTGGGAAATCGGGAGCGGAGCCATACTTGATGCTCTGCTGGGCACCATCACATGACCGGAGAAAAACTCCATTGCGCAGAAGCTGAAACAAGCCAGCTGGCTCCTGAAGCACAATGCGCCTGAGAACTTCCCTGGGAAGACAGAATCTTACCTTGGACGATGCAACTCTGTTGCTACCTATTGTGAACTTTTACTGTACTGCTGTATTCTATGCATGGGAACGTGAACCCAAGGGGCGGGTAGGAAAATTTTAATAATTGGGATGAGAAAGTTGAATTCTAGGAGGTGGTAATGACCGCACCACCTCTCCTGACCAATCATAATGTGGGAAACTGTCACTTGCAACATTAGGGGGTGGTCTGAGGGACCCCAAAATAGTATAATTGCCCTAGTTTAGCTTAGGAAAATTGTCCGACTTGTCCGAGTAGCAGACCTGTCACTGACCCTACGAACTCTATAGGTGCTCAATCTGAAAGTGCTGCGGAGCACTCTGTCCATACTTTCCACAAACTCCTAAGGGGTGGAAATAATACTAAGTGCTGGCGAAGCACCTTTGCTGGGGAAATTCGAAAACCCAATCGGGGTTACTGGCGGATTACTTGCAGGAGAGGGGTTAACGCAGGCGTTGCTGTCCGAAGCTGTGGGTGTTTGGTCGTACCCTGGGTGGCCCAGTCTTGACCCTGAACCTGAGGGGTATCCTGTCCTGACTGCCCGTGAGCTGTACCTGCTCGCACTTTGGCATTCCTTCCTGAGGGTCCTTGTCCTTCCAACTGACCCGTGGCCAGGGTTGGTCTTCATTCTGAACTAGGTAAATATCAGTCTGTGGGTTTTGCGTCTCTCTCTCTCTTTCTCTCTCTCTCCATTTTCTTATTAAAGCACTCTTGCCTGTGATATCGTTCTATCATCTTGAAAAGCAAGTTATATTCCATTAGTTGTTAGAATTGTTCCACTTCTCTCCCCACCTTTAGGGAATTGCAAAACTGTTATATTTTAGCATGTTCCAATTTTTCCCTTTCCTTTAGCATGATTGCGGTGAACTTAGAAAGAATAGCTTAAAGATTTTAGGTTAAGTACATGTTCTAGATCCCATCTCTGTCCTATGTTCTAGTATAAAATTGCAGTGACTAGCTCTGTTCTAAAATTCCTACCTTTAGTCTTCCCATATACTCAATGGTCCTAGTGTTAATACATAGTTACCTGGTGTTTTTGATTTTGATGTTTGACGCATTATTCTGCATATCACTTATTGCCTTGTCATACTTTCTTTAAATACTCTATATAAAGTTTTGAACATCCTCAGGTGTCTGTGGTCATTTTACAAAAAATTGTGGATAAGAATGTACTGTTTATAAAGAGTACTTTTTCCTAGGATCCCTGTCTACTATTTTCCCTGTTAGCTCCAGATCTGTCATATGTATTTGTGCCTGGGGTAAGTCAGGTACATGGTAAGCAGAGGTGTAAACCCAAACCTTAATTGCTCATAGAAGCGTGCAACGGAAGCCATCACCCAGTTCCCCCCAGATGTCAATGGTGTATTAAATCTTGTGCACGCCAGGGCCCAGTGCATGTAAGTAATTGGTGAACTAGGTGACCAGGGTGAACTGCGCGCTCTATCAGTATGAGCAATCTGCCCTACTGACACCAAGGTGGGCACGTCTACCGATGTCAATTACAAGCATCTGCCCTAATGACGTCAAGGTGGTACAAGCGATCTGCACTAAATGCACCAGGCTGGGCTCACATACCAACATCAAGTACCAGAGATTAGCACTAATTGCACCATGGTGGACACACCTACTAATGCCAAGTACAAGACATCTGACCTACCAACAAGAAGGTGGGCATACCACCCTATACAGGTATTAGTGATCTACACTAACAACACCCAGCCTTCCCTCGCCCCCCGGGGCCAGAGAGCTGGGATCCACGCTAGTATCATCAAAAGAGCTCTCCATAGGCACAGCCACCCATGCCACCCAAGGCCTGCCCGCTCACAGTATCAGGGGGTCCTGGCAATCTGAAGGGCCCTACTCCCCCAGACAGAATGAGCCAGTTCCAGCCTCCAGAGCTCTGCCCCCGCAGAACCATGGGGTCCCTGGAACAGGCAGCCGAGTACATCTACCAGTGCCAACTCCAAGTTCCACTTCCTACCCTCGTGGGGGTCAATGAGCCCTGGCACAGACAGCCTGGCTCTTCTGGCTATATGAATAATCCCCGGGCTCTGCCCTCACAGAACCATGGGGACCCTTGGAACAGACAGATAGGTGCATCTACCAGGGTCAGCTCCAGTTTCTGCCCTCACAGGGTCATGAACCCTGGAGCGGACCGCCTGGCACTTAGGGCTCTGCCTTCACAGAACCATGGGACCCTTGGAACAGACAAATGGGTGCCTCTAAAAGTGCCAACTCCAGGCTCTGCCCTCACAGGGTCATGAACACTGGCACATACCGCCTGGTACTTTGGACTCTGTCCCCATAGACCATGGGGTCCCTGGAACAGACAGCTGGGTACATCTACTCTACCAGTGCCAACTCCACGTTCCTACCCTCTTGGGGGTCAATGAGCCCTGGCACAGACAGCCTGGCACGTCTGGCTATATTAATAATCCCCAGGCTCTACCCTCAGAGAACCATGGGACCCTAGAACAGACAGCCGGGTATATCTACCAGTGTCAACTCCAGCCTTCTGCCCTCACGAGGTCAATGAGCCCGGGCACGGACCACTTGGCACCTAGGGCTCTGCCCTCACAGAACCATGGGACCCTTTGAACAGACAGATAGGTGCATCTACCAGTGCCAGCTCCAGTCTTCTGCCCTCCCAGGATCAATGCGTCCTGGCACAGACTGCCTGACTGTGCCAGCCCCAGGCCAGAATTCCTGGCACCTACATTGGTACAGCGCACATCACCAGCGCCACAGGAGCTGTTTCCACCAGACTGGAGCACTGGCATCGCCTGGCATCACCAACCACAAAGCCTCATCCCTACAACCAGCTGCACACACTGCGGCCCGTAGCCCCGCCCCCTGCTGCAGGTGCCAGCAAGCCCATGGGCCACACCCCTGCCTGGATATCTGTCCGAGAAGTGGGGGGGCTCTCACCTGGTGACGTGGAGACGAGGGGTCCTTCTGAGAGCTGAACTGGGAGCCTGGCGGTGCAGTCTGGAAGATGTGCCCGCCTGCCCCTTGCCACCAGCTCTACAAGGGCACCCGCGTCACGCACTCTGCTCCACCCTGCTGGGGGACGAGTGGGGGGCACTGCCAGGAATCATGGGGTGGAGAGCACGTGCTTCCTGCGCAAAATCAGCAGAGCATGAAAGTGCGCACCTCTGGGGAGGGAACCGAGAGCCTGGGGGCGAGGGGCATCCGCTCCCATAATCACATGCATGTCCCTGGGGGCACGAGGGGTGTGTCAGAGAGAGTCCTCGGGGCTCACACTGTGGGTGTCATGTCTCAGATCACAGAGAGCAGCAGAATGGACAAAGTGTCACCTCACACCTCAAAGTGAGCCGAAAACAGTGCGGGTTTCAAACCTTTTGATGCCGAGACCCCTCATCAAAATTCTTTAGGCGCGAGGACCCCCTCCTGACAAAAAAATCTAGAACCTGGTAGTCCTTATTATTAACAACCATAACTGTTCTCCAGAGAAACGGTCAATCCGTGGTGGCACCTCACTAGTTCCTGTTTAACATCCACATATAAGCAACAATAAGCATTTGCAATGCATTCGGTCTCGCATTGTGAAAGCTAGAGTTACTGGTATTGTAAATGATAAATCTTACGTATGTTCATTCGGTTTTGGTGCAGTGGGTGTGTGTTGTCTGTAGTGGTATTTTGTGGTTTTTGTTGTGATTGTTAGTTGTAGAATTGTGTAGGGTGTGCCGTATTTTTGTGTTTTGGAATTATGTGGTGTGGTTAATAGATAGTTGCGAGAGTTGTTTCGAATATATTGAAAGTATTTTGGATAAAGATAGGTCGTTTGTGTGAATGAGAGAAAGTATTTATAAAAACAATAATTTTTAACACATACATAGATTAATAAAACACATTTCTAGATTTGTAAATCTCCTTTTGCCCCATAAGCAAACTGTTCACTAGTAATTACCCTGAGATCTGCGTTTAGCCATGTAGATACATGCATCACAAGGACATTCATGAAAGTCCTGTACCAGCCAGCCACACTGCATACATGTTTAAAGTCATGTGATCTGCTATCAGTTCTATGGTTGGTCTGGGTTGATGTAGGAAGAGTCAATGGTGGGTGGGGCTCAGAGGGCAGGGGTCACGAGCAAAGGTAAGTCTATGGGTAAACGGCCCAATGATGAACCTTTTCAGAGCAGAAACAAATATAATTCAGTAACCCTATGAAAAAGGCATCCTTCAAATGGTTTACAATGTCATTCTAATGACAGAATTATGTTATACAAATATCATAAGACAATCGTAGCATCTCTGCTTCTCCTGTTCCAACAGCTTATCAAATTACTTCTGTACAACAATCTAATGTGCTAGGATTGAGGCTTCAACATTTGGTAAGTCAGTTTCAATTATGTTCCATGATAACATTTGTTTGCATGCCCGTGTTGACACATTTCGGGGCAGATTTACGACTTCTGGCGCATCTTTGCTAATCAGTAGAGATGCGCCAGAAAGAGTTGCGACGCATCTGCTCACCCATACGCCACCACAGATGCGACGCATTTACAATGCAGCGCGACGCAGCTCCAGCAAGGCTCGGGGGTGCCCCATCTCTAACATGCTGCGTCAATCCTTATGCCTTCAAGCAGGCGCAGGGTTTTGACGCAGCATGGTCCTAAAACTGACTGAGTGAAATCTTGTAGATTTCACTCAGCCACTTTTGGGAGGCGTTCCTGCACCGGAACGCCCTCCCTTGCGCAGGAACGCCTTCTTGTGGTGCAGGGCTTTACAACGTGACGCATCTCGGAGATGCATCACGTGTAAGCACCCCGCACCATGGCACTGGATTGGCGGCGCCACTGCGTCACAAAAGTGGCGCAACAGCGGCATAAAAAGGGCTTGTAAATCTGCCCCACCATTTTTAATTCTCTATAGAAAGTCTGTCTCTCACCTTGGTTTAATGAGGGAGCGGTTTTGGTATCTGAAGCAATGCTCAATCTTTCTGCAGACTACCGTCTGCGCTTAGGAGAAGCGGCCTTGCCAGTCCTATTGCCTTGCACAGGCTGGAGTCTGCCCACTGGGACCATGTGTGGGAGGTGGGCAGAGAGCAACGCGCCTAATCAGAAACACGCTTCGAGTATTTTTCCTTCTTGATGTGCTCCTGCCCAAGCACCACAACATGTGAGTGGCATGTCCAGAAAATACAGCTTCTGCAAGTGGCATCGCTGGGCGGGGCCTGTGCCCATCCATAAGTGTCCTGCCGAGAGAGGAAGGAAAGGTCATAAGCGCTGATAGAAAGAGAAGTGCCATTTCCCTTTTCTTGTAAAGAAAAGTTGATGAGGTGAAACCTTTGCTCAGACAGCTTTATTGTGGGTTAAAATGACCATAACAGTGAAATGATCTTGCCACACAATGCGCTGTATGCCACAGCACACTTCCTTGCTGCATACTTCAGTCATCCCCGCCACATCAATTGGGCTTCCTTTTGCACATAATTCCAGTGTTCCTGTTATACAGTGCTGAGGCATCATGCCAGAGGGTTGCCACCTTCCTCCATGTTCTCAACACACAAAGTTTCAAAAAGTTGTCATTTATAGAGTGCCGGAAATCACCTCCCAGACTCCTGAGACGCTGGTTTCCAGTTGTGAACTTCATCCTTGCAAATCATAGGTAACAGGTGGCCTAGTTGAACTGAAGCAAATCAAGACTACAGTTCCCAGAATTCAGTGGGCCTTCAAAATCCGTGTCCTGGAAACATGGTGCCCTGATACTTTGGAGACAAGTGACACGCCTGCTGGCTAGTGAGTAGCGGATATTGGGGCACCTGTGGCAGCTTTAGGGCGGTGCGACTGGTGCCAGTGCACCTTGCGTCAGAGTAGTGGGGACCGTACTCCGAAACATCCCAGGTCAAAAGCACCTACTGCTGAGCTCCCCATGGAGTCAGCAACCTCCAAACAATTTTTTTTAAAGTAACACTAATAAAGAACGCATCTGTCGGAGAGATCGGAGCTCCATCTAGTCGCAATAGTTAAAGCGCGGCGTCTAGGGAGCGGGCGTATATTGTAGTTAAAGTTAAAGAGCGGTGTCCGTGCACGCTATAGTATATATCTTTAGTAAAAACGGTGGTGCACAATGTTAATTATATACAGTAACCAAACATCTAGAACATGTGGGTACATTTTCTGCGTCGGGTATGCTGTATGCATTTCCCAAACACCAAAAGAAAGGGGCATTGCCAAAACAACAAGCATTTGCAATGCAATAGGTCTCCAATTTTTGCAAACCTATTGCATTGCAAATGGTTGGCAACTTGGCATAATGGACTATGGGAGGGAGAGCGGGGGGAGGAAGGCCAGGACATTGGTAGGGAGGGCAGGGGAAGAAGACACGGTTAACAGGAGGGCAGGCGGGCAGGGGAGGAGAGGAGAAGGCATGGACAATGGGTGGGAGGGGGGGAGGTATGGGCATCACTGCAACTGGCATTTAACGTACCGGCCACCCCTGCTGCAGCATTATCCAGGCTGTTTCAAAAGAGAAAGGGGGCATGGCCATTAAATGTAGGCGAAGCACTCATCCGCCTAATGGAGAAACTTAATAAAGGAAATAGTACACACCCTGTGTAAAAACCAAGTAAAGGGGCCAGTAGCCATGGGAGGATACAAAGGACGAGAAGGCTGTTCTAAGGAGGGACTAACAAGCCTCATAATGAATCAGAAGACAGCATTTACAAAGGACAAACACACAAGCCAATGAAAAATAAGGGCGGGGGAGTGGGCGAAGTTTCTCTCGGAGCAGCGTTTGTGCGCTGGCTCACTTGTCAACCTAAAAAGGTGACCAGTACAGCTTTACAAAGGGCCTTCTACAGAGCGGCAACACCTGTTGCTGCTTTTTAGTAACTTTCAAACCTTTTGAGAAAATGTTTTTATTGTTTGTGCGAAAACCAGCAGATACTGCGGCAGATGATGGATTATGTGGCACATGCAGCAAATCTATAATTATGCTGAAATGGCTGCGGCCACACAATCACATATTTCCAGTGGCCCTTGGTATAATAGCTGTAATGCATGGGCTGCATCTTTATTGCACAGCATTAGAGGAAAACCAGGCTATATTTCATGGGATGCTGATGGCTTGGCATTTACCGCTGCATGCAACTGGAGGTAGCTGAACATCTTTAACCGTTAGGTGACTACATATAAAATAACGGGCAGCTTCAATGAATAATAAATACATTTCTAAAAGTTGTTACTCAGTGAGAAATGCACTATAATACATTTGGAAACCTCTATTAGTTCAGATTCAGAAAGATTCAGAAATCTTTATTCGATTTTCAACAAATTCATAAAAGCAATCTCATATACATAATCACGAAAATTCCAATTAAAACTTCCAAATACATTTATAAAATAAGTTCAGGTAACAAATTATTATAGCAGCTACAATACAATACATCGCTTTAAGTGCATAAGAAATAAGTCTCAAAAAGTGCTAGTGCGGAAGACCAATTTATCAGTGTCCAGAGAAAGCAGCATCAGGTAGGACTGCCCCAAAGACAGGGGTCTTCGTTTCCTAAAATATGGTGCTAAAAACCATTTAATATATTTTAGATAAAATTTACACGAGAAGAAAAAATGCAGATCACTTTGTGTGCTCACTCCATCACAGGGACAAAACTTATCATGAGATTTTGAAAAGTAGCCCAGTGGGAAAGATAATAGAAATCATACAGTTCCTACCCTTAAACGGAACAGGAGTGATCTTTCCCAGTTGGTCATTGGAAGAGTAAGATAAAGTGGAATCGGTTGCCTACACAAATCGTTATTCACGTATGCCCCAACTGATGATTTAGTACGTTCCTTTTCCAGCCTATCTATGCTATAAAGTGCATACAGTGCATGTTTTAACTCATTCTATCTTTAGGCTCAATTCTGGAGGGGTCCGTGAAAAGGTAACCTTTATCCACTCTACATAAATTGTTATAAACTCCTGAGAGCCAGGGGATGGTCATTCCTTTTTCACAGTTAAGACAAGCTCCTATAATTTCATGTGTCAGAGTAGCCAATTGACTCCTCCAGATTGCTAGCCAGAATAGCGCTGGTCTGGTTGCAATAAAATCACATATAAAGTGCAAGTTTAATTCCCTGTGGCAAATGTACTCTGAAGTAGAGATTGGTGCACCCAATATTTTCCTGCAGAAGCGATTTTCTTCTGTTTGGATACTAAGCGTTTTACCCAGGCCCCATATCTCTGCCCCATATGTTGCTACTGGGGCACACTGTAATTAAAACAAGCACTGGCGTTGCCAATAGGTCTCGCAGTAGGAAAGTTTGAGCTATTGGTTGTGTAAATGACAAAGCCCTTTATGTATTCTAAATGATAACAACAGTGAAAGGCATTGTTATTTGCCATTGTAATAGTTCCACCTGTCGTACTGCGCGATCTATTGGCAACGTGAGTGTTGTTCGTGTGTGAGTGGCGTTGTGTGTGTGAGTGGCGTTGCGTGTGTGAGTGGCGTTGCGTGTGTGGCGTTGCGTGTGTGAGTGGCGTTGCGTGTGTGAGTGGCGTTGCGTGTGTAAGTGGCATTGCGTGTGTGAGTGGCGTTGCGTGTGTGAGAGGTGTTGCCTGTGTGTGAGACGTTGGCTGTGTGATTTGTGTTGCCTGTGTGAGTGGCGTTGCCTGTGTGAGTGGCGTTGGCAGTGTGAGTGGCGTTGCATGTGTGAGTGGCGTTGCATGTGTGAGTGGCGTTGCATGTGTGAGTGGCGTTGCATGTGGCAGTGGCGTTGCATGTGTGCGTAGTTGAGTGGCGTTGCGTAGTTGAGTGGTGTTGCGTTGTTTAGTGGCGTTGCATGTGTGAGTGGTGTTGCATGTGTGAGTGGCGTTGCATGTGTGAGTGTCGTTGCGTAGTTGAGTGTCGTTGCGTAGTTGAGTGGTGTTGCGTTGTTTAGTGGCGTTGCATGTGTGAGTGGTGTTGCATGTGTGAGTGGCGTTGCATGTGTGAGTGTCGTTGCGTAGTTGAGTGTCGTTGCGTAGTTGAGTGGCGTTGCATAGTTGAGTGGCATTGCGTAGTTGAGTGGCGTTGCGTAGTTGAGTGTCTTTTAGTAGATGAGTGGCGTTGCGTAGATGAGGGTGAGGTGTTGAGGGTGAGTAAGGATGAGTGAGAGTGAGGGTGAGTGAGGTGTTGAGGGTGAGTGAGGAGTTGAGGGTGAGTGAGGTGTTGAGGGTGAGTTATGGTGAGGTGTTGAGGGTGAGGTGTTGAGGGTGATTGAGGTGTTGAGGGTGAGTGCGGGTGAGGAGTTGAGGTGGAGGCGTTGAGGGTGAGTGAGGGTGAGTGTGAGGTATTGTCATTGAGTGTGAGTGAGTGTGAGTGAGGGGGTGTGAGGGTGATGGGGTGTGATGGTGAGGGTGTGTGAGCGTGAGGGTGTGTGAGTCTGAGTGTGAGTTATTGTCATTGAGTGTGTGTGAGTGTGAGTGAGGGGGTGTGAGTGTGTGAGTGTGAGGGTGAGGAGTTGAGGGTGAGTGCGTGTGAGGGTGACTGTGGAGTTGAGGGTGAGTGAGGTGTTTGAGGGTGAGTGAGGTGTTGAGGGTGAGTGAGGTGTTGAGGGTGATTGAGGGGTTGAGGGTGAGTGAGAGTGAGTGAGCGTGTGGGTGAGTGAGGGTGAGTGTGAGTTTGGGTGAGGTGTTGAGGGTGGGTGAGGGTGAGGCGTTGAGGGTGAGTGAGGATGAGTGAGGGTGAGTGAGGAGTGAGTGTGAGTTAGGGTGAGGGGTTGAGGGTGGGTGAGGGGTTGAGGGTGAGTGAGGATGAGTGAGGATGAGTGAGGGTGAGTGAGGGTGAGTGAGGGTGAGTGAGGGTGAGTGAGGGTGAGTGAGGGTGAGTGAGGGGTTGAGGGTGAGTGAGGGTGAGTGAGGGTGAGTGAGTGAAATGTTCTTAATTGCTTGTTTCTTTGCTCATTTTTTGAGAGCAGAACTAGAGCACAGCTTGTGGCTACTCCTTTCAGTCTTTCGTCATATTTCAGTTACTGGGGCGGGTCCTGCATCACTGAGACACACGGCCCTGATGCTGGGTGTGCAGCGGCGATTTTTACATTGACACAATCATTGGAAATAACTGATGTAAATTGAAGTTATACTGCTTTTGTGCATGCTATTTAGAAAACAAAAATATGCTATTCCCTCAAAGTTATTACTAGCAAAATACTGGTAGTACGTGTGAGTGAAAACCGCAAGTGTAGTTTGCACAAAGCAATAAAATAGCACTGGAAACAAAGAAAACAAGTGAAAGCAAGTTACGGTACCATAAAGTGGGTTTGAACTTTCATTTAATGTTCTTCCCGAAATGTGCTCCAGGCAACACGTTAATCTCTTTGTACGCCGTGTTTGTGCTGCACATTTGGAGGCTTAACAAAAACATGCTAGTTGGGGCAGAGCAACTCCATCGCTGCCGTACCAAAATGGTTAAAGGAACTGTAAGAAGGGGCGGTGCAAGGAAAACAAACTGCGACGGGCTGAAGGAAGGAGACTGTAAATAAAAAAAATTCTAATGAAAAGAAGCGGGACAGGTATAAATTACAACAAACTGTTGTCCAGCACCACAGCATTTATATTGGAAATACTGTGCTTCTGTCAGACGGTGGTCAGAGGGCGGAAACAGCAGGGGTCCCGGACAAAAAAACAAGCGTTAAGAGCGGCCGGGAAACTGAAAGCACGGCCGGCCAGCCATGATTAATTAGGGGAGGAGAAGCCGCTGAGCGCACGCTGGGCGAAGCCCTTTGATGTGCTGGTGGCAAGAAAGTGCATCATTTTCGAAGAACTGCCGCTTTAAATATGTGACTACATAAAGGATGAAGGCGGAAAAGAAAGTTCTCTCTTTCTGACTTCGGCTCCAGGTGGCGTTAGAGTCTTACACTTGTATATGCAACTGTTAAACTAAATGGCAGAAATAAAACAATTATCTCGCATCTATACAGAGCTGAACTTTCTAATTTGCGAAAAGTCTCCTAGAAGCCAGACGTGCCGTGTAGTACAGATACTTGGAGAGGTCGCTGCCATTGGGAGATAAGAAAAGCTGACTGTATTTATAGACTACAGTGCAGATGATAGCTAGTGCTTAGCTCAAAATAAATGTTTTATTTTTCAAAAAGATCTTTTAAAACTTAGAATGTCGGGATTTACATGGTAATTACGCATGCTTGAAGTTCAAAATGTATTACGGAAAAGTCACGATTTTTATTGTTTATTGAATCAAAAGTTCCACTTTATGCGCCGTGGCCTGAATGATAAAAGGCACGAGACGAGTCGACCTCGCAAGCGTTTTACGCTCTGTGAACTCCAGGTTATATAAAAGTTACCAGCATACACTGCGGTTTCTCAGGATAAACAAACACCAAAACTGTTGTCTGAACATCCAGACACTGTAGAACTCATGAATAAACCTCCCCTCGAAAGCCGCATATCTCAGACATACAACTATTCCAGACCTTTCCGTTAAAATGGAGGGGATTTGTTGAGACAAATATATCAGTAAACAACCTGGGAAGCCAAAACGAGCACTCGGACAGGAGAAACGCGACGTGCACCAGAAACAAACAAAAAAAAAATGAAACGCCGGATGAGGGCGGGAAAGCCTGGTGGGAGGCGTGAATGCGCGAGGGGAGGCAGGCGGATTGGGAGAGAAGCCTGATGGGGGCGGGAGAGCCTGGTGGGTGGGCGTGAATGAGGGGAGGACTGGGCTGGGCTTGCATGCGGATTGGGAGAGAAGCCTGATGGGGGCGGGAGAGCCTGGTGGGTGGGCGTGAATGAGGGGAGGACTGGGCTGGGCTTGCATGCGGATTGGGAGAGAAGCCTGATGGGGGCGGGAGAGCCTGGTGGGTGGGCGTGAATGAGGGGAGGACTGGGCTGGGCTTGCATGCGATGCGCGTGCATGTTGACGGGCACTGCATGAAAACCGCGGGCTGAAAGCCCTTTGGTTTGAAGAGAAAATAGCCGACTTGAATTCTCCCCATTTCCCATTCCTGCGGAATGGTAAAGGCTCGACCTAAAAAAAAATTTATTGCTTTAGTTGCGCCTATTTTCTTAGGGCGCGGAAGGCTAAGGATGGAATTGATGGCCTTTGAGAACTTGCTCGTGGAGTGGACCAAATGTCCTCTCCATGAGCCGTTCGCTGCAAAGACCATCCCTAAATATGGGAATGAATTTGTGGAGTATAATTTATCAGTACCTACCGAAATAGTATTAGGTTATCTTTTCCCTGGCCCGCAAGATATAATAATTAATTTTTTTACATTCACTCGCAGATCTAAATCTCTTGTAGTTAATACACTGCAAAAGTCTGTGAAACCAGAGAGCCACAAAATTAAATTGTGGTTGGTGCAGTGGAGAATAGTGACTTGTGTATTTTTAGTGCTATGAGGTCACAGCCTGTGACAGCAAGCACTGTGAATATGTAAGTCTTTATTTTTTACTTGTATTACACACAGTATAAGATAGACCACTTCAAAATGCGCAAAACGTTTTACGATAAAATGGTGCCAAAATATAGGTGATGCTTCCAAAATATAGGAGCTTATTTATAAGCCCCTTGCGCTGCCGATGCATCATTTTTTGTGCCACTCTGGTTGCACATAGAGCAGACCCATTTCTACGAGGCCACGCAAAGTCACTTTGTGTGGGTTTTCATGGCCTCCTAGATATGATGAAAGGCAACGCAGTGCAAGTCGGTGCGTTGCCTCACACTGTGTCAGGGGAGCATTCCATGGGCGTTGCGGTGGGTTTTCCAATGGGTTTTGACACATTCCTAGATTTACAAGGATCTGAAATCCTGAGGATGCATCAAAACTAAACACTGCCCCAAGGGATGCGTAATGAGGAGAAATATCTTTATTTCTCCTCAATTGTTTCCTCTTTCTATGTGTAGCAAACATAGAAAGAGGCAAAAGCATACGTGGGTTTTTTTTGTGCAGGAAGGTGTGCCTTCTTGCACAAAAACAATCCTGCCAACAATGCAGACACCCGTGCACCATGGTGCAAGGGTGCCTGCGTTGGCACTTGGCACCAAATGGTGTGCTGGCAGAAAGGACATACGTGTACCGTATATTATAAATACAGTCGATTCCTGCCCTTTTGAATTGGCATGGGACAGTGCAGAAACAATGTCCTTGTAAATGTGACCCATAGATTTTAGTAATATTCAGACCCTATGTAATGGAATTCACACATTCTCAGTGATAGTACGTGCTTTGTAAATACAATTTCAATTAAAAGCCAGCGCTTAACAGCTCAGTAAACTCTGTGCACGCCCACTCAAAAAGCTTCAAGTGATTTGATCAATTAACTGCAACAGCTAAACACACTTTCTGCCAGTGTGCTGCTGGCCTGAAAGAAATACAAATGTGCACAACAAGTTAATCTGCAAATCCTTTACATTTAGAGATAAACTCATTGTGCACATTTGTATTTCTTTCAGGACAGCAACACACTGGTAGAAAGGTGTGTTTTCAGATGTCAGTCTGGCTTCGATTTCCCAGCACAGGAGGGTCCCTGAATAACACTCCAGGGAAAGCCTTTTGACAACCGGAATCAACCGTCTGGGATGTTTTCTTTTAGCAAATGAAGAGGGCGACCCCTTCCCATGCCTCCAGGGCCCCCTGGGGGCGCGCCCCACAGATTGAAGACCTCTGGCCTCAAATATAACAACCACTGGCAGAGCCAATAGGTCTCTCTTTTGGGGCCTCTTGGTTTTGCCAATGGTTTTAGTCATGCTATGCTGCTCAGCGTCAAAAATGCTGTGCAGCAAAGCTTTTACAAAAGGAAAAAAAGCCATATGCGGTCAGCCGCGCTATATAGTAGGCGAGCACACCACATATGCACACGCTTACAAAACTACGCAACCGCTTTTATTTTGCTTTGCCAATTGAGTTGGATTGGTAAACAAAAAGAGAGTGGAAGATAGCACCATGGGGGAGGGGAAGCAACCTGCTGGAGGGCAAAACATCAGGTGGGATGGGGAAGCAACATGAGGAGCCAACAAGGAATGGTGAGGAGTGAGAGAGAGAGATAGGTTGAGAGAGCAAATGGACAAGAGAGAGCAAACCGTCAAGGTGGGGCAGAAGCACACTGGGTAAAAGCAGAGCCGGGGTTGGATTAACACGAGGGAAGGAGGAACCACATGGGCAGCGAAAGCAGAAGGGAGATCCACATGAGGGAGACAGCTGGAAAACACATTCTCTCTCTTAAAGTTCCTGGGGATAGATCAACAGAGATGAAAGGCCTGGTTATCCCTTCACACCACATCTACAAATACACAGGAGGGTACTTTACCACACTTTAAACTCAACAAAAGGTGAGAATGCAAGATTCCAACAGAATGGATTTTGGAAAAAAAACGTATTTTTGTTCCATGCCACTTCACACTTGTGTTAATATCACTACCATCATCATCATTTGTAGCGTGAACTGTGCCAGTGCTCGCAATATCGGTTTTCCTGAGACAGCTATTTACAGTCTTCAAGATGTTCAGATTATGACAGTATGACTTGTGGTGAATTTACAGGAAATTTGATAGGTTCTCCGAAGCTCACTTTTGGCTGCACTGGTTGACAGTTTCTAGAAAGATCCATTATATGACACTTTGCTTTGCCTACAGAGTCTATTAAGAAACAGGCACCATACTACTTATGTCTTTGCGTTCAAGTTTAGGCCATTGGCACTTCCCTCCTACTACCGGTCCCCCATTTTAGAAAGCATTGATGGGTCGGTAGAGGTGGACGTTCTCTCTCCTTTAACTCTTCCTGTGTTTGAAATGCACACAGTCTTTTGCCGGAGCAGAAGAGGACCCGTCTATGTTTAGGAAAGCTCCTAAAAACCATTGGTTTTATTGGTTACCTCCATATCATCTCTGATATTGTTAGTCAGTTCACCACCGAGATGCCATAGGGCATGTGTTGCATTTTATGAGTAACAACTCAACTCACATCACAGCACATCTGAAATGAAGAGGTTTTAACTGTAGTTTGTGGGTGCAGACATCAAGCACAGGGCTATTGGAAGAAGAAATTGAAACATCACAATATAAAATGATGGACAAAGTATTAAAACTTTTCAAACACTCATCCTAGTCACAGATCTGGATTTAATCCATAATTATTTTGCTCTCCCTGTCACCCCAATTTGCAAATCATGTTTGACATTGTTCAGCATTCTGTCCATCAATAGTTCTTTTTGCATTTGTCAACCCGTGCTCTCCATACCACTGGAGTCAAGCTATCCTGGCTGATGAGGGGTGATACCCCAGAACCGGTTCCAGGCAGCTTGTTTCTGGTTCAGGAGGAACTGATCTGACAGTTCGGGCTGGACTGTTCCCATGGGGAGCAGGGTAAAGACTGATTTGCACATGGCTGGGTTTAAACTAGAGTGCCACGAGGAGCAAAAAAAATATGTATTTAGGCCCAGATCTTTGCATTAGTGTGAATGTTTGACATTGTTCTGCTTTCTGTCAATCAATAGTTCTTTTTGCATTTGTCACCCCGATACGTGACGGGTATTTTCAGACTTGGGTTCCATGATCTCCATGCCACTGGAGTCAAGCTAGCTTGGCTGATGAGGGGTGTTACCCCAGAACCGGTTCCAGGTCGCTTGGTTCTGGTTCAGGAGGAACTGGCCTGGCAGTTCGGGCTGAACTGTTCCCATGAGGCACAGGTCAAGACTGATTTGCAAATGGCTGAGTCTGGACTGGAATGGCATGGTGAGTAAAAAACGATGGATTTAGGCCCAGATCCCTGTACTGGGGTGAATGTGTGACATTGTTCTGCATTCTGTGCATCAAGTTGTTCTTTTTTGCATTTGTCACCCAGAGTGGGATGGGTATGCCCAAATGTGGGTCCCATGCTCTCCTTGCCACTGGAGTCAAGCTAGCCTGGCTGATGAAGGGTGAAATCGGTCCTAGGACCCTTGTTTCTAGTCTAGGGAGGACCTGGCCTGGCAGTTCGGGCTGGACTGTTCCAATGGGCAACAGGGTGAAGACTGATTTGCTTGCGGCTGGGTCCAAACTGGGGTGGCATGGTGAGCAAAAGAACAATGGATTTAGGCCCAGATCTCTGTACTGGGGTGAATGTTTGATATTGTTCAGCATTATTCCCATCAACCTTTCTTTTTGAAGAACACATTGAGCAGAACTCGTGTTTTTTTTTTCTTTGGAGTTGGAGCATTGCCATTTGAGGGATAGCTCAGGTGCCTGAAGCCTAACCAATGTGTGGTCTAATAGACAGCTCAAATACATGAAGCCTGAACAAATAATTGATATCTAACCATAGGCATATCTCTGACACCTAGAGCAAATGTCTCTATGGTCAGGTTCTCATTGTCTGCATTGTAAGACAAGTGTAGAATGTGCTTCAACTTATGCCTTGTGTTGTTTCTCCGGTATGTTGTAAACGCAGAGGCAGAAACCAAGCACTCCCATTGTGTAGGCTTTGCATCACCTCCTTCCTCATCAAGCTTGTGCAGATTGGCAACAAAGGGCGTGTCAAACATCATTCTGCTGCCAAACTAAGCCGACATCTGTTGAAAGCAAAGTTCTGATGTTGGGTATATTAGGTTACCTACACAAAAAGATTGTACATTAAAAACACTACTTTGTGCACAGCTTGTTCCAGTGTTATAATAACAAACTGGTCACCATGTTGTCTGTGTTGTGACTCGTTTGTGGTTTATTTAAGGTTGTCCCTTCCCTTACCCAGGCCAGGCTAATTAATATACCAATATCAGACATTTAGGTACAACAAGTGTTCCAAAAGCAATAGGAGTTTATGAGCAAGCGGTGATGTCATCATTGACACAACTAGAAAAACGGTCGAAATACCTTAAAAGGAATCTAACAACAGGACAACAAAAAGCACTTGTCGCTTTGAAAAATGACAGCTCTGTCGTGATAAAACAATTCAGAAAAGGGGGTGGTGATGAACAGAGTGTCTGAATTAAGCAGACCACACTTACCCAGTCCAAAGATCAGGGCTTGATCCATCACCGTTATTTATCACACTGCCCCATCCCAGCTCAGAACCTGGCTATATGCAAATCAGTCTGTCCCTGGCCCAGTGCATCATGGGAACAGGGCAGATTAAACTACCAAGCCAATTCTTCACCAGAAAGGAGACAAGCTACCGGGGACCGGTTTCTGGCATTTCAGCCTTCTTCGGCCCGGCTTGCTTGAATCCTGATGGAGCAGTGAGAAAGGGACTCATGTCTGAGTATACCCTGCCACACCTATAGTGGCCAAAAACGATTCAGAAAAGGGGGTGGTGACAGCTCTGTCGTGATAAAACAGGCAGATAAAGGGGGAGCCCTAGTTTTATGGCCCAAAGAGATGAACATAAAGTAAGGGATGTCACATGTGGACAACAAAGAATGTTACCGTCAAATAGCAAATGACCCAGCTCGAGGTCTACAAGAACAAATCTCGTTGATTGTTAAACAGGGTTTAGAAGAGAAGAGGGTGGGCCCTAAAGAAGCTGATTTCTTGCAAAAAAAGTTTCCTAGGGTACCAATAATGTATTTCCTCCCGAAGATATATAAGAGACTAGATGACCCACCAGGTCGCCCGATTGTCTCGGGGGTAGAATCAGTACTAGAACCACTCTCCAAGTATGTGGACGTTTTTTTTTAAACCCTTCCTTACAGGTGTCCGTTCCTACCTAAGGGACACAACTGAGTTCATACAGAAGGTGGAAACTATGGAGTTCAATGACCAGGAACAGTGGATGGTGTCTTTTGACGTCACCTCTTTATATACTCAAATACCTCAGGAAGGTTATAGAATTGTACCTTGAACGAAGAGAACGACTTAACCGCGTTCCAACTGAGTTCATCTTCAGTTTGGCAACTCTTGCCCTTAAAAAGAATGATTTCAAATTCAATGGTTCATTTTACGTGCAAGTGAAGGGAACCGCAATGGGTTGTCCTTTTGCCCCGGAGATGGCGGTCCTTTACATGGCAGAATTTGAAGAGAGATTTATTTTTGCCAACGATCCTTTTTCACAAAATATCACACAATGGCTTCGGTTTATTGACGACGTCTGGTGTCTATGGAGGGGAACAAGTGTTGAATTGGATCAGTTTTTTGTATGGCTAAATAATAGACACAGTGACATTAAGGTGTGCTGTGTCAAAAGCCAAACAAGATTAACCTTTTTAGATGTTGATGTGGCCCCAAAAGAATGGCACCTAACAGTTTCTCTACACCACAAGCCCACAGACAAGAATACTATCCTCCACTTCGGGAGTTCACACCCCAGAAGTTTGAAGGAGAACCTTCCTTACGGCCAGCAACTGCGGATTTGCAGGAATTGTTCCTCGAGAGACGATTTTGATTATCATGCAGAGGTTTTTAATGAACAGATGCGAATGAGGGGCTACCCCAAAAAAATGCTTAAGCATGCCAAAAAACGTGCATGGAGTACTCCACGAGAGACATTACTGGAGAAAAAGGAGAAGCCAATACTAGACAAATTACTTTGTGTGACCACATTCGGGCCGCAAACCAACAAATTCAAACAAATTATATCTCGGAATTGGCACCTTCTAGAAAATCTGGGGTTCGAATTACCGCACCCTCTGTTCGCCATGCACAAAAACAAAAGCATTGGTCAAGAACTAGTCAGGGCTGACATTAGCCCCAGAGAGGCTAAAAGGTATCTGCTAGCACAATGGGGCATGAAACCGGCAGAGGGGCATCATAAATGTGGAACATGTGTGGCTTGCGCTAGCACAATAGAAGGAACTGAATTTATCCATGAAAACAAGAAGTGGAAGCATTTGACATTTTCTAACTGCCAGACAAAAAATGTCATATATGCTGTGGTTTGCCCGTGCCAAAAAATATACATTGGCAAAACCAATCAACAAGTAAATCATAGGATCACCCAACACCGCTCACGAATTAAGAAGAAAGTCCACACGGCTCCCATGGTTGAGCATTTTGTGGCGGAAAATCATTCTGAACATGATTTTAAATGGACTGTATTGATGGTTGTGAGCACATCCAGACTTAATACTGACATCGACTCAACACTATTGCCTAAAGAGGCGTACCTTATCGTGAAGTTTGATAGCACTCTAACGGGCCTTAACAAAATGTCTGAGCTGTCTACAGTTGATTAATACAAGTGGATTTTGCATAATCCAGCAGCATTTCATTGGATCAGATCATACTACCCCGTGTGGGTCTTATCAATAATCGGACTTTTATGCCTTCTTAAAGCCTCATGCTGTTGCAATAAACAATTGGGAAATTTTTTGGAAGTTGTGCCAGAGACTTTCAGGACAATACGGGCAAAAGCGAGTGAAGTACGACCAAGCACGGGACTACATGTCCCAGCATGCTTAGCGGCATAGAGACCTACGTAGTTAGTGATTACTTCCGGGTTCTTCACAAACTGGTGGAGGACCGCGGAGAGGAAGGCTGGAAGCGCTCAGGTATGGGGAGATTCTAAACGGACACACAAAAGCCTGCTTTGCGTGCGTGAGCCGCTTATTAATTATGGCGCTGATGTATTTCAGAACGGCAATTATGGATCGCGGAGAAGCGCTGCATTAAGTGCACACAGCGGATTAGAAGTACGGGGAGGGGCGCCAGGAGCGTCTTACACTATTCAAAGGTAAGGGTACACCAGGTATACGAATGGAAGGATGGCGGCAAGTGAAGGGAGATTTAATACTAATATGAATACCCCACATCTCCATTTGTATTAGGACCGATCGCATGAGGATGGCAGTCGGGTCCACGAACTTTGATTAAACAAGTGAAGGTAGGACATTGTCTTCATCATTGTGTAAATGAGAAATGAAGCCCATTGGGAGTAGATCCACAACGATTTGGTTTGGCTTGTGTTTTTACAGTGCCCCCCCATTGGTCATAGAAGTTTTTGGGAATTCTACCGCTGGTTGCAACAAGCTGCCGTTCAAGGTAGGCTCTACCACCTAGTCCACAGATAGCGGATTTACTCGCCGTACAGTGGATATGATAAGTCATTTTAGGATTTGTCATTTTTCAGATTGTCGCTGACATGGTCAACCGTCCAGAATGTCCCATAGATTAAGACGCTCCAAGAAGGTATGAGCTTTTACATACTTGTTGGTGGCTGAGAAGGGTAATAAAGTGTGTGCAGAATAGTTATTTTAAATTTCATTTGCTTCATAGATCACCAAGTTTGCCATTAGTAAGAAGCCCTGAGGAAAGCCCGTGAAGAGGTTATACGGTGCTGGAAACGCGTCGGCTGGTTCTGACATGTTGAAGTGTAGGAATAAATTAAATCATGTATATTGACTCAAATAGTTGTATACTCACAACAAATCGGGTTGTTTTAGTACCTTACAAATAGGCAGATTGTAGGTATACTTTTCATTGAGAGACAATATGTTGAGTAGCGCTCGTGTCTTGCACATTGAAATTTGGAGCAATTGAACAATTGACGTACACTGTATATGTTTGATGTCTAATTTATTTTGGCTTGAATGTATGTATTTGTTTTGAATTTATATTGAGTTTGTATAAATTGTATGTGGTTCTGAGAATTGATGAGTTTTTTCCTATTCAAAAAACATTGAAAAAATAAAAAGTAAAAGGCTGATAAATATAGCCTAACCAACAAAAGAATATAGTGTGGTTATCGTTATATTGAAAAGAGGGATTCCGGGTCTTCTTGTATATATTTTGTAAACGCAGAGGCAGCACACAAGCACTCCCATTGTGTAGGCTTTGTATCACCTCCTGCCTCTTCAAGCTTGTGCAGATTGGCAACAAAGGGCGCGTCAAACATTATTCTGTTGCCAAACTAAGCCGACGTCTGTTGAAGCAAAGTTCTGATGTTGGGTATATTAGGTTACCAACACAGAAGGATTGTACGTTGAAAACACTACTTTGTGCACAGCTTGTTCCAGTGTTATAATAACAAACTGGTCACCATGTTGTCTGTGTTGTGTCTCGTTTGTGGTTTATTTAAGGTTGTCCCTTCCCTTACCCAGGCGAGGCTAATTAGCATACTAGTTTCAGACATTTAGGTACAACAAGTATAGAGAATATTTTGCAATTTTTCTCAAAGAAAGTTTGTAAAAAATTGTAAAAATATTTGCATTTCATAATGCACGTTGCCCTGCAGGATGTGAAAATAAACATTTATATTTCAGTGGATTTCAAGTTCAAGTTCAAGTTCAGGAATTTGTATAGCGCACTACTCACCCAGAGGGTCTCAAGGCGCTTGATGGGCTAGAGTTGTTATAAAAACATATGCCATTAATTGCCTCTATTTCTGTTTCTGTTGGAGTGGCCGCTTGCAGGATACTGTACATCAGCCACACATTGACAGGCCACAGCGTAACAACCAGTAAAGTTTTAAGTGCAAACAGAACTTCATTTTACTAAAAGTGCACAATGAGCGCAACTCGTCTGAGTTGTAGACATACATTACAAACCAGTTGTGGCTTTAATCAAAGCCCTGTTGCCAAAATATTTGAGAAAAGCTCAAGTGTATCCGTACAATACAAAATTTACCTGTGGATTTCTGTGCACATGCTGACATTAAAGAGGTATCTTGTTGTGTTAACAAAAAGTTCCCCAAAAACTGGAGATTTATAAGGTGCATATACCTATTTCCAGAAGTTCAGTAAAAATTTGGAGCCATTATACATTGCTGAAACATATATAATGTATGGGTGACTAACTTACCAAGGGTTCAAATTGCAATATAGTTGTAGGCGTTGTTCTAATAGTGTACGCTGGTCTATTCATTAAAAAAATATGTGTTTGGTATTTCAGAGGCTATGGAGGGGTGTGAAATGGAGCTGGTGGTGCATGCCTTATCAGTGATTAATCCTTAGACGTGAAGCATTGGTGTCAATTCTAAGCAGAGGACGTACTTAACAGGTGCATCACATGAAGGTAAATAATGACCACACACTTTTTGAATGGTATTTAACCCCTTCGCTGCGGAGGGTATTTTCCCGCTGTGCTGGGGGGGAGGAAGGCGCGCACGGCGCCCGCATGCTCTGAGCTCGTCATGAGGCACAACGCTCCTGTGCTCATGACGAGCTCAGCTCGTCATGACCACACCCGTTCCATTGGAACGCTCAGCACAGCAGGGGAATTATCCCCGCATGCGAGCGTTCCACGGCACCGGAGCGCCGTGGCTAGCATGGAAAGAGTTAAGGTTCAATAAATTGCTGATTGCATTAATGTCTACAGAGACAGTATGTTTCTTACCCAACTAAATACAATTTAAAAAAGAGCATAATGTCTGCTAAATGTGTCTGTTTTCACAGATATGCCGTTTGTCCTGCATGTCACAAAAACCTACACCCATTAGCACAAAAGAGATGGTACAAAATTGGGTGCACAGGTAGCTCTCTGCTGCCCTCCATTATGGAAAACGTATAGCACACTGTCCCATTCATTGGATGATGCCAATAGTAAAGTCAACAGTGGTGTCATCAATTATATCATTTGAGATTCCATCAATGACGTAATTTGAGATTTTATCAGTGATGTTATTTGAGATGTCATGAGTGATGTCATTTAACACGTCATGGGTGATGTAACATAGGAATACATAAGCATTGCATGTCAGGGTGGCACTACATAGCTCACTTTACTACGATTGACAAGTTTTAGTGTTTTTTTTGTTTTTTAAACAAAACCAAACTATAACATTACTTTAACCATTGCTGCTTTCATTGAATATCCAGGGATTTTTGTCATAAGCTAAGATTTTAATACTATACCTAACTATAGCGTCACTTTAACCTTTGTTTTTGTCAGTGAAGTTCTCTTTTGTAATGTAAGGATGTCTTTTTAAAATGTGTGTTTCAGTGAATTTCTGGGATTTTTTGATCATATTCAGCCAACACCCCCACTACGTATGGCCTTACCCCCACTACGTATGGCCTTCGGCTATGCGCAGCAGGAGCTTGGCCCAGACACATCTCTGTGGGTAGCCAACCAACCACAGTCTGCCCTCCACAGTCAGTTGGCTGCCCTTGCACCTGTTCCTCCCGCCCTCCATTCTCTATCTGTCTGTGCCCTTGTCCCCTTCCTACTGCTGTACGTGGCGAGGTTACTACCCTGGCCCTGCCCACCTACACCTGACTGTGAGAAGTTGGCCCGATATGCAGCGTTCGCTATTCTAGCGACCACTATGCATCGGTCCAAACGACCCTTATGGTGATTGGTTGTAAGTCAACCTTAGACCAGCTATCCTAGTAGCGTGGATACGAGCAGTCTTCGGGCTAAACTCTAGAGGCCGTGTTAAGCCAGCTGTAATACCATCACATACCCCTTGAACACCAAGTGAAAGGACACCACACAAGTGTTATGAAAATAAACAGTGTATTTATTAGAATCACAACAGCCCTGGACTCTTTATGAGGACAGGGTACTAAGCACAGAACAAAACTCTTAGGAAAACACTTCAAGTGCACAATTAAAACAAGTGCCCGAGGGCACGGAAAGTTCTAGTTGTCTCGGGCGGACCCGATAAGGCAAGTCGGAAGCGAGGGACTCAGGACCCTTAAGTAAGGAGGCTATGCAGACACCGTAGTGTCGAAGTTACCTAGCCACAAGGGCTGCGGCTGCACAAGTCTTACAGGCGTCGGGGGTCTTCGCTGACGAGCCAGGAGCCGGAAGGAAGGAGTTGCTGGCCGGCGACCAGTGATGAATAGTTCGTAGAGATCCAAGCCTGGATCAGTGATCGATGATACCTGAAAGCAGAGGGGACCAAGTTCGTACTACTAGCCAGTAGTCAGAGGGTACCAGGAAGGCACCGGATGGCCGTCACCTCGACTAGGTGAGTGGGCGACGCTAGGCTCTGCAGTCTCACGGACCAGGAGGCGTTGTCGGCGACCAGGATGGAGGTGTGAGTTGTCCCACGAAGATTGATGCTGTCGGCGTCGCTGGGCCCAGGATTGGGGCAACAAGCCTCGGCAGATTTCAGGGCCACGTGGTGGGCCTAAAATGGCGTCTTGAGTGGACCAGGAGGGTCCGCGGTGCTCCTCTCGTAAAAAGGAGCAGAAGGCTAGTCTGGAGCAACCAGACCAGCAGCGTTGGTTGTCGTTCGTCGTCAAAGGGTCACAAGCCAGCGGCTAGTGATCGGACAACGTGCTGAGCAGCGGCAGAAGGGCCCCACGCAGATCGTGGAGATGCTGGGAGACTGCACTTCGGTGCTGGAGCTGCTCAGGGTCGGGGCTTCTCGGACCCCAGAGCACTCACCAGAGAATTCCTTCGGTGGTCGTGCTGGTTAAGAAAGCGTGCAGGTTTTGATGATGGCCGGTCCCTCGAGGTCTCGTCGCACCCACAGATCTCAGCTGAGCTGGCGATGTGGGTAGAGGTCAGAGGTGCCAGGGAGTTGGTTCTCGTTGAGCTGGGTCGTCGGATTCTTGAGGAAGGACTTGCAGCAAACCGCAGAATTCTTAGATGGTGCCTGCTGGTGCAGGGTGACTACTCCTTAGCCACAAGGGAGAAATCTTGAGAAGAGTCTCGAAGTCCTTTCGTAGAAAGTATTCTTGATTCAAAGATGATCTAATTTGGAAGGGTCCCGCTCCGGCCTTTATCCTAAAGAAAGGGGTGGGTACATGACTAGGTCCTGCCCTAGGGGTGGGACCAGGAAGGGGGGTAGTTACACCCCTCTCCCCTGCCGGACTTTCCCCAGGTCAGGGGCTGCGCGCCCCTGGAACTGGTTCTAACCGGCAGATGCGTAGTGAGCACCGGGGTGCCACTCCGCAGTCACCTTCCTGTAAAGCCCTACCTACCCAGAATACACAAACCCTGTCTGGGACGGTGCGAACACCGCCCCTGACAGGAAACCCTTTGTCCAAGCTCTCCTCGCTGGAAGGACTCCCAGCAGCAGGAGGTCAGACTCGTGTCTGTGGTGGCAGCATCCATTTTGTGGAGCTGAGGCTTCAGTTAACTTTAACCGGGGTTCACAGTTACGTACATGTCGTGTCCCTCTAGAAGGGTGGAATGCTAACCTCGTCGCCAGAATTGGTGAGGGGGCAGCATCCCGATTCGTATGACACCTTACTCGACATGTCTTGATAACGCTATACCGAAGTTACCAATATGATACGCGTTATCATGGAACAGCCATTGGGTCTTGGTTCCGCAAGCTGCAACCGGGCTCGGCTCGTGCCAGAGCCCAGCTCACACGATTCCACGCACTCTGCCTTCAGGATTGTTAAGGCCTGCCATAGGAGTGACTGATAGGAACTCAGGTGTCCATTTTGAGTTTAGATATAGGGATACTATACCTACAGCAACGGGCGAGTACGCCACGTTGCCCCAGCTGTCGTGCAGCCAGTTGTGTCAGATTTAGATGGCCAGCCAGGGGTGGCATAATACATGCTTCAGCCCCTGGTAGGCCCTGGGTACACCGATGCCCTGAGTTACAGGGTCTGACAGGGTGGCCCAGTTCCAATTGGGTAATGCACCTAAGGTACACGCATCAATTTAGTGAGAGAACAGCTAGGCTGTGGGTCTGATTGGCAGGCCCACAGCCCGAGAAAGTCGTAAACCAGTGAAACAAAAGCAAAAAGTCCGGGTGATCATAGGATTGCAGACCCTACTCTCCTACACTGACCACCTACCCCTGCCTCCAATCCAATCCAACTTGTTCCTTCTCGCTCCCTGGTCCATTGTGCTGCTACTGCCCTTGTGCTTTCAGTGCCCTCTGTTGCTGCCCCACCCCTCCTGCCCCTGTTCTTCATGTGCATGCCCCTGCCCCCTCCCTCTCTCCCTCCCTCCCTCCCTAGTCTGTTGTTCTGCCCATGTGCTGCCACTGGCCTCTGTTGCTATCCCTGGTGTCTATTGCCCCCTGTTCTCCATGTGTGTGCCCCTGCCCCTTCTCTCCCTGGTCTGTTGTGTTGCCAAAGCGCCTGTGCTGCAGCTGGCCTCTGCGTTTGCTCCTCCCCTTCTCTTCTGCCCCCTGTTCTCCGTGCGCATGCTCCTACACCCTCCCTCTCTGATCCGCTGTGATGCCACTACCCCAGTGCTGGTACTGTCCTCTATTGCTACCCCTGCCCCCTCATTCTCTGTGTACAAGCGTCTACCTTTCCCTCCTTGCTCTGTTGTGCCTACACTGTCCCTGCCCTCCGTTCCTGCACTTCCCCCGTTGCCCTGTTCTCTCTGTTCACACCCCTGCCCCCTCTTTCCTTGGTCCATTGTGTTGTTGCCACTGCCATCTGTTTTTGCACCTACCTCTCCTTCCAACTCCCTGCCCCCTTGGTCTCTGTGCGCATACAGAAAGTCTTAGGAGAATCCCTGGAAAAGGTAATTCACTCACTCGCACTAAATTTTCTGAGCATTATTTGTAATCACTGCTGGTCACAAACTAATTTATACCGTTCACAGACTTTTTATTAAAAGAACACACATATAGATAAAACGGAATTCATTACATAATAAACTTCGAAATTCATGAAAAAGACAAATGCTTAATACAATAAATAAAAACAATGTTAAAAATAATTCATCAGTGTATACAGATAAAACAGAGAAGGAAAATACACATTTTAAAGTGTCAACAGATCCTATCAAGGTTCATCACAACTTAATCTAAGGCAAAACACACAACATCTATAATCAGAAGCAAGACCCCAAAGAATAAAGAACATCTATTGATGATACTGATTTCAAGATTCAAAAGCCCTTACAGTATTTCTGAAACAAATCCCATTTCACAATAAACCTAATTACAGAGATTTCCTGGGCTTGAATTCTAAAAAACAAAAAAAAGCGTCGACGCGTTTCAGTGTAACTGCCCTTGGATATTGGCACACCTTCCTCAGGACAATTTCAAAGTCGTTTGGGGTTAACCTCATGTATCCTTCCTGTGAGTTATAAAAGGATTGGTTCAATACATGTTTGCCTTAGATTAAGTTGTGATGAACCTTGATAGGATCTGTTGACACTTTTGCTGCTCCTGCCCCTTCACTCACAACCCCAATTCTCTGTGTGCGTGACTCTACCATGTCCCTTCCTGGTCTGTGATGCTGCCACTGACCCTGTGCTGCCACTGCCTCTGTGATGGCACTGCCCTCCATTGCTGCTCTTGACCCTCACCCATGACCCCCATTCTCTATGTGCGTGACCCTGTCCTGTCCCTCCCTGGTCCATCGTGCTGGCACTGCCCCTGTGAAGTCATCGCCCTCCGTTACTGCCCTTGTGCTGTCACTGCCCTCTGTTGCTACCCCTGTGCCACCACCTCCCTCTGTTGCTGCTCCTGTCTCTCACCATGACCCTCATACTCTATGTCCAGATCCTGCCTCCCTGGTCTGTCGTGCTTAGGCTTGGGCGGTGTTCGCGCTGCTGCATTATGCTGAGTTTCACATGCGGTGGAGTGTGTTAAATCGCATTGTTCACACTGATTTTTAGCACTGGGTGTTTGTTCCGTGTTGGAAAATCAGCACAAACAGAATTATGCCCAGCGCAAAAGGGCACTGCTTCTTTCTGCCGCTGGAGTAGATTTTCTACTTGAGCGGCAGCTTCCTCATTGAGAAGGGATGGTTTCTCCACGCGAGCAGTCGCGACCATACGAGACCGCCAGCGTTGAGAAATATTGCTGTGAGGTGGTCTAGCATTGGAATTTCCTCACTCTTGCTCGCCAACTTAATACTGGCAAGCGCAAATGAGGAAAAAACTCTGTGCTCCTTGGCACGAAGAGTGGGGAAAACCCTGCAAACTCTGCAAACTGAGTCAAGCTCACCACCGAGGCCTAATCGTGCTTCCACTGCCCCTGTGCTGTCATTGCCCTCCGTTGCTGGCCCTGTGCTGTCACTACCCTCCGTAGCTTCCCCTGTTTTGCCTTCATCAAGTACAAGAATGTATGGTTGTTGTCGCATTTTCAGAAGTCGAGCTTCAGCTGGTGCTCCTGCTGAGTTCATCAGTGCCTCCCGTTTAAGTTTCATTTCTGTGAACTGAGCATCCCTGCCACCGTACCTTGGCTGTTCATCTATCAAAGAAGAGTCCACAGCATTGTTCTTTTGTCCACCCAACTGGACTTCTTTCTATTCTGTTTTTTTATCTTTTAGGTGTTGTGGTACCTCAGTGCCGCAAGGGTCGCTCTCCCAGGTACCTGGAGGATTTTTGGACAGTGTGTGGCAAATAATTAAAGAGCTAGCACAGGTCTTGATATTGGTGCCGGAGGCCAACGGTCATTCCTACCTTTGCAGAGAACACTATCTGCTAGACCGAATATGTGGCCTTACCCATGGGCTTCAAGGTGCTAAATTCATTAAACACTAACATGAACGAGGACCCCGTCCGAGGGCATCAACCTCTCCTTCTCAAGGAAAGCATATGTCTGGAAAGAAACGTCATGTTTGAACCTTTTGGCGAGTGTAGCTGTCTCATGTTCATATTACTCTTTCTTATGGAGGCCCACAGCCATTTCCTGTCCTTCCCCTGCCTGGATCTACGCACATACAATTCAATAAAACATTATAATTAAAGCTCTCAGTTTTCTGTTTTTACTGATTTTTACAGATAATGAAATGATGTGTGTAGACAGCTTCAGTAAAAGTGATGTAGGGTCAACATGTTTCATGCCTCAATGCCCAGCAGAGTTTATGTCATTTCTACAGTGCCAGGTATATATACCTACCCTGCAACTGATTGGGAACAGAGATATCTTTGTGAAAGTGTCCAATCACGCCAGGTCTACTGCACCTGCTGCGGTACAGGACAATCAAGTTCCGACCCTATAAGTAAGGTAACAATGCCCATTATGTAGGGCCGAGGGCTGTGCCTAGCTGAAGGGGAAAAAGTGGACCACGCGATTATTGACCCATGACTTTCCCTCCACTGCCGACCTACAGGTTCTGGGTCAAAAAACCACGTAGAACTATCTCTGCTTCCAATCAGTTGTAGCTGAAGCTATCTAGGCACAACATTTCCTATGACAGTTCCCTTGTTTTCACTTTGTCAGGAGGACCATTTTATTAAATATTCTCTTTGGTACCCTTTAGGCTATTTTAAATCACCTACACGCCACCCTACACTCACATCCTCACTTGTCCTCCTAGTTATTGCTAAGATCAGGCTATCTCCAATAAAGAGTCATCAATGAGGGGCCCGTCGGGCATTGCAGTGCCGGCCTGACAAGTAGCATGCCCTATGATGAAGCATGACACTCTTCTCAGTGTATGAGGGAACTCCCTTCCCATCACTTGGACCCCTCTAATCTACGCTAAGGTCCTGACTGACAGGTCTATCCTCTTCCCCCTGAGGAACAGCACCCTTCTTTCGTGTTAAATTTGAATAAACTTATTGGGGTCGGGATCAATCTTTTCTTGTCTGAATTTCCAAAGCATTATTCTCTTCGATGCTATTTGCTTCTTCCAAACTTCTCTACCACTCCTAGACCAAAACCACCCATGCTAGGCTGGACAGAGGCCTGCAGCGCCCTCTAGCGGTGCTCCAGTTATTTTGGCGACTAGTACCCTTCCAAAGAGTTCCACTCAGACTTCCGCTCCCATGCAGCCACAGCCAATGAGAGAGCCATAGTCGAGCCAAAGAACGTTTACAGCACCACTTCCTGCATCCCCCTTCCTGGAAGACATACAATGTAGCTTCCAGAGACTGGGGCTTTCAGCATGACCTGTGTGCAGCCAACACTCTCTGCACACAATCACCTGATTTCCATAAACAGTCATCGCTACACTGTACCGCTTGCACCATATTCCCCTGCCCTGTTGCACTTGAGCAGTCAGAAGATGCTTTAATAATTCTCGTGACGTATTACAACATAGTGGAGTGTGCTCCTATTACACGTAGTGCACACCACGGGGATCACATAGTGTCCTGGAATGCTCAAATGTTTCCCTGTCAGCGCATAACTAGATGTAATCTTTGTTACATCCCCTGCCAGACCTGATTTCTCTTTCGATACCCATGGCCTGGAGCTAAGATTCCTTTCAAATACCAGGAAATAGAAGAGGTGCCATTGAAGTGCCGTGCGGCACTTATGTCTTCTTCAACCAGTACTATGTAATAGGACAGAGCCACCCAATAATCCCACAAGGACTGGGTATAATCAATAACACAATTACAAGTTGTCCCCGTAGGAATTATTTTCACAATATTCTTCACCTAATATCAGTCACAATAGTGATCATGTATTTATAAAGCAGCAAGGAAATTACAGTTTAAGAACTGTTATTTTATTTTGTCTTTATCAAAAAGTTTTTTATGGCAACAAAAAATACTACACAATATATACACTTTTTCTTGTAGTATTGGACACCTTATGTTTTTTTTACATGGGGGGACACACTACCATGTGAAAAGAGAGTAGTTATAACATAATTCATTCATTGTAACATATATTCAAACAATGAAACAAATAAGATGGTGCCGTGCGTCGACGTTTCGGTCCCTCGTTGGTTAAAGCAAATCCATGGGACCATCATCAGGACTAGTTGCACATATATATCAACAACCTCCAGCCGGAGGTGAAGAAGACTAGGATGAATCGAGTTGTTTAACCAATATTGACAACTCTCAGATATGTCTTCACTCCGCGTTTCAAATGCGATAATTAAACCAACAGCGACTAGATCACTGGTAGCAGTATGGACGACTTCCCAATAAATTGCAAGTTGGCATCTCAATAATGATCGAACAGCAGCGGCTTAGTCACTGGTCGGGGGAAGGTGGCGTTCCTATCTCTCTCTCAATCTATTGAGATGCCAACTTGCAATTTATTGGGAAGTCGTCCATACTTCTAACTGGAATCGGAGATACTCACTCCTCTTTCTGCTACCAGTGATCTAGTCGCTGTTGGTTTAATTATCACATTTGAAACGCGGTAGTGTGTCCCCCATGCAAAAAAACATAAGGTGTCCAATACTACAAGAAAAAGTGTATATATTGTGTAGTATTTTTTGTTGCCATAAAAAACTTTTTGATAAAGACAAAATAAAATAACAGTTTTTAAACTGTAATTTCCTTGCTGCTTTATAAATACATGATCACTATTGTGACTGATATTAAGTGAAAAATATTGTGAAAATAATTCCTACGGGGACAACTTGTAATTGTGTTATTCTTCAACCAGTGGCAGGTGCACTGATGCGTCAGCTTCGCACAGGTTACGCACGAGCAGACACACAATTCCCAAAGGGCTAAAGGAGCTTCATCCCCACCCCCCAGCACCACCTAGCCCCCGTTGTGTGTCTCAGCCCGGGCTGCTGTGGGCTCAGCTAGGCAGTGCCTGGAGTCTTATCTTTCACAGATCTTTAAAGACCATTTGCATATTTACATACCTTTGTAAACTGGTTACCAAGGCTTATTTTTTTCTGGTTCCAGTACCCCCTGGGCCCCCACTCTGCCTATTCCTTACATTTGTATTTTACATTTACTGCCGTAGAGTGAGAATGCATTTCATGAAAATGAATGTAAAGCAGGGTTGCCAAAAGAAAAATGCCAGCCAAGTGTTCTTTAAAGAGCCTGCAAAGACCTCCTCTTAACACTAAATAGGACTATAAATAAAAAAAGTATCTATTCATTTGTAATGTGACTTTTCTGTCTTTAATTATCAGTCATGGATCATCCAGGCAGCCCTGGACAATTAAAAGTGCTTTCTATTTATATTTGCTGTTCAAAATATGCACAGATAAGTGCTGAAAATACGGCTTTAGGTGACTGCCTATTTTTGTACCATCTAGGACATCAATATAATGAATTGGCAACTCTAATCACAAGACTGGAAGCTTGTTGCAGGATCAGCACATTATTTATTTCCTCCATCCTCAATGCCTGCACCCTGAATAATGTCATAAAAGCAGGGCACAAGTCGGGGGTACACGCGGGTACATGGCATCGACCAACTCTTTTCACAGGGTGGACAAGAAGTTGAGCCCCACAGAAACATGCTGAACGTGTCCCGGTGTATTTTTCAGACACTGGGACACGTTCACTTTCGATTCCCAGCAGCCACGTGCAGGCGGGGAGGGGACTTTTTTCACCTCCAACTGGGCGGAAGTTAAGGGGCCATCAAGCCTCCTTTTGTTTGAATATCATGACTGGAGGCCGCCTGAAATCGCACACAGTAATGTAAATGCCACAGAGGGGAAACAAAGGCACACAGCTTGTTATCTCTTCACATGTATTTTAGAGAGGCAGCTTTTGTTTGTTCAGTCACTATATATAAGAGAGGCATGCACTGTAAGAATGTCAGGTGTGTTGGTCTCTCCCACAATTTACACAAATAACATTTTCAATACCACTATTTTTTGTTTCTTTTATAGCGCTACGCACCGCAATGCAGGGTGTCAGAGCTCTTTACGTAACATACACATTTAGCATTGACAACAAATATACATGTTTAAATCAATGTATAAGGTTAATTACATGAGACAGTGAGGTTTACAAGCTGTAGGAGTCACATGTCCTTCATACCTCACTGTGGTCTTTTAGAAAGATTACAATTTATGAACTGCAGGTAACAAAAGGATCTTCCTGTTAAATGCAGTAACCCACTTTACTTCCTGCATAAAATAAAAATCTGTCATCTGCGTGTTAGATGATGTGCTTTGCACAGGACACATTTACCTTTTCTACTATTTTGACTCAAATATGGAACTTTACAAAACACATCTCTCCAGCAAATGTATTAACCACCAGAGTTATCTCACCATTATCCAGAGTTATCCCACCATGATTACTATTCCTTGAGATTTACTGGGCATCTTCACCTTCACATCAGATACTTTAGCCCAATCAAAAAAAATTAAATGTAGACTTTGTAACCAATTAAGCATAACAGGTCTACTACCATGTTTCTCCGTGTTGCCAATTTCTTTGTGGCAGGGTTTAAAAAAAAGAAATGTATTAGTTGAGGCCCAGATTTTGCGTCAGGATTGCACCACTTTATTGGCCCAACCCCAGCGTCAAATCTCATTTGTTAAATCTCATAATGTACCTACATGTACTCATGATATACTTGACAAACATGTGTGAGGTCTTAATATCGGATGTCACTTCTTGTGATGTCACTTCCAGTGAGACCACTTCCTGTGATGTCACGTGCAATGTCACGCATCGTGACATCATGGACTTGTGCCCTGCATAAAAGCATTAGTTTAACTTATATCTGAAAACCGATGCCAGCCCTCAATAACATGCTGAGTTACTTCGAATATCTGGGAATGCACCTTGCATTCAGACAACTCACTTCTCATTCTAGCCCTTCACTTTAACACTCACCCTGTACTCACAGCGATCACAATGTACTCACACTGATCACCCGCTCACCCGGCACTGACAGTGACCACACTGCACTTATTCCACTTGCTGCGAGCTCACACCGTTCTCCCTCCACTTACCTTGCGGTCACATGAGCACACCTCTCACTCTGCACTCACAGTGATCAGTCTGCACTCACATTACACTTGCGCTGTTCACTCTGTACCTCACAGTGCAGTCACACTTGCACACTACTCACCCTTCAATAATGTGACACTTCACTCACCGCTCCCCGTCACTACTAATTCTGCATATCACTCAAACAACCCCATCGCTAACCATACATTCATTCGTCCACTCTGCACTTACATCCGCACCCAAATTCATATGGTCACCTCACTCACCCGGCAGTCACGCCTCTCACCCTACTCTCACACTGTTGCAACGCCCACCGTACACTCACATGGGCACTCCTGCCACCCACACAGCACGGAGGGTTAATGTGCCTGCTATAAAGAACGTTTCCCATGCAGATCACAGGACTGAGTGTGAGTAAACTACGAGTAGCCTTATAAAAAAAAGAAATGTTTGTTAGAAAGGTGCTATAGAGGGATGCATTGTTGGTGAGTGGTAGTGAGTGACTTCATAAGAAGGAGGAATCGGGGGGGGGGGGGGGGGGGTGACTCCAAAAAAGACAGTTGCACCATGCGCGACCAGTGTTAGGGCCAGCCCTGCCTGGGACTCTTATCCCCCCTGAATTCGGTTCTGGTTGCATCCCTGTGCACGAGCCCACGTGAACAAACTCTGCGATCCGGATGGACTGGGCCTGAATCCAAGTCTTACAGAAAGCCATCTTTGCTACCAGCTACTGGGTTCGAGCTACAGCCCAAAAAACAATTATAGCGCCTACATGGTGAAGTGCCATGGTGCAAATGGAAAGGTCCCCTATAGCTCATGTTATCCTTGGGGATAGTTTGAGTGTTCTGTTCTCAGCAGTCTGTGCAAACTCTCAGATGTCTACAGATATTCAGGGGGGCAGGTCAGTGACGGGCGCTACTGTGCGGAGCTTCAGGTGACCTGGCAGGTTTTTCATCCCGGTTTCTCGATAGCTTTTGGTTGAAGACTGGTCAGCTCAGTGGGTTTGATCCCAGCTGGTCATGAACCTGACACAAATAGTCCAAACACCCAAATAATCTCTTAACTGATCACTGCATGGAGGTGTTTCACCCACGTCCAATGTGAGAATTCAGGGCACCAAACAGCCAGCTCCCAGAGTCTCTGTGCCCAGATATTGGCGCTAAGAGGGACCTAATATTCAGTTTCTAGTAATGGGACACAGTAGGAAGAGACCTTTGGGGGGCCCGACCTGGGCTCAGAGTCTTAGTTTATAGGAGGCTACAGGTGCTGGAGGTGGCCTAGCGCTCAAAATATGTCACCCATAGGCACCTGGACCTCTAGGGGTTATATCTAAAAATAAACAATTGCTGAGAGAGGTTTGTTTGGCAGAGCTCCCCACTGTACCTACTGGTTCACCAGCTGGGAAGAGGTAACCTGGATTTAGTGTTGGGGACAAAACACAACTTCAAACTAGACAACTACTGCAATGTGCATAGTAGGAAAGTCGTATGATTTTCGATTTACTGATTGGGGGCCATATTATCAAGCAAGGGCGATACATTATCGCCGCTTTTATCGGCAGGAATCTGCAGCTAAAGCAGCGATAATGGGCTTGATAATATGTCTTTGAGAATTCTAATAGAAGCCCAGGTTCTGGTGTTAACCTGGGCTGCTATGGGAATTTACAAGGGCATATTATCAAGCCCATTATCGCCGCTTTATCGGCAGTTTCCTGCCGATAAATGTGACGATAATGAGTCGCCCTTGCATGATAACATGGCCCAACGTGACCAGAATTTTAAAACTCAAAAACTTGGATAGACATAGTAGTAGGACTATAACATGGCAGTAGTAGCCTAGGACTACCCTGGCCACACTCATGGTAGCAGGGCATTACTTCCCAGACTACACTCTTAATGCTAACAAAAAACTCGCCCTGCTTATAGATAATAAATATTTGTATTGTCTGGGAAACTATGTTTAAGGGGGCTGAAATTGTTATGGTATAAGTACAGTGGTCAAAGTTGGGATAAAAAAAGTCGCTGTGGGCAGAGAATCAGAGGGCGGTATTAACCGGAGGATTGGGTCAGTGGGCAGAGTCAGGTGTGGCCAATAAGAGCAAAACATCCTATTTTTTAGCATTTGTATGGCATTTCACTGACCAGTTACATCTTATTAGGTCATTTAATTCAACCAACGGATGCACATGTTTATTTAAGGTTTAATATGAGTTATTGGCATTAAAATACATTCACAAAGTGGAATATGTTTCCAATCACAAAATGTCCCAAATACGTATAAAAGTGGAATCACAAGCTATTTTTCAAAATATCCTAGTTTGCAAATACTTTATACATAATTATGGCTCTGCCATATGTGCTGCATAATACATCATCAGCTACATAATTTGACGATTTTAACTAGAAAATTGTTTGTAGCTTTGTGGTGGACAAGCCTTCAAGGTTAATACACACTTGCCACCACTAGGGTCCACCTGCTGGTGCAAAGACACCAGGGCTTCTGAGGTCTTGCATGGGAATGTACTCCCTTGAGAGAGTGGTCTGGTGGCCAGGGCATGAAGGCTGAACCTGGTTCTCCAGTTCCAAATTCAGCAGCTCTGGCTATAATGGCACACCCTCTTCCCCACTGAACACCATGATGACCCACTGAGAGAAACTGACACTAACTTCAGCTACAACCCAACTGTGCCCCGCTATAAACACCTGGATGAGGTTCGATTCAAATTATGCACTAGACAAGAGTAATATGCTACCTAAGAAAAAAAGTAAGAACATCCTAGAAAAAGCAAACACTCATAAGAAATGCAAGATTAGGTAAAGCATGTGAAATATAAGCATGAACAACATGGTTACCGAAACGCTTTCACACTCCTTATTCAGAAATCAATGAGTGTTTTTTGCCTGGGAAGTTAAGGACATGACTACAGGGCCCGGAAACAAAATGTAGGCAGTATGGTTCATAAAGACCACACCCCTGAACACAAAGCTGCTGCACACATTTCGTAAACTAAAACAAGGAAAGCAACGGATACGGATCACATTGTTTTCCACTCCACGCATCAGCCACGTATTGCAGTACCTCCAGGAATGGTGCACGTCCCCACACAGCGAAAACAATGATGCTCAAAGAAAGACGAGAAAACAAAAGTAGCTCTTCACTGGCAAACTCTGTAAAGTGGTGCTAATGAGTTTGGGTCTGAACAAAAACAATCTGGCCACTTTGTGACCACTCTGTATTGCTTTATTTAGTTATTTTGTCATACTTTTAAGCAGGGGCGGCTCCTCAGCTATGGCGGAGGAGCGTCGCCACACTGCTTTTAAGCAGTGCATTGTAAAGGAAACATAAAATGATAACAACTTTGAGTTATCGTCATTTTTTGTTTCCTGCTGCTTTGCGGGTGGGCAAGTGTGCAGGGCTGCTGTTTTCTCGGGGCAGGGCAGAGGAGGAGTGGTTTGCCCACTCCTAAGTGAGGAATGACTGTTTGGTCAACCCTCTAGGGCCGTCCAAACCCGTCATGCGCACTTTACCCATTCTCCATGCAGGCTGCATTACAACCTGTGTGGAAAACAAGCCCAGGCGCTATTCCCTGGTTGAGCTTCGAACCAGGACGCCCAAAACCAATCGCAACGCTGCATCTTTTTATTTTTTTATTGTTTATTGTTCCTCTCATTAGTGCCCCCTGCACGCCTGCACCTGCCCGTCACCCTCGACCCATGTGGGCCCCCACTGCTTTGAACCTTTTCTTCTCTCCGTCCCGGGGCTGCACTTTGAAATAGAAAAATTTCAGAAAAAGTAGACATTTCCAGCAAAGTGTTTCTTTCTCTTTTGGATTCATTTCACAGGTGAATGAATGAAGGTAAGAAAAGGAAAGAGACGGTAAGAGCCATTTTCCTTCAGCAAGTGAGGGGAGCAAGAAAGAGAAGGTAGAAGAGGAAGAGGAAGAAGGAGATGGGGGCAGCTGGCAGAGCAGGAGAAGTGGAAACCGTCCTAGTCTTCCCTGGGCAAGAAGGAAGAGATGGAGTCCTTTTGCTTCTCTGACCGACCCGCCCGCCCCCAAACAGCAGAAGCTTATCTATAGGCCTTGGCTACTTCAGCCATCCTGGGACGCATTTCGAAAACAAAAAAGTAGTGGAGTGGATTCCAAAAAACTTTGAAAAGTAGGGGCATGCCGATCTCGCCCGCTTCGACCACTGTATAAGGACTATGAGCAAGATTTGATGGGGCAAATCTGGGACATCTGGTCACCCTCTCTGTGGAGCACACCTATTAGGGTCACCAGATTTTGAGAAGCAAAATAAGGGACAGGCCAGACATAAAAGCATACATACATGTACAGATCCTCTCTTGCTCCCCTGTGCTGCAGCATGCATGCAGCTGACGTGAACCCGTGCTGCCATGCCTTTTAATCCTCCTTTGCAGGATGGCTTGACCTGTGTCCCAAAACCACATCGGGATAGTCCTCTGAAAAACGGGACTGTCCTGGAAAATCCAGGGCATCTGGTCACCCTAAAAGCTGTTGCTTCTCTTCCTCCATTGACATTAATATTCTCCACAGAATCTGTTAAATATGAGGAGCCTCCTGGAAGCTGAGACTCCATGGACGAAGAGGGAGGCAGCAGAGGTCTCCTACCTTCCAAGTCAGACATTAGTTATGTGTGCTTCTTGCATGCTGTGTACCGACTGCTGATGTAAATTCTTGCAGCTCGCAGAACATGCCACGTGCTCTGTTACATCGACTTTCGTGCTTGACACCTTGTTATCCCCATTTGCCCGCCTGCGGGAAAAGCATCCTTGCGGTATGTGCCCCTCGGGTGTTGGTTTGAGTCCCACCGTGTGTGTGTTGGTGGCGCGTGGGTCATAGGCAGTCGTTGGATTGCGCAGGCATCTGCGGGTATGAGGGCTTCGGGAGGGTGGAGTGTAGGAGGAGGGCCGGCGAGACTCATTGTCATTGAGTTAGCCTTTGGTTGCGGGGTGGCTGCAGCTCACGCAGGACGGGTTCAAGGGCTTGCAGACCTGACCTCCGTTGACACACAGGATGCGCATGAGCAGTGCTTAATTTGTAAATAAATAACTGCTAGGGCACTTGTGAGTAGACCACAGCAACATGCACCGCCCATTTCGCTACTACTGATAATTCATACTTTTTATACATTATAAATGAGTAATACCTGCCGCCCAAGCTATCGTTGAGTGGCAGATATTAATCCATTTAATCTATTTAGAATTATTTAAAAAAAACGTTCTTGTGTTAATCACAAAACTGAAAAACAGCACCACCATGTGGCTGGCTGGCCTGCGTGAGTCCTGGTGTTGACAATTAAGTGCCGGTGCCGAGCACCAGAAACCACTAGCTCAAATTAAGCACTGCGGACGAGGCGTTGGGTAGGGGCAGAGAGAAGGTGGGGCGGCGTGTGAGTGAAGACTTGAGAGTGACGAGTTACTACACATTGGCCTTGGACACACAGGCGTTTGCGGCACCAAGTAATGTCCAAGTGCTTTGCTTGGGTGGTCTTGTTTGACGTAGAATACCTGTTTATTGTGCATGCACACACACTGCACGCACGCACTCACACACACACTTCCCGAACACGCACACAGGATGACTCACACACTCAGTTCGCTCGCAACACACACTGGGCGAAACCAACACACACAGACAAACACACCTCGCTCTGTGGCCTCTGCACAGGCTTGACTCAGTTCTCAGAACACCAACGGCAGCAATCGCTGGTAAAGGGTTCATTCACGTCTATTGGTGACAGAGAAGTGAAAACTTATCTTGGCTTGAAACGCCCTCACCCTAAATTGTATGAGAGGAGATCCATAGTCCGATTAACAGCGCCTTGAGGGAAGGAGTACCGCGTGGAGCACTTCTTTGAAAAGATGAGTTAGCATAGTTTAGAAATTATGGCCCAATCAGGGTGTGAAGCAAACTTGAACATGATAGGCCGACCTGAAGCCATAATTCATAAATCGTTCAAAAGTCCTTGAAAACCTGACTCTTCCATAAAGCAGATTAAGTTGTTGGTCCCCTTAAAGGCCAAGAAACCCTGATGAACAAACCATTTTAGCATAAAATAACCTGTATCAACTTAATTGTATGTACATGTATTTGATGTTGGTAGTCTGAAGCCTGGAATGGACCTGGCCCTTCTACACATACCTCAGTTGGCCGACCCTGCCATGGTTAAGTCTCCTCCCCAACATAGGTCCTTAAGCAGGGCCGGCTTTAGCGCTGGTGGCGCCCAGTCCGACAATCACTTTTGGTGCCCCCCCGTCCTGTGACCACCTCCTTGGATTCTCTCACTACCACCTGCAAAAGTGCCCCTCATCTCTCCTATCATAATATATTGCTAAGCACAGCACCCCTCTGCGGTCACAGTGCCCCCTCCACAGGTCTGCGCCCAGTGCGGCCCCACCAGTCGCACTGCCCTAAAGCCGGCCCCTGTCTTTAAGCCTCGCCCTCCTCTGTCTAGGGAGACGTACCTCAAGATCCTTTTCTCCATCTCCTTATCTATATACCTGAAAAGTCCGTCCTGACCCTGAATAATCATTTCCAAGGACCTCGTCCCCCATAGACTTGTACTTGTTCTTCCTAAGACAAAAAAGACATAATCTCTATCCCCAGCATGAAAGTTTAACTCAAGTGTCCGTGTCTAACTTCAAATACGAAAGCTTCGTTTAACTCCAAAAGCCTAGCTCCAATTCCCCTGCCTAATCAGAATCTTAATCCCGATTGCTGAGGCTAAACCCCAATGTCTGAACCAAAACTTAAGAATTTTAGACATGTCTCTAAACATCAAAATTGGTCTATCATCCCACACCTCTTCTGGAGTGCTTATATTGCAATCCATTGGGGACTCGTTACATTGATTGTCATTGATGCACTAAATACAGAGAGCAACTAACAGTGTGCTGTGTGTTTTTTGGTTGTGGTTTTAAACGATGCAGCAGGCTTTGTTAAATGATTTACTCTGAAATATAGCACAAATTGGTCCAGCACACTAATTTAGTCACAATTATTCAACAGTAACCATAGTTTTTAAGTACAAATATAAATCATTCATAGCAGAATCAGTGGTGTTGTTTGTAGTTCATTCTTTATTTATTCTTCAGTAAAAAGACTGTAGCCAACGCGTTTCGTCCTTCATGGACTTATTCAGGGCTACTAATAACATATATACATATGGTAATTATTGTACATGAATATACACTATTTACAATTAAAATGACTTTACATTTAACACATTACCACACACTTAATTACATTTTATATGTTTTAAGTGTGTGGTAATGTGTTAAATGCATGACTACAGTCTTTTTACTGAAGAATAAATAAAGAATGAACTACAAACAACACCACTGATTCTGCTATGAATGATTTATATTTGTACTTAAAAATTATGGTTACTGTTGAATAATTGTGACTAAATTAGTGTGCTGGACCAATTTGTGCAATATTTGAGAGTACAACAGTTTCTGTTTTAGGATATTTAGGGGATTTTTGAATCTCCGGTCCGTGGCACCTAAAGGATTATATAAAGCAGCACTCAGAATAGGTGCAATTGTGCTTAACCCCATTTCCCGGTCTCTTTTTTCAAATGATTTACTCTCGGCTCAAAATGCAAGCCAGACAGACCTGTTGGCTTTGACAGTGTTTGTTAGGTACAGCTTTACCCCACCAGATAGAGATAGTGCGATTAAAGGGACCCTGGCATTCCGGCCTTTGCAACTGGAAGTATGAGAGTGGCATGCTTCCACGTGGAAGGCAGTCAGTGCACATTCTGATGTTCAGCTGATGCAGCCTTCATTGGTGGTGCTGAGGGAAAGCACTAGATTGTGTCTCACACGCGTATTTCAGGTACACTGTCCGTGCACTGCTTGATGTTCAGGCACCGACACCACCTAGGCATTGCCCATTACCCAGATGTATTACAAGCGACCCTCAAAATCGCTGCTGAAATAGATGCCTGAAGTTTCAAAGGCCAGAAGAGTAAAACAAAAGTAAAACATTGTTTTTCGTTGTAAGATGCTGAAAAATGTCACGCCGAAATGAATCCCTTCTTGAAAAGGAAAACTAAATTAATTTAAATGGTAAACACTAAGGGCCTCATTTATGAGGCCGTGCGTCACTTTTACGCTGTCGGTGCGTCACTTTTGTGACGCACCAGCAGCGTAAAAAATGTGCCTTGTTGCACCAAATTTACAAAGTGACGCATCTAGGTAGATGCGTCACTTTGTAAACCCCTGCGCTACATTATACCTGCGTCAGGTATAATGTATGCAGGGGGGCGTATTTACGCAAGGAAGGGTCGTAGAAGTGACGCAGTGAAATCTATGAGATTTCACTGCGCCACATCTAGGACGCAAATTCTTCAATTTCTTACGCCTGCCTCACAGCAGGCGTCAGACTGACGCAGGCCCTTTCACATGGGGCTTGCCCCATGTGAAAGGACACAATGCTGGAGTCGCGTCACTTTTCTGACACACTCCAGCAATGAGTCACTTTTGCGCCATACAGATACGTCAGAAACACTGACGTATCTGTAACTCCTTGCGCAATGATGATTCATACTGTAAATATGACGCATCATTGGTGTCGCAAGGATGGCGCAATGAAAAGTGACGCATCGCTGTGTTCACGCAGAGATGCGTCACTTTTCATAAATAAGGCCTAATTATTTTGATCTACAAAATACCGTTTGGCCCAGTTAATGAATTCAAGCTGCACTGTGCAATTAAGTTTGCAAGGTCGCTGCTCGTAGGCTAAGAACCCTCGCTGTTTCTTGGCTACCATATTTAGAAGCAGCGCATTGCTGGAGTTGCAGCTTGTTTACGCCATTGGGTTTAGTTGGACCCTCACACAAAGACAATGCTTTGAAAGCGAAAGCCCAGGTTTTGTATAATCTCATGTATCCAAAGGGGCCATAGTGTACATAGCAGTGCAGCTTCCGTAAAGGAAGCGGAGATACAGAGTATTAATGTTAATACTTTGGTGTATATCAATGCATTACTACTCTCAAGTGATCAGACCATGATGTGTGCATTAAAGTTCTACCTCTGTAAGCAGGGAGTGCCAATACCTCTCGCTAAACACTTATAACATCCCAAAGGCGAGACCTATTGGCTATGCCAATGCTTGTTAACAGTTTTCCTTGATGTGCCACCTTGCTTATTTACTAGAAATCTTCATTACTCCAGGTCCTGTTCTATTCTGACAGGGACCCTGCTCCTGCTCCCTCCCGGAGGTTGCATTGATTATATTTTGCTCTCTGTTGTGTTTTTACTATGCTTGGTGTTTCGACAGGAAGTGATGTTACGATTTCCCATCTATGGGATGGCTGGGTAAATGGCGGCCATCTTAGGGGAATTCTTTTCTTTGTTGAGGAATATGTTCTGCCGTTTGGAGTTAACATATCAGGTGTAAGGACTGTGTCAGGGAAAACCAGGACACGGAGTAATGAAGATTACTTGAAGGTAAACGGGGAATTCCTCTTCAACTATTATTGGACCCTTAGTGCATAAAAAAACACAGAACCTTTAAAAACATCATCAAGGGCAGCAATCGGTATCTTCTGTGAACTTTGAGAGCAAACAAATATATTTACACCCCCTGGATTTCTGGTGGGTTACTCCAGTTGGTTACATTTAAGAGAGCCAAGAATATATATCCCAGAATGCATTACATTCTCAGATCTGAGTGCCATCAGTCTGCCATAATTGTCAATGAATGGGATGTCTCCTCTCTGAGAGGCCCTGACAGGGCTCTCAGTGGGAATGCTCGAGCTCTGGGAATCTCTGGCAGTGGAAAGATTTGGGATGTTTGAGTCTTGAACAGAGGAGCCTGAACACAGAGAAACTCAAGTACTGCAGAGAAGTGGAACGTCTGATCTCTGATGGACCCTGAGTGGGGTGCTTTTGCAGAGAGTGCAGAGTACAGCAGCTATGTTAGATGAGTGAAGCAGGTGCTGATAGGGGTCTCTGTTCTGTGACAAAGGAGGAACTGAAACCCAGCTCTGTCTATTGGTGAGTTTAATCTGCACACGTAGAACCAGGCTGGCCATCCGTTCATCTTGAAGACACATCGCGAGTTTCTTTTAGAAGTGGGTACGGTGCTTGCACACATGTTATAGGTGAAACTCTCAGAAAAGAAGTATAGTTGGGAAGAACCTCTGAAAGCAGTATTTATTTATTTATTTAGTTAGAAAGTTTTGTATAGCGCGAACGTGACCCTCGAGGTATCAGAGCGCTTTACATGGAGATAACATGATTAGCACTTGGTCTGATCAACTTGCAAACATATGCGTGAAAGACAAACAAATCAACAATTAAGAATAGGCTAACTGTGATTGGAATATATTGCAGCCAGTGCCTGGCAGGATAGTCTACGTAAATTGCGTTCTGAATCTATTCAATGACATTGATAAGTTGATTTAGGGTAAGAACTTAGACAGTAGATATGATTTGGCTTCTCTTTTGAAGGCGTCGGTGGAGGACAGTAGTCGAAGGTCCGGCGGTAAAGAGTTCCAAATCTTGGGAGCAACAGTCAAGCATGCTCCAGCCCCAGTTTTCTTTTTGATGGTTCGTTGGGGTTTCAGCTACAAGGTGAGGGCACTACGTGAGGATCTGCTGCCCCCTGATTTTTCTAGTTTTTGGGCCAGGTAACTGGGCGTATTGAACTGTAACGATTTGTGCGTCATGCAGGCAATTTTCAGTTGGATTCTTTCTTCATATGCTAGCCAAATTAAAGTTTTTAGGGCTGGTGAGATGTTTGCATTTCTTTTAGTTCTGATGACAAGTCTTGCTGCTGCATTGAAAGAGTTTCTAAGTGGTGCTAGTTTGTATCTAGGTAGGCCACATAGTGTGGCACAACCGTAATCCAATCTGGGTAAGAATAGGGCTTGGATCGCTAGCTTTAGATCTTCATGTGGCAAGTATGGTTTCAGTTTCTGCAGAATGTTCATTGGTTATTTGCTCCTTTAGTAGCAGCATTAATGTGACCCTGCATATTTAGGTGTTTGTCTTACGTAATACCTAAGATTCTGGCAGAGTCTATGATGTGGGGCGAGCATTTGAGGGCTGTAAGAGGATTCAGCCACAGGTCCATCATGATGCTGGCATTTGGTGGAGAGATGAGAAGAAATTCTGGGGCATATTATCAAGGGGGTTTATCTCCGCTTTTTTGGCTTTAAAAGCCAAGAAAGCAGAGATAAAATTATCTCCCTATTACCTAGCTGTCGCTAACACCAGTTAGCGACAGTTAGTAGGAGATAGCGACCATCTTGGGCCCCACTTTGCATGTCAGTGATATTTATCACTAATGACATGCAAAGTGGGCGTGCAAAGATGTTAGCGACTGGAAACAGTCGCTAACATCGCTATCTCCTATTACCAACTTTTGGAGATATTCGTGCTAAGCGCGAATATCTCCAAAACCTAACACCTGCCCTAAGCAGTTCTTAGCCATGTTATCCAATGGGAGGTGGATAACATGGCTAAGAGCATTAGCTCGGTAATGCATGAATATCGCTGACTTTTCAGCGATATTCATGCATTGCGGCAGATTTTTATCGCATTTGCGATACACCTTGGTAATACCAAGGTTTATCTGCGATAAAAATTGCCGCAGCTCGGCGGTAAATTTTTGTCTCTAACCAAGCAATAGCGATAATTATCGTTATTGCTTGGTAATATGCCCCCTCATTTTTATCAACGTTGAGTTGGAGGCGGTTAACCGTGAGCCAGAGGTGTGTATTTTGTAGGATGGAATTGAGTGATTTAATGTCCTCTAGAGAGGCGATTCTGAGATATAGCTGGGTGTCATCCGTATACATATGGTAGTGGATGTTAGCTGATTTTAGGCGGCTTGCTAGTGGTTCCAGGATTAAGTTAAAGAGAATGGGGGAGAGAGATCCTTGAGGAACACCAAGAGTTATCGCTTGTGACTTAGATAGAGGTTGATTCATTCTGACCCTTAAGTTCGAAATCAAACATTCATGAAGACAAAAGGCCTTACCATGTCTTTGGATTATGAATATGCTTGTTGTGGTTAGTACACCACAGAGGATTGGCTTACAGAAGCTTCCTGATGTGGAGAGAGTAGGGGGGTTAAGAAGAGGTAGCTCTATCTCATGAAAACAAATATGAGTGTGTTCAATGTTTGATGCTAATTGTAATTCTTGTTGGCTATGCACAACCTTAACGGTCCCTTTGTTCACAGGGATGTGGTTAATTCCGGGAACAGTGTCCAAGATACCATGTCCTGTAAGTCTGAATATACCATTAAACCCATGTATGGCATCAAGAATCTCAAGTAATACCATGAAGAAGGCCTCTAAATTCATATTAAGAAGGAAACATGTTAAAACTTTTTATTAGACATTGTGGAAACATCGCTGCTTCTACATATGAGAACTTACAAGCCACATTAGATGAGTGTGCAGACTCTATTCCGATACGTATAAAAAGGTTGGCCATCTTGAACATGGGCTTTTGTCCTGCTCACATGGTTTACTGTCATTGTTGATGTGCTTTCCATCACTCTTTACTAACAGAAAGTGGGATTAGTACATTTTGATTCATCATCTGTGTAGGTCCCCTCTGGACCTTTCAGTGGTCTTAACACACTTTCACTCTTCCTTGTTATTTTCTTTTTCTAGGCCCCTCCTGGATCTGCACTGGGACCATCTTCTTCATTTCAAGGATGTAGACCTGCGGAAATCACTGCTGTCCCTGAAAACGTACACGAGCAGGGAATCTTTGCTCACAGTCTGGTTCCATGGTGACTGCATGCACCCCATATTGTCACCAGAGTGTGTAGGTCTTCAAAACAGTGGGTGCTTCGTTTGAGATGGGCCCATTTTTCTCATCAGATATTTACCAAGAGTTAAAGAGATTTTTAAAAAACACACAAAGCGGAAAGATGGTGGAAGAGAAAGATGGAAACACTGTCACAAATGGAGAAAGCAGGAACCTGCTGGAGTGAGATAAAGAGGCAGGGGGTGTCTGGTAGTGGATTGAAGAGGCATACATTGGATTTAAGACTCTTCAGCCTTGCTATTCAGTGCACCGTCATTTAAGTGCTTTGGGCACCAGCACTCAAACATTTTACAAGTTTAGCACTTCAAATAGTCTTTCAACTTACCAACACATTCTTAAAAGTGTCAATGTTCTTGCTAGTGGTGGACAGAGTACACAGTGATGGGCAAGCAGCACTTTTCTATGCTCGCCTGAGAGCAGTGGTCTTGTAATTGGCAGAGATGCAGCATTCTGCAGGCCACAATCAGTCCTGTTCATACTGACTTTGTCAAGTCAGGGTGAACACAGCCAGCCCCCTCTCTGCTCTCTGAAGAGCTTGTTGATATGAAACAGAATTATAGCATTATTGGCAACAAAGGCAGGTGCAGGGAGGGGGCTGAAGGGTGGTGGGTCAGCTTATGGATTGCAGGAGGACATGGGTGAGATAGATTTTAAGGTTATTTTAGACTGCACACAGGCATCACACCTGCAGTCAGTGTGATCAGGGTGCAAACATATTTCAGCAATGCCCTGCACTCACCCTGTTGTACAGGTGCATCTAGACAGATTAAGTCTAATTTTAATTCATGGATTTTGCAAATTTCACATTACGTAAAGTTTGCCAAATTTTCTGAAATTTCTCATTATGCGATTTAGTGTCATTTACAGTAATTTACGATTATTTCAAAAAGAAAATGTTTTTCTTGAGAGATGATTTCAGCTCTGACCTTTGTCATGGCACTATCTTGCATGCCTTTTTTAGATGAGACATGCCCTCATGTGAAATGTCCAGGGCAGATATAGGCAAACAACATTTTCCAATATTACAATTAACCCCCTTCACTGAGGCAATTCCTGGGGTTCCCCGTGCCAAGTCAGGGATGAGCAGAGTGTCCTCATCTTTATCTCAGCCCACAAGAACCGCAGCCATCTCCACCCTGGCACAAGAATCGTAACCATTTTCATCCTCCAGTACAAGAACCATAGCCATCTGTATCCTGCCACGAGAACAGGAGCCATCTTCTTCCTCCTACAAGAACTGTAGCCGTATCCATACTACCACGAGAACCACCAACATCTCCTTCTTCCCATATGAACTATAGCTGTATCCATACTACCACGAGAACCACCAACATCTCCTTCTTCCCATATGAACTATAGCTGTATCCATACTACCACGAGAACCACCAACATCTCCTTCCTCCCACATGAACTGTAGCTGTATCCATACTACCAAGAGAACCACCGACATCTCCTTCTTCCCACATGAACTGTAGCTGTATCCATACTACCACAAGAACCACCGACATCTCCTTCTTCCCGTATGAACAGTAACCGTATCCATACTACCAAGAGAACCACCGACATCTCCTTTTTCCCACATGAACTCTAGCTGTATCCATACTACCATGAGAACCACCGCCATCTCCTTCTTCCCACATGAACAGTAGCCGTATCCATACTACCCCGAGAACCACCGACATCTCCTTCTTCCCAAATGAACTGTAGCTGTATCCATACTACCACGAGAACCACCGACATCTCCTTCTTCCCACATAAACAGTAGCCGTGTCCATACTACGACGAGAACCACCGACATCTCCTTCTTCCCATATGAACTATAGCTGTATCCATACTACCACGAGAACCACCGACATCTCCTTCTTCCCACATGAACAGTAGCTGTATCCATACTACCACGAGAACCACCAACATCTCCTTCTTCCCACATGAACAGTAGCCGTATCCATACTACCAAGAGAACCACCGACATCTCCTTTTTCCCACATGAACAGTAGCCGTATCCATACTACCACGAGAACCACCGACATCTCCTTCTTCCCACATGAACAGTAGCTGTATCCATACTACCACGAGAACCACCGACATCTCCTTCTTCCCATATGAACAGTAGCCGTATCCATACTACCAAGAGAACCACCGACATCTCCTTTTTCCCACATGAACTCTAGCTGTATCCATACTACCATGAGAACCACCGACATCTCCTTCTTCCCACATGAACAGTAGCCGTATCCATACTACGACGAGAACCACCGACATCTCCTTCTTCCCAAATGAACTGTAGCTGTATCCATACTACCACGAGAACCACCGACATCTCCTTCTTCCCACATGAACAGTAGCCGTATCCATACTACCAAGAGAACCACCGACATCTCCTTTTTCCCTCATGAACTGTAGCTGTATCCATACTACCACGAGAACCACCGACATCTCCTTCTTCCCACATGAACAGTAGCCGTATCCATACTACCACGAGAACCACCGACATCTCCTTCTTCCCACATGAACAGCCATATCAACCCTGCCATTTCCATCCTACTAAGAGAACCGTAGTAATATCTATCCTGGCATGAAAATCATAGCCGTCTCCACCCTCTCACAAGAACAATAGCTATCTGCATCAAGCCACGATAACATTAGCCATCTGCACTCTGGCATGAGAACCGTAGCCATCTGCATCCTGCCATGAGTTCGTTTGCTGTCTCCATCCTCCCACAAGAACCGTGGCCATCTTCATCCTGCTCCTGCCACAAGAAGAGTAGACATCTCCATCCTACCAAGAGAACCACAGAGTTCTCCATCCTGAATCGAGAACTGTAACCATCTGTATTCTCCCACAAGAACCTTAACCGGATCTATCCTACCAGGGGAACCGTAGCCAACTCCAACCTCTCACAAGAACGATGGCCATCTTCATCGTGCCACGAGGTCCGTAGCCATCTCCATCCTACCATGAGAACTTTAGCCATCTCCATCCCATCCTGCCACAAGAACTGTAGCCATTTCCATCCTCCCACAAGAACCATGACCATCTCCATCCTCCCACAAGAACTATGACCATCTCCATCCTGCCACGAGGTATGTAGCCATCTGCACCCTGCCACGAAAAGCGTAGCCCTTTCCACCCTACCACTAGAAAGACAGCCATCTCCATCCTGCAACAAGAACTGTATCCATCTGTATTCTCCCACAAGAAACTTAACCGTATCTATCCCATCACAAGAACCATATGCAACTCCACCATGCAGCAAGAACTGTAGCTGTGTCCATCCTACCACGAAAACCATGGCCATCTCCATCCAGCCATGAAGTCCGTAGCCATCTCCATCCTCCCACATGAACCTTGGCCATCTCTATCCAGCCACGAAGTCCGTAGCCATCACCCTCCTCCCACATGGACCGTGGCCATCTCTATCCGGCCACGAAGTCCGTAGCCATCTCCATCCTCTCACATGAACCGTGGCCATCTACATCCAGCCATGAAGTCCGTAGCCATCTCCATCCTCCCACATGAACCGTGGCCATCTCTATCCAGCCACGAAGTCCGTATCCATCTCCATCCTCCCACATGAACCGTGGCCATCTCTATCCAGCCACGAAGTCCGTAGCCATCTCCATCCTCCCACATGAACCTTGGCCATCTCTATCCAGCCACGAAGTCCGTAGCCATCTCCATCTTCCCACATGAACCGTGGCCATCTCTATCCAGCCACGAAGTCCGTAGCCATCTCCATCCTCCCACATGAACTGTGGTCATCTCTATCCAGCCACAAAGTCCGTAGCTATCTCCATCCTCCCACATGAACCGTGGCCATCTCTATCCAGCCACGAAGTCTGTAGCCATCTCCATCCTCCCACATGAACCATGGCCATCTCCATCCTCCGACTTGAACCGTGGCCATCTCCATCCTCCCATATGAACCGTGACCATCTACTTCCTGCTATGGGAATCATAGCCGTCTCCATCCTACCACAAGAACCACAGCCATCTCCACCCTGCCCGAGAACAGTAGCCATCTCCATCGTGCCACGACAACCATCTCCATCTCCCCCCTGCCCTTAGAACTGTAGCCATCTCCCCCCTGCCACAGCAAACCGGGTGCTGTTCATGGTCAGAGCCACAATCAGCAAAACATTTGACCTCGCTGAACTTTTCCGAGCAATGAAGAGCCCAGTACCCTTATCCTCCAGAGCTGGAGACTTACCGGCTTCATGAGGCTTGATCTTCCTGGTAACAGACAGTGTTGCGTACCATTCCATTCCATCATAACTACTTCTGGACCACATGGAGATACTTTTTAGCCTATTGCACTGCCTGGGATATATTTTTCCTCAGGTTAGAAAAATATCAACCATGTTGTGTAGATTTTTTTTTCTTCAAATTTCCCATTATAAATTTGCGAGGGCCCCAACTTCTACATGCAGCATAAATAAAATATGCAATGCATAATAAAAAAAGTATGCAATAAACAACCAACATTACACTAAAGGAAAATATTTAAAGAACAGAAAATAGTGTTCAATAGTAATCTATACAGTAATTATAACCTAGATTTACTAAATTTCGAATTTAAGGGAAATATTTATAAAGCATGTAAGTAATTCCTCACTGGGGAGGGACCGGGTGAGGGGCCAGGTTATGTTGATTGCGGTGGAGATCTAAGACAGGGCTTTAGTTTCGACTGATTCTCTCTGAGGGGCATATTATCAAGAGATATAGCTCTGCTTTTTTGGCACCTACGCCACAAAATGCAGTGATTTTTTTTATCTCAATATCATCAAGGACACGCTAATAAGCGTTAATGCGTGCTTCCTTGCAACTTTGCATGTCAGCAATCAATATCGCTAATAACATGCAAAGTTGGCGTTCCTGAGCTAAACGACATGGGAATGCTCGCTGACATGGCTTCGCAATATTAGCAAGCCATGTAGCAGACCCGCCAAGCGATATTAAAAGTTGCGCTAACTGCGATTATCGCTGGTATTTAACAGCTGATTAAAACCTGACTTAGCTATCTTGACAATGGGAGGTGGATTGTCAGGCTGAGTCCACACCTGCCTATTAGCAAGCTGTACATTAGTGCTGTGAAATCATCCCTGGATTTCACGTGCTATTCCTGGGAATAGCCCTTTATCGCTGGAATTACATCGCCTGTTGGCAAAACGTTGTTAATGCGTCACTGACACGGCGATGTAATCCAGCGATAGAGTAAATCGCGATTTGCGATAATTATCGCATCTCTTTGTTAATATACCCCTGTATTTCTCTGTGAAAGAGATCTGATCATTTTCAATTCTGATGTTTTCGCAGTGGTTGTTCAATTGATTTTCAGTGTTCTGTCTCCAGCTTTGGACATGCACCAAAAATACAACTCTCATGATGATAATTTAAAATGCCTGAAATGGAGTGAGTCTAACTGTCAGAGCATCTTAAAAACAAGCAAGGATTTTATCATGTGTGTTCCAGACCAAGCGGCTTCACTGACAGTAATATGGTCGCAGTTATGTGCACATCTGATCAGAACTTATCCAGTGACAAGACAGGGCCCAAATCGCACCCCACCAGTAGGAGCAACAGCCCTCCCCATTATAAAAACACTAAAAAGAACGAGAAACAACGCACTGAGGCTGCTATCAAAATTTCCAGAGAACAGCAGCTTCCTCGTTACATACCGTCATGCCCAAAAGGCACTTAGGAGGGCAGTCACCCAAGAGAAAAAAGCCCAGGAATCTCAATTCTGGGTCAAACTGGTATGGGAAAGCAAGCAAAAGAACTCAGGGAAATTTTGGTCACTTGTCAACTGCACCGATCGAAACATAACATCCTTTGGATCAGCGAACATTCAGGAAGCAGACTGGATCTCATACTTAACAGAGCATTTCCAGGCACAAGATCACCCTGACCGCCCCGGATTAACATGGGTTTTTGACACTGGCACGGGCGTAGCTCCGAATCCCCCACCCGATTCAATGCGGGGGCTCACCTCACCCGATGAATTGTCTGAAGAAAGAGTAGCCAAAGCACTGACGAAAGGGAGACAAGACGGAGCACCGGGCCCGAATAGCCTGCCACAAAGGCTATTCAAGTCCGATGTCTCCTTCTGGTCTACGGTGCTATCAAACTTCTTTAATTACACCCTGAGCTCTCAAACAATCCCGAATTCTTGGAGAGATGCTATCATCCATCTCATTTATAAAGCTGGAGCACGAGGCAACCCGAACAATTATAGATGAATCGCCCTCCTGGATATAGAGGCAAAGCACTTTGCAGGCCTCATTTTAGAGGATCTTAGACAATGGGCAAAGGACAACAATCTGATTCCTTCTGAATCAAACAGGGTTCGTTGCCAAATCAGGTACAATGACAAACTTATTGACAATCTCTACCATCATTGACAAAGCTCTTTCAAACTCCAGGTCGATTTATTGCTGCTTTGTCGACTTCAAAGCAGCATTTGACAGGGTGCCCAGGGCAGCACTCTGGCAAAAACTGAGGCAGTGGGGAATTCCAGACAACATCCTGAATCCAATCATCCTGCTGTACTCCAACACATGGGTCCGAGTGAAGTTAGGGTCTGGCTCGCATCTCTCCCGGAAAATCTCGACCTTTCGTGGTGTCAAACAGGGATGCGTGCTGGCCCCCGTCCTCTTCAACCTATTCATGGCTGACCTATCAAGCTCTCTAGAGAAGGTAATCAGCCATCCACCAAAAGTAGGAGGCACGGCATTATGCAATCTCTTATATGCCGACGACCTGGCACTGTTCAGTCTCACCAGAGTGGGGCTACAAAGACTCCTTGATGCCTTAATGCAATACACGGCTAACAACCAGCTAGAAATCAACATGAAAAAAACCATGGCTGTTCCGTTTGGCAAAAAACGCTACAGCGGTGGAGGTTGGTCAATAGATAAAGAAAGCCTCTCAATCGGCCAATCTTACAAATACTTAGGGGTCCATTTGGACTCCAGGGGCAGTTTCACCAAACAGAACACTGTGATTGCAGCCAAGGCTACAGCTTTACTTGTATCCTTGGCTAAGCTGTCGAGGAGACTCTCAGGCCCCACTGTCTTGCCTCTACTGGAAGTGCTTAGAGCGAAGATCGGGCCCACACTTTCGTATGGCATAGAGATTTTTAAGGGTAAAATGAACAATACCTTAAATAAACTTACAACTAAAGTCTACAAGAAATTGCTTCACCTGCCGAGTTCCTCCTCGCCAGCACAGGTCAGACTAGAGCTGGGCTTAATTAACTATGAAACCTCCAATGCTGGCTCATATCTTAACCTGATCCACAAATTAAGACAGGCAGAAGCAGGTACCCTGGAATTCCTAGTCTGGAACGAAATCAGTGTGAACAACCTGGGGGGGGTCATTTGGCCACCTCCTAAATGACCACATTCAACAAATGTCTGCTGCGGATTTCTGGGCTCTTAATCCAAGCCAGACTGTCTTCAAAAACACAATTAAAAAAGGTATAAGATTGAAATCCCTGATCATGGACAAAGCTCTGCTTGTGAAACGCAGTCATGCCTGGGCAGTAGCCAACTCTTATAAACGATTATCCCCGGCCAATTACCTTTTGACAACATTTTCTTATCCCCTAAAGTGATGCCTGATCACCCTTAGACTGGGAGACTGGCGTTTCCTTCAAAATCTCCAAGCATGGCGTTGAAAAAGGGACGATCTAATGTGCAGAGGGTGTGGGGCAGCAAATGAAACTTTTTTGCACGTGCTTTGCACATGCCCTTTCTTTATTCTTCAACATTGACGCCTACTCAGGCCAGAATGGAACAGGCTGGGAGTTTGAACTTGTAGGCATGCTATTATTGCTGCTCTGTCGTTAGAGAACACTGATTAAAATATAAAATTGGCCAAACCCGTTCAGCAAGTTTACAGTGTTTTAGAAAGATTGGAAACTGCTAAGGCTTTTCTGACAACTGTGTAGAATGATATGTACTTTAACTTCATCTGCATTGTCCGGAAGTGTTACATTTTAAATTGACACATTGCAGTAAGCACTGATAAGAAGGCCAAATTTTATTTTTTATTTTTTTTTCTTTTATTAATTATTTTAATCTGCAAAATTGTACTTAATGTGTTGGAAGAATCTTTTAAAGATATGTTTTTATATATCTAAATAAAGAAATTATTACTACTCATGATGGATTGATTTTTGTTACATGAATGTAGAATTCAGGCCAGGAACACTGTGCAGGATTTGATTTTCTATGATCAGCCAACCCAGTGAGGACCTCATGACGAATGCACAGTTTTTTTTTCGTTACAGAGTTTTATATAGCATGAACTTGACCCAAAGGTATCGGACATCAGAGCGCTTTACATAGCACCAGTTGTGTTACATGAGGACACATTCATTTTTGTTAGGCACGGGGAGATTAAGTCATTTGCCCAGAATCACTTGATGTTCTTGGTCATTGCCAAGACTCGAACCCGGTTCCCCAGATTCGAGGTCGACCGCCCTAGCCATTAGGTCAACTCCTCTCCCCTGTGTTACTATTCTCTGTCTGGAGATGACGTCAATGACTTTGTTATTGTCAGCTGCACTAGGTGGTTCTGTCGTATGTGCTGGTCTATCAACCTCTTCCTCCATTGTCCTAACAACCATGAACCTCATCTCGACTTTCATTAGACAAGTGGGAAAGGAATCAGAGGGTGGTCAGACCAGTCCAGTGGTATTCTACCTACTATCTGCAGAAGGCTTCTTGGAGGAAATTACATCTGGAATGGAACCCTTCTTGTGTGAGTTTTGTGCACTGTTGAGTCAAATCATACTTTCGTAGGAAGGAGGACAAGCGACATGGGACGAATATATGATGACATCTCGCATTCTTTTTCCCCGCAGCGCTGGAAGTTGGAACAGTATAATTTACTATTCCAACTCCAGTCAGTGCGGACACTAGGGAAGGTGTTGGATTTTAAATCCAACACCTTCCCCCCCTCCCTCTGCAAGTCGTTGTTCCAACTTGTGGAGTAATGGTATGCGGAATCACAACACGGTCGTGGTAACGACCGCGCTGTGATTCACTGCAGAGAAAAAGAATTGCGGTAAACGCCGTTTACCCCTAGCTAGGAATGTGATCTACGCATTCCTGAATGATTGTGTGATCCTTTCTTTAGAGATGATTAGTAAGGTTTAATCTGAAGGGGATGATTAATAATGATTAACCAAGAGGCAGTACAGGTAGAAAATGTAAGGTAGGTCATGACTCATTCTTTATATGTTTACATGGAAGGAACTCTGGGCCCGATTCACAGAATGAATTTAAGACTCAATCCTAAACTTACTACTATTTTGGTACTCACAGAATGCACCTACTACTTTTGTTATTCACAGAATGAACTTAGTACTTTTGGTATTCACAGAATTTAGGATTTTGTCTTAAGACAAACTTAAGACAGACTTAAGACAAACTTAAGACAGACTTAAGTTAGGATTTTGTCTTAAGTCTGTTTTTAAGTTTGTCTTAAGTTTGTCTTAAGACAAACTTAAGACAAAATCCTAACTTCTGTGAATACCAAAAGTAGTAAATTCATTCTGTGAATGCCAAAAGTAGTAAGTGCATTCTGTGAGTACCAAAATAGTAGTAAGTTTAGGATTGAGTCTTAAGTTCATTCTGTGAATCGGGCCCAATGTGTATACCTCAAGTCCTCCCCTGGTAGTATATTTGGCCAACACGCGTTGCACGAATTTACAATCAATTATCGCTTCTTCAGAGCAAACACTAGGGTTTCTCTAAAAATGCATAACAACCTTTTTAAGATCCAGTGAACTCATTAGAGAAATTAATTTCAAGGTACTTACATAGTTTCCTTACACGCCAGGAATAAAGCACAAAAAATGAATTAAAAAAAATGTAAGGAGGGAGGCAGGGAAGGTCACCAGCCCTCTGACGTCACCAGGCCCTTACACCCTGTCCCACAGGGGCAGGGACCCATTAGCCTGACCATGAGAGTTTCATTGGTCTGACTCTCACTGATCATTCGTAGAGATGTCTTCTCTCTCTGCACGGTGTGATGTTATTGAGTGCACGTATACGAGTGACGTGTTTCTGGGTCCCGCCCCTTTCTGGGTGTGTCCATGGAAGACATTTCTTCAGATAAAATTATCATCAGATTAAATAAGCAAGCACACACACTAAAGCAAGAGTATATAATTTATTAGAAATACAGGATAATTCATCATATTTAGTCAGGAATCAGATTCACAGTGAAAAGATATAATGCTTTAGACTTTATATAGTGCTTATTTTAAATGGAGTGGGGGTGGGTTCCTCTAGTTCTTCGTGGCTATTGCTGGAGCAAAGGACAGCTTTAAGTCTCCGAGTTTCACACTGAAACCTTGAACTGTTGAGGGCGGTGATGAACTTTTGATCAAATAAAGGCCCTTCAGACTCAACCATCACCCCCTGAGACTTCCGGAATCTCTCTTCTTTGCACTTAACAAGACCCGAGAGCCTCCCTTCATGGGCAGAAGATGGCCTGCTCCCTGCATCTCTCTCTCCACCCTCGGTTCTGAGGGGTCAGTGTTTGACAGCGTTGACAAGTGTGGGGGCAACTGCTTCATGGGGGGAGGAGGGTCAGCATTCTTTGACCTTGAACCATGGGTTTCCCTGAGACAGCAACGCCAGTAGTCGAAAATAAAGACAAGCATTGAGGGATTTCTGACAAAACCAATCACGAGGTGGGGCAGGAGGGAAAGATTCAAGCTGTGAGATGTTACAGATGAGCAGTGAGGGCAACAGAAACACAGGCACAAAGTAGAATAGGTGGATTCAGGTGTTAAATTGAGTATTCTCCATAAATCTCAGACACCCCTCATACAGCGCCCCTCCCAGCTCTCGCACATCCACAGCTGGACAGCTGTCTCAGTCCCCCAGCCCAGACAGGCACACCTCAAATGCATTGCTGCATGGCTGATCCCATTGTATCAATTCTTCTGTGTCACTCTCACTGATTGGTCTCCTCTCCTCGTGATGCAGAATGGCTGACCCTCATCTACAAAGGGAGTGGGTGTGTCCACAATCATCAGTAGGAAACATGGACTAGGTGGTATGTGACCACAATAGGATCTATGACAATGGGGAAGAAGTGACCCGAAGCTTGCTACACTGGGACAAAGGCACCCGTCACCACCACCAGCAAGACTAAGCGGTGCAATGTGAGCTCAGCAATTTAATCCAAGTGGGATCACTGGTGAGCTCTGGCTAACAGCTGGACATCAACAAAGAAGCGCCTCTGAGGGCAACACGTGGGTGTGGCACCAACAAGATTTATCAGTCCAGACTGGTGCCAGTTTGTCAGCATGGTGCTTTGTGAGCTAAGAAGTGACATCACTGTAGCAATGGGGCAGTCTGTGTGTTGACAGATTTTGTGGATCCAGGAAACAGGAAGTGACATCACTGTAGACCTGGGTCAGCCTGTCTGTTGACAGGTCCTGTCACCTAGAAGACAGGAAGTGATATCACTGTAGCCCTGGGACAGTCTGTTGTTTGACAAATTTTGTGATCCAGGAGACAGGAAGTGACATCACTGTATACCTGGAGCAGGCTGTCTGTTGACAGATTTTGTGATTCAGGAGACAGGAAGTGATATCACTGTAGCGCTCGGGCAGTCTGTCTGTTGAGAGATCCTGTGATCCAGGATACAGGAAGTGATATCACTGTAGCGCTCGGGCAGTCTGTCTGTTGAGAGAGCCTGTGAACCAGGATACAGGAAGTGATATCACTGTAGCCCTGGGGTAGCCTGTCTGTTGACAAATTTTGTGACCCAAGAGACAGGAAATTATATCACTGTAGACCTGGGGTAGTCTGACTGTCGCCCTCTGGTGGTGTGCCTGTTAAATGCTTTTCTGATCCAGAGACAGGAAGTGATATCCCTGGAACTTCATCTCCCAGATGTGGACACCAGTCAGAAGTTCTACCAATTTCATCTGGCTCTAAATAGGAAATTGTTTAACCCTTGGCAAGAAAAATATTGGCAAGGCAACTATCCAGCCCCAAGACTGCTTACATACAAATAATTGCCAGGGACAGCATCTTCCAATCCTCTTTGCAGACCCTGACTTAGCACAGCAACATTTTAACATAGAAAAGACATTTGTCGCTGCTTAAGAACATGCACAACTATTGTATCCAGGCTGCAGTCACCCCTGATGTTCAGAATGGAATGTTCCTGCCTGTGCTTGGTCATGACTAAAGAATGGTCAGATGACCATTGTGTTTTGATTGCATGTTTGCCAGAAAAGGTTCAAAGTTGGCCTATTGGCAAGAGACCCTTTCCACCCCATTGGAGTATTGTATTCCTCTGCCCTGCCCAGCAGCGCCCACGTTATTGGCCACATAAAAATCAGTTGTAAGTGAAATGATACTAACAAGTTTCTACTAAACATGCTTTTCAGTTGTGAATGCAATCATTTCAAACAAATCCCCTTTGGAATTGGGCGGTGTCCTTTTGCTTGAATAGAGTTGAAGGGGACTTGAAAAACAGAAATCTGAGAGGCAATTAGGGCCGGGTCACAGTCAATAGCATATCAGAGCCAGAAATTATTCGAGGCAATTCTTCATCCTGCTTTCCTGGACTTTACACCATGTATTTAACTACATTGCTTAATATTCTGTGTTCTGTTTAGTTCATTAAATTAAAATATTATAAATATAATTCTTCTTTATCATCTAAATATAAATATATATATAAAATCATTTCTCTAAAATATTGATAGCGAGATGTAGGTTTATATTGGTAAAATAATCAGTATTAAAAATATTAACAAGAACTCATGAAAACCAGTCATTTCCATTTGTCATTAGTTTTTAAATTCATGGTCCGTCAGTCTGCTCTGGACCCCAGGGCTCAAGTTTGCTAAGATGCTGAAAACCTCAGATGACATCTGTCAGGGTAAAGAGAACAGTTTTTCCTCACTCGTAATCTAAGATCTTTAGCAATTCCTGCTTGCAGGGGTCTCAAGTGTCACTCATCACGAGTGAGCCTCACACATTTTTAGGTCACAGTGAGCCCACCTCATGCCTTGCTGAATCTCACACCTGGTGAGGTTGGCTAGAAGCTAACTTGTAGACAGGGCTCTCTTCAGACCTCTGTGGATTGTAACAAATCCTACGATAGCCTAAGAGGGTGCAGTTGGCCTTCCAACCTGTGGGGGCCCTCTCACAACACCTCTAGCTATCTAGTCTGTAGTAAATTGCAGATGTTCATCAAGCAGGCTAGGAAATCCCAATTTTTCAAGGTAATGCGCATGCTTATTCAAATGGGGGGGGGGGGGTGTAGTTGTTTCATTACATTTTTCTTTTAGCAAGTTTCTTCCATTTAGTTGACACCCCTTCCTATGGCTTCATTGGAGGCAAAGATGATGTGCCAATATTTACTATGATGCCAAGGAGCTCTTCGTTTTGTTGTCTTGAACCCCGCCTCCTTCAGATGTTTGACATGGCGACCGCTGAGAGGTACAGTCCCAGCAGACTAAGGGACTGGTTCAGGGTTTGGCAGACTACAAATGCTATGGGAAAGTGCTTGTACCTCTTGGAGCTGCTGATCTCTGATGACTGCAGGAAATATTCAACCAGCCCATTGGTCACTGTGAGCCTGGGCATTGCTCGAATGCTTGCTATGCCTGCTCGTGAATAGTTGTGAGGCATAGCGCTCGCCAAAATGGATGAATCGTTGAATGACTCTGAAAGACAAACTTCCAAAAGCAACACCACTAGTTAGCATCCTGTAAGCAATGAGGCGATTGAGCCAATGAGAGCGCTTGGAATGCAGGCACTACCTTCAATTGTTTGCGTTTATTCTGCATTGGCTGAGAGTTTGAAACCAGGGCATAGAGCAGAGAATGGGAAAGGGCATAATTGTCCGCCATATTGGGTGAAGTCACAGGCACCATATTGCTCTCATACTGTAAGACCCGCCAGCAGTTCATTTCCCTCTCCCTCACTGAAAGCCTTTGGCTTTGGGAAACAGTCTTTACTCCACAGCCAGAACTACGCAGTACCTTTACAATGCAGGCAATACAACAAATGCGTTGTTACTACGTGTTCCATTACCACGCAAGTCATTACAACGACGTGCATCAGGGGACATGTTGTTGGATTTTAAATCCAACACCTTCCCTACTGTTGCACAGAGTGGAGTTGGAACAGTAATATAAACTGGGATACTGGGGTTTATTTATGAGCCCCTGCGTCACTTTGCGCTGCTGTGCGTCACTTTTTGTGAAGCACCAGCGGCGTAAAAAATGTGCAATGTTGCATCATATTTGCAAAGTGACGTATCTAGGTAAAGGCGTCACTTTGTAAACCCCTGCGCCACATTATACCTGTGACAGGTAAAATGTATGCAGGGTGGGCGTTCCGAGGTAAGTAATCCTCATAGAACTGACGCAGTGAAATCTATGAGATTTCACTGCGCCACTTCTAGGACGCAAATGTGTCAATATCTTACGCCTGCCTTATAGCAGGTGTAAGACTGAAGCAGGCACATTTGAAATGGGACTTGCCAATGTGAAATGACCCATTGCTGGAGTTGGGTCACTTTTTTTGACACACTCCAGCAATGCGTCATTGTTGCGCCTACAGATACATCAGAAATACTGACGTATCTGTAACTCCTTGCGACATGATGCGTCATACTGTAAATATGACACATCCAGCATGTCGCAAGGAGGGCGCAATGAAAAGTGACGCATCGCTGTTTTCATGCAGCGATGCGTCACTTTTCATAAATGAGGGACACTATTCCAAAGTCCAGCGCTTCCCTAAGGTAAGTTGTAACAACTTGCGCGATGATGGAACGCATGGTAACAATGCGTTCGTTGTATTGCCTGCATTGTACTTGCTAGGGTTGTAAAAGCATGCATGATTTAGCTTCAGCTCAGGCCCCTAGGGTGGGCAATTAACAGTAATTAACAATCACTGCAGGGGGTGATATGTCCAGACGCAGACTGGACCACACAGGATTCCTGCGGTTCCACAGTCTCTCCTTTCTTATGAACTGCGGGTAAGGCTAGCACAGTACGTTGTGCAAGCCTCATGCCTTGATACAAAAATAAACTTTAGCCTTTAATTTGCCCCACAATAATTTATTTATATTCATAGATGCAGCACTGCATTATGGAGCTATAATGCTATATAGCGCTTCTGAGGATGTAATACATTTAGCTGCAACCTCAAATCGCCATAATTGATCTGTAATACACAGGTAAACTAATAATCATTTTATAATACAGGGGAGCTTGTAATCAATCCCTGTATAAACGCTTGTATCCGATTTCTTTATTATAGGTGACTGCTGACAAAAGAATGACGTTGCTACTCAACTGTGACCAGTTATTCCAGTTGAGCTCTGATATCACAATGCCTGCTGCCAGAGGCAGCAGCTAAGAGAAAGGCACTCTATGGAGTCTAGTTACAGGTGCAGTTTTTACAAGGGAAATGAAACTCTGTTTTTCTTCTTGTTTTCTAAATGAACAGTTATCATCAGATATTTATGGCAATAGGATTATTTTTGCATGCTACAGGGACAACAGAAAAGAGAGGATCTCGATGACCCTTTATACAAATTCTGAGCTAGAGCATATTTTAAATTTATATTAAACTGATTCTAATATATTTTTGCAACAAATATCGAACTGCTTTTTGGTCTGTTACATTTTGCAGATTCTTCATATCTGCAAACAGACTACATGTTTCATATGAAAGAGGAAAGCAATGAGGATTTACGCAGTTTGTGTGAAAATTGATGGTGTGACCATGTATTATAAGGAATAAAGTCCCCCATCATCCATTATTAGGATATTGCAAGTCAGCTCGGGTCTCCATGACCATATAGAGGAGCCCTGCCTTCTGTCTCTTTCCTCTAGATGGCCATGCAATGCCTCAGTGACTTGCAGAATTCCTACAATGTACATTAAGGGGTACTTCAACCCTTATATATAGCATACATACAAATTATGTAACTTGTTTTGAGGATTCCCACAGCCTCAGATCCATTCTTCATGGGAATGATGTAATTCATGTAAATTATGTAACTAGGCAATGGGTATGACATGCTTTCCGTGAACTATAGGTTTAAAAAAAACTGTGCTTGCAGTGCATAAAAAACCGATAATAATGCAACATCCTATATATTTTCTTTTCTCATTAATTCTCAAATCTGTTCTTAAAAACATGAATATGTTGCTATATATATTAAAATAAAATTTAAATATTTGGTAAGCATGATGTGCTCTCACCTTTAACTACATTCACTCATTAAACAAATTTCTAGTCCCCCTGCCCTGATGCCACCTTTGAGGAAAGGGGTCCACAGGCGTACAGTGGCGGGTGTGTGTGTTGGAGTGAATAGCGGTGCTCACCCTGCAGCAAGCGGTTCCCGCCTTAACGCCCACATTACATAGGCTGCGGAACTGCGCCATAGGAATAGGGCTGGGGCATAGGATGAGGCATTTGGTGGATTACTTGCTGGGGCTGGGGCATTTGAAAGGTGGTGGTCTGGGCGGTGACGATGTTGAAGGGCTGCTTCCTCTTCTTGATCTCTCGCGCCATCTGGCACCAGGAGCAGGAGTAGCACCAGTACAGCATGCAGCAGTCATCGCAGATGGAGCCCTGAAGGGGGCGGTGTGGGATAGAAGATAGAGAAACAAGTTACTTTTATATAAATGATTGCATTAATGCTGCCCCTGGGGCCCTTGAACAGAGAAAAATCCCTATTCCATCCATCAATCGAATATAAAAATCCATAAAACCAAATTAAAACATTATACATATGCCAAAGGCCTAAAACAGTCTAAACATTTAAAAAAATACATTACATAGAGCATAAGTACACTAAAGTGCCATCAATCATAATGCAAAGTGCAGATGTCAGTGCACACAAAGAGAAAGACACACTCAGGATTGCGAGAACATTCCCAGAACAATCTATAAAAGGCATCAGAAACACTGGAAATGTGGGCACTTATGTATTATCGTAAACATTCTTTAAAAGGGGTATCTTCATTATAATGACATCAATCAAATAAGTGCAGTGCAAGTGCTCATCTGAAATAAGGGCTTGAGTCGGTGTTTCGGCGATTATCAGACGCAAGTCTGTGAGGTGGATCAAGAGGGGTATACCAGCCAAGAGAAACTTCTAAGGGGTGGCTGCCTAGACCCACTAAAACACCCGCCAACTGCCCGCCATTACGATAAGTCACATACAAATGCAAAGTGAACAGGGCTGTAAGTGGGCCGGGTCTCACCGGGTCTGAGCACTGACAGTTTTTTATAGGGGGCCACAAACCAGGTCCCTATCGGGCTCTGTTTTGTACCCTGGCACCAGCGCCCCATTTTTTTCCGGACAGCAGGCACATTGATGTGCGCTGCTCACACTGCACCCTTCTCACTAGTGGAGAAGTTACGGCATGACGTCATACCAGGTGAACGTTGTAGGGGACGGGAAATTCTTTAAAGAGTCATTTTCCTCTGGATTTCCCTTCTCTTTTTGAAAAGCAGTAGCAGCAACATGGTCGTGGTGTCACCAGGGCTTTAAGTGGAAGCTTTTTCAATATTATATATAACAAGCCATAGTTGCTGCTTATTTATCTTATGAAACTTACAACCATTGACAAAGCCAATAGTCCTGACTTGTATGTATGATGTTACTTATCATATATCTGTATGCAATGACAGAAACACCAAAATACAAGTCGGGCGGCACGCTACGCTAAACACAGATTTTGAGCTTAGGTGTTTTTAAGCAACACCCCAATTACATCTGCCACGCCCCTTTAAGAGGCCCCCAATTTTCCTCATCCGACTTAAAGCCCTGAAGTGCAGTGTGGAAGGAAGTCATAGTGGTTAACGAGTGCCAACAGGGTTGTATCGCTCTTTCAGCAAAGGACAATGCGATTGCGAATGAGCCAAGCTACATGCAAATATTTTGCCACCTCAATAACAACCACTTCTCTAGGGTCAGAGCGTAGAACCCGTAATGCAACTGTGTAGTGACTAAAACACAGGAACTTCCATACAGGCGTGAGCCATTTTTCACGTGGTCGAGCATGGGCAGAACAAAAAAAATGGCAAAATTATGTATAGTTTCATCTATTGAGTTGCAAGCGGGGCACTTGCTAGAACTACAATCATTTTCCCCCCATTTGACACAGGCGCGGTTTATAGGCAAGACCCCGTACCTCCATTTTAAATAGACGCGTAATGCTAAGCACCCCGGGACAACATCAAGGAACAACTCATAGGCAGGAAGCATCTTAAGGTCTAGGAAAGGACCTGTCAGAGTCCCTGCCTTCACATCCTTCATTCAGTTCACGCAACCATAGATACGATTAAAACGATATTTAACCAGGGAGCGAGGAACTGACTTTGCTGTGTCCAGAGAGTCCCACAGGTAGGGCAAACCAATCTCATCAAACATCAATTTTCTGAAAGCAAACCAAGGAATCCTCGCTAAACCAGAGGAACCTAGAAGTGCCTTTATGGACGATCTGTAGGATTCCAACTCGTCGGTGGACCAAAGCCTATACCAGTACAAGACAGGTCAGACCATCATGCTGAAATTGATCTGGCGGATCAATTTCGGGAACGCTCTTGTGAAGATTGAGTAGGCCCCTGACAAACCGGTTTTCTGCCTTAACGAGTTTGTCATCCCCTCACATATTGCCAAAGCTCTGACACATGTATGACTGAACTTTTTGCTTTTAAGTAGGGCTCCCACTTTTATGGTATTTATTTTTTTGACATTCCCGTCTGTATTTATCCATATTTATTTTTTGTCAACTTTATCTGTATTTATCTATATTTATTATAGGTGTTGTGAAAAAAATAAAGCTGAAAGTGGTATATTTCCACATTTATTTAACCAATAAATATGCAGTCATGCTTGAATGCCTGCCAGGTTTCAGTAATATGAACACCGACAGAAATAAATCAATGCACTTATATGAAAATATGCCCATTTCACTATCAGCCTTGTGCGTATCTACTACTGTTTAAGCCGCTTTGCTAAAATGTCTTTCTTTTTTAACCCTCATACCTATCAATCCACACAGTTAGTGGTGTGGCAGTCATGACAAAGTGTATTTAGAATCACTCAAAAGGACCCAATTTCCGTTTTTATCCACATTTAAAAATAAATACAAACAAGAAAAGAAATGGTTTTCTGTCTGTATTTATCTGTAAAAATCAGTAAAAACGGAAAACAGGAAGCCTTACTTTTGAGTTACAAATCTCCACTGCAAAAGCAAGAGAACAGGCCTGTGCTTTATTATGCATTTTAGTCTCCGTGCTAGCTTCCTGCTTGCGCGTCAGACATACCCCCAAGAACACAAACTCCTGTACCTGCTCCAGAACAGTCGTCTGCACCAGCATGTTCACCCTTCCTGTTTTATAGGAGTTGAATACCATGAACCTAGTTTTGTTGATATTAAATTCGAGACTCCTATCACTGCAGAAACTTAAAAAACGATCTACTATCGCCTGCAGATTAAACGGGATTGTGGATATTAAAAATGTGTCATCTGCAAAAAGCAGAGTGGAGATTTTGTGAGGGCACAGTTTTGGAGCATCATTGCCAGGGAAATCAAGAGCCTTCACTAGGTCATTAATGTATGTGTAAACAGTGTTGGTGCCAAAACACACCCCTGACGATCTTCAAAAGGTCAGTAAACTAGCCTTTACTCCCATATCTGACTCGAGCAGTGTTTGAGGCATGCAGCTTGATTAAAACTGACAGAAGATTAGCAGGGACACCCATCTGCTTCATGACATCCCATAGTTTTGCCCTAGGAATTGAATCAAATGCTGATCTGAAATCAACAAATGCCACATAGAGGTGGCCCATGTCTAGCGTTACTGTTTAACAGTAAATACTTAAAAAACATAAGATTTGATCGGATGTACTAATCTTTTTCCTAAAGCCCGTCTTAGTTTCTCAAAAGATAGAGCTCTCCTGAACTCACTCCATCAATTTCCCTAAGACAAGATAGGAAAATGGTTTATGAGCAGTGTCGATAAGGCTGATTGGTCTATAGTTCATAGTTCCCTGGGTCGTCTTTGCTGCCCTTTTTGTGTATCCGTACAATCTCGGCGGTCTGCAAAGATCTAGGGATCAGGCCACCTTCCAAGATGGAACGAAAAAGCAGGTATAAGTCGGGGATGGATAAGGGGATAGAGTCGCACCGGGGGCTTTATGGAGTGGAATCACCTTTATTGCCTCCTTTATGTTGAAATGCCAACAGAGTAAATTCCTTTACATGAAGAGGGAGGGGGCGTCTCCCGTGGCTCTCAGTGTAGAAGTCATCTTAGCTGCATATACCTTCTGAAAGTGATCCACCCATATCTCAGGTAACAGCATGACAGCCACCATGGGTCTCTATGCCCCGGAATAATTGGTTGTCTCCTGCCCTAGTTGCTCCTACCAGGTCTTCCCACATCCTTCATTCCCAGGAGCATTTGGCCCAAGTCAATGTGTCTTTATACGCACACAAGGCACTCCACAAGACCGGCCCAGCCTACCTCAACAGACGGCTCCGCTTCCTACATCCCCAACCGACAGCTACGCTCCGCCGACCTCTCACTCGCCACCGTCCTGCGCATCCAAAGAACAACCACCGGCGGGAGATTCTTCTCCGACCTTGCCGCCAAGACATGGGACACCCTCCCACTGAGCTTACGACAGACCCAAGACCTGCTGACCTTCAGGAGGATGCTCAAGACCTGGCTCTTCGATCAGTAGCAGCCCCGCCACCCCGCCCCAGCGCCTTGAGACCCTTGCGGGTATGTAGTGCACTTTACAAATGATTGATTGATATAGTTTTTCCTGGCCCAAGACATTTCAGTTTTATTCCCTGCTTTTATTGACTAGATAAGTTTGCTGCTGCCATTCTACAATAGCCGTTGAACCATAAGCAACATGAGTATGGTTTGCTGGCCTAACTACCATCCTTGTTCCCCTAGTACCCCTGTTAATTTTACTCTTGCACTTCATTGTAAAATTACCATCAAGCACTTTTAGCATCTACTTTTGATGCCAGAAGTATAAAATCCAGCTGCAAAGGTGATATATATTGTATTATTTGCAGTAAACCAGGTGTTGCAATAAAGGTTTTTCAGTAAAGTCTTGAGAGACAGTAAACCACCCCTGGGAGCGAAGCAGAACGTATAGTGTTTACACGTTTCAGATTTGCTGTACTGTGACTGACCACTAGATGTCACTGGATATCAGTACTGCATCTATGTAGATTTATAGGGCCTTAGGTATAAAACTTCCATTTGCAAAAAGTGGTCATAAATTGCACTCCAAACTTTTTCAAATGAAAAGGAAACTTGCGAGCCGACCTATGTACTAATTCCGAACTGTAGTGGGTCACAATCCAACATACCTCATAAATATTCATAAGATATGTCATTAGTTGCAACTCACTATGATTGGATGTCATCACAGGGATGGTGGCCTTCTGGGGTTAGCAGAACACCTGTCCGTGGTCACATTTTAAATAAAGTCAACTTTTTTCTTTTTGAATGTGGTCCATTTTCCTTGAATGATCAGGGCCGCATTTCAAAAGAAAAGCTTTTTTTGTTTTCTTGTTTCAGAGTTTTTAGTGATCCCGTGGACCACTGCCTACTCCCCAATAAACTTTGTATCTTTCAGAAAGAGGAAGTGGCCTCAAGGATCCCATTTGCAAATAGGTTAATACCTTCTTTGAGGTGCCGGTAAAAGTTCAATGTTTTGTGACAGGATTTCTCTAACAAAACATTGATACAAACTTTAATGACTCGCGTATTGGAGGGTGCGCCCTAAAATCCCCCTTCAAAATAACGATATGTTATTCAGTAACATGTTACTGAATTAGAAAATGAGTTCAGTGCAGAACAAAATGTCATTTTGTGAGTGCAAACCCAGTCATTTTGTGAATCGCAGGCTTAGAGACTTGCAAAATGGTTCTGTAAATCATGCCCAAGTTAGGCATCCGTCTAAACATGCTGTACTGACATATCACACTATACCAACAGTACACTTCAGACACAACTTGGTGCACCATAATGAACACAACTTTGTTCCAAGCCATTTAGTTGACTCACTATTGGCCAGTTCAACCATCGTAAACAATTTACGCTTATCACATACACATGTAATGGTGTAAAAGCAGAGATGTAATGGAACAAGACACCTGAAGCTGAGCAAGGAAAAACCTTACACCCCAGCAGAGCAAAACAAAAAGTAATATCTTAGCAGTTACCCAATACATTCCGTCACTGAACAATACACCAGTCTATTCCAACCGTGCCGCCACTAACCTGAATAAATCACCTCTGAACAATATGAAACACAACCAAATGCAACACCAACAGCTCACTCTGACTCCAGTCAACAAGTCTCCCAGAGCCATGAATTGCGACTAGGTTCCAAAAGCTGTACGAGACCATGCAAAGGCTAGAAATACATTATATAAATACACTTAACATAGTTCTCCTACAATGAAAATTACTATAGTGACTCCTAGTGGCTACCAAGGAGACTGCAGGCTCGTTCTGGTTCCAGGATCTTACTGGTAGCAAAGGCCCTCTGTCATTAAAATACTGGTCAGACCTAAGCCTTCCTTCGAAATGCGTAGGCTTGGACGGAAAATGTAGCGACACCCTGGCATAAAATGGTACTTTTTTTAAATTAAATGTGAATCTAAATATGTGATTGTAAATGCCACAGGAATCGCATTTGAAAGCAATGGATACTCTGAAGGACCACCAGGTGGCACTGCTGCGTCTCTGTCTGTACCCACTCCCCAAAGGTTTCAACAATCTGTAACAGCTCATCTAACAACACAACAGCACCCTAAGGTGTATCCCCCTGGCTAACAACTGAGGGGCCTGGATTTTAACTCAGCAAATCAAGTTCCTCATCAAGGCAGCACCCTCCTCAGATCCAATGGGACTCCAACCCCCGATTAGTAATGTTGAAGATGACGTCCCTCAAAGTATGTTTCTGTCCCAAGTGCCTAGTGGCAACAGGTCCTCAGGGACATCATCTAACTGAGTAGTTCTTTCCTGAGTGATTAGTCGCTGGTTTTATCCCTAACCCTTTTTTGGTCTTGACCCTTTCCTATCCATTGTGGGTTCTCCCCGTTCCCCACACTGCTCTATGTCAATGCCCAGCTGCTAACAAACCTTGGCTGATCCCACTGTTTCAGATTATTTTACAATGCACGCAGCCTGCAGAGCATTATCCAACTTGATCAACATCTGAGCCATGCCCTTCACAGATTTTCAGAATCTCTGTCTGCCTTCGGGCAGGGATGGGTCAGAAGGAGCTCACGCTGAACTCTGGCATGGCCAGGATTTTGCCTGTGAAGAATCAGAAGGTCGGTAGCCATTGATGGCTTTGGCCAACATCACTCAGACCTGCTCCAACCCCAGTCAACAAACTGGAGAACATACTCTTCTTCCTGGGTAAAGATCTCTCAATCACTAATCAGACAAATGCACTGGCTTCCATCAGCTCTGTCTGCTGAGGACAATAAACCAAATCAATCAATCAAGGTTCTTATAATGCACGGCTAATCATCCGATAGAGTCTCAATGGGCTGGTGGGGGGAGGGTTCTGAAGCTTCAGTCGAAGAGCCAGGTCGTGAAGTCCTTCCTGAGTTCAGGTAGTGAGGGTGATTGCTGGAATGCAGAGGTAGAGAGTTCCAGGCCGGCATAGCGAGGTAGGAGAAGGATCTTCCTCCAGCCGCGGTCTTGTGGATCTTTGGGATTGTGTACAGCACCAGTTGGGCAGAGCAGAGATGTCTTGCGGGTGTGTAAAAGGACAGGCGGTGGTTAAGGTATGTAGGTCTAGTGGTGTGGAGAGCTTTGTAGGCTTGCGTGGTGATTCTTTTGCTTATCGAGAGCCAGTGAAGGTCTCTCAGCTGACTGGAGATGTGGCTGCGGTGTGGGATGTCCAGGATAAGTCTAGCGGACTTGCAGTTTTTTGGATGGTACCTTGGCGTAGAGTGTGTTGGCATAGTAGAGCTTGTTGCTAGTGAGTGCCTGGGTGACCATTCTCCTGTACTCGGTGGGGATCAAATTGAAGATCTTCTGAAGCAGGCAGAGTGAGTGGAAGCAGGAAGATCATTGAGAGCGAGGAGTTGAGGATTATGGTCAGGTTGTGTGCGTGGTCTGTGGGTGTAGGGGGGTTCAGAGCGCTGCGGGCCTCCAGGACTCATCCCAGGCAGAGGGAGTGGAACCAAGTATGAGGACTTCCGTTTTGTTGGATTTGAGTTTGTAGCAGCTGGTCTTCATCCAGGAAGTGACTGCCTTCATCCTGTCGTAGAAGTTGCTCTTGGCTGCTGTAGGGTCATTGGTGAAGGAGAGAATCAGCTGGGTGCCATCGTCGTAGGAGACGATGTGGAGTCCATGGTTTCTGGTGACGGCTGCAAGCGGGGCCATGCAGATGTTGAAGAGGGACTCCACAGCTGATCTCTATGGGTTTTGAGGAGAACTGCGGGATCCTCACTCTCTGGGTTCAGCCAGTGAGGAAGAAGAGGATCCACTCTAAGGCTTTGCCATGGATGTCGACATCATGGAGTCTTGTGCAGGGGGTGTGGTGGGAGACGGTGTCGAAGGCGGCAGGGAGGTCCAGGAGGATGACGGATGCGGTTTCGCCTTTGTAGAGGAGAGTGCGGATGTCGTCGGTCGCGGCGAGGAGTGCAGTCTCGCTGCTATGGCTGCTTTTAAAGCCTGAATGGGAGGGGTCCAGGGTGTGGTTTGCTTTGATGAATTTGTTGAGTTGGGTGTTAAAGGCCTTCTCACTAATTGTGCATGACTTAGAAGGGATAATAGTCAATGCATTTATGTTCTCATGACTGGATTATGGTTCTACATTTTATCTGGGCCACCTTTGTGGAACTCTGGTGTATCCAGAACCTTGCAGTGAGCCTCCTCCATGGCAATTGAGTATCTGAACATGTCACATAGGCCTGGTAAAGGCTACGCTGCCTTCTCCTGCCACAGCACATTCAGTTTAATGCTTTCCTCCATGTATATGCATATATCCCTTTGTTCAATGCACACAAAAAACTCTATCTGTCCACGTGTAAGATTTACTCAAAGTCCCTGGCCCTAAAGATGCTTCCGAAGTGTAAGTGCACGTGCATTGGCAGCTACACTCTTGCTATGGTTTGCCTTTTACTTATGAGCACCTTCTTTCATGAATGTCTTAGGATCCTTACTCGTTTGCTGAACTCTCCTCCAGCTGATTTCTTCAAGTCACGCTGCCATTGAGGCAATCTTCAGGCATAGGTGGCCCTATACGTTCTGCACAAACACTCAGTCAATCAAGTCAAGGGGGTAATGCTCCATTTGAGTTTTGAACTAGTAATATATGAGGTGTATTCACTGTGGCAAAGCTGAAGCTGGCTTAGCAGTGCTTGCTGTCTTGGATTAATCTTCAAAGATGTCAATATCTGTAAACTGAGGAATAGATATGCCACAAAAGATGGCGACTTGATCTAGAGCATTCTGAAACTATCACTGAGGGTCTGGTGTAGATCTTGGCAGATGGCTCACTCCATCACAATGGGGACAGATAATCCCGTCTGCTGGAATATACATCCCATTATATCCTATAGTATTTACATTTCAGAGGACAGGATGTCCGTCATCGTTGTGACAGAGTAACCTGTCTGCCGAGATTAAGAACAGGCCCTAAGTCTGGTACCCCCAGCTGTCCCTGTTGCAATCAGCAAGGGATGTCCTTCCTCCACCTCCCCTCTAAGTCCTCAGTGCTACTGGTTTGCCTAGGAGGTTGAGTTACCAGGTGCTGCCCTGAATCACTCAGATGAGGACCTAAATGGCCAGTGAAACCCAGCTGCGGCTCGTGCAGGTAAGAGCGGTGAGGCCAGATGGGGAGGGGGGGTGGGGGATTTCGACAGACGATGGCAAGGAAAAATTAATTATTCATTTAACTTTCCCTTGTCGCCGCCTGTCACAATCCCTCCCCTCCACCCGGCTGTACCCCTTTTACCTACACGAGCCGCGGCTGGTGGAACCATTAGACTGGCACAGTGGACGTTCCTTCAGTTTATGGTGGAGCAGCTCACTCTGCCAAAGTATTAATGCCCCCGCCCCCCCCGTCTTCACTTTTTGCATATCTCTTACAAACACCCCCCCAACAAACCCTTTTTTAGAGGTGCATTTATTCAATTGTTGACGAGGGGCACATTCAGTCAGTCGCTAAACTCCAATTATGGAAATAAAATTCATAATTATTCTTTTTCTAATGAAAAATAAACAGAACTAGTATCCATGTGTGCTGGTGCAGAGCATGTTGACCCTACACAGTTGGGCGTTTTGTCTGTTAGCCTGTTACTGAAACTCCTGCTGATGCCCCTTGGATGCGGGCGAGAGAGGGGAAACATGTCTACAGAGTAGGTGGCTACTATGAGGGTATAGTTATAGCAGGGGGCCCCACCTCGCTATTCCTAGCTCGGGCCCCATAGGTTTTGTTACGTTCCTGACAAGATTCCGTCCAGGTCTGCTCCACACTGCTCCATGCAGACAAGGCGTGACTCATTCAAGGGCCCCCCCTGTGCTTACCTGGATTTGGTATCTCTCGCGGACCCCGCTACGCATTGCCATGGAGATGGGTGGGCAGGTTCCGCTGCAGCCAATGTAGCCCATGCATGAGGGGTCCATGATGGGCAGACACAGGCACTCTCCAAACTCGCTGACAGTCTGGCACTGGAAACACGGGAAGCACCAGAAGGCGCAGCAGCCTGTAGGAGAAAGAGGGAATAACATGACGTCATCAGAGCTGAGGTCTTCAGTCTAGGGGAGGGGTGTGGCTGGATAGCCCATGTGGAGGAGGGCCGCGGAGGGATATCAGGGGGCAAGGGAATTCACAGAGGGGTATCCCTGGTGGAGGAGGGCCACTCTTCAAGAGGGTGGTAATGGGGTCGCAAAAGGGGAGGGGTCTCCAAGGGACCCCTTCCTCTTTGCAAACGCAGGGAAAATTATTTTCTAAGGGCAGGTAGCCTGCCCTTAGAAAAGAAATTAAATGTTTGATTTTTTTCTTTTGTAAATGCATCCCGTTTTCTTTTAAAGAAAACGGGATGCATTTGAAAAAAAATGCTGCTTTATTTAAAAGCAGTCCCAGGTATGGTGGCCTGCTGGGCTGCCATTCCCAATGGGGTCGCAAATTGCGAGAGGCTCATTAATATGCATGACCCTCTCTATTTGCGACCCCATTGGGAATTGCTAACAGTGTGTTACATACTGTTGTACTTCCTATATAGCGCCTCGCAAATTGCGAGTCGCAAAAGACTCTATTTTGGCTGTTGTACATCTGGCCCCGAGTGTCTTATTTCATTGCAGCTGGCCAGCCCAAGGGGCCACCCTTTGAGGTGAACAATGTGGGGGTCACCCCCTCCCCTGCACTGCAGCGGCTGTAGGGGACTCCGTTATGCCTCTGAGCAAATTATTCTACCACTGATTCAAGACTCACCCTAAGCTCAGTCTTTTCAGTAGGAGATTGGGGGGAGACTTGAAATGCAGAACTGTGAGGTTTCCTATCACTCTGAAGACCCGCCTTAATCACCACTTCCTGTCGGATTACTGCCATGGGCACCAGCAGCAGAGATCCAGCAGTGAGGGCCATTGCAGAGATAGAGGCACAACCCTGCTACCAATGATGCCACTCTAAAACCAGGACTGAAGGGAGATCTAAGTGATTGGGGTAGCACAATCTTTCCACGAGTAGCAAGGGAAGGATCTCGCACAGCCACTGTCAGTGAATGAGGGATTCACACGAATGCCACCATTAATAAAAGAAAATTCCCTCTACATCCCCTATTTCATGAGTAAAATAACCCTAATGCTTATTGAACAAGAATCTGTCTGTTACCATAAGATGATCTAGAAATTGCAAGTTTACTAACATGAATGAGTGAAGGGTCCCACCGCTGTCACCATTTGCGTGAAGGGGATTCACAATAGCGGGACTGTTATGAAATTCACCATATATCTATTGTTATCATTAGTGCGTAGGAGCAATCAAAATCCTGCTATCATTAATTAGTGAACTATCACAACACTGCCACCATTAGTGAATAGGGCAGTCACCATTGAAACACTGTATCTAGTAAAGGATGCTGCCACTATTAGTGAGTAGGAGAATCACATTAATGCCACTGTAAGACTCCTAGTGATCCCATTGTGGCCACTACTGAGTGGAGGAATCACAATCCTGACACTGCTCTTTAGTGAAGGATCCCAGGGTCTGTGCTTAATTTGAGCCGGTGGTTGCAGGTGGCGCCCACTGGCACTTATCTTTGGGGCGACACTTATTTTTCCTCAACAGACTTTCACCCAGATCAAGAGACAGAAAAACCACAAACGTGAGAAAGAGAAAGATGGGAAAATGAGAAAAGAAGAATGTAGGAGCAAAAAAGAATGTGCAGGAGTGAGTTTGAGGGGGAGAGAGTGCTCGGGATGGATTAATGATTCATGAGGGAGGATCAAGACATTATAGCGTTGGTAATTGGCATAACGACCTTCATCAGTGCTGGCGGCAGCTTTTGAAGGAAGTTTGGGCCCGGCACTTATTATTCTACAAATGAACCTACGCCCATAGTTGCTAATGTTTGTCTGTGAATCATGATGATGCTGTTTAATAGTGGGTACCATAGTGTAAACAATGTTGGTGGGCAGCAGATGCCACTGTTTCTTGATTTAACAAGTAACAGAGGCCGCTTGTGCTACCCAGATGAAGGGACTCTCCAGTGGCGTTTACTACAGCTTGACAGCATCCCTCTCCTGTCACTGGTGCTAGTATGTCTCGTGACTACACTCCAGGCTCCTGAGCTCTACGGCAGAATCCAGACTTCAAGGGTAGAAGGAGAGTGATCCTGCCTGTCCTGTGCACCACTGACCCACATTTCATTTCTTGTCACCGGCTCATAACAACTCTGGTATCTCCAGGCGTCAAGGAACATAGGGCCAGATTTATATCTTGGCAGACGGGTTACTCCGTCACAACGGTGATGGATATCTGGTCCGCCGAAACATACATCCCATAGGATATAATTGGATTCATATTTTCGTGGATGGGATATCCCTCCGCCGAGATCTGAATCAGGTCAATAGGCACGGAAGACTTCCAAGAATTTGAGGCTGATTTGGTGCCAGGGAACAAGGTAAGGCCTGGGGGAGAGGACCCCAGGCTGGTGAAAGAGAGGCCATCATTCCGCAGCCACAGAGTGGTGTAACTTACAGACACTGCAGTCCTCGCAGCAGTCACAGACGCCGCTGCTCCAACTGTTGCCACGCATCACCGTGACCTGCGTGGATGTCATGGCGACAGGCTGGTTGACGTGGACCACATTCATGTTGACCTGCAGGAGGTAAGAGGGTAAACATGGAATGAGGACAAAGACTGAATGTGTTAAGGGTGCAGCTCCTGGTAAAAGCACAGCTATCCCTATTACCCTCTGGAACAAGACTCCATATTTAAAACAAAAAAGGGGTCGGCTGAGGGAATGAATTGTGCTGAGGACTGATCATAAACTGCCTCAGGTGGAGATAACTTACCAGGATCCATCAGTCATTCTATATCTGCACTTAAACATTAAATTTACATGGTGGCCGAACCAACACCGATCCACCATGAATTACTTTTTACAACCTCATCAAAACGATCAAAGAATAACTTTTTAATCAGAAGAAAAAAGATTTATAAACATTTTGGTGAAGAATGATCCTGTCCATCCCAGCCTGGAACCTCTAGAGTAAGAGTGAGACAGACCAAGCACTCCTTCCCTTGGCCAACCTCCCCACCCCTACAGCTACCTCTAGTAACTTCCCGTTCCTCGCCCCCCTGCAGCCTGTTCCGTTCCATGCTTCCTACCCTCTCGCCACACCTTATGCTCTCTTTCTAAGACTTAAATCAGAGGTGTGAAAAATTGTGAAGATCTCCCAAACACATGCCACAAAGCCTTTTTACTGCGACAATCTATGTGAAAAATCCATCCCCGGGTTTTTAGGTCTACCTACTCTGCAAGAAAGCTCCAAGCTGCAAATCTTCGACAATGGCTTGCACATACGTTTTATACAAACCAAGATGTTTTTAACATCTGGTTACTGTGTGCTGTGTGCCACACAAGGTCTTTCTGTGCCTTTGTTTTCTTTCCTGTGCTCAAAGGACACCAGATATGGACCAGCAGATATGGCAGACCATGGCCCTGAGTCTGCAGCACGTTCCAGACCTTCGAAGATTCCCCTTCCCTGTTACAACTGTGGATTCACTTTAAATACATTTCCAGACACTATCTTTAAACGTCCTACATTTGCATGAATATGTTCACCATGAGTTATTTTCTCAGAAGCCTTAAGAACATTCATGTGAAATGCATCAGAAATACGGAATTGGTGAAAATTCAAAATGGATCCCACTGGCTTCAATACTCCAACACATACACACAGACTCTTACTCCCACACATACTACATGCCCTCAACTTTAGCACACGATCCATGCAAGGAACGGGATCAAGGGAGATGCACTTAAATGGATTACATCATTCCTCACGGGACGAACACAGACAATCTGCCTAGCTCCCTTCACCTCAGAACCCATGAGCAGCTTATGTGGCGTCCCTCAAGGTTCATCCACCAGTCCCACTCTTTTCAACACCTACATGACGCCTCTAGCCGACATCGTCAGAACCCAAGATTTCAACATTATATCCTACGCCGACGATGCACAGCTCATCCTCCCATGCTCAGTAGACCCCACCACCTGTAAGACCAATGACCACAAAGACATGAAGAACGACGCAGAGTGGATGAAGGACGGCACAGACTAGACCGAAGTGCTGATCTATAGCCCCTGCGGCTCCCTCTGGAACGACACCTGGTGGCCCGCTGAACTCGGACCCACCCCCATTCCAGAAGACCATGCCAGCAACCTGGGCATCATCCTGGACATCAAACTCACCATGAAAAGACAGATCAATGCAGTCTCCTCTGCCTGCTTCCACACTCTGCATGTTCTAAAGAATCTTCAAATGGCTCCCCATCAGCATGCGAAAAATAGTCACACAAGCCCAAATCACCAGCTGTCAGTGACTACGGCAAAGCACTGTAAGCAGGCATTACCACCAAACTCCTGGGAAGGCTCCAGACAATACAAGACTCAGCGGCCAGACAGATCCTAAAGCTGCCCAAACTGACCCACATCACCCAAACCTGAGCAACATCTACTGGTTCTTGGCCAAAAAAGATGCTAATTCAAGTTGCTGACACACGCCTATAAAGCCCTCCACGACCAAAGACCAGCATACATTAACCACCGCCTGAATTTCCACCAACAATCCAGACACCTTTGCTCCGCCTCCCTCGCCATCGCACTGACCACATGCATCCGCCAGAGCAGAAAGGACGCTTCTTCTCCCACTTCGCCACCAATTCCTTGAATGCCCTCCCCCTCCACTTGAGAATATCACCCTTGCTAACAGACTTCAGGAAGAGGGTCTAGACCTGGCTTTTCGACTAAGCCCAGCGGCGCATCGCCTGGATGTCCTCACGGGTGATAAGATGCGCTCTACAAGTACTGATTCATTGATTGGTGTTTATTTAACACTGAGACTTAACACACAAGGGGTCAGTAGGCCACACTCTCGTTGACACACAAAACAAGGTCTAGTCAACCATAGGACCACAAAACATGGCGTGCCGCCACCACTGCATCAAGTGCTAAACTCAGGACAGGGACAGTAGTCTTTTGCCCGTCAGGAGGGACAATAGATTCACCTCCTCCGGGTCACAGGACAGAGGCCGTGACCGCGCATAGTCAGGGACAGGCCTAGGCCTCCACACGCATGCTCCTAAGCGGGACACCAAACCCAAAATAAAAGTGAAGGCACCAGAGTCACATGGAGTCGGGCACGCAGAGTAGGGGATGTCAGTTCCTGTCCCATCAGATTTCACTCCCCTGGTCATTCATATCCCAGTTGAGGCGCGAATAACTGACTATGACTGAACCCGAATCATACTCAGTGTAGTATTTGGTACCCCAAGGGTGATTGCCTGCAAGATTCGCGGCAGGTAAAATCCTGCACAAATCATACAGGTAAAGTACATTGGGCCTCATTTATGAAAGGTGACGCATCGCTGCCTCCTTGCGACATGCTGAATGCGTCATATTTACAGTATGAGGCATCATGTCGCATGGAGTTACAAATACGTCAGTATTTCGGACATATCTGTAGGCGCAAAAATTATGCATTGCTGGAGTATGACACCAAAGTGACGCAACTCCAGCAATGGGTCATTACACATGGGCAAGTCCCATTTCAAATGTGCCCGCGTCCGTCTTACGCCTGCTGTGAGGCAGGCGTAAGAAATTGATGCATTTGCCTCCTAGAAGTGGCGCAGTGAATATAGATTTCACTGCGTCACTTCCATGAGGCTTACTTGCGTGAAAACGCCCACCCTGCATACATTATACCTGGCACAGGTATAATGTGGCGCAGGGATTTACAAAAGTGACGCATCTACCAAGATGCTTCACTTTGTAAATATGATGCAACATGGTGCATTTTTTACGGTGGTGCAAAAGTGACGCATGGACTCATAAATAGGCCCCTTACTTTTTAAGTTTATGGACTTCTGGAGGGGGGAAGCGCCGGCCATCACTGGCTTATCTCAGAATGGCGCGGTGATTGCACTACTGGTGCTCCAGTATTCACAAGGAGCACCGTTGCTGTCCAGGGCTGTGCAACTGTGAGGACAAGCCCCTGTTTTCTGCGAGGTTACCTTATGTAAGGTCATTTTCACATTTTGTCACTGGCAAACGATAATAAACGCCGCTTAAGTCGTTTTAAAATACCCCATTTTCACGCAAAAAAAATGAAAAATGTCACAGCTTTCTCGAAGGTACAAGTATTCCATTGACCTTTGTGCAGGTTGCGTCATCGCTCACACGGTCACCTCTGACTGTGCCCTCGAGCACGCAGACTGTGAACACCCTTAATCTGGAGCACACACACCCCAGTGCCCTCGAGGCCCGCTTAACCTGTGTGAACCGGTGTGTAGACTTTGGTTGTAGTGAGCCGAGGAGCACAAGGTGCATCAGACATGAACCCGCGCCGGTCTCTGCATTTGTAGTGACGGCAAACGGCAGGCAGCGCCGGGATTTACGTCAGTTCCAGAGCAGTAAAGGTGAAAAGCAGGCCTGTTCTCTGCCCAGCTGCCCCCCACGGGGTAGCACACAGCACAGCAGCACCAGGCGTGCATTCAGGCTCGTCCACATTGTGATTGGCAAACAGCATCACACTTATTTTAAGGGCTGTGGAAGAGTGCACATGGCACACACATTTACACAGCACCACTCATTCAACTCTCAAGGCTCATTGCTCGAGCCCTCTCAGGCCCAGCGCCTTGAGGCAGACTTTATAAAGTCCTAGAAAAGACTGAGGGGCATATTACCAAGCAATAGCGATAATTATCGCTATTGCTTGGTTAGCGTGAAAAAATTATCGCCGAGCTGCGGCGATTTTTATCGCAGATAAACCTTGGTATTACCAAGGTTTATCGCAAATGTGATAAAAATCGGCCGCAATTCATGAATATCGCTGAAAACTCTGCGATATTCATGCATTACCGAGCTAATGCTCTTAGCCATGTTATCCACCTCCCATTGGATAACTTGGCTAAGAACTGCTCAGGGCAAGTGTTAGCTTTTGGAGATATTCACGCTTAGCGCAAATATCTCCAAAAGTTGGTAATAGGAGATAGCGATGTTAGCGACTGTTTCCAGTCGCTAACATCTTGGCACGCCCACTTTACATGTCATTAGAGATACATTTTTCTGACATGCAAAGCGGGGCCCAAGATGGTCGCTATCTCCTACTAGCTGTCGCTAACTGGTGTTAGCGACAGCTAGGTAATAGGGAGATCATTTTATCTCCGCTTTCTTGGCTTTTAAAGCCAAAAAAGCGGAGATAAACCCCCTTGATAATATGCCCCTGAATTCTCGTCTCTTCTGCTGAGGTAATGGACTCATCCTCCCTTAACTGCCGACACATTTTTTATGTTATACTTTTCCTCTCTCAATCAATCAACCAATCAAGGGTTTATAAATCACAGCGAACCACCCGTGAGGGTCTCAAGGCGCTGGAGTTGCTCACTGCTTCCTGGTGATCTGTTCACTCGAACAGCAGGTCTGAGCCCTTTCCTGAATTCCCAGAGCAATAAGGGGGTCCTGAGATGTAGGGGAGGGTCGTTCCAAGCTTTGGCCGCCAGGTGGGACAAGGAGCGTCCTCCGCTGTTGCATCGGTGGATCCGGGTGTGTCTGTGAGGAAGAGGGAGGTGGACCGCAGGTGTCTAGTCTATTGGTGGAAGGTCATGCATTTGTTGGTGTATGCTGGTACTTCGTCATGCGTAGCTTTGTATGCGTGGGTCAGCATCTTGAACTGGCATCTCTTCTGGATCTGGAGCCAGTGTAGCTTCTTGAGGTGGGGAGTGATGTGGGTCCGTCTGGGTAGCTCAAGGATGAGTCTTGCCGCTGAGTTTTGTATTGTCTGTAGTTTCTTCAGGAGGCGTGCAGTGATTCCAACATAAAGAGTGTTTAACGTAGTCCAGCCTTTTGGTGATGAGGGCGTGCGCGAAGGTCCTTCTGGTGTTGACTGGAAGCCCCCTGAAGATCGTGCAAAGCATGCGTAGGGTGTGGAAACAGGCGGGTGAGACTTGCTCTCCAAGATGATGCAGAGGTTATGGGCGTGATCTGTCGGGGCTGGGGATGGGCTGAGTTCCGCAGGCCACCATGCATTGTTCCATGGCGAGGTGTTGTTCCCAAAGATGCAGACTTCCATTTTATCTGAGTTCAGCTTGAGACAGTTGTCCTTCATCCAGTCGACAACGTTGATCATATATCTGTGGAAGTCGGTTTTGGTAGTGGAGGGATCTTCTGACAGCGAGAGGATGAGCTGGGTGTCGTCAGCGTAGATGATATTGAGTCTGTGCAATCTGGCGGTGTTCATCAGGGGGTCGTGTAGGTGTTGAAGATGGTGGGGCTAAGGGACGATCCTTGGGGAACGCCGCAGATGATTTTCTTGGGTTGAGAGGTGAACTGTGGGAGACGGATTCTCAGGGTTCTTCCGTGAGGATTGAGGCGATCCATTTGAGGACATTGCTCTGGATTCCGATATGGTGGACTCTTGATCAAGGTGTGACTGGAGACAGTGACAAAGGCAGCTGACAGGCCCTGGAGGATGGGGGCTGCCATTTCATTGCAGTCCAGGTGCGCCCTGATGTAATTGGTGGCTGCGATCAGGGTTGTGTCAGTGCTGTGATTGGCTCGCAATCCAGATTGAGAGGGGTCCAGGAGGTTGTTGTGTTACAGGTGTTCGGTGAGTTGCCGGTTCATTGCCTTCTCGCGAACCTTCACTGGAGAGGGGAGCAGGGTGATGGGCTGGTAGTTCTTTGGTTCTACTGGGTCGGCTGATGGTTTCTTTAGGAGTGGCTTCTTTTCAGCATGTTTACTGTCCTCAGTGAAGGAGGCTGAGGTGCTAGAAGTGTTCAGGTATTTATTGAGCTCATTGCCAATCGTCTTTCTCCCGAGGTTGAAGATGTGAGGACAGGGGTCTGTGGGTGCTCCCGAGTGCACTGAGTTTATGATGGAGATTGTGTCTTAAGTTGTGAGAGGGTCCCAATGGGTGAGCAGGTGTATGGGGATTGTGTTCGTGAGTTCAAGCAGGCTGATGCTCTCGGCAGCAGTGGGTTGGGGTTTGAAGTTTTGTAGATGCCTGAGATCTTGTAGTGGAAAAAGTCTGTCAGGGTGTCACATAATTCTTGGGAGAGGATGATGTTGTTCTCAGCAGCTGCAGGGTTGAAGAAATCCTTCCCTTGCTGCAGTTTGTGCTGGCTTCTATGCAGTCTCCGAGGGCATTCTTATTTGTTTCTTTCAGGAGGCAGTGGCACTGATTGATTGCTGTGTCAAAGGTGGTATGGTCTCCTGTCTCTTTGCTGGTGGGCACTTTTTTTTCTAGTTGCCGGCAGTTGCACTTGGTGGATTTTTACTCTGCGGTGAACACGTTGGCTCTTCTGGTAGGCTCTTTGGATTTGACTGGCTTGGTGGGGGTGATTGTCTTGGTGCATTCTGTGACCCACTGGGTGATGTTCTTCACAACCTGTTCTGGGTTGGATGTTGGGTCTAGGAGGTGGGTGTTGAGAGAGTTGCTCCACTCGTCTTCTGATACCTTTTTCTACACATGCAACTGGTGGGCATAGTGTCAGTGTTGATAGGTCCTGAGATAGTGAAGTGGATGCTGTAGTGGACAGTCCAGGTGAGCTGTGAGACGTGGTTGTTCTTGACTCCGTCACTGGACATGAAAATTGGGTTAAGCTTGTGTCCTGCTATGTGGTTAGGGTCTATGACAAGTTGCTTGAGGACAATGTTGTTTATACTTTCCAGGAGGTCGGTTGTGTGGGTTGTCGAGGTTGTAGTTGAGATTCCTTCAGAAGATGCAATGCTCGGACTCGATGGTGGTTGAGGCAATGAGGTCAAGGATGGCATTGCAGCAGCTGGGGTGTGGTCCTGGTGGTCTTTAGGCGAGGGTGCTTCTGATGGTGCTTTTTTCATCTGTGTGGAGTTGGAAGTTGGGATGCTCCATTATAGGGGTCAAGTCATCTGAGGAGGTTGTGCAGTGAATGGTGTCCTTGTGGATGATGTCAATTCCACCTCCGTATTTGTTGGTTATGGTCCCAGTGTGTTATTTTGTAGCCTTCGGGGTGGTGGTGGCGATGTCCAGCATGGAGGCGGGGTTAAGCCAGGTCTCTGAGGAAGATGACAAACCTGGGGTCAGGGGTGAGACCATGTCCCAGATCTACATGGCATGTTTTCCGTTCGATCGTGGATTGACTAGAATGAATTGGAGTTGTTCCATGGTGTCTTGGCTGGCAATGTGAACACTGTTGTGTTTATGGTGTCTTTGGGGTTATTGTTTGCTTCGGTGTTGCCAGTGTTGCAGGTGAAGCAGCATTGCTGGGAGGAGAACAGTCCTTTGGTGGTGCCTGGAGATGTGTGGCGGCATTTGTTGTTAATGATGCACCCAGGATCCAGGGCTCGGAGGTCTGCATCTGGTGGAAGACCCAGGGTTTCAGACACTGGGCGCGGTCCAGGCACAGATGGCCTTTCCTTTGGCACGCCGGCGGGGTGGTCACACTGCGGCTTCCATTAAGTGGGACCTGGGAGGGGAGAAGGGCGCTGGGAAACAAAAGGTGAAAGTGGCAGAATGTGCCTGCCCGAGGCCACACGGTGGTCACAAGGAGGGCGGGCCCCTTAGTCGCAGAGGGCTGCCCCCGCCCACCCCTGACTGTGGCCAGCCACTCCTCCCCAGGGCAGGCGTTGCCTGGTAGGAGGTAGGCGGGTTGCTGACGCACGTCTGGGGCGGCTAGGAGGAGCTTGGGGGGTATATCTCTCCTCAGCGCCATTGCGCAGGCCTCTCTGCCGCTCCGGACCTCGCGCTGCAGCTTCGGGACACTCTTGCTTCGGGACACTCTTTGTTCGATGAGTTTGGATATGGGCTGAGGCCTACGGGCTTTACCCCCCCTCCGCCTACTCCCTCCCTGCGGAGGTCGAGCTATGGCTAGGCGGCCCTCTTAGCGACGGGCCCCTGTGGAGGCGAGGGTTACGGGTTCGATATCAGGAGTTTTCCCAGCTGCGGGCCGAGGCCTACAGACGGTACCTCCACAGCCCCTTCCGCCTACTCCCTTTCCTTGGGGTGCGGGCAAGCCTAGGTGGCCCACTTCATTCTGGGCTGCTTTGGAGGTGGGTGTTATCGGCCCCCGGACCCCCCTCCAATTCGCGGTTCCTAACACCGATGTCCGGGCGGTTTCGAGCGGCTCTATGCCTCGGGATGTCTCGGCCTGGGCCCTGGGTTAGACGTGTGTATGCGCTCTCCATCTACTCAGGCCAGGCGGGGACAGACTGGAAGTGTCGCATGGTTCCTCGCCCCCCCTCCCCGGGGGTTTCTCCCGTGGGTGTATAGCGGGGGCGGGTGTGTGCTTGGCGGTTGTTCCATACGGGCCGTATGTCACCATGCCCCATTTCATGATCGCGGGATATGAGTTAGTTCCCGATGCATGTAATGTTAGTGTCCGCTTAACTTCTCCAGGCCGGCGGCCCTGCTCTCCCTGTACCGCTGCTACTAAATCCTTCAGACGATAGTCGCAATGCCTTGCTATTAGTCAGGATATCCTTCACGCTGTGGGGTTTCACCGAGCACACGGTGTTGTAGGGGCAAAAGTTTTTTCCGTCAATATGATTGTGCTCCGCTGTCGCCCTGCCTTTGTGTTTGCTTACAGGTATAATGTTGTGAGGCTGCCATGTACTAGAATAGGTTCAAGCTGACCAGCGGCGCATATTTTCGATTACTTGTACAATGTTGTAAGGCTCCCATGTACTAGAACAGGTTCAGGCTGACCAGCGGCGCATATTTTCGATTACTTGACAATGTTGTGAGGCTGCGATGCACTAGACTAAGGTTCAGTCTGCCAGCGGCGCTCACTGGGGTTTGTATGTGCAAACAATGGTTTTGTGAGTCGTCGGACGTGGGTAAGGTATAACTTACCGAGGTACGTGGCACAGTGTCAGCATGGGGGCCTCGAGGGGCTCTCCCCGGGTCACGGCGCTGCTCAGGGATCCGGTTATGGTTTGCAATATGTTCGGCGGGCTTCCGGTGGTTCGACCTCGGGCCGCGCTAGAGCGCTGGAACATGCGGATCCTTGGCTCGCTAGACCGTTACCGGCCAAACCGGCCGCCCCTCTCGTCCCTGGGGCCGGAAGCGGCAGAAAAATCAGGTTTCCCTTTTCCCGTCACAAGCCTACAGCTTTTGGGATGTGTTCTCTAGGAGCGATTGAATGCGGGTGCCATGTGTTAAATCTCATGATGGTGTGGCCTGGTCTTTCATCAGCTTCACGTATACTACCAAGCGGCTGGGGTATCTTTATGTCTGGTTTCTATTTTGCCGTGTGGGTCTGTCGATATTATGCACATGACGCTGCTCCAGCTACTACGTTAGCAGTACACAGCTTGGGGGCCTCTATCCTAATAGATCATTTCCTTCCACATTGCAGGCCCATTTGCGCACTTCCTCTGGTGTTGCACAACATTTTTGCAGCACCAGCAAGTTACTGTGAGGTATGTATATGCACTAAGCGGGAGTTGCAGGTTTAGTGTGGACGCCTGCTACGGGGTCCCGTGCTCGGGACTAGGCCTCACATACGTGGGTGCAGGGTCTAGTGTAAGCCCATACGGGTGTCTTGTGTCAATGCGCATAATGCTTTTCCTCCACAGCGCCCCCTCCACAGGGCATGTTGTGGTGCGTGTGCGTGTCACCGGCTACGTCCGGCAGCTCGGGGGACGCCACAGACCCGTCTTATTCTTTCTTTTTCTCACACAGTGCTTGCCCTCGTCTCTGGCATCTGGCCTGGGGAGCTGTTCTTCTCTCCCCCCACCCCCCGCCCCTTTCGCACACGGCGCCAGGATCATTGCGTGTGAGGTATGTATTTGGGCATTGCGTCGCCACGGGGTGGCAGCATGTTTAGTGGGGGCTGGACATATAAACAGTCCAAGTGTTTCCATTCATGACCATTTGGTTTAAAGCGTAATTCGAGGAGCATGTTCACTACCCCCCCATTCTTTATGGTGCCGTGTCTCGATGTTTTCTTTCAGGGTTTTACGTGAAGACAGTCATCTCTGGTTATGTTCATATGTGATCATGTTGTTAAACCTTTATGCATTCCTAGATAGCATCGTGCCAGGACTAGTACCGCTAGGTACCCACGTGAAGGCAGTCAGTTCTGTTTCTCTAACATTTCTTTTAGCATATGGTCCAGTTGGCTCACAGTCCTTTTTCTTTCAGGGGAAGAGCCAAAGATAAGCATGGAAAGTCAGGGGTCCCCTCCGCTTTTTACGCAGACGTCACAGGTCGACGACTCAGGGATAGGACCCTCTCAGGATGCCCAGATGAAAGCACTTGCTGGACATGATCAAGGCAAATGGGGTTGCGTGGGCTAGTGAACTTTTGTCGGCCAACCCTCCCAGATCCCCCGGGGCCGGCCCCGCTCCCCCCGCCCCTGAACAAGACATTGTGGAGGATGCTGGTACTTCCAGGTCCAAGCGTGTAAGGAAGCAGACAGTGAAAGACTTCCCAGCGGAACCTCCCCCCAAAACCAGGGCGGCCGAACCCGTCAGAAATGTGATTGTGCACGCCCCCACCTCACCCCTGGCGGTGATCCTGGCTAGCGCCCCCCCCCCACTCCCTCGCCCGGTGGTTTCTACTGCCGACTTTGCCATCCGGTTGGACCTGGGTAAGCTCACAGATACCCTCTCTGTTTTTATGTCTGAGGTCAGAGCGGGTTTACTTGCTGCTCCCTTGCTGGCTTCGCCACCTGCGGGGCCCCAGGCGGTGGAGCCAGTAGTCATGGTTCCCGCCTATGGCATCTGGGGACGCAGTGGTAGCTCGAGTGTGGGGCGGGCTTCCCGTTCAAGGTGGGGACAGCAGCGCAGCGCCTTATTGCCCCCTTGTCGATGCGGCTTCATCGGTGGCCGTCGCACTGCCTACCTCCGTTATACCTCTGATCCCTGCCCCAGTGCCTCTTCCCGCCCCCTCTGTGCCCATAGCCTTACCCACGCTCCCAGCTGCACCTGTGTCTGCGCCCAATACGGCCTCCCCTGCGCCAGCGGTTATGATGACTATGGCTCCCTTGTTGTCAGGCAAATGTTCCCTTGCTTGGCAGGTACCGCAGGCAGCAAAAGAAGGCATTTGGCGTAGGGAATTTATTGATATTTTTTCCCTCCTTATGTTGGGTGCCGAGGGTGTTGACATTAGGAAGATGGGTGCCAAGGATGATGAAAAAAAACTCGTTTTCAGTCTTGGCCTGGGAAAACAATCAAGAACTGGAGACAGGCTTTCTCCATTTTGGCGGCAGTAATCACTGAGCGCTTCCCAGAGCAGGCGCAGGGGCTATTTCAATACGCGAGTGTTATAACTGAGGAGGCGGAATCTTCTACAGGCATGGGGTGGTACAGGTACGACTGTGAATTTCGCAAGAAAATGTTGGTCTGCCCCGAATTAGACTGGGATCAGATGGAGGTGAGACTCTGGATGCAGCATATGGGGAAGGGGAAATCAGAAGGTGTGGGCAAAGTCAGCGCGCAGGAAAAGAAAGCTGAAACAAGTAAGGGCCTGTACTCAGAGAAGAAAGGTAATTTCAAGCAGTCCTTTCGTGGGGGGCGAGGCGGGGGGGGTTCAATAGACAGGCAAACAGGAAGGGCTTCTCAGCAACTTGCAGGTTGTTTAATGCAGGTAATTGTACTTGGGGAAAGGCGTGCAGGTTTGCGCACTCTTGCAGTAAATGCAGTGGGGCCCATCCTGGGTCAACATGCGACAAGCGCGATGCCGCTTCTAGCGCAACCAGCAAAGACAAAGAAGAACCTTTCCCAAGCCTTGCCCCCCTGTGCGCGTCCTGCTACTCTCGCACCCCTCTCCCCCCTGCCTGGCCATGTGGATCAAATTGCTTGTGTTGTTTCCAGCGGGGACCCATCCTCCCTCCACTCCAAGGGCCCGTCTCCAGTCATCATCCCTAACCTGCTGCCCTTGCTACGGTCCTATCACAATGAGAAAGACAGGAATGTCCTGGCTGAAGGTTTCCTGGAGGGCTTCAAGATCTCTTACCAGGGTCCCAGGGTCAGCAGGGACGCTGAGAATCAGAAGTCTGTTAGGGACCTCCCTGAGATTGTAGGTAAGAAAATCTGCAAGGAAGTGTCGTTGGGGAGGGTGGCGGGCCCGTTCAGCTCTCCTCCCCGGTCTCCTCCCCTCCCTGATTTTGTGGTGTCCTCACTGGGTGTGGTCCCTAAAAAGGAGCTGGGGGCCTTCAGGTTAATTCACAACCTTTCTTTCCCGGAGGGCAACTCTGTGAACTCTTGGCTAGCAGAGTGGGCTTGCTCCGTTTCCTACTGTTCCCTGGACATGGCAGTTGACCTGGTTAGGAGAGCGGGGGAAGGGGCCTGGCTTGCAAAGGCAGATATTGAGGCGGCATTCCGACTTTTGCCCGGGCACCCAGACAGTCAGCATCTTTTGGGCTTTAAATGGAAAGAGGAGTACTATTTTGACAAATACATGCCTATGGGTTGCGCCGTTTCGTGCGCCTTCTTTGAAGCTTTTAGCACTTTCATTCAATGGGCCCTCTCCTCGAAGTATGGTGTCACAGCTGTGTCCCATTACCTTGATGACTTCCTTTTCATTGGGAGGGAGGGCACGCAGGAATGTCAGGAGGGTCTGAATAGTTTCATTGACTTGGCGAGTCACCTGGGTGTGCCTTTGGCGCCTGGCAAGACTGAGGGTCCAGTACAGGTTCTTACTTTCCTGGGCATTGAGTTGGATACGGTAATGGGCGTGTCTAGACTTCCGGCCGAGAAAGTACAGGGCCTGAAACGGGACATTCAGGATTTGTTGGGAAGGGACAAAGCACCTCTGGGGGTCATCCAGAGTCTCCTGTGCAAGCTTAACTTTGCGGCTAGAGTCATACCTGTGGGACGAGTGTTTGCTAGAAGGTTAGCCAGGGCCACTGCTAAGGTCTTTAAACGCCATCATTTTGTAAAATTGATGGCAGGCCTGAAGAAAGACCTGTTAATGTGGGCTGAATTTCTGTCAGATTTCAATGGTACTGTCATCTGGAGGTCCCCGTGGGTGGACAGCCCCGAAATCAGCATGTTCACCGATGCCTCTGGGAGGGAGGGTTTCGGGGCTATCCTGGGTGATTTGTGGTCCGCGCAGGAGTGGCCAAATGCTTGGCGCAAGCGTGGGATCACTTCCAACATAACTGTCCTGGAACTCTTCCCTATCGTGGTGTCGCTACATCTCTGGCCGGGCCCTTTGTCTAATAGGAAGGTCCTTTTATGGTCAGACAATATGGCGGTCGTGCAAGCCATCAACGGTCAAACAGCTAGTTGCCCCTTGGTTCTTTGCTTACTAAGAGAATTGGCCAGCAGGAGCCTGCGCTGCAATTTGGAATTTAGGGCTAGGCACATTGCGGGGGTCACAAATGTCACGGCTGACGCTCTTTCTCGTTTTCAGTGGACCGTTTCCGGGCGGCGTGCCCACAGGCGAGAAAGGAGGTGACCCCCTTCACACCAGGACTGTGGCGCATCTTGGAGTGGAGCAGGAGCTGAGAGAGTTAGGGGAGAGCCCCAGGTACGAGGAGGCGCTATGGTAGTCACCTGGCCAACTTCCACAAAGCTATTGTTGAGTTGGGTTTGGTAGCCCTACCACTGGAGGACAAAGTACAGGCCTTCGTTGTCTGGGCCAAGAAACAGGGCAAATCCCACTCCTGGGTTTGCGGACACCTGGCTGCCATCAGTCATGACGCAAGGTTGTGAGGGGCAGGAGATCCGACCAAGTCTTTTGTAATCAGGGCAGAATTGAAAGGGTGGGCTCGGGAAGAACCAAAGGACACTGACAAAAGGTCCCCCATCGAGTTCCACACGCTGCAGGCCATGTTGGCGGTCCTGCAGTCGGTGGTGCACTCGCATTATGAGGCTTCTCTCTTTTCTGCGGCTTTCAGTTTGGCATTTTTCGGGGCATTTCGGAGCAGTGAGTTAGTTGCACGCTCCAAGGCAGATATGTCTGGGGACGCTTTAGGGGTGGCGGACATAAGTATTCAGGAGAGTCTGTCTATCACGCTCAGACGGTCCAAGACCGACCAGGCTGGCAAAGGGTCAGTTATCCTGTTGGCCCCCCTGGGGGACCCTCGCTTCTGCCCAGTGTCTGCCTTACAGTCCTACCTTGCGCTCCGTCCTGCGGCCAAGGCTACCTTCTTATCCACTCTGATCTCAGCCCCTTGACCAAATTCCAGATGGATAAAATAATGTTAGCATGCCTGGATAGAGCTGGTTTGTTGAAGCAGGGGAAAAGGTACTCCAGCCATTCATTCCGTATCGGGCGGCCACTTCCGCTTTTAAAGCAGGCATGCAGCCAGACAAGGTTCAAAAAGTGGGGCGCTGGGAGTCTCCCTGTTATAAACGTTACATTCGCCCATGAATAGGGCATCCCTGCCTGTCCATATTATTGTATATATGTTTGCTGTGTTCCTTTTTTAACTTTTATGCTCCTTTGCAATTTATTTGTGCACTCTTGATCTATAAACATTTCAGAATGTATTGCGTCTTTTCTTTGGCAGGGTCAAGAGTGTGGGTCTTGGGGCATTCCACAGTTGCCAGGTTGGGCCGGTGGGCAGCTATCAGGAACTGGACGCAGGGCTTCAGGAACATTGACTGTGTTTGGCTGGGTTTTCCTGGCATGCGCTGGAACAGCTTGTTGCACAGGTTACAGGAAGCCCTTGCTACGACAGGGCCTCCTCCTCAACACTTGGTAATTCACTGGGTGGTAATGACCTGATGAATTTGGGTAGATCTACCTTACTGCAGAAAATGAAAGGGGACCTTGAGGTCATCTGCGGGCTCATGCGTGAGTGTGAGATTTGGTGGTCTGAAATCGTGCCACGAAGAATTTGGTGGGGCGCAAAGTCGTGTCAAGCAATTGAAAGGTCCAGGAAGAGAATCAAAGGCGCCATGAAAAAATTCACCCAACGGAGGGGCCTGGGTTTCATCAAGCATGAAATGATTCAAGACAAGATCAAGGGTTATTATGAGGCGGATGGTGTTGATCTCACGCCTGTTGGCTTAGACCTGTTCCTCCTTGAAAGAAGCACTTTTGAGCAAAGGTTGCAGGTAATAGTGGTAGCATTGGTGGGGGGCCCGTGCGGCGGCGGGGACCACCGCACGGGCTGTGGCGGAGTTACTGGGCGATCCAGAAGCAGAGAGGTGCAACACTGTACTTCAGCGGGCACATAGGGGTGCCAGAGCCTAACCTCGAACCTCATTGGAGGTCCAGGAACGGCGCCCCAGTATTCCTTCGGGCGGTTGTGGGCCTGTGCAACCGGGGGTTTGCCTAGACACGCCCCGCAAGGGGTGTGAGTAGTGTGATTATCATAATTGTGCAGCAGTTGGGTGGTTCGCCACTGTGCTGATTGGCTCAACAGGCGGGCAGGTGGCGAGAATGTGGCCTGCCCTTGGATCGCCCGTAAGATAAACCACCATCATTATGTTGTATGTAATAAACCTGCAGCAACTTTTCCCAATCTCAACACTTGTGTCTGTGTGTTATTTGCAGGTTTGGGTTTATTGGGGCAGGGGGTTCCTGTTGCCCTGATGTGACTAAAGCTAGTGGAGAGGCTGGCCAGCTCACAAAGGCAAAATGAAATCAAAGTTACAAAAGATATGACAAGGCAAAGACAGCAACAGTAGCAGAAGGCTGAGAAAAGAAAGGAAATCACAGTTTGACAAAATAACAAGGCTCAGATTAAAGGTTAATAAGGCAAGATAAAAATAGTGGCAGAAGGCAAAGAAAGAACATAGCCGATTTAACAAAGTAACATGGCTCAGAATAATGATACCGTAACAGGGCTGGGACAACAACAGTAGTGGAAGGCTGGTGCAACCACGGAGGGCAGAACCAGGAGGTGCAAGCTAAGCAGCCAGGGGGGAGCTGGCACAGGAGCTGCTCATTGGGGTGGCGCTGCGGCCTCCATTAAGAAGGTCCTGGTAGGAGAGTGGCGCTGCGAGGCAGGAAGCGGGAGACGGGAGCAGCAGGGAAGTGACCGGTGAGGCAGGCCGGCTCGCTAATTTTTCTCTAATCCTCCCCCGTGCCGGGGCTGTGAAGCGAAAGGCAGAGTGGGTGCTATACAGACGTCTGAGTCCTGGTTACACTCCTTAAATCAATGGAGTCTTGCGTGAAAAACGGCAGTGTAGCATTGCGCGGAGGGCAGAAAATAATGGAGCCGCAGATGTGTTAAGAGTCGCCTGCTGATGACGTCATTGGCGGTGCTCTTGCTAAATCTGGCTGCTCTTCATGACGCTCAGCTTTGAGCTCTTGCACAAAAGTGAGCCAGCAGCGCCTAGCCTAGGATGAGCACTCAAGTTACTTGTGCAGACGCTCCTACTTGTAGCACACCACACAGGAGCCATTCATGTAAGATGTGTTACAGGGTAAAAGGACACGTTACTCATAGGTATATCAGGCACTATACAGCTTGACCCCTTGTTCGACCCCTTGCTTGAGCCTGCTTTTACTTGGTGTTTGGATTTGAGGCAAAGCCAGATCAGGTTAACTTAGTAAATTTTACTATGGCTTTTGGGATGGCCGCCACAGACACGTCCCCCTTAAAAAGTGCATGGCACAAAGAGGTTTAGGCACGTACAAGGGCCAACTTATGGCACAAAATAGCACTTGTGCACAGAAGTGCTTTCCATTGCAAGTGCTAGCACAAACCTTTATTAAATCTGGGAAAAAATCAGTGGTTGGAGTGGGCGGGATCTGAGGGGAACGATGTAGCCATACTTCTTTAACCCCTTGCATGCTCATGACGAGCTCAGCTCGTCATGAGCTACAGTGCTCCGGTGCTCATGACGAGCTGAGCTCGTCATGGCATTTAGAACGCTCGCACGCTGGGCTAATTCCCCTGCTGTGCTGAGCGTTCTAAAGAAACGGGTGCGGCCGTGACGAGCTCAGCTCGTTATGAGCACAGGAGCACTGTAGCTCATGACGAGCTGAGCTCGTCATGAGCATGGGAGTGCCTCGCGCGCCCTCCCTCCCCCCAGCACAGCAGGGGAATGTGCCGAGCAGGGAAGGGGTTAATTTAATAAAAAACAGTTCCCCTACTTTTTTTGAAAAGACAACTGTCCCTGGATGGTTAATTAAGGCACCCGAAATGCCTCAGCTGAAGTGTAATGTGAGGGAGGCTCCTGTGCTGTGAAACGAAGGGAGGAGCAGACAACTAAACAAACCTTCCTGCCAGGGTGCCTGCTTCCCTGAAAGAAATATAAATGTGCACAACAGGTTAATCTGCAATTGTAAAGGGTGCTTGGAAGCTGGTGTTGGCTTTAATTGATGGAATCACTCTTAGCTTCCTGATGCCATGGATTTATTCTTTTTGAGTGGTATTGCAAGAGAGTTACCAGCTGAGCTGGGAATTGCGTGATTTTAAAAGACAATTAAAATATATTGCACTACACACAATCTGGATATTTCTAAAATCTATATATTGGAAGCACATTTTTATCTTAAACGTTTTTGCACTTTGTGAAGCAACCTATCTTATACTGTGTGTAATGCAAACGTAAAATAATGACTTATATTCACAATACTTTTTGTCACAGGATGGAACCTCATATCACTAAACATGCCCAAGTCTCTATTCTCCACTGCACCAACCATGATTCACTTCAGTGGCTCTCTGGTTACACACAGACCTCTGCAGTGCATTAGCTAATGGAGGCGTCATAATTCTGGCTCCCGGTTTTATGGTATTTATTTTTCTGACATTTCTGTCTGTAATTTTCCATATTTATTTTTTGTTGATTTTATCTGTATTTATTCATATTTATTTTGGGTTTTGTGGAAAAATTAAGATAAATTAGTATATTTCCACATTTATTTAACCGATAAATATGCACTAATATTTGAATCCCTGACAGATGTCAATGCTGGGAACACCCGCAGAAAATAATTCAATGCACTTATGTGAAAATATGCACATTTCAATATCAACCTTGAGCATATCTACTGGTATTAAAGCCTCTTTACTAAACCTCCTTTCTTTTTAATCCCCTTACCTATCAATTCTCACAACTAATCACCTGGCAGTCATGGCAGACAGTATTTAGAAATACTCAAAAAAGAAATCAAATACCATTTTTATCCACATTTAAAAATAAATACAGACAAGAAAAGAAATGTTTTCTGTATGTATTTATCTGTAAAAATCAGTGAAAACGGAAAACAGGGCGCCTTAGTCATAATGTACGATAGTGCATTTCCCACTGATTAGCATAACTTGCATTTACTTTTCATTTAAGCTGCACCCTTTTTTATATGTAGTTACCTGAAGGTGGAAGATTGAAAAAAGTTGCAGAATATTTTGTTTTTTTAGCCACACTTTTGACCGCACACTGACTCACCCCACCCCCATTGCACACAGCATCACAATTCCCGTACTTTTTTTTATGCGCTTTGATCTCTGGCAAAAATACACAAAGTAGAATTTGCTTTCCAAAGTGAGAAGTAACCAACATTTAAATTGGTGATAACCAGTCCTGGTGACCACACACAGCACAGAAGCACCCCATGCTGTGTGGTAGCTGAAAAAACACAGATTGTAGAAAAGCCTGCCTTTGCTTAGTTCTGAATGCCGATGGGGAAGCTGTGTAAATACCTGAGAGTTGTGACGGCTCCCTACTGTGTATTATACACAAAGCAAAATAAAGAAACCCAACAGGTTTATGTAAACCACACAACACACCCTGTGTTTGCTGTGGCCTTCTCTGGCTGCTCAAAAGGACAGCAAATAAAGGCACGGAGAGAAGACGGAAATAATATACGCACTGGTACAGTAGACTGGCTAATATTATACCAAACTAGCCCAAAACTGACAATTAATAACACAAAAACACCAGTTGGTTCAAATATCCAAGAAAGTCAGACATAAAACGAAGAAATGATCAAAATTACATTATGACAAAATATCCCATACAGGTTCCCTACCCCAGGGAGGATGGATAGATAGATAGATAGATAGATAGATAGATAGATAGATAGATAGATAGATAGATAGATAGATAGATAGATAGATAGATAGATAGATAGATAGATAGAATGATAGATAGATAGATAGATAGATAGATAGATAGATAGATAGATAGATAGATAGATAGATAGATAGATAGATAGATAGATAGATAGATAGATAGATAGATTTTTTTTACATAATATAATTTCGATCAACTCTTATATATATATATATATATATATATATATATATATATATATATATATATATATATATATATATATATATATATATATATATATATATATATATATATATATATATATATAAATATATATATCTTTATATGAGATACATAATGGGTAACTGGTAAATAGGGTCCAATACTGCCAATGAGGAGTTCTGGTGAGCCATAGTCCCAAGTGATCTGATTGGCCGCCACAAGATACATTTTTCTCACTGCGCTCAATTCAGGATGATGGTCAAAGACGCCATATCATAGAAAAAACAAAAAAGGCTACCTAAGGGGGCATTGCGGGCACATAGCAACACCCCCCCCCGCCAATCTGGCCTAAGAGGGGCAAAAAAGGGTTTCCCCTTCATAAAAAAATATACAATGATATTAAAAGAGTTGTGGGAACTGTGAGTCTAGCTTCTGGAGCTGAGGATCCACTTCCCTTAAAATGGCAGCCGCGGACCATGGAAGCAGCAAAGGAGCCATTTCAGGTGCTTTGGATCTGCAGCGTCAAGCCAAGCACAGCTACAATTGCACCTTAGTTCCGGCACCGCGTGGCATGCACCACATGGTGCAGGGCACAGGGTGCAGGAATGTGAGCCGTGAGACCGCCGTGAGACAGCCGTGAGCCCTCCGCCTCACCGCCCAGCTGCCCCGGAATTGAATAGGACTCCGGTGGACGGGTGCAACATGGTCTTGGTGGTCTCCAGTGGTCGCTGCGGTGGCGGTCCTACAGGAGAACAGCCAAAGTCGTAATAAAGTCCTAAGTCAGATTTTTGAAGTCACATTTTTTAACCCTTTCGATGCTGATGACGAGCTGAGCTCGTCATCACCCACGGGTGTCGTGTGCTGATGACGAGCTCAGCTCGTCATAGTGCCACTAAAATGGCATTTTCCAGCACAGGGGGGGGGGAAACGCCCAGCAGCCATGTGGTTAAGCCACTTTGCATGGCTATGAGAGGTTCCAAAAATCTGTGGTAATGCATCGCAGTGCAAATCGCTGTGTTGTGGTGCTGTGCCCTGGGTAGGCATTCCATGGGCATTGCCTGGGTATTCCCACGCGACTCCCATGCTGTTTGACGCATGCCCAAACTTACAAGACCTTGTAATCCTGGGAATGCGTCAAAAAGATACGTCTTCCCCGGTGAGGCGTATCAAGGATCATTACCTTTATTCCTCCTTGTTTCTTTCTCTTTCCACGTGGGCTGCATTCTGCAAACACATAGAAAAAGGAAAACGCCTCTCAGGATTGTTACGTTATCATTCTACAAGGTTCTGCTGCACTCTGTTTCTTTTTGTTATAGTTTATTTGGGGGCCTGTGGTGCCTGCTTTCTTTTTTCAACTGCAGTGAAATTTAAAATAATTCTACAAGAGCTATTACCACCCCAGGTCTCTCTAGTCCTCGCCCCATTCATTACTTATGGAGATATGCACTATGGGAAAAAAAACAAGAGGCATGTTGACATCCCACCGCACCACCTCCCACCAGGAGCACTTAATGCGCACTTACCCAGCATTCGTTCTGTGTCTTTTTTCCGTCTCCCAACAGAATGGGATGAGGAGTGTGGTGCGCTTCTCCTGCTGGGATGGAGTGGAGGTGTTGGCGAGTCTTGCCAGCTGGCTGACAGTGGCACGTCTCCCTGCCTGCCAGGCTTGCAGGGAGTCACGTGCATGGTGGATCAGCTCTGAACGGCTGGTGTGCGGAGTTTTGTGGTTCCTGGGTGGTGGTGTGCTGCGCGTCTCCCTTGACTGCCAGGCGGGAAGGGGGACGCGTGCAGGGCTGGACTGGGAACCACAAACGGCCCTGGCAAAGTGCTCAGCGCCCCCCTCCTCCCACTCGGGGGGGATTGGAAGTGCCGCCGAGCGCTAATGATTTTGGTACAGGGCCGTTTTTGCAGCTATGCTGCAAAAACGGCTCTGTAACTAAAACGGCCCCCAGGGGCCCAAAACCGGCCCGCACACGTGCAGCGCACTGGGGGATTGTCCGGTGCCCTCTATGGCCAGTCCTGCCCTGGACGCGCGTCTCACAGGTCTCTCAATAGAGCTCTAGGAAGCACATAATTGGGGTGTGTTTCCAGGTTTGTTCCCCTGGCTTCTGTTTTTGTGGCAAGAATCAGCTGCTCTGGTGCGCCAGACGCTGAGAGTGCACCTGGGCAGTCAATGCAGCGATCCTTTGACCTGATGTTGATTCGGACACCCGTTTATGCCGACCCTAGGAGTAAGTACCGCATAGCAGTTTTTTTCTGTGACTGTGCTTTGTGGCTGTGCTGTGTCATTTCCTTGCCGGCTAGGAGTCCCTGTGCTGGGCTTCTGTTGAAAGCATGGGGGAAGCACTCACGGAAGAGGGAGCAAGTTACTGAGTCTACCTCTACGTGTTTTTAGTCATCTTCCCATTCTCCTCCTCGCTATAACCGGCCCAGGGAGAGTGAGGACTCCAAATTGAAGAGATTGATAAGAGAGATTTTTCTGGAGATAGGGGACCCCTCTAGACCTAAGGGTTCTGCTTCTGTGCAGTCTCCGCTGTCCTCAGGGTTGGGGAAGGAGGCGCCTGGTCCTGATAAGCAGAAGATCAAGTATATTGCCAAGGACATGCAAGCATGGGTTTTCCAGATGATGATGTGCCTGAAACGTCTTCGGGGTCCCTCTTGCACCAATTTCAAAGTTCGGCACCTATTGATGTTCCTGTGGGCCCCCTACATTCATGAAGTTCTCAAGCGCGAATGGAAAAATCCTGACAAAACTATGCTACTGCACTTTATGGCCAAATTGTACCCCTTGCAGGATATGCAGAAGGATTTACCTGATTCTATCCCCATTGACTCTTTTGTGGCCTGTTTAGTGGGAAACACATCCTTGTTGGAGGATGTTGTGATTAAGGATGCTGTGGATAAAAAAGTAAATCCCTACCTCCGGAAGAAGTATTCTTGTTAACATTAGGCCCTTTGAGCGGTTTTGAATAGACCTCAACAGGGTTTTCCTTCCTTTTCCCAGAGCTTGAGTTTTGAAGTTCATGGTCCAGGAAGTGATGTACAGTGCCTCCCTTCCAGCACGCCGGTGGCTATGCCTGTTGGGTTACATGGTGGGAGCTGTGTTCATGGTCCATTGGGCATGTTTTCACATGCAACCTTTGCTGATATATGTGCTCTCCTTGTGGGATCCGTGCTCCAACAACTTCGTTCAGCTGGTGCTGGTGTCTGGAGTCGTAGAATGTGGCAGACAATCCGTCTCAGGGGATGCCTCTGCAGCCGGATCCATCGCTGTTGCTGACGACAGATGCCAGTTCTTTTCGTTGGGGTGCAACTCTGGGGGACAGGTCCCTGCAAGAGGGTCAGTCTCCTTAGGAGGAGAGACGCTCTTCCAATTGGAGGGAACTGATGGCAGTCTACAGGCCAGTCATGGGTTTTCATCATCTTCTGGTGGGTCACAACTTGGTGACTGTGGCATAGCTGAACACCCAGAGAGGGATCTGTTCAAGGTCTCTCAATGCAGTGGTTCTGCCTTTCTTCCAATGGGGGAGAGGCATCTTCAGTCTCTGGTTGCTGTTCACGTCAGAGGGGTGGACGATAGGGTGACGGATGCCCTCAGTCGTTTTTTCAATCCCTCTCCTGATCTGTTTTCACAAGGGAGGTCTTATTTCAGGTATTTCAGAGATTTGGTGCGATTTCCTGTGAGATTTGGTGTGATTTCCTGGACCTATTTACTTCCCTGCTCAACGCATAGGTTTCCAGTTTGGGTCTCGCTCCCGGCAGGACGAGGCCTGGGGGTTGGATTCTCTGGCCGTTCATTGGCTGGACCTCCTGCTGTGTGCCTTCCCACCACTGCTTTCATTCCCACATTTCCGGCTCATCTGAGGGGGGAATCCAAAGTAGTGGTGATGGTGGCCTCGTCAATCGTTGTTTCCCAGTCTCAAGATTACGTGGGTTAGGGTCCTTGGGTGATACCTTTCATCCCCTCTCCTCTGTGGTCTGCTCTATCTCCTGCTCTTCCTAGGCTTCGTCTGTCAGTCTGGAAGTTGAAAAGAGGGGATTTCAGCAGAGAGGGATTCGTAGGCATTTAGCTGTGGCTATCCCGCATCCCATCAACCTTCCACTTTGAGGTCTTATGAGAGGCATTGGGGATAATTTCCAGCACTGGTGTGGGTCTCTTTAGTTGTCTCCCCTGGATTGTTCCTTGATGGATGTGCTGCAGTTTTTATGGGATGGCTTTGAGAACACCTAGGTGGTGTCTACCTTGAGGACCCAGTGGGCGGCCATCAAAGCGTTCCACTCCCCTAGGAGTAACCTGGATGATGTGGAGGCCCGGTTGCTGCGTGGCTTCTCTCTTTTATGCCTTTTAGTGAAGCCTCTGTTTCTGTTTTGGGATTTGCCCCTGGAGTTGAAAGGTCTAGCGTTGGCTACTTTCAAGCCGTTGGGATTGGTGGACATTAAATTTGTCACCTTCAAGGTGGTTTGTTGGAGGCCATCACTTCCATCAGGCAGATTGGCAAGTTAGGGGCTCTGATGGCTAGGGAACTCTTTTTATCTCTTTCTGACGATGGGGTCGTGCTGCGGTTGGATTCCTCCTTTGTGCCCCAGGTGACTTCTCAGTTTCATGAGTCTCAGGAAATAGTTTTGCCTGCCTGGAGGCTGAATCTGGGTCTGCGGAGTACATGGCTTCATCTTTGTTGGATGAGAAAGGAGCTTTGCAGGTCTATTTAGAGAGAACTAGGTCTTTTTGGGAGCCTGACTCCTGGTTTGTTTCTTTTGGTTCTTCCTCTCGAGGAGATAAGACTTTCTCATTGTCCTTTAGTATGTTAATCAAGGAGATAATTGAGTTGTTTTTTAGCTTGGCTGGGTCTCCTCCTCCTGCAGGGGTGCAAGGGTGCTCTGTTAAGGGGAAGGCTGCTTCCTGGGCTGAGTTGAGGGGGATGTCCACTTCTGACATTTGTCGTCTGTGACCAGGGCATCCTCCGATGCCTTTGTCCACCATTATCATCAACTCTGGAATGTTTTGGGGGATGATGCAAAATTTGGGTTGGGAGTTTTGCAGGCATTGAGCTCCTGAATGATTTTTTTTCTATTCTCTGCAAATAAGTTACTTTTGAGTGGTGTTACATGGTGTTGTTTCATTTGATGATGCTCTTTTTTATATGAATGCCAAATTCTTGGCTTGGGTATTCTCAATTAGTAATAAATGGGACCAGGACAGTAGGGAACTCTGAGTAATGCCCTGTTGTCCTCATCCCATTCATTAAGCCCACCCTCCCTCCCAGACGGCCGGCCATCATATGTGGGATCTTGGTAGTTCAGAAGGAATGCTGGGTAAATATGCACTTAGTAGTCCCGGTGGGAGTGGGTGGGGCTGGGCTCAGTATTCCTTTTGTTCTTTTTTCTGTCTGGGAGATAGTTATATCTCCTCTGCTCATGAATGGGACGAGGACAACCGGACCAGGAGTAATGAAGATTGCCGGTAAGTAATCGGACATGATTTGCCCACCGTCACTTTATAGCCCTGCACAGATAGCTACTGATTCCCTGAATACTTGTGTAGCCACAATTGTGATACTTTTTGAATCCGTATCAAGTTTTATACTTCTCATGTCTGTACCCATGCATGTATTGATCCGCCCATCTATGCCTTTATTTACCTCACCAATCTATACCTCCACCCAATGACATTCACACATGTGCATGCCTACAGATGACAGACCAGCAGCCGCCTCATTCTGCTTACGTTTTTTTAATTGCTTTTATTATCTTTGCAGCGTCTGCGTTCATGCTGTACAGCGTGAAGACACCGGCAGACTCGATAGGTCTTGCAGGCGAGATATTTTGTCTTTGCCCATGCTTGTTACAAAGGTTAACACAGTTCAACATCCAAGTAAAGCAATAAATAACTGAAAGGTGACCCGTTAACCTTTGCGGAGGACCTTCCACTTTGGAGAAACATATGTTGCTGTGGTTTAGTAACTTTTGATAATTTTTTTTAAACCTGCAGATTATGCGGCAGGTGGAGAATTATGTGGCAAATGCAGTAAATCCAAAATTATACAGAAAACGCTATGACCCAGAATCAAATAATTCCAGTGGCCCTAGCAATAATGTTTTTTCTATCCATGCACATGACAAATTGACACCCCCTGGTCCAATGAGGAAGTGTTGTCAGGACACAGGAGGCGGGAAAAGTGCCTGATTGAAAGTTATTACTTTTTACATTTGTCAATGCAGTGACGTAGAATAAGGTGCTGAAGTGAAATACGTGCTGCAAGAAATAATGTTTTTAATCAGAAGCGGTCTTTGTCAGGTGTTTACAGGACGTTTATTGGACCATTCGCATGGCAATCTTTCCCAAGCCGGGCTCTGGCTTCGTCTCTTTAAACAAAGTCAGGCCCTGGCTCAGCATCCTCTTAGGATTTTTTGTTTTTTAAGCATGTGTATATAGCACGAACTGGACCCGAAGGTATCAGAGCTCTTTACATGAGGATAGGATGTTATTTGTAGAGCGCACTTATACCTGAAGGTGTCAAGGCGCTGAAACAGACAAAACAAGAAGTCGGAGATTAAGCGCACCTGCAGCCACCTAAGATGAGAAAAGCCAGGTTTTCAGATGTTTTGAAAAACTATATAAGGGTCGGTGTTGGAGATGAAGGTGGGCAGGGAATTCCATAGCTTGCAGCTGCTACCGAAAAGGAGCGACCACCCCATCTGGTCCTGCAAATTCTGGGTCACAAGTTTTTTCTGTGTGGAGGATCTCAGGTGCCTCATTGGAAGAGAGATTTCAGGTGTGGCGTACCCTTACTAAGCACGGCCTTGAATGCCATGCTCAGAGCCTTAAAGCAGATATGTTTCCTGATGGGGAGTCAATGCAGGGAACGAATCCCAATCCTGGCTGATAGACACCTGGGAATTTAAGGAATCAGCCGCACAGCTGTGTTCTGTACCACCTGGAGCTTTTTGAGGGAGACCAAATTGATGCTCAGGTACAGAGCGTAGTCCAGCCGAGAGGTGACTAGAGCGATGATGATTGACTGGTGAAATTTGGACGAAATGAAAGGCAAAACCTTCCTGTACCAGTCGCGTTACACGAGGACACATTAATTTTGTTAGGCACGGGGAGATAAAGTGATTTGTCCAGAATCACAGGATGATGAGTGAGTGACCGAACAAGTGAGTGACTTAGTGAGTGACTCAGTAAATTCATGGAAAAGCAAAAAAGGAAGTGAACAAATGAGAGAGTGAACAAGTGAGTAAGCAAGTACCTGAGTGAGTGAGTAAGAGCTTGAGAGTGAGCACCATGTGCCTGTGGGGAATACTATTGAAAGTGATAGAATAACTAGAGTGCCTGCTGCTGACTCCAGGTGAGACCTCTCGACCTGCTCCAGGTGTGGCCTCAGAACAGTGCATAACATCCCAGTTGAGGTCTCTAGAACTGGACACAATAATCCAGGTGAGGACTCTTGAACTGGACACAGTACTTGAGAGTCCTCTAGAACTAGAGTCTAAACTCCAGAGTAGACCTATAGACCTGAACACAATAATCCAGATGAGACCTAGTCTCGAACTCCTCCAGATGTGGCCTCAGAAATGAGCATAACATTCCAGATGAGGTCACTAGAACTGGACACAATACTCCAGATGAGGCCTCTAGAAACGGACACAATACTTGAGATGAATCCTCTAGAACTAGACTCTAAACTCCAGATAAGACCTATAGACCTGGACACAATACTTCAGATTAGCCCTCTCAACCTGCTCCAGGTGTGGCCTCAGAGTGGCGCATAACATTCCAGAGGCCTCCAGAACTGAACACAATATTCGGATGACTCCAGATGAGGCCTCTGGAACTGGACATCATACTGCAGATGAGGCCTCTAGAGCTGGAAATGGTACTTGAGACGAGTCCTCTAGAACTAGACTCTAAACTCCAGATGAGGGGCCTATAGACTTGGATACAATACTCCACGTAAGACCTCTCGGCCTGCTCCAGGTGTGACCTCAGAATAGTGCATAACATTCCAGATGAGGTCTTCAGAACGGGACACAATACCCCAAATGAGGCCTCTAGAGCTGGAAACAATAGTTGACGAGTCCTCTAAAACTAGACTCTAGACTCCAGATAAGCCCTCTCAACATGCTCCAGGTGTGGCCTCAGAGTGGCGCATAACATTCCAGAGGCCTCCAGAACTGAACACAATATTCGGATGACTCCAGATGAGGCCTCTAGAGCTGGAAATGGTACTTGAGACAAGTCCTCTAGAGCTGGAAATGGTACTTGTGACAAGTCCTCTAGAACTAGAATCTAAACTCCAGATGAGAACTATAGACCTGGACACAATATTCCAGGTGAAGACTCTAGAGCTGGACACAGTACTTGAGACGAGTCCTCTAGAACTAGACTCAAAACTCCAGATGAGGGGCCTATAGACCTGGATACAATGCTCCAGGTAAGACCTCTAGGCCTGCTCCAGGAGCGACCTCAGAATAGTGCATAACATTCCAGATGAGGTCTCCAGAACTGGACACAATACTCCAAATGAGGCCTCTAGAGCTGGAAACCATAGTTGACGAGTCCTCTAAAACTAGACTCTAGACTCCAGATAAGACCTATAGACCTGGACACAATACTTCAGATTAGCCTTCTCGACATGCTCCAGGTGTGGACTCAGAACAGTGCAAAACATTCCAGGGGCCTATAGAACTGAACACAATACTCAGGATGACTTCAGATGACGCCTCTAGAACTGGACGTCATACTGCAGAGGAGACCTCTAGAGCTGCAGACAGTACTCCAGCTGAGAACTCTCTGCCTGCTCCAGGTGTGACATCAGAATTGTGCATAATATTCCAGATGAGGCCTCTAGAACTTAACACAATACTCCAGAGGAGGCCTCTAGAACTGGACACAATACTCAGGATGAGGCCTCTAAAACGGCACAAGATGTGGCCTCAGAATGAATTGTGCATAGCATTCCAGATAAGGCTTCAGGAACTGGACACAATATCCTGGTTTAGTCCTCTAGAACTGATTACAATACTCCAGATAAGGCCTCTAGAATTTGATACAATACTCAAGTTGAGTCCTCCAGAACTGGACACAACACTCCAGGTGAGGCCTCTAGAACACGCCACACTACTCCAGCTGAGGTTTCTAGACACATCCAGATGTGCATAACATTTCAGGTGAGGCCACAGGACATAAACTCTAGAAGAAGCCCTTAGATGAGGTCTCTAGAAAAGCTCCAGGTGTGACCTCAGAAATGTGCATAACATTCTAGGTTAAGCCTCAGGAACTGGATTTAAAACTCCAGGTGAGGCCTCTAGAACTGGACACCAAACTCCAGGTGAAGCCTCTAGAACACAGCACTGTACTCGAGCTGAGGCTTATAGGCAGATCAAGATGTGCATAACATTTCTGGCGAGGCCACGGGATACAAAGTCAAGATGAGGTCTCTAGAACATCCTCAAGTGTGACCTTGGAAATGTGCTTAACATTCCAGGTGACCCCTCAGAAACTGGACTTGAAGCTTTAGATGAGCCTCTAGAACCGGGCACAATACTCCAGATGAGGCTTCTAGAACAGCGTCAAATGTTCATAATATTTCAGATGAAGCCATAGAAAGTGGGCATAAGCTCTGGATGAATCCTCTAGAACTAGACACAAAACTCTAGTTAAGGATGCCAGAACTGGATAGAAAACTCCGGACAAGGCCTTTAGAACTGGACTCGATATTCTAGAGGATGCCTCTGCAACTGGACACAATTATCCAGATCAGGGCTCCAGAACAGGACACAACACTCCAGGTTAGGCCTCTAGAAAATGCTACACTACTCCAGATGAGGCTACTAGACAGATCCAAATATGCATAACGTTTCAGGTGAGGCCACAGGACATAAACTCTAGAAGAAGCCTCTAGATTAGGCCTTTAGAACAGCCTCAGGTGTGACCTCAGAAATGTGCATAACATTCCAGGTGACCTCTCAGGAACTGGACTTGAAACTCCAGATGAGGCCTCTGGACCGCTCCAGATGTGCATATTATTTCAGATGAGGCCATAGAAACTGGGCACAATCTCAAGATGAAGCCTCTGGAAACTGGACACAAAACTCTAGAAAAGGACCCCAGAACTCTATAGAAACTTCAGATAAGGCTTTTAGAACTGGACACGATACTCCAGATGAGGCTTCTAGAACAGCTTCAGATGTGCATAATATTTCAGATGAGGCCATAGAAACTTGGCACAATCTCTGGATGAAGAATCTAGAACTGGACACAAAGCTCTAGACGAGGACCCTGGAACTGAATAGATAACTCCAGATGAGGCTTTTAGAACTGGACACATTATTTTAGATGCGGTCTCTAAAACTGCTTTTGATGTGGCCTCAGAACTGGGCATAACACGCCAGATCAGACCTCCAGAACAGGACCTAAAATGCCAGATGAGGCCTCTAGAACTAGACACAAAACTCCAGATGAGGCGTCTATGACTGCTCCGGCTGTGCACAATATTTCAGATGAGGTCATAGAAACAGGGCACAAACTGGATGAAGAATCTAGAAATGAACACAAAACTCTAGAAAGGACCCCAGAACTGGATAGAAACCTCCAGACAAGGCCTCAAGAACTGGACACAAAACTGCAGAGGGGGCTTCTAAAACTGGATACACATTTCCAGACGAGGCACATTACCCAGGTGAGGCCTCGAGAGCCGCTCCTCTGTGGCCTCCAAGACGGGCACAAAGTCCCAGCGGCTCCACCAGAACAGGGCTCCGTGATTCCGGCGATATATTTATCCACTGCCGTATCACGAGTTTTTTTTTTTTTTTACTTGCATCTTTGTTTAGGTTTTGACTGAGCCCAGATCGAACACGTCGACGGAAAGGGGTTGTGTCTTGCTCTAGGGGTGCACCTTTGCTTTTGTAATCCGGTGACTAGTGTGCAGGTGTGCTCTAAGAACCCTCCCCTCGGAGGCCTCGGTTCTTAGAAGTGAGCGCCTCTCCCGTGCGAGCGCCTCACCCCTGGGACAGGCATGCGCCTCAGGGCGCTAAGCCGACCTTGTCGCTAGTCACTGCTCGGTGACAAGCCAGCAACAAGCATCACGAGGCGCTGCCTAGAGATGAGGGGCACCAGGCGGGGAGGCGTGGCCTCCAGTGACGGCTCCCCACTGACGCGCTGTGTGATGTGTGGCGGATGCCTGTTACCATATCATCAAAACACCTCCATAACATAACGTGTATTTATAAAGCGCACGTTCACTCACCCAAGGGTGCCTTAATGCTGATAAACAGCCGCACACGTCAACATCTTCACCCCCGGCAGGCACAAAACAGGGCAGGACCTGTCCGTGATTCATGCGTGTCCTCGAGAGCCGCAGTCTCTGGCAAAGTCATCACCAAAGTAGCACGTCTACAGATTTTGCTCTTCGGACAGTTCGACGGGTCTGTGGATGACTGCAGACTGTGCAGAGATCTATTATATTCATATCAGCGCCTAAAGGGGATTCAGTGCGCTATATAACTGAAAAGGGAATTTGCGCTCTCGGCTTAATGGGAGTTTCTTATTTTTAAACATTTCTGTCTGTATCTGCCTACATTAAGTTTAATGCCCGTCTTTTTTGTTTTAATCAATATTTATTTTGTATTCGGTGAAAAAAATAAGTTTCACCGAGAATATTTCCATTCCTATTTACTGAGAAATGCGCAGACACTTATGACTCCTGGCAGCTCTCAGCACAATAAGAAGCCGTTTTCCGCACAGACTGCACTGGTGTGCAAAACAAATGTTCACTTCTAGGGGCATATTACCAAGCAATAGCGATAATTATCGCTATTGTTTGGTTAGAGATAAAAAGTTACCGCTGAGCTGCGGCGATTTTTATCGCAGATAAACCCATTACCAAGGTTTATCGCAAATGTGATAAAAATCGTCCGCAATGCATGAATATCGCTGAAAAGTCCCATTAGACAACATGGCTAAGAACTGCTCAGGGGCAGGTGTTAGCTTTTGGAGATATTCGCGCTTAGCGCGAATATCTCCAAAAGTTGGTAATAGGAGATAGCGATGTTAGCGACTGTTTCCAGTCGCTAACATCTTGGCACGCCCACTTTGCATGTCATTAGTGATAAGTATCACTGACATGCGAAGCGGGGCCCAAGATGGTCGCCATCTCCTACTAGCTGTCGCTAACTGCTGTTAGCGACAGCTAGGTAATAGGGAGATAATTTTATCTTCGCTTTCTTGGCTTTTAAAGCCAAAAAAGCAGAGATAAACCCCCTTGATAATATGCCCCTTCCTTAAGGAGCACCCCTGTATGTGACCCTTCACCCCAGATCTGCCCTGGCTGCAGGACAGAGGCCTGGGGAGACGCCCGGAAAATTAACTGTACCTTCCATAAAAAACCAGTCCGGTGCAAACAGAGTTTAACATTTGCAGTTATGTGTAATATTAAGTAAAACTGAAAAGTATGAGTCTTAATTAACAATAATTGTTATGGATTTTTCTTTAGATTCAGTGAACCCCCTTTGCAGGGACACTTCCAGAAGGTACAGGACGCATCAAAACTATACCCCTTGCTTAATTTTAGTCAGATTTCTTTTGAATTGCACAACTGCTCTCACATATTTATAAAAGATGATTACTGTATCCTAGTAATCTTGGGATTGTGTACATCAGCCCTCTTCCTGGTACCATGAAGGCACTTGAATTGAATCTAGGTGCACAGGTCAGTTAATCAATCAGGGTTTATAGAGCGCCTAATCACCCCTGAGGGCCTCCAGGCGCTGGGTGCAGGCTGCTCGGGGGCTGCAGTTCAAGAGCCAGGTCTTGCTTCTCCAAATGTATATAGGGTATGCAGTCCCTAAAGAGGTATGAGCATCTGTAGGTCAACAACTGTTTTGCAGGGTGCCCATGGTGCGTGTCCCTGCAAGATGCAAATGACCTCACACACCTCGACAGGTGTCATGCTTCATCATAGGGCGTTTGCGCCTCATCGAGTCGGTGCTGCAATTCCTGCCGGCACCCTCAATGGGGGCTCTTTGCCCGAGATCTACTTGCCTGATGTTTGGTGCTGTGTGGGTGTTAAAGAGGTAGATTGGTGGTTAGGTGTGAACGTATGAAGATACAAATAGGAAAAGAGGTACTGCTCAGGAAAAACTTTAATGAACAAGTTAAGTTCTCTTACCTATATTAAAAATGTGTGGTGCTATCTATTAGACTTTAGTTATCTTGGATAGCTATATGTTAACATGCTTCTGGCTTCTGTGTAGTCATAACAAAGATCTAGTACCTATTCGTCAGGACTGATGTCAACCTAATCTACTTTGTGATTGGAGTTTTAATGTATAGAATCATTGATTTGTTCCCAATCATACATTTCTTAGTTTTGCTATTGATTTTTGATTTATTTAGCAAAATTGGTAAAAGTTTCTGCTGGTCTTCGAGTCAGGGTGGTTGTTTGATGGGTGGGTGGTCAATTCGGTTAAATCATCAGTACTGAGGTGTTCAAATGAACGGCCTCTATGGGTTTTTTATTTAAGGTCTCTATCTTGAGTACGCTTGGTCATCCTCTATATAAAAAGGGTTTTGCAAACAATAGAAGTTGGTTTTATATGTTCGATGGGCGGATTGTTCCGTCCAGCTGTGTAGGATAGAAGCAGTTTATACTGCTATTAGGACAATGTCTATGGGGGAAAATCCTTTACGACGTGGATGTTACCCCGCGCTACCATTACGACGCGTCTCTTACAACGCAAGTCGTAACCACGACTTGCGCTGGAGGGCGCTCAAGGACAAGGAATAGTTAATTTACTATTCCAACACCTTCCCTACTATCCACGGGGACTGGTGTTGGAATAGTAAATTAAACTATTCCTAAGTCCGCACCCTACAGCGCAAGTCGTGGTAACGACTTGCGTTGTAAAACACGCGTTGTAACGGTACGCGTGGTAATAGCCCGCGTCGTACCGTCATTCATCCATGTCTATGTGGACTGCCCAATACAATGTGTTACTCGCTTCGTAAGCTTTTTATTTTATTTTACGGAGTTTTATATAGCGCAAACTTGACCTGGTATCGGGTATCAGAGCGCTTTACATAGCACCAGTTGCGTTACATGAGGACACAATCATTTTTTTTTGTTAGGCACGGGGAGATTAAATGATTTACCCAGAATCACAGGATGTTCAGCATCAATGCCGAGACTCAAACCCGGTTCGGGGTTGACCGCCCTACCCGTTGGGCCAACTCCTCTCCCCAAGATATATTTACAGTCACATCCACTGATGGTTTATTGTGAGGTAGACAGAGTGAGAATGTTGGTGAGTGCATCCCTTAATCACCACAAGTTGCATCACAGTGTTTGGTGACCTCCCAGGTCCCTGCCTGGTCTGATCTAGTCTAACCTATGATAGGAGTACCTATCTCTCATGCCACGGAATGCCATAATTCAGATCTATGGTATTAGAGGAAAGGGGGAAGATCCATTCATGTTTTTTTCTAAACAACATTTGTTTATTCATATTAGGATGTGATTTTAGTATAATACATTGTAGCTCATCTGGTGTGTGACCCCTCCCCCCGCCAGTCAGGAAATGCATACTCATTTTTGTGTTGGACGTTTTGCAGCGGATTGTGCTGCAGTGTTTGTTGATTCTTAATTTAATAGTACGGGTAGTCATTCACACATACTGGGCCAGATGTACGACTCACCAATTTGCGACTTGCAAAATGAGATGTACAACAGTTTCTCAGACACTGTTTGCAATTCTTAATGGTGCTTCAAATATCATGCCTCATTAATATTAATGAGCCAGACGCAATTTGCGACCCCATTAGGAATGATTAACACTCACAGGGATGGTGGCCTGCTGGGGTCAGCAGACCACCATGTCTGTGACTGCTTTTATATAAAGAAAAACGGGATGCATTTTTAAAAAAAACAAGAATCTTCTCAGTTTAATTTTTTAAGGGTAGACAGTGATACCTGAGACCACTACCTCCCTTAAAAAATATTTTTGACCCGTTCACAAACGGGAAGGGGTCCCCTGGGGACCCCTTCCTGTTTGCGAATGGTTTACCACCATTCTTGAAGTAGGTGGTAAATTGTGAGTGTTTTACAACCACAATTTAGGGTCGTAAATCTGGCCTACTATTTTCTACATCGACAGGTGATTAGATAGACACAATTAAAAAATATACATTTTAAGTTGGCCAACGTTCATTGATAATCTTTCATATCTGGTTGGATTGTGATGTAAAGGTAGTGACACAAGTGAGGATATCTTCTTGCTGTCTTATCCTTGGTTCTAGTAGTACCTCCCTATTGCAATTTCATACATGCTTGCGTGCTGTTTTTACACAGTAATTAGGGTTTTGTCTGATCTCCAGATTTTCTACTAGCGTTTGTGATTGTATGTCAAAATCCTTAACTGTGCTGCAGTTGCGTCGTATACATAAGAATTGTCCGTAAGGTAAATTATCACGTAGAGCTTTCGAATGGTGGCTGCTGTAAAGTAGCAGACTGTTTCGATCTGTTGGCTTCTTGCATGTACGGGTTATTATCTCGTTGTCCCTTTTCTTGATCATCAGATCAAGAAATGGTAGTTCCTTATCTGTGAAGGTCTTTGAGAATTTTAAATACGGGTCAAGAGGTTTGACCCACGTACAGAAGGTTTCGCAAGTTGTTACATCTCCGGTCCAGAAAACAAGGGGCCCGATTCACAGAACTAACTTAAGACAAAATCCTAACTTACTACCATTTACTCATTTTGGTATTCACAGAAGGCACCTACTCATTTTGGGATTCACCGAAGGCACTTACTCATTGATGGGTAAGTGCCTTCTGTGAATACCAAAATGGTAGTAAGTTTAGGATTTTGTCTTAAGTTAGTTCTGTGAATCGGGCTCAAGGATACCAACTATATACCTAGGCCATGGAGGATGTTGGAGTCATATGGGTTGGTTGTGTTATAGATGTGTTGTTCCTCAAAGTGTGACATGTACAGGCAAGCTACACTGGGAGCGATGGTACTTCCCATGGAAGTACCCTGGGTTTGTTGGTATCACTGTGTTCCATATTGGAACAAATTCTCTGTGAAAAGTGGCGCACTCCATGATGAAACTGATGGGCGTGTTCGGGGTCCACTTCTCTGCTAATCAAGTATTTTCTATGACTTCTAGCGTCGCTTGTTGTGGTACATTTGTGTAAAGTGCCTCTACATCCAGGGTCACCAATAGGTCTATCTGATGTGTGGTGTTGGATTTTATTATGTTCAGTATATCCTGTGTGACTTGGATATAGGAAGGAGTCTTTTTCATATAAGGTTGTAAAAAGTGATTGCAGAACTTAGAAAGTGGTTCCGAAAGTGATTGGATCCCTGAAACTATGGGTCTATCCCATGGTGGGTGGATCCCTTTATGAATTTTTGGCAGGGTATAGAAGTAAGGAATTCTCGGGTCTTTGTTTATTAGGAAGTCAGCCTCAGGCTTTGTAATGCACCCTTTGTTCCAGCTGTAGGAACAATTAACACTATCTGTGTTCTCAACCTTGCTGTGGGATCGTGTCTGTTGGGGGTGTAATATTTGCGGGGTGATTTTCTTACTTAATATGAACTGGCAGGCTGTTCTGCCCCCTGCTTCCATTAATCCTCTCCCTCGTGCGCAGGGGCTGTAAGAGGCGTCCCCGCCCCCAGGGGACGCCTCGGCTCTTAGAAGTGAGTCAGACCCGGTCATCAGGGCGCTATACCGGCCTTGTCGCTAGCTGTTCCTGGATGGCAAGCCAGTCACTCGCACCAAATAGGCGCTGCTTAGAGATGGGGGAAACGGCGGAGAGGCGTGGCCTCTGGTGACAGCTCCCCACTTATGTGCTGTGTGATCTGTGGCAGAGAGCGCCATTTCAACTAGAATATCTCCATTCTTGTTTGCCGATACATGTGCGCCCACCTAGGACTCCTGGCAGCTTTTAGCACAAGCAGCCGTTTTCACACAGGACTGCCCTTGTGTGAAAACATTAGATTATTGTGCAAACACAAGTGTTCACTTCTAGTTACTTAAGGAGTACCCCTTTATGTGAAAACAAGGGGCCCGATTCACAGAACTAACTTAAGACAAAATCCTAACTTACTACCATTTACTCATTTTGGTATTCACAGAAGGCACCTACTCATTTTGGGATTCACCGAAGGCACTTACTCATTGATGGGTAAGTGCCTTCTGTGAATACCAAAATGGTAGTAAGTTTAGGATTTTGTCTGAGGTTATTTCTGTGAATCGGGCTCAAGGGTATCATCTATATACCTAGGCCATGGAGGATGTTGGAGTCATATGGGTTGGTTGTGCTATAGATGTGTTGTTCCTCAAAGTGTGACATGTACAGGCAAGCTACACTGGGAGCGATGGTACTTCCCATGGAAGTACCCTGGGTTTGTTGGTATCACTGTGTTCCATATTGGAACAAATTCTCTGTGAAAAGTGGCACACTCCAAGATGAAACTGATGGGCGTGTTTGGGGTCCACTTCTCTGCTAATCAAGTATTTTCTATGACTTCTAGCGTCGCTTGTTGTGGTACATTTGTGTAAATTGCCTCTACATCCAGGGTCACCAATAGGTCTATCTGATGTGTGGTGTTGGATTTTATTATGTTCAGTATATCCTGTGTGCCTTGGATATAGGAAGGAGTCCTTTTCATATAAGGTTGAAAAAAGTGATCGCAGAACTTAGAAAATGGTTCTAAAAGTGAATGGATCCCTGAAACTATGGGTCTATCCCGTGGTAGGGAGATTCCTTTATGAGTTTTTGGCAGGGCATAGAAGTAAGGGATTCTCGGGTCTTTGTTTATTAGGAAGTCAGCCTCAAGCTTTGTAATGCACCCTTTGTTCCAGCTGTAGGAACAATTAAAACTATCTGTGTTCTCAACCTTGCTGTGGGATCGTGTCTGATGGGGGTGTAATATTTGCGGGGGGGGGGTATTTTCTTACTTACTATGAACTGGCAGGCTGTTCTGACCCCTGCTTCCATCAATCCTCTCCCTCGTGCGCAGAGGCTCTAAGAAGCGTCCCCAGGGGACGCCTCGGCTCTTAGATGTGAGTCAGACCCGGTCGTCAGGGCGCTATACCGGCCCTGTCGCTAGCTGTTCCTGGATGGCAAGCCAGTCACTCGCACCAAGTAGGCGCTGCTTAGAGATGGGGGAAATGGCGGAGAGGCGTGGCCTCTGGTGACAGCTCCCCGCTTATGTGCTGTGTGATCTGTGGCAGAGAGCGCCATTTCAACTAGAATATTTCCATTCTTGTTTGCCGATACATGTGCGCCCACCTAGGACTCCTGGCAGCTTTTAGCACAAGCAGCCGTGTTCACACAGGACTGCCCTTGTGTGAAAACATTAGATTATTGTGCAAACACAAGTGTTCACTTCTAGTTACTTAAGGAGCACCCCTTTATGTGACCCCCCCCCCCCCTCCCCGGTGCTGCCAGTGTGCCCAGATCTGCCCTGGCTGCAGGACAGAGGCCTGGGGAGGCACTCGGAAAAAGAACTGTATATTCCATAAAAAAAACAGACCGGTGTAAACAAAGTTTCATCTGCTTTCATGTGTAATAATATGTCTAATTGAAAAGTATGAGTCTAATCAACATTCATTGTTATAGACACCTCCAGAGGGCGCAGGGCGCATCACAACTGTGTCCCTTTCCTTCATTTCGATCAGATTTCTTTCGAATCGCACAACTACTCTTACATATTTGTAAAAGTACATTAATACATTAATATATCCTAATTAACCTGGGATTATGTACATTAGGCCTCTTCCTGGTACCGTAAACGCACTTAAATTGAATCCAGGTGAACAGCTGCTCTTCATACAAGTATAACATGCGTTTTGTTATTTACAAGATGTGACTTTACACAGACAAATGGGTTTACTCACTAGCGCACTTGTGAGAGCATGCTGTCATTTGAAATGTGTGAATAATATCTGCACAGAGTGGAAAGGAGTAGGTGTTGTGATGCCTTGAAAGTAGGCAAACGCCCATAAGTTGCTGGTTTCTGGTGTGTTCCTCTACAAATGTTTGTAAAGTTCATTCCAGCCCTGGGTAACGTCAAAGATTTCCTCCTGTGTAGGTAAGAGTGGGGAGAGAACAGAAAGGGCTTCCCACATGAAAAGAAAAAAAACACTACACCCGTGTAAACACCGATACAAGAGGAAACCGCGACTATCTGCGGCTGTCTTCACAAGAGTTTCCTTTAAACTACTTGTGAATTCTAAGAAAGTTGGATATTGACACCAAATGTGTACATAATCCAACAAGAGTGAACGTGCAGGTCACCTTGACAACGAGACAATAGTGTGTAAGGGTGTGCGTGAGGTGTGAGCTTGTCCACACAAATGTATCCAGGTAATGCCTGAACTTACACAAACCTACTGTTTTTGAGAAGTTCGAGTGATGACAAAGAAGTTCCAAAGATGCTCAAATAAAAAGTAGTACATTTATTGATTTATTTATATTTTATTTATAAAGTTTTATATAGCGTGAACATGATCCCGAAGGATATCAGAGCGCTTTACAATAGGAGGGAAGGAAGGTAATAAGTTGCAGTATCGGCATCAAATATGAATAATACACCAAACATTTACAACACCGAAGGGTCAATAAAAAGTGAAACAACAATTGGTACAAGGCGTGCTGAGCAAATGATAGGTTTAAAGAAGAGTAACACTCAGTGCAGGTCGTAAGTTTGTAAGACAAAAGCCTTAGAACAGACGATCCAGAGCTAATTAAGGTAAGAATTTATTCATAAAGAATCTTTCAGCTTCCAATTTGAAAGCAGACGTGGAGGGGATTCTGCATACTTCCAGTGGAAGAGAGATCCTGGTCTTTGGGGCAGCGCCGGAGAATGCTCGGTGGCAAGTTCTCTTTTTGCGAAAGATCTGTGGTTTCAGGAAGCCCTTCTTGAGGGTCTACCACCTCCAGATAGTTCTAGCTTTTGTGCTAGATAACTGGGGGTTTTGAAATGGAGGGCTTTGTGAGACAGGCAGGCTATCTTTAGCTGTATTCGTGCTTCATAGGGCAACAACTTAAGGGATTTTAGGACGGGGATATTTGCGCATTTCATTTGGTACCCGTAACCCGTCTGGCAGCAGCATTCAATGATGTCCTTAGTGGGGCCAGGGTATATTTGTGGAGGCCACAGAGCGTAGCACTGCCATAATCTAGTCTCAGCAAAATAAGCGCTTGGACTACCTGCTTGAAATCAGCTTGAGGGAGGAAAGGGTTGATGTTCCTGAGTGTCCTCATCAGGTGGTTAGCTCCCTTGCACACATTTCTGATGTGATTCTTCATATTTAAATGCTTATCCACGGTGATTCCGAGAGATTTGGCTGAGTCAATGATGAGGGGGGAGCAGTTGAAGGCAATGAGATGGTTCATCCAAAGGTCTAACTTTGGGATGTCGATTCGGAGGCAAAAGAGGAAGGAATTCTGTTTTGGAGGTGTGAAGCAGGAGGTGGTTCTCGGTTAAGCAGTTTTGAGTAGACGTTAGAGTAGTGTTGAGTGATATGAGGTAATCTGGAGAGGATATTTTCAGATAGAGTTGCGTATCATCCGCATACATGTGGAAAATAATGTTCATGGAATTTAGTGTATTAGCTAAGGTTCCAAGAACAAGTTGAAGAGTATAGGAGATAGGACGGACCCTTGGAGGACCCCCATGGATACTGGAGAGGGCTGGGAGAGAGAGTGGCTCACCTTGATTCTTTGTGTTCTAAGGTAGAGGAGGGAAGAGAACCATTGCAACACCCGACCAGATAAGCCCATCCCGTTCTTTAAAATACATAGGAGGTTGTCATGATTGACAGTGTCAAACGCAGAGGAAAGGTCAAGGAGGATTAGTAGGCAAGATTCATTTTGGTCAGGCATTTTTAAAATGTCATCCATAACGTGAGTCAGAGCTGTGCTGTGATATTTGGAAAAGGGTTTTTAGAATAAGGGCAAATTGCTGGGCGCTCTGCTTAGTTGTCAATGCAAAGAATGTTAGAGGATAAAGGGTTATGGTTTGGTGCGAATGGGTGAGGGGATGAGCCCTATAACCCCCCCAGAATGTGTGATTCTGATTCAGTGCTGTGCCCACTCCGAAAGCCAGATTGATGCTGGTCTAAGAGTTGGAAGTTCTCGATATGAGTACAGAGTGGTGATTGGATGCATTTTTCTAGGAGTTTGGTTAAGGTGGGGATGTTAGAGATAGGGCAGAAGTTGTTATGGTGAGCACTATCTGAATTCGTTTTTTTTAGTTTGGGTGATACCTGAGCTGCTTTCATGACTTGTGACAATGAAGCGTTGATGATTTTTGTCCAGATGGGGATGATGGCGTCCTTTATTTCTTTGAAAATGGAAGGTGGCAAAGGGTCGCTAAAGTGATAGATGGGTTGATACTCTGAAGAATCTTGTTGATGTCTCTTTTTGAGTGAAAAAAGTAAAGGTGCCCCATGCGGCATTGTTCTTGGTGCTCAGGCTTATTGGTTTGAGCTTCTCTAGGATGGCAGGAGGTGATGCGGACCCATAGGACGGCAATTGAGCATTCTTAGAAGCGAGTTCAGTATTGACGAGTCTTGATTTCTCAGTAAATAAGGCAGCCAGTTCATCGCATGCGGGTGGGCTGACTCCAGAGTCATGGCAGTTTGGAGCTTCCACTGATTGCTGTTTAACAAGTTCAAAATGTTTCTTGGGGCGATTAGCGGCTTGTTCAAGTTGGGATCTAAAGTCGTCTGCCTTAGCGCTCTTGAGTAGTTTGTTGGAGGAACTTCTAACCTCTCTAAGGAGTTTTAGCTGTTCCGAGGAGGGGTTGGATCTCCAAGATCGTTCCGTTGCCCTAAGGTTGCGTCGTTCTGAGTTTAAGTTGTCGTTGAACCATGGTTTGGATATCTTAGATGAGGCATTTTTTTGTTGGAGTGGTGCAATGGAATCCATGATGCTAGATATAATAGAGCTGTAGAAGTAGGTGAGTACCTGAACCTCAGACATGTTGGCTATGGAGGAGAGGGCATCTTTACAGTGGGTTGCTAGTTTTTCTGTATCGATAGATCAGAGGTCCCTTTTCCAGATCTTTGATTTCGTTGGTTGAGCCTCCTTCAGATACACCTCCCTGTTAATATAAAAGAAGATGCTGTGATGGTCGGACCAATCACAAGGAGTAATGGTATCCAGCATGATGGTGTGTCCTTTGGTGATGATAAGGTCTAGAGTTTCTCCTTTAATATGGATTGGCCGGTCACAGTGTTGTATAAACTCATGATCACTTAAGAATGATTTAAGGCGTGTTACAGCTTGGTCATTGGGGTTAGACTAGTGAAGGTTGAAATCACTGAGGAAGATTTGGGACATTACGGAGTCGACATTGCCAGAGATGATTTCCATTAATTGTTCGATGAAGGGGAGATTGTCCCCCAGGTTGGGGGTGATAAAAAGTGTGAAGTTTGCACACCGGCAGGTTGTCACTTGAAATGTTGAGACAGAGGTATTCGCGGGAGGAGGGCGTAGAAGACTCAGAGTGAGAAACAGAGAGTGAGCTCCGATGTATACAAGCAAGGCCACCTCCCAGCTTCAAAGCTCTATCTAGACAAATTATGTAGTGGGTAGGAGGCACTAGGAGGTCTAGGATAGGAGTGGAGGAGGGATTGAGCCAAGTTTCGGTGAGGATGATGATGTCTTAATCATTGTGTTGGATGAGGTCGAAGATATCAGAGGCATGTTTACTGGCTGATCTGCAGTTGAGCAGCATGCATTTGTGTCGCACCGGAGTAAGGGGGGACGAAGTTTGGATGATATTTACTCTCATGAGGTTGTCATTATTAATGACTTTAAGATTGTGAGGGGGTTCTCTGTTCGGATTCAGGAGGATGGCTTGAATTTGCCCCAGAGGGATTGTGTTGAGGTGAGTTAGAGTTGAGTAGGTCATCGATTTCATTCGGCGCAAGATAGGTCTTCAGTCTTCTGGGGCATGAGGGGTTACATTACTCAGGCATAAGCGCCTCCTGTGTTCTGGGCACCGCGGTGGGGTCCTAGAAATGAGAAGATGGACAAAGACTACAGATCCCAGAAGTATTAGCTGCAAAACTTGGAAATGGGCGGTTCTATATAGGCACCCACTTCCTGGAACCTGTGTCGGAAATTCTGGGTTACAGCAACATGGATGTGTGGGTTTTCTTTCCCTGGTAAGTGCGGTTTGAGCTATAGATCAATCACCGGCATTTCGACCATCGTTGGCGAGTCAGTCCTTCTGACTCATGCGGAGGACAGTATTATTTGCCTGCTTTGTTTCCTGGCCATAGCATTTTTACACAGTTGCCCTCCGTTGGAGAACCTGTGTCTTGCGGTTCATGCGGAGGACGAATTGTTTTTTCCCTCCTGATTTAAAGCCCTGTCACCGTTTGCCCTCCATTGGGGAGCCCGAAGCATTCCGGCTCATGCAGAGGATGAGATCATTGAAAGCATCATCGTGGGCACATTTAGTGTATTGTGATACACGGACCTCTGTTGGCGAACCAGCGTCTTGCGGTTCTTGCAGAGGACGATAGTTCAACTCCGGTCCACAGAACGTTAGCTGGGATTTCTCGCTCAGCCAGTGTGGACAACCTTGAGATAAGACCTTTTGGACATCAGACATTCACTGGTGCAGGTACTGTGTTTATCATTACAAATTTAGGGTGACGTAACCCTTTTCAAGATATCATTTATCAGCAGTCAGCTGTTAGGTGTTCTAGAGCTGCAAGGATACAGTTAGGACTCCATCCCCATTCTGTCAGAGAGGTCCTGGGTTGGATTCTCTATGGGGTATGTATGGACCTTGTAGGTATGTACTATATCCGAATGTGTAGAGGAAAGTGGGGATATCAGTTGTTGTCCTTTGTGTGTTGCAGTGGGGAATCGTGCAGTCCACCTCCTTCCAGTGCTCGTGACTTTCGTGAAGAGTATTATCGTCTACCTTACAGTGGCATTCTTTTATTTTACAGGTATAGTGGGTGAGGGCTTAGTGTTTCATACCTTATGTAATGTGAAAGATAGAATAGGAAGTTATTTGAACAAAGGAATCCAACTTTCTCTGTTTGTCGTTTCAGGACTCCCTCCCTGCTGTTCCCTTCCTTTCCTTCCCTCGCTTGATTCTTCCTTAACCCACGGCTATTACAGCATTCGGGGTTTGGATAGATCAGGAGGTGGACCCCATTGAGCATCACGCTGATCCTGAGGACCTTGAGGATAACATGAGGGGGCTTTTGGTAAGGGTATGGTTTTCAAGATAAAGGGGGGGAAACAGTCTAGGGCAAACTCTACCCCTAGGGGGCGGTCTGGGCAAGTTTGCTGAGGATAGGAGGGAGCTGATCATCGGGAAATGTTCAAGTGAGAGGGTTTTCAAGTCATGAAGTTCGATGGAAAGAAGGTGCAATTGGAGAGATATATCGTCCTGGCGTGCCACCACGTCTGGGTGCTGGGTGGGGGGTAGAGGTTGTATTGGGAGATCTGTCGGACAGGGGGGCCACGATGTATGCCCTGGGGGTCTAAGGCAGTGATATTGATTTCCGAGGGGGGGAGTTGGTCATTACGGACTAGCGGTGTTCCAGGATACTTGGATGGAGAGGTTGGCAAAGGAGAGAAGGTGGTAGGGCCATTAACCTGTTAGTCAGAGATGGTCCGGGTTGAGAGGGTTTGACCAATCAGGGTCTGTGGCGGGCAATTGCCATGTCTCCGGTCTAGCGGGTGGCGTGGGGAGAGGGATGAAGGAAGAAGGATTGTTTGTTGAGAGAGAAGGCGGTTGGGTGTGAAGGAACCTCTCAGCAGGAGAGCGAACCCATGGGCCCGCCTGCCCTCGGCTTCGGGGGTCCAGACGGTTGGGCCAATCGATATGTTCCTTTTTTTGTTAAAATTATTCTATACATCGCTGTCTCCTTTTCAAGTCCCCCCTCCACTTCTCTCTTCTATTTCCCACCCTCTACTCCTCTCCTCTGCCTCCCTTCTGTGTCTCTCCCTCCTCTCATCTAAGTCTCAGTCCTTTCATCTCCTCCTTCGTTCCTCTCCCTATTTCTCAGCCGGTATTTTTTCCTCATCTTTTGACCTTGCTGATCTACGACTTGTCTCCCTACACAAACCCCGCACTTTTCCTACTCCTTATCTTCCCTTCTTATGCTTCGCCTTCTAACTTTCTGCTCCCCTTTACCATCCTCTACTTCTCTCTCCCTCTGCTCCTAACTTTTCCGTCTCCTTCTTCTCTTTCCACCCGTCTCTTCCATTATTTTTCCCCATTTCCTTAATTGCAGGTTAGGATTGAGGTGCATAAATGTAACCGTAACCATGCGCAGGAATCTTAGTACATGAGTGGCAGCGAGTGCGATAGGTTCGCGTTCGGATACCTTGTTAGAGCTCTGTAGGGTCACCCTAATGTCTGTTTGGTGTTCATGTAGGGCACGCCTAGCAGGGAGCAACGGACAATTACACGACCCTCTTTAACGTATACATGATCTCTCGAGTCACCATCATCCGATCTCATGGCATAACGTCCCCCCTATGCTGCCCACACGCACTCACTCAGTCTCTCCCCCATGGACAAAAGGTTTAGTACTCGGATCAAGTTCAATGCCTGCTTGACTGAAATCGGCCACTGCATGAAGACCAGCGGTCTAAAGCTGAACACCGGCAAGCAGAGGCGCAACTAGAGCCAAATTTCGGGGGGGGGGGGCAAAGAAAAAATTTCGGGGGGTGCTGAACCTTTAATCAGTAGACAGAGTGGAGCTGCAGGGGTTCTTAGAAGGGGTGAAACAACTGCAAGGCCTAATTAACATTCAAATGGTCTTTTAAAGACCTGTGAAACGTTCGGGTGCGGCTCTGTGTGTGCCCGGGATCTGTCTCATCCCGGGCTGCCACACACGAGGGGGGGGCTGAAGCCCGGTGAGTCCAATGGGTGTTGCGCGCCTGCTGGCAAGACTCAAATCGTGATCTTCGGGAAGAGCACCTCACCTTGGCACAACAGAGCTGGTGTTTCCTTCCTCGCTCCTAAACCATGGCACGAGCTGTCAGTCAACACAAGAGCCCTCCTCTCACTTGAACTCCGCAAGAAGCCGAGGACCTGTCTTTTCGGGTGGTCCCGCTAGGCCCCAGGTTGTGCTCGGCGCAGGTGCTCTGCGCCAGGACACCCTCCCGGGGGCAGCGCGCTCTACAAACCTTCATAACACAATTGAAGTGTACAGATCGACCCACAGGGAGAACGTGTGAGATGCCCAGAATCACAGACTGGAGCCCTGTGTGGGGGTTCTCACTTGACTGCCGGCCCCGCTACCCCAGGCGCCCTCTTAGCACTAAAGACCACCTCTTCAGGTGAGAATTGAGGTGCATTGACGGAGCCGTGTGGAGCTCTTAATACTGGAATGGCCAGGAGAACTGAAGGTCAGGGTTGAGGTGTACTGGCAGAGCAACCAATGACTCCTAGTACTGAGACTGCAGAGGGCTCGACGAGACAGGACAAGGGACATTGGTGGAGCTGTGGGAGGGTCGAGGAGTCCCCAGTACTGGAGAAGCATGCCCAGTGCTCAGGTGCTGTAGCAAAGCTGTATGCCCGCGCTGTGCTGGGACTAGAATAACGGGAGGAGCTGTAACTCAGGGTAGAGGTGCACTGGCGGAGCTGTGGGAGGGTCGAGTCCCCAGCATTGGAGAAGCAAGCCCAGCGCTCAGGTGCTGTAGCAGAGCTGTATGACTGCGCTGTGCTACTATTAAAATAGCAGGGGAGCTGTAACTCCAGGTAGAGATGCACTGGCGGAGCTGTGCGAGGGTCGTGGAGTCCCCAGTACTGGAGAAGCATTTCCAGGGCCCCGGCGCTGTAACAGCTGTATGCCTGCTTGTGCTGAGGGTAGAATAACAGGAGTCTGTAACTCCGGTTGAGGTGCACCGGCGGAGCTGTGGGAGCTGCAGTGCTGGTGCTCCTGGCGAGGTGTAATCTGCATTGTCTCTGACGTGATTTTAGTACTTCCAGGAGGAAGAGTTCTGTGCCCCAGGACTCCGGGGCACAGCTGGACTCGCCCGGGGTTCCTGCTCTGAAGTAGCCTTCTTGTCAGCCCGGACTGAGGTGATGGCAAAGAGCTGCTCGCGCCAGCACGACCTCCTCAGAGGTCGCGCCATCTCCTCCCGTTATCTTTAATATTCACAATGAAACACAGTTGTTACTGTACCAACCTCTCTCTCGTCTCCTTCCCTGCCGCAGTCCTCTCTCTTCCGACCCGGCGCTCGCCTCCACCTGCCGGTAGCCGGGGCCCTTGTTAGTCCCGCCTGGAGGTGCCCACGGGGAGCTCTGCGAGCGAATGAGCGCCTCCAGGAAGTGTTGGCGCTTTACCTGCTTCAAAGGAAGCCAGCAAACCGGTTCTGCACGCATGAGGCGGGATGCCTGTCCCACACCCACCCCGTGACCTCATGAACTCCCCCTAACTGCAGCGACTCTGACCGCACAGCGCCTAGAGGGCGGCGGTGCGTGCCAGTACCATGGAGACGCTTAACCATGAACTTCCTCGCAACGGGTGACAGCGCCTCAGGGCTCAACCAGGGGCATCCCGTAGCCATGGCGAACCCGTGTCGGAGCGGGATGCCAGCTTGGGGAGGGGGGCGGGGTTTACAGAGGCACAGAGAGGACGCGGAGCAGTAGCTCCCTGTGGAACCTCTCATGCTCGAGGCGCTATAGACGGCACCCATCCCTGGCCTGGAATGGGGCAGTGGCCATGCTTTACTTGCCTCCTGGACGTCAGCTGTGAGAAGTTGTATTTTGCCAACATATTTATCTAAAGCTAAGGTTATTCGGGTGCCCAATAATCTCCCTACCTGCCCTCTTTGCTCCACGCAATCAGGCAAATCCATTTAAAAGATAAAAATATATATAAATATCTCTTGACCAGAGTTTTAAAATAAAAAACTGCATTTCACAAAAATAGGACCCCAGTTTTATATCGCTCATTCACACAAATAACACAGGCAATGAGGTGCTAAGGAAATAAAATGCAAATTTTAAGCCCAACTCATTTAGGGCTAGATATACGACCATGTTGTTTTGCGACTTGCAAAATGACATGTGCGTGTTTGCGATTCTCAATGGGGTCGCAAATTGCATGCCTCAACAATATTCATGAAGCACGAGCAATTTGCCACCCCATTGAGAATGGCTCGCCCTCCCAGGTATGGTGGCCTGCGGGGCTCCATGTTTAGGACTGCTTTAAAAAAAAAAAAAGTGAAACGTTTTTGCGTCATTTTTTAAGGGCAGGGAGTGGGCCCTGGGACCACTGCATGCCCCTAAAAAAATATTTTCCCCTGCATTTGCAGAGGGGAAGGGGTCCCCAGGGACCCTTTCTCTTCTGGGATTGCATTACCACCCTCTTGAATAGGGCGGTAGATTATGTGTGTTTTGCAACTGCAATTGTGGTCGCAAAAAATTCATACATGGCTTGTGGGGTCGCTATTAGGGATGGAATGCCTCTTCTTAATAGCGAGTTGCTAAACACTATTTTGCGAGTCGCAATTTATTCACGACTAGCAAAATAGTGTTAGTACATGGCCTACAGCATTTTTGCACGCACAAACGGGTTGCAATCCCATTTGCACATGCAAAATCTCATCGCACATCTGGCCCTTAATTGCTTTCTGATAACAGTTGCTAACCAGTGTTGTTGGAACACATAAAAACAGCCTCCCACTGTTTTGAGTCGAACCCCTCTGAAACCCGGGACACGAGTCAAATTTACTGAAATCTGCCCGGACAACAGGTGTAAAATCCAAGACTGTCCTGGCAAATCCGGCACCACTGGTCACCTAATAAATAAATAATAAAGAACGCTGGGGTGAGGGACAGTAAAAACTCCCATTATGTGAAGGTTTTTAATTTTTGTTTTAAAAAAAAAAAATCCCGCTTTGAGATTTTTTCTTTGAAAAAACGTGTTAAAAGTTTGAAGGACAGTGCTGTCATTTTGATGGCACCACCCGTCAAACTTTTAATAAGTTGACAGGTGCCACCGTGATGGTGTTCACTGCCATTGTTGAGTTATGTCCGCGGGGCCGGCGGACAATTCTAAATTCAGAATACTGTTACTCCATCAGGGCGACGTAGTATTTTACTCCGTCATCCTGACCGATCAGTTACACTACTCCAAAGTCTACTCTGGCCCCTAATTAGTGAAGTGACAACATTCACCAACATAGGAACACAGAGGATGAGTGTAGGAAGCTTGCTCTTTTTGTCATATTTCAATAACGTGAAATACTGTGTAAAGAGTCCAGGGGTTCCCTTAGAAGTGGGAAGGAGCTTGCTATGCAATCCCAGAGCACTCAATGAGGGGTAGTGTGGTCGAGAAGCCTTAGGCTGGACAGAGGAGTGCAAGACATCTGCAAATACACACAATGGTCAATAAATGACAACACGACTCAAGAAAGAGATCCACACCAACTTATAACAAGCATTTGCAATGCAATAGGTCTCGCATTAGGAAAGTTTGAGGTATTGGTCTTGTAAATGACACATTTTTTATTTATGTGTTGGTTTTGAAAATAGCGAAATTAATAGCTTTGTCATTTTCAATGCCAATAGTTTTAAGTTTCGCAAACGTGACACCTATAGCATTTATAATGCAATATGGGTTATATTTATGTGACTTAGATGTATTGATATTACAAATAACAATGGCTTTTAATTTTTTTAAATAATTAATACTTAAATAAAAGTTATTGTAATTTATAATGGCAATCGCTTAAACTTGTGTAAATAACTTGGGAAGATTATGTTCGTGTATTTTATTGTGATGAAAATCCAAGAGCAGAAGTGAAATATTAACATCTTTTTGTGACATTTGTAATAAAGCTTGAAACACTGGGAGAACATATTAGAAACAGTTGTTGTTGAATGGTTGCACAGAGTGATGTTGTGGGGTTCAGTGGTGCTGAGTGATGCTGTGGCGTTCAGTGGTGCTGAGTGATGCTGTGGCCTTCAGGGGTGCTGAGTGATGCTTTGGCATTCAGTGGTGCTGAGTGATGCTGTGGGATTCAGTGGTGCTGAGTGATGCTGTGGCGTTGAGTGATGCTGTGGCGTTGAGTGATGCTGTGGCATTGAGTGATGCTGTGGCGTTGTGGGATGCTGTGGCGTTGAGTGATGCTGTGGCGTTGAGTGATGCTGTGGCATTGAGGGATGTTGTGGTGTTGAGGGATGCTGTGGCGTTGAGGGATGCTGTGCATGGAGTGGTGCTGTGGAGTGGTGCTGTGGCGTGGAGAGGTGCTGTGGCATGGAGTGGTGCTGTAGCGTTGTGGGGTGCTGTGGCATTCAGAGCTGCTGAGTGATTCTGTGGCGCTGAGTGATGCTGTGGCGCAGAGTGATGTTGTGGCGCGGAGTGATGTTGTGGCGCGGAGTGGTGCTGTGGCATTGAGTGGTGCTGTGGTGTTGAGTGGTGCTGTTGCGTTGAGTGGTGCTGTGACGTTGACTGGTTCTGTGGGGTTGAGTGGTGCTGAGTGATGCTGTTACGTTGAGTGATGCTGTTGCGTTGAGTGATGCTGTGGCGTTGAGTGATGCTGTGGCATTGAGTAATGCTGTGGCATTGAGTAATGCTGTGGCATTGAGTAGTGCTGTAGCGCTGAGTGGTGCTGTGGCATTGAGTGGTGCTGTGGCATTCGGTTGTGCTGAGTGATTCTGTGGCGCTGAGTGATTCTGTGGCGCTGAGTGATGCTGTTGCGGTGAGTGATGCTGTGGCATTGAGTGATGCTGTGGCATTGAGTGATGCTGTGGCATTGAGTAATGCTTTGGCGTTGCAGGATGCTGTGGTGTTGAGGGATGCTGTTCGCTGAGTGGTGCTGTGGCATTGAGTGGTGCTGTGGCATTGAGTGGTGCTGTGGTGTTGAGGGGTTGTGTTGGAGGGTGGAGTTGGAGGGTGGAGTTAGAGGGATGATTTGGAGGGTGGAGTTTGAGTTGGAGGGTGGAGTTGGAGGGTGGAGTTGGAGGGTGTAGTTGGATGGGTGGAGATGTAGGGTGGAGGGTGGATTTGGAGGGTGGATATGGATATAGGATTTTGATTTGGATGGTGTAGTTTGATGGTGTAGTTTGATGGTGTAGTTTGATGGTGGAGTTGGAGGGTGGAGTTGGAGGGTGGAGCTGGAGGGTGGAGCTGGAGGGTGGAGTTGGAGGGTGGAGCTGGAGGGTGGAGTTGGATGGTGGAGTTGGATGGGGGAGTTGGATGGGGGAGTTGGAGGGTGGGGTTGGATTTTGAGGGTGGAGTTGGAGTCCGTAGTTGTAGTTTGCAGGTGGATTTGGAGGCTGGAGTTGTAGTTGGAGCGTGGATTTGTAGGGTGTATTTGGATGTTGGAGTTGGAGGGTGGAGTTGGATGGTGTTTTTGGAGGGTGGATTTGTAGTTGGAGGAAGGAGTTGGAGTGTGGATTTGGAGTGTTGAGTTGGAGGGTGTAGTTGGATGGTGGAGTTAGAAGGTGTAGTCGGAGGGTGTGTTTGGAGGGTGTAGTAGTGCTTGGATGGTGGATTTGGATGGTAATTTTGAGCGTGGAGTTGGAGGGTAGAGTGGTGGGCGGGTAGAGTGGTGGTGCTATAGTGTGGGCCCTAGAGTGGTGGATAGGGTGGTGGTGGCGCATAGAGTGGTGGCGCATAGATATAAATATGCATATGGTCTTTCGAACACCTGTGAAAAAGGCAGGAGTGCCGGCGACTCCAGACACTGCCCTGCCAAGCTCACAGCAGCTCGAGTTGCAGCAGCCCGGGCTGAAACACACAACGGAAAGGGCTGAAGCCCTGTCAGCCCTATGGGCATTGTGCAACCTGGTTGCTTCGTATTGTAGTAATACAATGCATTCTTTCACGTTTCTAATAACGCAACGCAGCGCGGTGCGACAAGTTGGCTTGCAGCGCCGTGCTGCATCACTTTTTTGTAAATATGCCCCTCAGTTCTGTTTACTCCTTGGACCGCTTGAGAGACTGGAACTGTTCCAAATGTTGTGATAAATTATCTGCCAGGTAAACGTTAGTAAAAATAAAGAATAACATTCAGAAATTCTGCTCGAAACAGCAAGGTACTGGAAACTGCAGGTTCAACTCCAGGAATAGAAAGATCTGTACCATTTTCGTTTCTAAGAAGTTGCCAGAAACAGATTCATCCTAGGTAACATGTGTTAAGTAAGGGCCCTGCCTGTGTACGTGTTATGAATCTGAAGGAGCAGGATGTGTGCAAGTGAGCTGTGTATGCTCCGGTGTTACACATAAAGGTGGAGCTTACAATGGTGCAGCAGGTGCAGGGAAGGCGGTGTCCCCAGTTATGGCTGTGCTTTTTTACTACCAACCCAATGGAGGGGCACCAGTTTTCCTTGTTTGCACGAGGACCCATGGCACACAGATGTATTTATATACAGGTGTAACGTATTGTATGTATGTGTAATGTATGGTCAGGGTTATGCGTGCATAAAGGACATTTCTGTAAATATGTAGGTCATGTGCATGTGTTGGGCAAGTTCTTTGCCTATGTATAGAAGTGATGTGTATACTGTTTTTGATTAAGTACTGGTTCCATATACTTAGAATGACGTGCATGTTCAGCAGCATGGGTGAGATAGAAGTATGTTTGACATTTTGCAAAGATGATATGCATGGTCCACTTGCTTATAAAAATGGCACGTGTCTGTGCAAAGTTAGTTTCCCCGGCACCCTTCAGATGTTTCTCTGTATAAATCTGCAACCACTTTTAGCGACCTTCTACTGCAATGTCCTCTGCAGAGAATACATCCCCGCCACTCTGGGTGGTCATAGTGCAGTCTTGGTGAATGTCGCCAGGTAGTGCCGCAGAGGGCCAGAGCATGCACAACACACACGTGCACGCACGCGCACACTTGCTATGGTCAGACTCAAAGATTTTTGTCGTTAGGTCCAAAATTCGAGATGCACCATAGTTTTAATGTGGACTGTCCAGTAGGGCAACGGAAGACGTTAAGTGAAGCATCAGAGAAGGGGGTCCAGAGCGCCCTGCTTTGCCCTCGGGCTGTCGCCGCCCCCACCTCGTCACGCACAGCCGGCTGGCTCTCGAGAATGTAATACACGCACCACCCGACACCTGCGTGGAGCGTACCCACGCCCCGCCCCCACTCACCATCGACTCCAGGCCGGGAATCTTCAGAGGTGGGCGGAGCGCACGAGCTCAGTGCCCGGGCACCGGTGAGCAAGGCACTGAATGAACTCAGTGAGGCCCGCCTGCAGCACGGCGTTTGGGCACTCCAATGGGCGAGGAGGCGCCTCTTTCACTCCTTCTGTACATAGGAGCGCAGATGCGCTGGAGAGAGGTGAATGCCCGGTGAACCTAAAAGGGGGCAGTTTATGTTAACTTGGCACTCCCCTTGGGTATGCGGAACCGCTGACGGTGTGATGAGCCAACTGTTCCGGTGTAGGTGGCAGCCAGAATCGGTCAATAATGCGAGGTTTAGGCCAAGTTGGCGAGTAACAGGGCTATAGTAGACAATCATGCTGACGGGCTCATGATGCAGACATGTCCTTACATTTCTAGACCTGCGAACTGCTTGGTGGGTTGAAGTGACGTGGGACCAGTCATCAGGGAGCGCTCATTCCCCGCACCGCCATCTGCCCAGACGGCATCCGTGGTTGTCATAGTTATAGAATCCGGGGACAAACCACGCCAGCGTGTGTTAACGATGTCTCTGCCCTGTCCCCTCACTCACTCGTCCACGAAGTTTAAGGCTTCCAAACAAACGGCCGCCATCTCCCCAAATCTGACGGGTGAAGGGACGTCCCCTTCTCCCGCAGTGACCAGTCACCCCTGGAAATGCGTCCGCGCCGGGTGCAGACACCAAGCGCCGCATACTTGGGGGTTTACTGTCACCATCCAGGCAACCTTACATGGGGAGACAGTTAAAAGAAAAGACGAGCGCGAGCGGCCGGCTCCGATCTGATTTCTGAGCGTGCGCGTGCCAGTCTCCTGTCTCCTGGGAAGCAGCCGATTCCTGAGCGTGCGCGTGCCAGCTGCTGTCTCCTGGGAAGCAGACTCGGCAACTATAGTATCGCGCCTCCGCGATTGCATATGGCTTTGCCATATGCATCGCAGGCGCGAGACCTAAAAAACAGCACATATTTTTATATATATTTTAGGCATCAAAATCTGTAAAATTAGGCCAGTTTCGAATGTACAGTTGTAAACAATCGCAGAAGAAAGTACTTTAAGCTCAGTCAAGTATTACCATGATGGTCGATGCAGCATCCACTGCGGTAACCTGCGTTAATGTAAAACAATTTTAGTATTGCAGGCAATGGAAGACGGGCAGGACCATCAAGAATAGAATAGAATAGAATAGCAGTAATATCGAATTCAAAATATAAAATGGACAAAATATCAAATGGACAGAATATAGACAACAAAAATATAGAATGGACAGAATATAGACAACAAAAATATCGAATTTGAGGTAAGTAAGTTAATATAATTTTTTTAATAATATCCAATTTTTTAAAGTGTTTTTTATGTTAGTATATGTGTGAAAAGTGTATATTCATTTTAAAATATATTTTAATTATTTAATTTTATGGTTTTTATTTTTTGCGTATTATAATTCTGTAGCGGGTTGTGGGTTTATAGGGGAATAGGGTGGGAAGTAATTTAATTAAACTTATTAAATATGTAAAAAAAATATTTGTCTTTATTTTGAATTAATTGTTAATTAATTATTAATTGGTAAGTTATTAAAATATAAGTGGTAATTAATTTTAATTAATTGATTCATTGATAATTATGTTAATTTTATTAATGTATTTTCTGTAGCGGGTTGTGGGTTTATAGGGGAATAGGGTGGGAAGTAATTTAATTATAAATAATTATTTTTTGACATTTATTTATTGTTATTTATTTTGAATTAATTGATATTTAAATTTTTAATTTGTAATGAAATTGAATATAATTGGTAATTCATTTTAATTAATTGATTAATTGATAATTATGTTAATTGTATTAATTTATTTTCTGTTGTGGGTTGTGATTTGTAGGGGAATAGGGTGGGAAGTAATTTAATTGCAATTAATTAAAACATTTAATTTATTTATTGGATTTTTTTGTTGTAATTTTTAATTATTATTTAATTGTTTATTAATTAATTGTTAATTGGTAAATAATTTGTATTAATAGGTCATTATTTTAAAAAAATACTTTGTATTTGTATTCTTAATTGATTAATTATTATATTATATAAATGTGTTAATTACTTTTAATTAATTTATAATTGGTAATAATATTTAATTTATTTTTGTTCATATATGAAGTATTTACTTTCCCTACTATTGCACTCTCTGGAGTGTGAGTAGTATGTTTACCCCTACGCTATCCAACGCTTTCCCTACTGTTGCACTCACTGGAGTTGGAATAGCAATTTTTACTCCTACACTATCCAACACTTTCCCTACTGTTGCACTCTGTGGAGTGGGAATAGTAATTTTTACCCCTACGCTATGCAACGCTTTCCCTACAGTTGCATTCATTGGAGTGGAAATAGTAATTTTACCCTCCCGCTATCCAACACTTTCCCTACTGTTGCACTCTCTGGAGTGGGAATAGTAATTTTTACCCCTACGCTATCCAATGATTTCCCTACTGTTGCACTCTCTGGAGTGGGAATAGTAATTTTAACCCTCCCGCTATCCAACGCTTTCCATACTGTTACACTATCTGGAGTGGGAATAGTAATTTTTACCCCTACGCTATCCAATGATTTCCCTAGTGTTGCACTCACTGGAGTGGGAATAGTCAATGTTATGCCTACGCTATCCAACGCTTTCCCTACTGTTGCACACTCTGGAGTTGGAATAGTAATTTTTACCCCTACGCTATCCAACGCTTTCCCTATTGGTGCCCTCACTGGAGTGGGAATAGTAATTTTTACCCCTACGCTTTCCAACTCTTTCACTACTGTTGCACTCATTGGATTGGGAATAGTAATTTTCACTCCTACACTATCCAATACGTTCCCTACTGTTGTACTCTGTGGAGTGGGAATAGTAATTTTTACCCTCCCGCTATCCAACGCTTTCCCTACTGTTGCACTCATTGGAGTGGGAATAGAAATTTTTACCCCTACGCTATCCAACGCTTTCCCTACTGTTGCACTCTCTGGAGTGGGAATAGTAATTGTTACCCCTACGCTATCCAACGCTTTCCCTACTGTTGTACTCTCTGGAGTGGGAATAGTAATTTTTACCCTCCCGCTATCCAACGCTTTCCCTACTGTTGCACTCATTGGAGTGGGAATAGAAATTTTTACCCCTACACTATCCAACGCTTTCCCTACTGTTGTAGTCTCTGGAGTGGGAATAGTAATTGTTACCCCTACTCTATCCTACGTTTTCCCTACTGTTGTAGTCTCTGGAGTGGGAATAGTAATCTTTACCCCTACGCTATCCAACGCTTTCTCTACTGTTGCACTCACTGGAGTGGGAATAGTAATTTTTACCCCTACGCTATCCAACGCTTTCCCTACTGTTGTAGTCTCTGGAGTGGGAATAGTAATTGTTACCCCTACTCTATCCTACGTTTTCCCATCTGTTGTAGTCTCTGGAGTGGGAATAGTAATCTTTACCCCTACGCTATCCAACACTTTCCCTACTGTTGCACTCTCTGGAGTGGGAATAGTAATTTTTACCCCTACGCTATCCAACGCTTTCCCTACTGTTGCACTCTCTGGAGTGGGAATAGTAATTTTTACCCTCCCGCAATCCAACGCTTTCTCTACTGTTGCACTCACTGGAGTGGGAATAGTAAGTTTTTACTCTCCCGCTACCCAACGCTTTCTCTACTGTTAACTCTCAGGAGTGGTAATAGTAAATATTACCCTCCTGCTATCCTATGGTAAAAATATTGTATATTTTTTATTAATATTATGTTTATATATATATATATATATATATATATATATGTGTGTTATAAAAATTAATTGTATGTTTATTTATTTTTAACTTACATTAATTATTTATTATTTTTAAGGTTATTTAAGTATTGTAAGTATGTTTAAGTTAATTATATTTATTATTTCATTACTTTTACATTACTTTTAAGATATTTTAAAAATTCGATATTTTGACTGACTATAATTGTTACATCGATTTTTTTGATTCGATATTTTTGTACTTACCTGTTTGGAGATAGGAAGTCGATATTGTGGTATTCTATATTTTTTACTAGATATTTTGCTACATTCATATTTAAGTCATCGACATTATGTCCGTGATCCGGTCTGTGTATATACAGCTCAAATAACACAGAATAGTGGGGCTTAGAAAGTGTACAGAGACTAAGGGATCTATAATTAGGAGGTGCAAACTCAGGGATCCAGGCACTTACAAGGCTCAAGGGAGCATCCAATAAACACAACACCCTCTATGGAAGGAAAATGGCATATCAACTTCACAGTACAACAGGGCCGACAGCACCCACAGAACACTTTGCTTAGGGCAACAATTATCCGGGACCAGGAAATAATGTGGAGAGGCTTTTGAAGTTAAATTGTGGTAAAGTACCCCTGCTCTGTATTTATACAAGTTCTGGTGTCTGATAACTAGTCCTTTCATCCCTGTTGATCTATCCCCAGGTACTTTAAGTAGTCCCCATAGCCCTGGTTACAAGTTGCACTGTACTGGCAACGGTGCAAACTTCACATTATTAACTACCACTAATTTCTGGTAACAAAACAACAGTACTGTGCAATTAGGAGCTAAACCCTAACTAATAGGGAATGTGTGGGCCTGGATTTAACAGGTCATGGTTTTAACAGGTCCTTTTCAATGGTGTTTAATGCACACATTTACCACCTGCCCTGAGCAAGTGGTGAAAGAGTGCAGGGGGCTGTGGTAATAGCGTGTTGTAAAGCAGGGTTGGAGGAAGGTGGTGGTGAGGGTGAAGTAAGGAGTGGAGAATGTTGGCTGGCAGGGGTGAAGCCCTTTCAACCCAATGGGCGTTGTACACCTGATCGGCATTGAATTCCTGTCAGTGCCTCGAAGTGCTTTAAGAGGGGTGAAATTGTATGGGTCACCAAAATGGATGTAGCGGAAGAAGCAAACGCTGATATCTTCTACAAAAGAAGTGGCCTACGTAACTAAAAGGGCCGGGTAATACATATGAATCCTGTGCTTGATTACTTCATAAAGCCTTAATCAACAAGGGAGAGAGTAGTTCATCGTAAAATGGTGGGAATTTCACGAAGACGCGAAAAGCCCTTCACAGACACACTACAGACGGAGAGACGAACAAGTAGAGATGGGGAAAATAAGAAACAGGGCAGAATTGTGCATTTTTAAACTATGTAACTATTTTGTACTAAGGAATAAACTATTCCATCAGGTAAGACTCGAAAACCTATCCCAAATGAGGTGCCAGAAAGGGCAAAGACCAAGGACCCAAAGAAGATGCTTGCTCATAAACAGGGGGGACATATTTGCTAAATTGTTACACAATTCAGTGCAATAAGAAAAGTTGCTGTGCTGCGTTGCATGGTCAGGAGAAATGGCTCTCTTTAGGCCTCTACCTGTGCTGGTGCATTTGGGGCTGCATTGTTCAAACGCATTCACAATTGTGCTATTGTACTAGGGTGTGTGCATTACAGGAAGGATTTTTTATAGGCAGGAAAGGAAACCTACCAGAAAAAAAACAATCCTAAAAGACAATTTCTTCTTCATATGTGTAATACTGAATGCATTGCAAACACAAGGAGATGATGGATGGAGCGCTGAAACTTTTCGGACACTCAACCTCAGTCACAGATCTGAGTTGAATCCATCATCATTCTTTAGCTCTTTTCGCCACCTCAGTTCGGACCCATCTATATGCAAATGGACCGGTTTCTGGGCAACACCCTTTATCAGCCAGGCTAGCTTGAATCCAAGGCATAGTGAGCAAGGGATCCACGTCTAGACATACCCGGCCAACTTATGGCGATCAAAGTAAACGCAAGGATTTGATGGACAGAGCGTTGAATCTTTTCAGACACTCAACCCCAGTCACAGATCTAGGTTGAATCCATCTTCATTCTTTAACTAACTTTGCCACCTCAGTTCAGACCCAACCATATGCAAATCAGCCTTGACCCTGTGCCTCAAGAGAACACTCCAGCCCGAATAGGCAAGTCAGGTCTTCGCTGAACCGGAAACAAGCATCCTGGGACTTGTTTCTGGGTAACCCCCTTTATCAGCCAGGCTAGCTTGAATCCAGATGCAAAGTGAGCCAGGCTCCCATGTCTGGGCATACCCTGCCAACTTAGGGCGAACAAAGCAAACACAAGGAGATGATGGAGGGAGCACTGAAACTTTTCAGACACTCACACCGTCACAGATCTGGGTTGAATCGATCATCATTCTTTATCTCATTTCCCCACCTCAGTTCAGACCACGTGTTTTGCAAATCAGCCTTGACCCTGTGCCTCATGGGAACAGTCCAGCCTGAACTGCCAAGCCAGGTCTTCCCTGAACCAGCAACAAGCATCCAAGAACCGGTTTCTGGGTAACACCCTTCATCAGGTAGGCTAGCTTGAATCCAGTGGCAAAGTGAACAAGGGACCCACATCTGGGCATACCCTGGCAACTTAGGGTGAACAAAGCGATACCAAAGGGGATGGTGGACGGAGCACTGACATTTTTCAGACACTCACCCCCACGCTCAGATCTGGGTTGAATCCTTCATCATTCTTTAGCTTACCCCACCTCAGTTCAGACCCAGCCATATGCAAATCAGCCTTGACCCTGTGCTTCAAGGGAACAGTCCAGACCGAACTGCCTGAAACCATTCCCAGGATTCTTTTTTCCGGTTCAGGGAAGACATGGCTTGGCAGTTTGGGCTGGACTCTGCAAACCCCGCCCACACCTATCGAATATCTCAGTTACAGGTTAGCCTGCAACATACAGAACACATAAATACACCAGGTAGTTGTATTTATAGTTGCCTCCTTTTCTCTTTACTCTCCACTGTTCTTCTTTTCAAGCTATTGTTTCTTTCTCCTTTACAGTCTTTCCTTTCAGTGCATTTCATTCTTTTTGATTTTCATGTATTTCTCTTTCCCCTGTTTTCCTCTGACTCTACTCTTTTCTGTTATTCTTGTCTAAATCTGTCCCTTGGATTCTGAATCCTGTGTCATTTCACCTCTCATCCTCATGTGTGTTTTGTTCGTTTCTTTCTCTTTTTGCCTTTAAAAATACTCTCATTTTCTGTCACCATTTCCTTGCTGTTCCTGTCCTCTCCTTTCTTTCTCTTTTCTATTGCTTTACTCTTGCTTGCGGTTCTCCTCATCTTTGATCTTGTCACACTCTTCTCCTGTCCCCTTGTACTGCAACTTCACTCCTTTTCTCTTTCCCCTCTGCTTTTCTTTTTCCTGTGTGAGCTGAGATGAAGTCACAAGTGGAGCAGTACTATCACATAGAAGGTGACCTTGACCTTGGAATGACCTCTGTAGAAAGCACACAGGTCACAGCAAAGCAAGGAGGCCAGGGGAGCATGGAGCTTAGAAAAGAGCTGTGCATTGGCATATCTGCCATTGTCCCTGTCCTCCTGCTGCCTGTTCATCTCTATCCACAGGAGCCCCAGCCATGGGACAGGAGTGCCCCCCTGCCTGAAGCGCTGATGCTTTCAGACAGGGGCGGTCGCAGGCAGACAAACACAGTGGAACTTCCCACTCTTGTAAGGCTGTCATTAGACAGGATGGATACACTCCTGTCACCCTGGAGGTGCTGATGGATGCTGTTCTTCTCAAAACACCTGTGAGTTCACTGTTTTGAAGAATCTCAAACATGCTGCTTCTCAGGTTTTAACGGTCTGAGATCTTGAATCCTGAAGTGCGTACTAGTGAGCTACTTATGGTTTTTAGATGGAATATCGCAGCTATTGTGGGACAAAGTTCATGTCCCAAATATCGACAAAATATTGTGAAGGTAAGTTTTTATATCTAAGTAAAGTTTTACTTTATAGAACTCCACATATATGTACCTTGACGATGTTTTTGACACTTTTTATTAAGCATGGGCGAAATTTGCGAATTCGCGTTCCGCGAATTCGCGAATTTCCCCGCAAAATTGCAAAAAAATCCACGAATTCGCAAATTTTCCTGCGAAATCGCTGATTTTTTTGCGATTTGCCCTGGAGTACTTTCTACTGGCTAATCCAGTTAGTGCTCCCTCATTGGGTAAATGTATAGTGCTTTTACTACACTGCAGCTGCGTAAAGGGCCAGAAGATGTGTCTCCAGTGACCATGTGTCCCTGTAACACAGGCACAGGCCCACATGGTCACTGGAGATACATCTTCTGGCCCTTTACACAGCTACAGTGTAGTAAAAGCACTATGGGGCAGATTTAAAAGCCGCTTGCGCCTCTTTTGCGCCGCAGTTGCGTCACTTTTGTGACGCAGCGGCAGCACAAAAGATGCGCCATGGTGCTAGGTATTAACAATGTGACGCATCTGAGAGATGCGTCACGTTGTAAAGCTCTGCGCCATCAGGAGGCGTTCCGGCGCAGGGGAGGGCGGTCCTGCACAGGAACGCCTCCTAAAAGTGGCTGAGTGAAATCTACAAGATTTCACTCAGTCACTTTTAGGCCAATGCTGCGTCAAAACCCTGCGCCTGCTTGAAGCAGGCGCAAGGCTTGACGCAGCATTGGGGAGATAGGGCCCCCCAGAGCATTGCTGGAGCTGCGTCGCGCTTGCGACGCAGCTCCAGCAATGCGCTGCTTTTACGGCACAGATGCGTGACACATCTGTGCCGTTTTTGCCACATGGTGCGCCGCATTGTAAATGCGGCGGACCATGGGTGGCGGAGCTGCGGTGCACAATAACTGGCGCATCCCTGGGGATGCGCTAGTTATTGTAAATCTGCCCCTATACATTTAGCCAACGAGGGAGCACTTACTGATTAGACAGTAGAAAGTACTCCAGTTGAGTAGAGGTAAGCATGGGCGAATTTTGCGAATCTCGCGTTCGCGAATTTTGCGGATTTGCGAACTCGCAATTCGCAAAATCCGCGAATTCTCGCAAATTTGCGGATTTTTTTTTTTGTATTCGCGCGTGTTTCTGCCAGTTCGCGAGGGTTTTGTACAATTTCGCAAAACGCGAACTTACCTGTCGGGTCGCAAGTTTTGCGAACTTGTTGTTTCTACGTGTCCGGCCTGTTTGGGACACTCTTCTTCATCACTGCCACTCTCTGTCACCACTGCCACTCTCTGACTACTCATGCCACCCTCTGGCCCACCCATGCCACCCTCTGTTTCATCACAGCACCCTCTGGTTGTCCAGTCAGTGTACATTATTGTGGCAAAGCAAAGCACACCTTCCCTGCCTCAAGTGACCTGAATTAATTTGGGGCTGATTAATGTGTCACAGAATATTTTTTTAGCTGGCACCTGCTTTCTCAGTGCTTCCTGATTAGTGATCTTTTGCACTTGCTAAGTGCTTTCATTGTTGCGAAATTAGTTACAACACCTGCCCTGCCCCAACTGACAATAATGAATTAGGGGCTGATTAATGGATTTGAACTTCCAGCCTGGCTCCTGCTTGTCTCCCTTAGCTGTAATTCAGGGCCTTTGTGGCATATGTGTAACTATTCTGAGGTTCAGAGCTGGGTCACATAATAGTTGCAAGTAGGCAACTGAACTCTGGAGGGGCCCCTCAGGAAGCACTACAGGAAATGGCTACTAATGATGAGCCTGAACTTTTGAACCTGGTAAGTAGTTTCAGTTTTGCTAAGATCGTATTTCTGCAATTTAGCGCTTATTCGCGGGGCGCGAAGTTGTACTGGGAAGCCGCGAACTCACGCGAACAGTGCGAGCAAGCCATAAAATCCGCTGCTCGCGGATTTGCGGATTTTGCGGGAGATTCGCGAATCTCGCGGATTGCGAATTTACCGAAAATCCGCAAAATCCGCGAGCGAAACGGATTTTCCGCCCATGCTTAAGTAGAGGTATTGCACAAAACCGTGGCATCATCGTGGACAAACACGCAGGGCGAGATTCATTCTGCCCCCTGTTAGACTCGTTTTTTGTGCCCTTCTGCCCTCTGTTAGACTCGTTTTTCCCTTGTTTTTCTGCCCTTCTGCCCTCTGTTAGACTCGTTTTTCCCATGTTTTTCTGCCCTTCTGTCCCCTGTTAGACTCGTTTTTTGTGCCCTTCTGCCCTCTGTTATTCTCTTGTTTTTCTGCCCTTCTGCCCTCTGTTAGACTCGTTTTCCCCTTGTTTTTCTGCCCTTCTGCCACCTGTTAGACTCGTTTTTTGTGCCCTTCTGCCCTCTGTTAGACTCGTTTTCCCCTTGTTTTTCTGCCCTTCGGTTTTCTGTTAGACTCGTTTTTTGTGCCCTTCTGCCCTCTGTTATTCCCTTGTTTTTCTGCCCTTCTGCCCTCTGTTAAACTCGTTTTTTGTGCCCTTCTGCCCTCTGTTAGACTCGTTTTTGTGCCTTTCTGCCCTCTGTTAGAATCGTTTTGTGTGCCCTTCTGCCCTCTCTTAGACTCGTTTTCCCTTGTTTTTCTGCCCTTCTGCCCTTTGTTAGACTGCTTTTTGTGCCTTTCTGCCCTGTGCATCACCACAACATCATCACTCAGCGCTACCCCAGTATCACTCAGCACCACCACATTATCACTCAGTACCACCACATTATCACTCAGCACCACCACAGCACCACTCAGCACCATCACAGCATCACTCAGCACCACCACAGCACCACTCAGCACTACCACAGCATCACTCAGCACCACCACAGCATCACTCAGCACCACCACAGCACCACTCAGCACCACCACAGCACCACTCAGCACCACCAGAGCATCACTCAGCACACCACAGCACCACTCAGCACCACCACAGCACCACTCAGCGCCACCACAGCATCACTCAGCGCCACCACAGCATCACTCAGCGCCACCACATTATCACTCAGCACCACCACAGCATCACTCAGCACCACCACAGCACCACTCAGCACCACCACAGCACCACTCAGCGCCACCACAGCATCACTCAGCACCACCTCAGCACCACTCAGCACCACCAGAGCATCACTCAGCACCACCACAGCACCACTCAGCACCACCACAGCACCACTCAGCGCCACCACAGCATCACTCAGCGCCACCACAGCATCACTCAGCGCCACCACATTATCACTCAGCACCACCACAGCATCACTCAGCACCACCACAGCACCACTCAGCACCACCACAGCACCACTCAGCGCCACCACAGCATCACTCAGCACCACCACAGCACCACTCAACACCACCCCAGCATCACTCAGCACCATACCAGTATCACTCAGCACCACCACAGCACCACTCAGCATCACCACAGCATCACTCAGCACCACCACAGCACCATTCAGCGCCACCCCAGCATCAATCTGCGCAACCATTCAACAACAACTGGTTCAAATATGTTCTCTCAATGTTTCAAGCTTTATTACAAATGTCACAAAAAGATGTTAATATTTCACTTCTGTTCTTGGATTTTCGTCACAATAAAATACACTGAACATAATCTTCACAAAAGTTATTTATAAAGTTTAAGCTATTGCCATTATAAATTAAAATCACTTTTATTTAAGTATTAATTATTTTAAAAAATTAAAAGCCATTGTAAATTGTAATATCAATATATCTAAGTCACGTAAATACAAAACATGTTGCATTACAAATGCTATAGGTGTCACATTTGCGAAAGTTATGACTATTGGCATTGTAAATGACAAAGCTATTAATTAAGCTATTTTCAAAACCAACACATAAATAAAAAAAAAATTCATTTACAAGACCATTAGCTCAAACTTTCCTAATGCGAAACCTATTGCATTTCAAATGCTTGTTTTTATATCTGTCAGTGCTTCCTGTTGAGGTTTAGTTTTCATGACAGGCCCCTCATTGCTTAATTGGAACTATTCTCTGACCCTGCTTCAAGTAGGCAACAGGGCGCCAGGAAGCACTTACAGGCTTACAGCAGCAGGTGCCCAAGTTGAAGTTAATTTCTCTGTAACCCATTTGGAAAAGGTTACAAAAAATTAGCTTCAACTTTTGCACCTGCTGCTGTAACCCTGTAAGTGGTTGGCTGAAAATTCGTCCCGCTGATTTGCGGATTTTACCGCGATTTCGCGAGATTCGCAGATCGCGAAATCGCGGAAAATCCGCAAATTCCACGAGCGGAACGAATTTTCAGTCCATGCTTACTTTTTATATGATTTGGGACAGGACTGGGCGAAGTTCGCGGAGTAACTCTACGAAGTGGCCCAAAAACTCTGATGCGCTACGTGGTGTTCCACAAGCGGCAGAGTGCGTTAGGTCATGCTGATTTTTAGCACTGAGTGTTTGTCCTGCACTGGAAAATAGGCGTGAACAGCACTATGCACTGTGCAAGAGGGCGCTGCTTCTTTCTGCCATTCGAGTAGATGTTCAGCTCGAGCGGCATCTTCGTCAGCGCAAACGGAAAGTATCTCAACATGAGCTGAGAACCGCCCTTATTGAGAAATCTCGCCGGGAGGTGGTCTGAAGTAAGAATTTCCTCACTCGCTCTCGCTGGCATCACATTGGCGAGTCTGAGCGAGGAGAAAACTCAGAACTCCACACGCAACGCGGAGTGGGAAAAACTTTGCAAACTCCGCGAGCAGAGCAGAATTTCACGCCCAGGCCTAATTTTAGGCAAGGACAGTGGCCTCTCCTAGGACCTGATGTGTGTTCTGTAGGTCACTGGTTCCAATCCTTCCGAGACAGCACAGTGGGTTCATATACTGAGTGTAGAGATATTCTTAAGTGTAATGCCACAAGTTATTTTCAACTGGGCATCCAAGCTCCTACAGCGGAGACAGTTGTTTATCCTGCAGCTTACAGACTCTCACTCCATTAAGAAGGCTCAGTTGGTTAAAGCTCCTACCGCAGAAACTTGTGAGTAGACATATGGGTCACAGTCAATTGTAGAGGGATGTGTCAGTAAGTGAATGTAACTCCTGCACGGATCTGGGTGTAACCCACATGGCAGGAAGGGAGCTTTACTAATTGTGTTTAGTGATAATGCTTTCCATACCAAGGCCCCTTTTTCCAAGATTTCTGTGGGATGGGGCTGAGCTCAGCTTCCTTGGTCAGTGGAAGATGTGGCTGGTATTAAAAGTCTTTTAATGGCTCTCTTGCATTGCCACTCCATGGAGAACAGCGCCTGAGGATCAGATGCTGATTTGAGAAGTGTCTGTGATGCAAACCTGGATTTGCAGATCAGTGAAACAAAACATTTTTATGACAAAGGGGTTTTTATGAGGCCTGAACGTTTCGATTCTGTAATAGTGTCCCAGGGACATTCCGGCGCCGAGGAGCTGGCTGTTACCTGTGAGTGCTACTCCTGCAACGTTCCGGGGTTTGCAGCTTAGAATGGGGAATAATCTGGTGAAAACACATATATTCACGTGGTCCAAGCTGTAAAACTCAGGACCTTGTAGTGTTTCCCCGCACACTTTTCACCAGGTTCTATATATCGAAAAATGTGCGGGGGAAGCAATGGAGGGCAATAAAATCCTCTGCGCACCTTAAATTCCTCGTTTGGGCAGAAACTCTTTGGGGCATATTATCAAGCATGGCGTTAACATCCTCGCCGCGTTAGTGGCGGAAAACTGCCGCTAAAGGGGCAATAATGGGCTTGATAATACGCCATAGAGAATTCCCATAGAAGCCCATGTTCACACCAGAACCTGGCCTTCTATGGGAATTCACAAGGACGTATTATCAAGCCCATTATCGCCGTTTTAGCTGCAGTTTTCTGCCGCTAAAGCGGCAATAATGTTAACACTGTTTCTTTATAATTAGCCCCTTGGTTTTTTCCAGAATCAGCAAAAATACTCCTTGGCTCTACTATGACCCAAGAAGGGGTTCCCCGGGTTCTGTCCTCTCCTCCGGCCTCTTCCTGCTCTGCATGGGATCTTTAGCATTGACTCTCAGTCGCTATAACATCTCATATCACATATATGCAGATGACACTCATCTGTATCTGAAAATATCCTCCCCTAAATATGTTTAGTTTGTGGCCGAAGGTCAGAAGGAAACCGACAACTGGATGTCCCACCATCACCTGAAGGTTAACTCACTTCTCAAAGAGGGACTGTTGTGAATGAATCCAGAAGATCGAATAAGGTTCTTAGTTAATTCGTTGCAGCACATCAGTGCATCCACCTGCGAACAGATGCAACTGCCCACGCCAAGCAGAACACGCAACAACACTCTAATTAGAATATAGCCTTATAGCCCGCCGTAGAGGGCTATACCCGCTATTAAAGGCCCTCGCCTTCGACTCGGGGCCTTAAACGTTGGAGAGGGACTTTAATAGCGGTATAGCCCATCTACGAAGGGCTATAAGGCTATTAGAACATTCTGTCACTAGAGGACAGAATGTTCTAACAAAAAAAACAAAGCCTTTTGGAAGCGTGAGGGGATTGGAATCCCCTCAGGCGCCCTGAAGCCTTTGTTCACAGCCAGAGCTGTGAACAAAGAAACATTAGAATGTTGGAGCTCCGGGCTTCTACCGGCCATTATAGGCCCGGAGCACTCCATTGTTTTCAATGAAACTCCCAACATTCCAATGTTCTAATATGGGGTACATCTGAAATCAAGCATGGCGCCTGCATGGAGCAAGGGGCGATGACACAAAGGCTTGTGAGCACCTGCAGCAATGCCAGTGAGAATGTAACAAGTACGCTTCAGAACTTAGACCTGGGAAACCAAGGGGCAGATTTGCAATAACTGGCGCATCCCTGCATATCAGCAGGGATGCGCCACTTACTTTGCTTCATGGCAGAAACCCCCTGCGCCACCATGGATGCGCCGCATTTACAATGCGCGCACCATGGCGCAAGAATAGACAGATGCGTGACACATCTGATGCCGTAAAAGTGACGTAGTGCTGGAGTTGTGTCGCAAGTGCAACGCAACTCCAGCACTGCTCGGGGGCGCCCTATACTTGCTGTGCTGCGGCACTCCTTACGCCTGCTACAAGCAGGCGTAAGGTTTTGACGCAGCGGGGACGTAAAAGTGACTCAGTGAAATCTTGTAGATTTCACTGCGTCACTTTTACGGGCCTCCTTGCGACGGAATGCCCTCCCTGCCTACATTATACCTGACGCAGGTATAATGCAGTGCAGGGCTTTACAACGTAATGCATCTCACTAGATGCGTCACGCTGTAAATATGTCGCATTGTGGCGCATTGTTTACGCCGCCGCTGCGTCACAAAAGTGAAGCAACAACAGAGTAAAAGTGCCGCAGGGGACTTGATAATCTGACCCCTAGTTCGGTCCGGGCTACTTGCTCAACATCTTGTGATTCTGTGCAAATCACTTAAGTCTCCCCGTGTCTAAATAATAATAAAATGAATCGGGCCTAGTGTAACGTAATCTGGTGCTTGTGTGGAGCGTTCAGGTTGTCCAGTTAGCTTTAATTAAATTATAAAACTAGAAAAAATAAAAATAGACAATTCCATACAATGATTTATATAAATAATGAAAAGGTGCTATTTCAACCGCATTTCCCAGTGTGAACGATCTTTCTCTCTTTGCTGTAACTTCCGGAGCAGGTGCTGCTTTTGACAAGGTATCGAGTTTAAAGTTTGATATTCACTGTGCAAATTTATGTCACCCCATTTACCTCCTGCATATTACATTATACATGTCATTGTTATATATTATGGTTTTACATCATGTTTCATTAATTTGTATAAGTATATGTATGGACACGTTTCTCTGTGAAGCACTTTGTCAAACATTGGGGTCAGGGAACAAACTGCTTATAGATAGATAGATAGATAGATAGATAGATAGATAGATAGATAGATAGACAGACAGACAGACAGACAGACAGACAGACAGACAGGAGTTAGAGTGAGAGTGAGAGAGTGATAGATAGATTAGATAGATAGACAGACAGACAGACAGAAGGTAGAGTGAGAGAGCGATAGATAGATAGATAGATAGATAGATAGATAGATAGATAGATAGATAGATAGATAGATAGATAGATAGATAGATAGATAGATAGACAGACAGACAGACAGACAGTAGGTAGAGAGTGAGATAGTGATAGATAGATTAGATAGATAGATAGACAGACAGACAGTAGGTAGAGAGTGAGATAGTGATAGATAGATTAGATGGATAAATAGAAAGATAGATAGATGGATGGATGGATGGATGGATGGATGGATGGATGGATGGATGGATAGATAGATAGATAGATAGATAGATAGATAGATAGATAGATAGATAGATAGATAGATAGATAGATAGATAGATAGACAGACAGACAGACAGACAGACAGACAGACAGACAGACAGACAGACAGATAGATAGATAGATAGATAGATAGATAGATAGATAGATAGATAGATAGATAGATAGATAGATAGATAGATAGATAGATAGATAGATAGATAGATAGATAGATAGATAGATAGATAGATAGAAAAGTAAAGGAGAGCGCCTCAAGGGACACAGTGATGCTGCCCCCTCCCTGTGGCCAGAAGCCAGTCCTCTGGTCTCTGACAGGAGGCAGCAGGGGAGCGGCTGGAAAAACCTGTTCCGGGTACCATCGAGGTGTTTTCATTCAAGCACTGAAAGGGCAGGAGGCAGAAGTGAAACTCTTGCGGTAACAGGAGAGAAATGAAACTTGGGGGTGGGGGAGGGGTAGGAAGGAAACAAGAGAAAGAGGGAGTGAAACAGAGACACAGAATGCAGGGTGTCAGAGCGCTTTACATAAACACGTGCATATTACATGTACAATACATTATATACATTTACAATTGAATATACAGAATGTATTACATAAAACTGGGGGATTACAAGATGTAGGTCATATATCTTCCATAGCTCGCAGTGCTATTATCCTCGCAATGCGCTCAAAGGTACACATGAGAGACCTGCGAAACATGTATGCGAGGGCTGTTGATTTGATGTCAGTTCTTGTGATGCCACTTCCTGGAAAGTCGTGGCTTGTGATGCCACTTGCTATGATGACAATTCCTGTGATGCCATGTGTGATGTTATGCGCCCTGATGTCGCGCGCCATGATGTTGCGCGCAGTGTTGTCTGTCACTTGCACACTTGCATACTGCCTAACTAGGTTAGTCCCCCACAACTTTGTTTTTTAGGACGTGTGCGATAGATAAATACATAGATAGATAGATAGACAGACAGACAGACAGACAGACAGACAGACAGACAGACAGACAGACGGACGGATGGACGGACGGACTGATGGGGCCTCACGGGACACAGTGATGCCGTGGCTGACCCCCCCCCCTGTGGCCAGAAGCCAGTCCTCTGGTCTCCGACCGAAGGGAGCAGGGGAGCGGCTGGAAAAACCTGTTCTGGGTTGAGGTGTTTTTATTCAAGCGACTGAAAGGGCAGGAGGCAGAAGTGAAACTCTTGCGGTAACAGGAGAGAAATGAAACTTGGGGGGGGGGGGGATGATAGGAAGGGAATAAGAGAAAGAGGGAGTGAAACAGAGACACAGGAGGGCAGTTTGCAGGAAGGAGGGTGTTGCAAAATATATATGAATATCCATATATAAATTCATGTGTATGCACTTTTAAAGATATCATGATTAGATATTTCACATTAGCATGAGGCCTGGAGCTCCAAAGGGCTTCCTATCTGATCTTGACTGTACAAGCTTCAACAAGCTATTCTGTAGCCCCTTAGAGGTCCCCTTGCTTGTCCTGACTACATGATATTTCTTAATCTAGTTGTCTAAGTTGCTTACACAGTGCCGAGCCAGCCTTTCTGGTCTGCCCATATCTGTCTGTTTATAATTTGCTTGGTGCAGACATTGCACATCCATGTTAGCCATGTTTGGCTTGGTGCCTTATTCTAGTTCCACTGACATGGCATTTGTAACTGTATATAGCACCTAGAAACCTGTCACTCGGGGACGAAGCAGTCTGAGACCCCCTAAGGCTGGAGACCTGACTTCTTCCTTGCTAATTAGCAATTATGCATGCTTTGGTACCAATAAATACATTTCACTCTGTTTCTGAGCAAACCTGCTATGTCTGGTGAGTTTCATTCATTTGCTCCTGGGAGGGTGCCAGTATTTCCCCATCAGAGGGGCCTGACACAAGGAACCCGCCAACGCCCCCTCCATGGGGGAATTTGCAGATGGTCTCTTCCTTTCTCTTACAATTTTGTTTAGCAAAATCCTGGTTGGTGTGAGGAATAACTTCATTACTAACTCCAACTGCAAGAGAGGGGTTCTCTTCCCTTGTGGCAGACTTTGGAGCAGTAAGTGGATCATTACTTTGACTATTATAAGACTCATTGACTTCACCATCATTCATCCATTCCACATCCTCACCTTCCCTCACATTACCACATTTGGCCACTCTCCTTAAATTCCAAACTTTCCCATTTCTAAGCCTAACAGCATTCTGCAAGACTTCCACAACTTCCCCTTACTTACAAATTTAGGTTTTTTAATGCTTACCCAATCACCAATACCAATCTGGGGTGGTTTCAAACCATGTTTACCTTCAAAATACTTCTTGCTTTTGTCATGCATACTCTCCATTCTATTCCTTACTTCTTCTCTTGACCATTGTTCCACCCCAGACATAAATAACCACTCTGAATGGGACTTAGACCTAGGTCTGTGCCCCCGCATTATCAAGAAAGGGGGTAACCCCGTGGCTTCAAAATTAGTGACACAAAAAGCCCAAACCATCTTTACAATCTGAATGCTCCAGTGTTCACCAGCACTCACAGCAAACTGGATGGTGCTCTTCAACACCCTGTCAAACCGTTCCAACATACCATTTCCGCTGGAATTGTATAGAGATGTTGTCCTATGTCTGATACCCAGCTTTTTCAAAGTAAATCTTGGCCTTTTTGGAGAGAAATTGAACACCATTATCACTCAACAAGCACAAAGGAATGCCTTCAGAAACAAAAATTTCATCAAGAACCTTTAACACCACATCAGTATCAGTACTACCCACCACTTTCACAACAGGCCAGCGAGAAAATAGATCCATCAGAACCATAACATACTTGTGCAAACCTTGGAAGCGATCCAAAACCGGACCCATGATGTCAGTGGCAACAATCTCCCACGGTTCCTTGGGGAGAAGTTTATCACACATAGGTGGGCGTAGGGTTTGCAAGGATTTGTCTGCCTGCAACAAGCAGTGCATTCTCCCACCAGTCTCTCTGCCACTTTGTCCAGACCAGGCCACCAAAATAAACTATTCAAAAGTGACTTGGTTCTACAAATGCCTGAATGACCTTCATGAAATAATTCCACAATTACCATATGTAAACTTTCTGGTGGAACCATTTTTTCATCACGTACACGTAACAAAAATCTTTTGTTAACCCCTTCTGCGCTGATGACGGAACCGCTCCGTCATCAGCCGCGGTGGCGCTGTGCTGATGACGGAGCGGTTCCGTCATGGCCCGCCCGACACTCCTGCGCGGCGCGAATTCCACGCCTGCGCTGAGCGTTCTATTGAGCGGGCGGGGCCATGATGGAACCGCTCCGTCATAAGCACAGCGCAACCGACGCTGGTGATGGAGCAGTTCCATCACCAGCATGTGCCCGCCGCATTTCCTCCCCTCCCCCTTAGCACTGCGGCAGAATAGCCGCCACAGTGAAGGGGTTAAATGAACGTTCAGACCGGACTTCCGAAAAAGATCTTGCTGCTTAACTGAGTGCATCCTCACGAGGCCAACCATTCATTACATAAGATAATATTTCCTGCAAAACAGTGGCTTTTTTAATTCCAGCTCCCATTCATTTTTGGTAAAGGTAGAGTGACCCTGGTCATGAATGAATGCCACCTGAAAATTGTTCCACTTGTCATACTCACACTCTTCCAGCATGACTGGCATTCTGGATAAAAAGTCTGCCATAACATTACTTTTACCTGGATTATAAACAATTTTTTATATGAAGTTTTGCATACACATTGATATCCTTGCAAATCTAGAAGAAATATTGGCAGAGCCTTCTGTGGTCAAAATCTTGATTAGTGGCTTGTGATAGCATCGCAAGGTGCATACTTTCCCCCAAATGACAGACATATAATGGTCCAAAGCCCAAGCGCAGGACAAATCTTCATTTTCAATGATAGGGTACATTTCTTTGCATGGGCACAATGACCTGGATGCATACGCTATAAAATATTCTTTCCCTTTGTCATCAATTTGAGACAACACAGCCCGAACCCCTTATTGCTAGCATCTGTTGTGACAATACTATCAACCATGGGGTCAAAACTGCTCAAGGCAGTGGCTTTAGAAATTGCTGTTTTGATACACTTAGAATATTTTTCACATTTAGAAGACCAGAGGAATTTACAATCTTTTATGAGCAATTGGTGAATATTGTAACATTTGTCTGCAAAATTTGGTACATATTTAGCACACAACTCAGCCATTCCTAAAAAGAATCTTACATCATCGTTAGTGAGCGATTTGGGAGCTTTTTCAATTGCAGATACGAGTGAAGGTTTAGGTCTAGCTCCACTCTCATCAATTACATGACCTAAATAAGTAACACTATCACTCGCAAAATTGCATTTTGAATGTTCAACTGTGAGACCCTTTTCTTGCAAGATCCTCAAAACAGTAGGCAGCCTGGACTCATGTTCCTTCCTATTTGCACCAAACACTAGGATATCATCCTGAAAAAAGGTAACACCCTCTACCTTATTAAATATTTGAAACATGAGGCGTTGAAAAATGGCTGCAGCAGAAGCTAAGCCGAAAGGCATTCGCTTGAATTGATAGCAGCCAAATGGCGTTAAGAAGGATGTATATTTCTTAAACTCCGGCAACAGTGAAATTTGGTGGTATGCTGATGAAAGGTTGATGGTACAGAACCATTTTGCCCCTTTCAAACAAGCGACCATTTCATTAATTTCAGGTAATGGAAATCTATCCTCCACAATGGTATTATTTAAGTAGCACAAGTCTACACAGAGCCTACTTTTTCCATTGCTCCACCTAGCAATAACCACTGGAGAAATCCAGTCAGATGCTTCAATGGTCTCAATTACATCAGAAGTAACCAATTTGTTAAGTTCTTTTTCCACTTCACCTCTTATTAGCAAAGGAACATTCCTACATTTATGGACTTAGGTTATAGCAGTATCCTTGAGGCAGAGTAAATGTTCAAAACCTAAAAGATTCCTTAATTTGTTATGTTGTGTTATGTTATGTTATAACAATTTATTATGCGCACAGCGACTCCAGCGAAGGAGCATCCCGGCGCAGAGACACGGAGCAGTCATAACACAACATGGAGAAATGCTACAGAAAAGTGCTAAAACAGGGGAGCTAAAATAGGAAAGTTTTTATGGCTCTACGAAACAACAGCAAGTCCTCTATCAGCCGAATTTCAACAGGGAGGGTGTTCCAGATTGACGCAGCTCTCACCCTGAAGGAACGGCCCCCCATCCTGCTGAGCCTAAATCTGGGGACAACAGCAAGGGCCTGACCTTGAGATCGAAGGTTGCGGGTAGGGACATAGATAGAAATAGAGTTGGCCAAGATCTCAGGGCCTATGCCTCTAAGGATTTTGAAGGTCAGACACAGGACCTTAAAGAGAATACGCTTCCTAACCGGGAGCCAGTGCAGGGAGCGGATGACATGAGACACCGGGCAGAACTTAGGAAGTCCAACAATGGCTCTCGCCGCGGCGTTCTGCACCCGCTGCAGACGGGTTAACTCAGCCTGGTTAGCCCCCGCCAGCAAAGAGCTGGCGTAGTCCAGACGAGAGATGATGGTTGCCTGGACCACAAGCTGTCTAGTCGGGGCGTCGAAGAACTTAAGCACCGGCCTTAACCCTCTTAGGAGACCGAAGCAACAGGCTGCGATTTTTTTGGTATGCCCTATAAATGTGAGACCAGCGTCTAGCCAGACCCCAAGGTTCTTCACCTCCGACACTGGGGTCGGAGTGGGGCCTAGCTCCGAAGGCCACCACTGATCGCCCCAGAGCTCCACTCCCTTCCCGACAACCATCACCTCTGTTTTTGTGGCATTAAGCTGGAGACAGTTACCTGTCAGCCAGCTGGCCACCGCCTTCAGTCCGGACTGAAACCTGGGGGCATCCTGTTCCGCATCCCCGCTGAGAGTAACCCCCAGCTGTGTGTCGTCGGCATATGAGACCATGGTTAGGCCCCACTGCCTTGCGACATCAGCCAGCGGTCTCACGTAGAGATTGAACAGCGTGGGACTCAGCAAGGATCCCTGCGGAACCCCCATGGCCAGAGGCTGGAACCTGGACTTGAAGGGAGGGATGGCAACACAGAAGGAGCGGTTGTCTAATTTGTCATTCAAGACACTAGGAAACTGTTCTTGCATTCTTTCACCCAAGGTGCTGCTTTCATCCACTATTGGTACCTGTTCCTTACTGTTAGCGTCCAGTCATATGTGTAATTCCTTTTGATCCAGCCAATCTAAAACAGGTGGACCAGTTTTAGCTAAATTTAACTTTCCACGATTCTGCCTGTTATTGAATTCAAAAGTGAACTATATGTAGCAGAGTAAATCTATCTTTTCTCCACTGTATCCCTCTGGGTGTATATCTGGTTCAATCAAATTATGGCCAACCTTTAACACAAACGAGGATTTCCACAAGTCCGCGTTATTAATTGTGTAAGGATATACAGAATCTGTGTAAATTTTAAGTTTTACACCTCGAATTTTCATCTAGCACTCAGGTTTGTCCCCACCGAGAGTATCATTATTGTTAAGCACTAAATTGTTTCTCACATTCATAACCAGGTTATTAACAGGATTGTCCTCCTCATAACTCTCCTGAAAACTGGAACCCTCTTTAGTTTAACGTACAAATTTCACATTAGTATTCCTTTGTTTGCAAACTTTAACATAGTGTCCGATAATGCCACAATTGCTACACTTTTGTTTCGCTGTGGGATAGTTTTTGCTATGAGCAAGGTGGTCTAAACTATTCCACCTATAACACCCTGTTTGCTCCTTAGATCTAGCTCTCCCACAACCAAATCTAGGTGGATCTTGTCTATCAAACCTTGCTGAACTAAGTCTGTCCAACTTTTCATCACTATAGTTAACTTTACTCACTATGGAATCTTGTACATCATCTTTTAGTACATCCGCACACCTACTAGACATCGCTGCCTCGTGAACCAAAGCCTGGATTTCATCTAGAGGTGCATCACTATTGACCCACACCACAGTCTTTCTTGGATAGCTGGAGTACATGCATGCATAACAACTTGATCTCTTATAAAGTCATCATGCAACGTGCCAAACCTACAGTCTAAAGTTCTTTTTTTAAGTTCTGAGACATAACCATCCACTGTTTCTGATTTACCTTTCTACCTTTGGAAGAATATGAACCTTGTAATGCCTATACACACCTTCGGCGCAAATAAATTATCAAGATGCAGTAAAGCCAGATCAAAAACATTGCTATCACCAGAAACAGTAGGTTTAGTCATTTGATTGTACACTTTCAATCCAGCAGGACCTAAGGAATAGAAAAGTAATCTTTTTTTCTGTGCAGTAGCCATCATTCCGGCTTCATCCACCGCTTCAATATAGTTTGTGAAGTATGCTTTCCATTCTAACCATTTCATGGATGGCTCAGATCCACATTCCCAAAAGCCCGAGGTGCACTGATATTATAATTCTGCGTAGACAGGGTGTATGGACTAGTTCAGTGTCTGATTCACTGCCCTGAGCTTCACCACACAGTAGAACACTCAACAAAATTCAATTCAATTGAAGAAGCCAAATCAAAGATCGAGCAAACGATAAAGGAAATAAAACTCAATTAACAATTAAATCTGCATAGTCTCAATAAATGCGGTGTGAATAAAGGTAGATTCGAGTCCAGTTTCCTGTCCAGACAAAACGTTCCACCGCTGACCGTAACTTGCAGATTAACACTTCAATTGGGTGATAAACTTGCCAGTATATTCTACAGGATTGGCAATGAAATTCAAGATGGCTGCCGGTGGGGGTCATGCTGTGTGTCGTGACGTCACTTCCCGCAGTATGCAGAACAACACGTTAGCTGACTGACGGGAGCTTGCTCAACGCGCACTCTGAAGGTACTAGGCGACAGGCACCCTGGCAACAATGCAGGCATGTACTCACCTGGTAACCAGGCAGGTTCGATGATCCTTGTGACTGTTGCGTGTCTGAACTGCGATGCAACGCCAATCTTCCACCAGTGAAAAGATGCCCACATTTGGAAATGTTGCGTTGAATTGCCCCACAGAATGCGCAACGCAGCACGTAGTTCCCAACAGCTGCATGCGCAAAATACTTCACTGCCAGTCAGCTGTACGTGAAATTCTTCAAATTGTTTAAAATAGCTGCAAAGTTTTTCTTGAACACAATCTTGCACACTTGCAGAAACTTAAGACAAAATCCTAACTTCTGTGAATACCAAAAGTAGTAGGTTTAGGATTTTGTCTTAAGTTAGTTCTGTGAATCTGGCCCATAGGTTCTTTAGCTTTTCAACCCTCGTCGCCAGTGTTAAATAAGGCTCTGGATGCAGATTGAAGTAAAAGTCTTTATTGCTGAGGAGCACAGGAAGACACCAGCTGTTTAATCAGTGTCCTTACAACCGCTGCTCCACCAACCTCCTTCCTCTTGAGTACAAACATTTCAGTAATGCTTGCCAACCAAGCATTCTTGGTAACTAAGCAACACACAGCAGTGTAGCCCCCGGGGAAGAGATTGTCTGCCCTTCATGCCCACCCCCACACACAGCAAGTGGTAGAGTCTAGGAGCATACCTCCAGGAGCAGTGATGACCCATACTCATACCCCTGAGGCACCCCTCGACCCATGAGTCTCCCTGTAGGGCGAGGGTGACTGGTTTCAGAGGCGGGGCCCAGTGCAGTCAATAGAGATGACCCACTGAGGGGAAGGGGGATTTCAAGGCGCGCAAGGCCTCTGACGTCAGTGGGAGAGATTTTGCTTGTTGGACAGTGAAGACCACCCCAAAGAGTGGGGCGCCATCTATAGGAGGGTGCGTGAGAGCTATGTACATGTACAGAAGGCAGGGGGACAGGGACGTGAGCCACAGTCACAGGCCCTCTCACAGCGGCGCTGGATGCAGAGGGCTAGTGTCAGGAGCCTGTTAGAGATTTGAGCGAGCTTACAAATACCAGGGAGAGCAAGAGCCGAGCCAAGGGTCCGGCTCGAACCTTAGAGCCCGTGCAGGAGCCGAGCCCTGGAAATGCTTGCTACGTAAATCGTACAGCAAACATCACGTAAAATATGACAACGCCTATTCAAAATTCAACAAAGAGCTTGGGCATGTGGAAGCTTCGATATTAATGCATCACATTAATACACTGCACTGAGAAATACTTATTAAAAGTGATAGTTGTTAAGCATGAACCATTAGTGAACTAAGAGGTAAGACAGTTGTATACTAGGGGGCAGATTTACAAGCCCCTAGCGACATCTTCACAGCACTGTTGCATCACTTCTGTGATGCAGCGGCATCGTGAACAATGCGCCACTATACAACATATTTACAACATGACGCATCTAGGGAGATGCTTGTGACATGACTCTAGCACTGCGTCACCTTTATGCTGACAGATGCGTCACGCATCTGTCTATCCTTGCGCCTCGGTGCGCCGCATTGTAAATGCGGCGCATCCATGGTGGCGAAAGGATTTTTTTATGTCACGCAAAATAAGTGGCACATCTCTGCTAATATGCAAGGACGCACCAATTATTGTAAATCTGCCCTTAGGGGTGAACGGAACTCGCGTAGCTTCGCTCTGTGGAATTCTGCTGCATTATACAAAACCCCTGCAAGATTCTGTGGAGATCTGCGAGAGGGCAGAATTTGTCACCTTGTGCTGCTCGCGCTGGTTTTTAGCACCAGCAGCTTGTTCTGCACTGTAAAATTAGTATTCTGAACTCACATATTAGAAAGTGCTTTATTAAGCAATAATCAAGAAAAAAGAGTTTTGCTGAAAGAAAATATTTGCCTAAGTTCACACAATTTAAGTGGTCTGAGATTTATCCAGGTTTTCTGGTTTCACAAGTAACAAATCAGCCACTTAATGGGTAGCTATTTCTATTTCCCTTTAATGTAAAGATTTTAGGGGCATATTACCAACAACTAGCGATAATTATCGCTATGTTGGCTTAGCGGCAATATTTTTATCGTCGAGCTGCCGCAATTTGTATCGCTTAGGAACCTTGCTATTATCAAGGTTTATCTCCTAAGCGATAAAAATCGGCCGAAATGCATGAATATCGCTGTAAAGTCAGCGATATTCATGCATTACCGAGCTAATGCTCTTAGCCATGTTATCCACCTCCCATTGGATAACATGGCTAAGAACTGCTCAGGGGCAGGTGTTAGCTTTTGGAGATAATAGCGCTTAGCGCGAATATCTCCAAAAGTTGGTAATAGGAGATAGCGATGTTAGCGACTGTTTCCAGTCGCTAACATCTTGGCACGCCCACTTTGCATGTCATTAGTGATAAATTTCACTGACATGCAAAGCGGGGCCCAAGATTGACGCTATCTCCTACTAGCTGTCGCTAACTGGTGTTTGCGACAGCTAGGTAATAGGGAGATAATTTTATCTCCGCTTTCTTGGCTTTTAAAGCCAAAAAAGCGGAGATCAACTCCCTTGATAATATGCCCCTTCGTTTTTACCTTTTTGTGCATTTGTTAGCAGTTTTTATATAGTGCAAACCCGATCTGAAGGTATTGGAGCGCCTACGTGAGCACCAGTTACACCACACCAGATCACATTTGTTTTGGCGGGCACAGGGAGATGAAGATACTGGCTCAGAATCACAGGATGTTGAGCTAACACCGAGAATCGAACCTGGTTCCCCAGTTCCAAAGTCTGCAGGTCTGGCTGTAATGTCATATTCTGGGAGGGGGGGCAAAGACCCCTGCAGGCTCTGCTCCTCATTGGCTCCAGGTTCCAACAGGACCGCGAGCTGATCCCGAGTCAGGCTTCAGGGTCGACCCTGGCTCGAGCTTTCAGTGGCTCACCCACTTCTACTTGGAACCAAATCTTAGGGAGACCCTACATGGCCTACTGAAAGAGGGGCAGGTGCAAGGGCGTGTGTGGGGGTGCAGCTATCATTTGTGCAGCTGGTGCAGCCCTGAGGTGAGAGGTAGCTCAGTCTGTTCTGATCTGTTGTTTTTGTTTTTTAGACGCAGTGCATGCCAGGGCTTAGCTGAAGTTACTTTTCAGGGGGAGGGGTAGAGAGCGAGTGAAGAACAAGGTAACAATGGAGAAGAGAGGAAAGGGATGAAAGAAAAGGAGAGGGTGAAAGAAGGGGTGGAGGAAAGGGAAAGGTGATGGAACGGGAGAAGGAAGTAAGTTCGAGTGAGAAAAAGAAAAGAGATAAGATGAGTAAGACAAGGAAGACAAAGGAACCAGGAATAAGGAGAGAATGGAGGAAGGGAGGAAGGAGATGGGGATGAGAGAGAGAGAGATGCAAGAGGGAGAAGAGAGAATCTGAGGAAGGGAATAGAGAGGGAAGAACTAATGGATGAAGGAGAAGAGTGGAGAGCGGGTGAACATAGGAAGGCGAGATGGAAAGACAACTAGAACGCGGAACTTGGAGCCCCGTCAATTACATTAATGTCGCATGTGCAGTGACACCGGGGTCCAGGGATGTGATGGGCAGGCTGCACCTCAATTATAGCAATAGTTTAACACCAGTCTCAAACCCCATCTTAGATGGTCCATCATGTGTGGGGGCCCGAGACCCCGTCTCAGCTGGTCCTTCATGTGTGGGGGCCCGAGACCCCGTCTCAGCTGGTCCTTCATGTGTGGGGGCCCGAGACCCCGCCTCAGCGGGCCCTTCATGTGTGGGCCTTATGTTAGGCTAGTGACTGCAACATTCTTTTCACTAGTGGTTTAAAGGTGTCACTGTGGGATCTATTCACTAAGCAAGTTTCACTTACAGCTAGAGTAGATTTCGTAGAAAGGATGATTGGAAGGGTTTCCAAGAAAATACGTAGGCGAGGATTGTTTTACTGTAGTAGCTTTATTGCCAAGAAAACGCCTCCGCTACTTCACTGCCAAATACTCCCGAGAGTTCCTAGATATCTATGCTTTCATCTTTGTGTTGCAACCCTCACATCATCACATTCTCACTGAGTGCTCCTAGACTCAGCACAAAGAATACCACACATTTCATGTAGGAAATCCAAGTCTAGGGGCAGTGGCTTTCTCCTGAGTGACTTTGAGCTGGAACTACAACAGAGCTGAGGTACCTGACTTAGCTTTAGGACACTGCCTTGATGAGGCCTGAGGACATACCAGGCTACAGAACGGAACACGTGTCAACTCTTTTCTGCACATGTAACTGTTGTATAGCACCAAACATTGATTCTGTGTGATGTTAACAATGATTGTGAAATAATCTACAGGAAAAAGGAACACGAAATCTAATCAAGACCAGCACTGACCACCGTAAGATAATGCCTTTCGATCATCTCTTGAAGCACTCCCAGTACCCAGGAGTGCACATTTGCCGCTTATCGGATCTCACGCCCAAAGGATTCGGATTTCTTGTGTCACAGACCGATTGCTAACTGGGGGGGGACGGCCACCAGACTGGGGTTCAATAGCACCTCCATCACTAACATCACAATAGGTAACTTACAACTTTAGGGGCAGATCCCCGCTGAAAGATAGCTCTGGGTCTTATACCAGTTTGAGTGCAGTCAAGCATGGAGGTTGGTGGTCAAGAAGCTGGAAACTACCAATAATGAAATTAAATGAAATGAAAAGGGATTTGTAAAGCGCATGGCTGCCCGGGAGCGTCCCAGCGCTGGTGAGAGTGTTAACGGAAGTGGAAGGGAAAATAAAATTATGGGAACACCCAAGTTTTTAGAAGTTTGCGGAAGGTGGAGTGATTACTTTCGGCGCAAAGGGACAGAGGGAGGGAGTTCCACAATTAGGGGCGTTATACGAAAAGAGACGGCCTCCTGTGCGAGTCCTCTTGATTCTAGGTATAGTAGCTAGATGAAGATGGGCGGATCGCAGATTTCTGGCAGCAGTGTGGGGTGGGATTATGTTCCTAAGGATAGGGGGGTCTTCACCCTGAAGGATTTTATGGGTTGTACAGAGGGCTTTAAAATGAATTCTCTCCTGAATAGGGAGCAAATGAAGGGCTTTCAAGGAGGGTTTTGCTGAGCTCCTATTGTTTGTGTTGGTGAGGAGTCTGGCTGCAGAGTTTTGGACAATCTGCAGCATAGCAATGACTTTCTTGGGGGCCCCTAGGTAGAGGGCGTTACCATAATACAGTCTGGACAATAGAAGACCCTGGATGAGGAGTTTCCTGGAGTCTGAGGGAAGGAGGGGCAGTATTTTGCGAGTTGTCCGGAGGATGCCATAGCAGGCGCCCGCGGTCTTCCTGGCTTGGGTATTGAAAGAGAGTTCATGGTCAAGCCAGATACCCAAGCTCTTGGTGTCCTTTTTGGGGGATGGTACGGGTCCCATGCAGGGCGGCCAAAGGGAGGTGGATAATGGGGAAGTTGGGTGGCCCAGCATGAGGATCTCTGTTTTGTCACCGTTAAGTTTGAGGTGTGAACTGTCCATCCAGTGGGATATATCTTGGAGACAGGAGTGCAGGTTACTGGGTGACTGGTCCTGCTGGTTCAGAGAGACAACAAGCTGCGTGTCGTCAGCGTAAGTCACCAATTTCACCCCGTAGGGGGCAACTATTTTATCCCGGGGGGGACAATAAGCAGCCTTCAAGGGGATTCCTAAATTTCCTTACCAGATACAACCAATCTCAGCCTTGGACAACGCTCACATAGAGCTGAACTTACAGCAGCAGATGCTTGCTTGGGTCTCTTGACCATCTTATATTTTTCGAGTACGACACTAGATAAGGATGCCCTCTAAGGGCTCTGCGGTTAAGGAAGGTTTTTGGGGACAAAGTTGCTAAGCTTGATCTGTTCTGTGTGATTGGATAAAAGCTGTGTCAACTCAAGGATGGCCACTCAATGGCCTATAAAGGTTGAAAGATGGATCCGATGTATACTATGATCAGCTCTATGGAAAAGCCCAACAGAATCAGGTTGGCTGAATCGAGGTCTCGAGCAAACAGAAGTTTCTGTTAATTAGCAGCTACGTTTGTTTGTCTGGGTGCGTAAAACCCCGAATGCCCAGAGTCCAGAAGGCGAGTGGGCAAAATTGCTTTACCCAAAGAAGGATTCAATACCAATTCCCAGGTAAGGGGCCAGTAAATCAAAGTGTTAAATCAACTGGGTGGTGCATTGGGATCATGATGTTGTTGATGTGTCTCGTGGTCAGGGGTTGGATGGTATTGACATGCCTATAGGGCAAGTGTCAACTGTTGTTGTTGAGCATTGACTGGCTTCTTGGTGATAGAAAAAAACATGAAAGAAGAGACACTGTAGTTCAGTAAGGAACTGAGGTCTGTACATTCAGAGCAGTGAAAACAAAGGTGGTTATTTAGACTTTGAGGGGCTTCACCACATTGCACCACAAGAGCAGAGGGACCTGCCCTCTCGCACTACAGTCATCCATATTCAGAGATCTCAATTGTCCCCCAGCGTTCTCTACGCCTTAGAAAGCATTGAACGTTTGGTAAATGGTCAACATGCTTCATGCAGCTACTTAGCAAGTTTTTGTGTTGTACAAAAACAAACCGCCAAGGTGGGAGTGCGTTTTACTAAAACAAAGCACTAGTGACCCCGACACACTAGGATTTCTCCCCCAGGGTTTGAGGAATTTAATTTTCTGCTTGGAACTACCACACTTTGCTCAGGGGTCTTAACAGAAAAAAAGGTACCTTAGAACATCCACCATAAATAGTTTGAATAGTCTGATGTACTTACGCCGCTGGTCCACAGTCCGTTCGGTCACTGGTGTAAGATGTTCACCATCGGAGCCAGCATTTGCTCCATTGGTGGAGACATGATGGTCCACTTAAATGTAAACAGAACCGGTGGACTGCCAGTTTGGTGGACAGAGTATCTATCCTGTCCATCTAACTCTACATGAGGTCCAACATAATATCATTTGTGATTGATTGTGAGTGTGAACTAGACGTTCAGGGGATACTGGACTCAGATTGTAACAATGAGGGGCTTTCACCCTTGATACCCTGAATATTTAACTCACTGATAAGCCACAAATCCACCAAGGGCTTTTCCTTAGCAATTCCCTACCCCAGAATAGCGAAACCAGACAGTCCAAGACTTACACCCGGGACGTGGTGTGGAGTAGAAACTCAGAAGAGGATAACGTTCTTTAATCATAAACCACAGGTTAGTACTAGAATTGAAAATCAGAGGGCAGAAAGTGTGGGCTCATTACCATTTGTTACTCCCTGGATCAATCATGGAACACAACAACATCAGTGTACCACAATCTGGTGAGGCACAGTTTACTTTCACTTCCTTTCCAGGGCTGAGAAACCAACAACATTTGAATATTTAAATGAGTCCAGAGCTACATTTCAGAGCCTGTTACTGTTATTGTGTTTTTCCACTCGCGACCTAAGTTGCCCGCTGTACCTTTAAGAATTCAATTACTGTGTCATCTATGTCGTGACCGTCGCTTGCATGGGACTTGTGTGAGCTTTGAACCGGCGTTGTTGTCTCCTGAGAGGTCTCCCTGTTGGTGTGGCTATGCACAGAAATGTGTCCCCAATCCAAAAGGGGAGGGTCAATGCGGGCAAAGGCCCGCTGAAGCCCCTTCATTCAAAGCTGTATGGTGGCTCAGTGGACTAATACCTCCACTGCAGGGGTCTGTGTTCGACCTCATGGTTACAGGTTTAAATCCTGCGGGTCCACTCTGCCTTTCATCCATCTGAGGTCGATAAAAGGAGTACCATTGAGTTGGGTAACAATGAACATCTATTATTCAGCGCCAAGATACCTACGGGTGAACGTGCGCTTTACAAATACACATGTTATGTTATGTTGTTGGTGGTGAGAATGGGAGCCTCCTTTGCGGAGCCTTCCTCAGGCCCAGTCTCAAACCAGCCACTGAAACATATGAAGAGCCCACAAGAGGTGACACAGGTGTTTTCAGAAACAATGAAACTGCTGATCGCAGTCACAAACTTCTTCTTTTAATGATTAAAGTTCTGATCGTGCTTGTGACATAGTCACTTCCCTCGCCTCTAGGCATCTTCTGCTATTCTCTGTGGACTGTTCAGGGTGCAGCCGATGACCTCATGCAAGTACAGGTTTAGGAAACAAGAAGCTTTGCTTCTGGGCACACTGCAGAGATCAACATGGTGGCAAAGTCTCACCACGTGACGCGTCATCTAGAGCGGCGGGACTTTCCCTGGGCTACACGAAAAACCAGTTCCTACTGCATAGCCTCAGGAAATAAGCTGTTGCGCTTTACAAATACCCATAACACAACATAACATAGCCCCTTGAATTGTGTTTTCCTGTTCGTGGCAGTCTTTGCTGTCCAGGTTCCTGATGCTAAACCTGGCAAAGGGGAGCTGGCAGTCAACCACCCCAACCCTGAAGCTTCATCTCCACTGGTTTAGAGCCATTGGTACTAGCTACTGAGAAGTCTTTGCACAAAGACAGATTCATTTAACCCCACACTTACACATTGCACATACTATAGTGGTAGACCTGGCCCTCTCTGCAGGGTCACCCCTAACTTTTTGCCTACAATCATTTGGTGAACTCACTTTTGTTGGCTTTAGAACTTTACCACTGCCAACCAGTGATGAAATATTTGTGCTCACTACATAACATTTGATACAAATGGCATACAGCTGATCGGCACAGTTAATTTACTTTCAAGTCCAAAGTACATAGTACTACATGTACCCATGGCCTATAAATGAAATGCTACTAAGGGGCCTGCAGCACTCATTGTGCCACACACTAATGTAGCATTTCTCAGACCTGCCACTGCAGCCTGTGGTGCAGTTTTAAACCTGGCAAAATAAACCTTTTATGCTTAACAACTAGGAGCTGGGTGTGTGCCGGCAAAGCGATGTTTGGACAAAATGTTGAATAAGTAAAACATTTTTTTAGATTTGTGTGTATGAAGTTTAATAATTTTGGAAGAAATGTAAGATAATTTGTACTCTTTGAATATAATTTTAAAATGTTTTTTTATGTTTTCAATACAATTTGTTTATAATGTGTTAATATTTACTTATGTTGAACTTTATATTTCCAATTTATATCACAATATATATTTTTTTGTTTTACTTTAGCAATTCGTAATAATTAAAAAAAATATTAAATCATTTGTGTATAAAATATGTCAGATTGATAGTTTTATAATTAAAGATGTTTTCTATGTATTAATGTGATTATTTATTGTTATAGTTTGATTTATTTGCTAATTCTTTTTAAAATTATTTAGCAATAATATTGAAATTTAATTTTCTAAATTACAAATATTTATTTCATATAATAATTTGTACTGCTAATCATATCAGGGGCGGCTTATCTTTTGGATTGTGGGGGTTTTGACCCCCTACTGCGAGCCACTACACCCTAAAAAGACTTCATACCACCATTCATTTGGTTCCTGTAAGATAGGGGCGGCGATACGTAGCAATCGGTGCGAGAATTTAATGAGAGGCTGTGTTAATAAACTGTGCACATCAGATTGGTTGTTATTTTTAATGAGGCCAGACTGACATGCACAGTTCAGGCTTCCATAATCAACACCACCTGGGAGATGGAAGAGCAGAATTTGAATTTAAATTTGAATTTAAAAGCATTTGTTTAGCGCGCTTATACCCAGCGGTTTCATGGCGCTGAAGGAGCTATTACCAGCAACAGCAACAACAGGGACAGATTAGGCATCAAAAGCTCTGGAAAAGAGGAAGGTTTTGAGATTCTTCCGGAACTCCAAATAGGAAGTTGTGGATCTAAGGGTCATAGGGAGGGAGTTCCAGAAGACAGGTGCGAGGACCGCAAATTTCGCCCCGCCTGCTTTCTTTTTCTTAAAGCGAGGGGTGGTCAGGAGTGCCATGTGGGTAGAGCGGAGTTCTCTGCCCGGAAGGTAAGGTTTGATGGCCGAGCACATAAACTCGGGGGCAGTGCCCATTCTAGCCTGGAAGGTGAGGCAACCTAGTTTAAATAAGGCCCGCTCCCTCACAGGTAGCCAGTGCAATGATTTCAGCAGTGGGGTTGCTCAATGGTATTTGGGCAGCCCATGGATCAGGCGGGCAGCCTGATTTTGCACTAGCTGCAATCGGTGTATGGCATAGGCCAGTGCGCCGTTGTAGATTATGTTCCCATAATCGAGGCGCGAGAGCACCATTGCCATCACAATTATTTTCAGTGCCGGAAGGGAAAAGAAGCGGGATATCTTTCTAATTATCCGGAGGGAAAAGATGCAGGAGGAGACCACTGAGCTCACCTGGGGGTTTACAGATAGTTGGGGATTGAGAAAGATACCAAGGGTTTTAACTTTAGGGACCGGGAGGGGGGGACACCAAGTGAAGGGGGCCAGAACGAAGGGGACCAGGGACTGCAACCACCTCCTGTCAAGACCAACTCTGTCTTGTCAGGGTTGAGTTTGAGGTGGTTGCTGTTCATCCAATCTTGGATGAATAACATGACGGGTTGAAAGTTTTGAACAGAGGAGGCAGAGTGAGAGAGATTAAAGATAAGCTGGAGGTCATCGGCGTAATTAAACACCGTGACCTCAAGCTGCTGTAGTGAAGAGATAAGGGGGTAGATATATAAATTAAACAAAAGGGGGGATAAGGAGGAGCCCTGAGGGACGCCACACTCCACCTTTCGTGAGGAGGCAGTAAAACCAGTGAGATGAGCAGCCTGTGCCCTGTCACACAGGAAGGAATTAAGCCAGGAGAGGGCAGAGCCCTCTATGCCCGCCGCCTTGACACGAGTGAGAAGGATGGAGTGATCCACCGTGTCAAAAGCGGCGGACAGGTCCAAAAGAACAAGGGCTTGCGGGAGGTTGATGTCAATACCCTCGCGGAGTCTGTCCATCACTGAGATCACCACCTTCTCTGTGGAGTGCAGAGGTCGGAAGCCCGCCTGGCAAGGGGAGAGGCACTGATTTGCCTCCACATAAGTGCTCAGGGTACTCGTGACGTGGGTTTCTAAGACCTTTCCCAAATAGGGTAGGAGGGAAATGGGGCGGTAATTGGCAGGGGACAGGGGATCAGCGCCATTTTTTTTTTAAATCGGGATAATGACTGCTGATTTGTGGGAGGGAGGAACCACACCATTACTTAGTGAGTCATTAAGGAACGTAAGAGGAGGGGTGGGACAGGCCGAGAAGATCTCTCTTAAAACATGGGCGGGACCAAAATCCAAAGGGGAACCCGACTTCACCCGTCGAAGGAGGGGAAGGAGGGAGTCCTTGGTCAGCAGTGGAATGCTAGCCAGTTTGGAAATAGAAGGGGGAGGGGATGGGTTAACAAAGGTTAGAGAAGGAGGTGGTATATTGATTTTTATCTGTGCGACCTTCTCAATGAAAAATTCGTTCAGCGAATCGCAGAGATGTTGAGAGGGAGGGACTGTTGTCGTGACTCTGTTGGATGCTGCCAGTTCATGGACGGTAGCAAAAATCTCTTTGGATTGGGACTCTGCCGCTAAAATCCTTCCTGAGTAGTATTCTGTTTTAGCTTCAAGAATGCCTTTTTTGTAAATCTGTAAGGCAGAGTGGTATGCGGCTTTCAGTGAGGGGCTGTAGGCTCTCCTCCAAGCTCTCTCAGCTCTTCGTGCCGCTAGTTTTTTCACCTTAAGGTCAGAGTGGAACCACCTATTTGCTGCATGGGCTCGCTGGACCGTGATCCGCCTCAGGGGAGCGAAATCGTCGCCCGATTTAATCAGCCAATTATTGATGGATTCCAATTGGGCTGAGGCTGCAAGGCCTGAAAGGTCAGGGCTGGACTCGGACAAGGACGAGCAGAGAGACGGCATGTCTGCTTTGCCCCATTTCCTAATCCAAGTGTTCTTGGGGAGCAGGGGCTTAGCCTCAGGGGATAGTGCAAGGGAAAAGGAAATGAGGGAGTGGTCCGACCAGAGGCAGGGGGAAATGGTGGGGGGCGTTGTGGGGACATTTAGGGCCCAGATTTGGTCCAGTGCATGACCATGAGTATGAGTGGGGCTATGAATGTGAGGTACAAAGTTAAGGCTAGTCATAAGGTCAGTAAAATCTTTGGAGTAAGAGGTTTCGGCGGGATCGTTGGGCCAGTAATTAAAGTCCCCTAGGACTAAGACTGATGAATTATTTATCACTGGTGTCGCCAGGAGATCTTGAAAATTAGAAATAAAGGATGAGGTGGTTTGAGGAGGGCGGTAAACAAGGACGCAGGTCAAAGGGGTTTGGCAAGAAGTCGAGCGTGCTACCAAGTAGTCAACTTCAGGGATTATAGGAAAGGGAAGGGTCTGAAAGTGCAGGTCAGCACGAGCTATCAAGGCTAGAGACATAGCTCCATCATTCTCTGGCGGAGCATTGTGGTTCCCTGACTCAGCAAATCCTGGCACTGCCCTCATGCTGTTAGGTCTTAAAAGCAACATGATAGCAGTGCTTGGATTGGCTGGGATGCTTGTGTTCAGCAGGAACATCTTTGTTGCCAGCGCAATATCATCAAGGTAATAATATATTTATTTATTTATTTTATAGCAGTCCTCCCAATATGCTGTAAAATTATATTTGTATTGCCGAGATGATAGGTGCGCATTCGATATAAATGAAACGTACCTATAAACAGAATGTGCCCCGATCACCTCTGCTGTACAAATGTAAGCATATCCAGCCTTTATAAAAGCGATTTACCATTTACCATTAACGCGACCCACCTCTTGCAAAAGTAACCAGCCCCCGCTGAATCTTATTGGAAATATTTATTAGGTAAGAATGTGTTATGAGTAATGTGTTTATATACTGGAAAGCAGAATTTGTAAGACATTTCCTATGAATTGGTTTGGACTGGAGTGAGAATAGGTAAGATAACCTCTTTAATGTTTAACACCTTGTTTTAGATTGGAGTGGGAATAGTAAATGTAACCCTTTAGTTTCCAACACCTTTCCCAAAATGTTTTAAGTTGGAATGGGAATAGTACAGATAAGCCCTTTTGTGGTCAACTTCTTCCCTGAAATACTTGAGTTTGGAGTGGGACTAGTAAATGTAACCCTTTTATTATCCAATGCCTTACACAAAATGGTTTAGAATGGAGTGGGAATAGTAAATGTAACCCCTTTATTGTCCAAGGCCTTACACAAACTAATTTAGATTGGAGTGGAAATGGAAAATATAACCATTTTATTGTCCAATACCTTCCCCAAAGTGGTTTACATTGGAGTGGAAATAGTAAATGTAAACCCTTTAGTGCTTAATACTTCCCCCAAAATGGTTTAGATTGAAGTAGGAATAGTAAATGTTATCCTTTTAATGTCCCAGCTCTTCTCCAAAATGGTTTAGATATGAGTTGGTGTAGCATTCTTTTTACATAAATAATATTTTACTTTTTTCTAACAATAACGGTAAGTTAAACAGTTTGTAATTTTTATTTATATTTTTGTAATATTTAATTGATCTATATGTATGCATTTGTATTACATATATATTTTCATACATAACTAAAAAATGTTCATGGTTATATTTAAACAACGTTTCAGGACACATTTAATATTAAATAGAACATGTAAATAATATTTGAACAGTGTTGTTCATTTCTACATCTTCCTTCATTTTTTTTTCGACTGTGGTACATTATTTTGTGAACTAATACATTTGCATATACTTATTTTTACTGTTTCTTTACATAATTTTTAAGGTATATGTGAAATAATATTTTTTATAGTATTATTTATTTTATACTTTACATAAGTGTTTCATATTTTATGTCACTCTATCAACATGTTTGACATTATTTAAATGTTTTTACATTTTTTAAACATTTGTTAGACTTTAAAAAAATATATATCCCCCATGTTTTCTGTAGGGAGATAGTCTATTTTTTCAGTTTCATTTAGAGACCAAATTTTTCTTACTACTAATGTAACATTTGTAGTCTGTGTGTATCATTTTTGGTTAATTTTTCAGGAAGTGAGCGGTACGAAGTTCCTGCTCTTTGTTGAAGAAAAATACCTTTTTAAAGGTTTTTATAGGGTTTTCATTAGGGAGGATGTAGGGGGTACTAGTAAACAGTAGTTATAGTGCTGTTTCATAGTTTTCGGAAGGTTTATTTGTAGTTTTTGATATTTGTTTACTATTGTTCTGTGTTATACTTAGGTAGCAAATGTTAGTAACGTAGTGTTATTTTATTTTTATATTATGTATTGTGCTTTGCTTAAATTAATTGTGAAGTTTATTTTACATGTAAAGATAGGGCTATGCATTAGCAGGTATTATATGTTTGCATGTTGCTTTATTTTTTTCAGGAAACCATTTGGGTTTCTGTTAAATCAATATTTTTAATGCTGATTTCCTTCGATTTTTTCACGTTTTGCTTTTTTTAAACAATTTTTGGGTTTGTTATGGTTGCTTACAAGTTTAGATTGCTTTGCTGGATTTCAAATGGAGCTGTTTTATTTTTGCATTGTATAAGGGCTTTTTTTAATTACTTCTCCTTTTTTGTTGAATTATATTTTTAACTACATGGATACAGAGAAAGATCTGCAGCTACAGAACAGTAAGTTATTTTTTTGAGGTGGAAAATATAATAATTTATTATGTGTACATATTTGATGTGATTGGTACTTGTTGTATTACATTTTATGTATTGGATTTAATTGTTTCCTTATAATTTTACCTGTAGTTTTGAGTTTTTTGGCCTGTACATTTTTTCGTTTTTAACTAAATCCTCATATTAAATGTATCCATCAGTCTTATTTGCAATTTTAGTTGATATATTTTTGACTGATGTCAATAATTTGTTTAATATTTAGTTAAAAATTATTTTAGTTATGCTTGTTTGGATTTTTCATTTGGTTTATTGGGCACCCGTGTAAGAAACCAGTTTTTTAATTATGCAGATTTTGGCTTTTTATTCTCGTCAGCGAAAGATGGCAATGGAGGAGGAAACAGCAGCGCATCGCATTCTTAGTTCTTTAGAAGAATCCAAACAGGGATGAAGCATTATTGCCAGGGCTGGACTCCGGGATGAGTGCCTTCTGGGCCAGTCTATCGCTCTCCAGGCCTCTCTGAGAAAATGTATGTGGGATCGGGTGGTGAAAAACGGTCACGCCAGGCAAATGTCTAGCTTTAAAAATATGAAATAAATGGGGAGGATCCTCTCTTTCAGAGCCAGGGATAGTTGTAGCTTCATTACCATCCAGTAGATTAGGGGTGAGAATCAGGAGTTTGTGGTTGAACCAGCTGCTATTAGAGATGTCTTAACCCCTTCGCTGCTCATGACGAGCTCAGCTCGCCATGAGGCACGGTTGAGCTGTGCTTATGACGAGCTGAGCTCGTCATGAATAAAGGTAACTCTGTGAGTCCAGCACCGGGGGGGAAAACCTCTAGCAGCCAAGGTGTTAAGATGTTTCTACCAAGATCTTTATTGAGATGACTGCTTCTCCTCTGCCGAAGATATCTTCTATTTCGTTAGGCGGTATTTCCATCATAAAATGAGTCATTAACAGCGACCAAACTAGAAGCACTGATATCTCTCGTGGAGGTGGAAAATGCCATGGAGTCCCTGGCCAGAGGGGAGGCCTACAGTCCTGATTAAATCCCATCGGAGTTTTACTCCACCTTTTTGCAGATTCTGGCCGCTGTTCATAGGGATCTGTTTAACTTCTCTGATTCATCTGGCCAGGTTCCCCGGTCTTGGGGTGAGAATACCAATGTTAATGTTCAGAAAAAAGGGAAATTGCCCACACTTTGTGAATCATATTGTCCAATTTCTTTAATCAATGTAGATTCAAAGATCTATACTAAATTCTTGCTGATTAATTGTCCGTAATTATCTCAGGGTTGGTCGATTTACACCAGAACAGCTTTATTACGGGTTGTGATACAACATCTCACGTCAATACATCAATATGGCCCTGGCGAAAGCCTCTCTTGGTGAAGGGCCTGTGGGTATGATTCTCATGGATGCTGAGAAGGCCTTTGACCAGGTCTCCTGGCCCTAACTTTGGGGGGTTATGGAGACCGCGGGGTTAGGCTCTGCCAAATGTCTCTAGTATCCGGAGTCTGTACACTGGTCTTAAAGCAAGGATTCACTGCTTGGAAACCCTTTCAGATTCCATCTCTATCTCTTGTGGTACCAGGCAGGGGTACCACTGGCAGTCTGAAGACTTGACATCCATGGAAAAAACTAGTATTTACTAATGTGTTACTTAAAGACAATGAAAATATTATATTTGGTGTGTTGGTTTATAGACCCCAAATAAAAAGTGGGTGTTTGGGAATTGAATGCATGAGCACACTTAAAAAAAATGTCAAACAGGTGTTCTAGGATATCTTTTTTATGTTATGTTAATGTAGCTATTTGTAGAGAGCTTAGTACAATCATTATGGCCCAGTGGCTAGAGCTGCCGGCGGTGGAACCTTGAGACCAAGGTTTGAATCCTGGCCTCAGTACTTGGCTCAGCATTGTGTGATTCTGGGCACATGCATCCCTTAATCTTATTGTGCCTACGTGTATTTGTGTAATCTCCACTTGATCTACACAATCTATACTCTCTCCCAATGGCCTGCATTGTGACGTACAGCTTTCTGTTGCTTTGGAGGTAGGTTCATGCTATATGAATGGTAATACATAATGCATGCATTGTAGAGCATATATATTAACAAAAGGTTTATATATGGGAAGAAAATGTGTGTACTTTCAAGAAGATTTTCAGCTTATGTTTGAGACACAAAAAACAATTGTGTTGACATATTTTATTTAAAGTGGGTGTTGACTGACAATTCATTCTGACTGGGAACCTTCACCGCTGATGTTATTAGATCGGTGTTCAAGGGCACTTGATTCAGTATCTGTTTTATTATTACTCATGCTGAAGTATTTTATCAGTTCTGTGGATGCTTTGTATATTTCTCTATTACTGTAGAAGGCCTATGTGTGCAAGATTAGTGTAACCTTAGAGATATGCAAGCTTTTTGAACTTTTAAGTCCTCACTAACCAGTCTAACCTGATGGATACATTTGCTGTCTTTGTCCTGAGATTGCAATATTTCCTATCATGCCCCATCCATGTGGATGTCAAAGCTACCCGGAAGGGCACAAAAAGTCGAAAGTAAAAAGAAAGTAGAAGGAGTATATGATGAAAGGTATTATAGATATTTTGGAAAATGATTGGAGAACTTGTCAAATAGTATTCCCAGATTTTTTACACTAAATGAATAGTGCATGGTTTTTATTCTACTTTTTAGAGCACTTGTACTGAAAATGCATTTTTTGTTACAATCTTTTCAAGGTTTTGGGGAGCTATCCATGACCTAGTGGACTGTCAGACTTGAGTGGCACACCGTGAAAATACTGGAATATTTCATCAATGCCCCTTTGGAGAACCTGCCTGTAAGCCTTCTGGCATTTTATCCAATTTAAGGATCAATATAAATTATACATCAAAATACGCAATTTTAGCTCTGTTTCTAATTGTATTTCCAGAGGCAGATGTCCCTCCCCACCAGTTGATCTCTGAGGAAGGTGGGGCTGTGATTTTTGCTCACTTAATGCACTTCTGGCAGCTGCTTATGTTCCGCCACTTTCAAAGTTCACCAGCCGCCACCGAGATGCGGCTCAGACCTCTCCAAGGATGAGCAGTGAGCCTTCTAGTACTGCATTGGTGCTGATACCTTGACCTGAACTATGTTTCATGTATATAAGGAACTCCAAGCAGCTGCCGCTCAGGTGAGACGAGCTAATGATGACCCTCTCCTCTCACGGCACCATTGAGCACACTTCACTCAACGCTGTTTCACAGCATCCAGCACCTCTCACTCATTGCGACGAGTATCTGGACCAACAAGCCTTCTGCATGGACCAACAAGCCATCTGCATGGGCCAACAAGCCATCTGCATGGGCCAACAAGCCATCTGCGTGGACCAACAAGCCATCTGCATGGACCAACAAGCCATCTGCGTGGACCAACAAGCCATCTGCATGGGCCAACAAGCCATCTGCATGGGCCAACAAGCCATCTGCATGGACCAACAAGCCATCTGCATGGGCCAACAAGCCATCTACATGGACCAACAAGCCATCTGCATGGACCAACAAGCCATCTGCATGGACCAACAAGCCATCTGCATGGGCCAACAAGCCATCTGCATGGACCAACAAGCCATCTGCATGAGCCAACAAGCCATCTGCATGGAACAACAAGCCATCTGCATGGACCAACAAGCCATCTGCATGGGCCAACAAGCCATCTGCATGGGCCAACAAGCCATCTGCATGGACCAACAAGCCATCTGCATGGACCAACAAGCCATCTGCATGGGCCAACAAGCCATCTGCATGGGCCAACAAGCCATCTGCATGGGCCAACAAGCCATCTGCATGGGCCAACAAGCCATCTGCATGGGCCAACAAGCCATCTGCATGGACCATGGCTGCAGGTACAGATTGGACTTCCCGAGGGGCTGGTGTTTATTCTGTTGACCTTCCAACTGGGGCACAATGAGGAGTCAGACCCAAAAGGCTCTCTCAATGGTTCCAATCACAGACACCGCTTTCAAAGCTGAAGTTATGTCAAAAGGCCGCTCAGGCATTCTGAAAAACACAAGCATGTAACATCTTTATATGAGGGTCTATTTCCAGAATCAAAAGTAGCTCCAAGGGAGAACCATGCATAACAAATCTGAAATATACAAAGGTGTCTGGTAGAGCTCCTTTTTTGTTAGAAACAGCTGCTGTATAATTGCCGCATAAGTTGTCTTTCCTTGCAGTATTATTTATCCTACCATTCTGCATTTGTTGACCCCTCCCTGACACACAATTCCCGTGTTCCTTTTATGTCCCTGGTTAAAGTGAGCACTGGTCAAGAGGTTACTCTGTATCTCCGTTTGTTAGGTGAACTTTGGCTGTTAGGTTACTCTGTATCTCCCTTTGTTAGGTGAACTTTGGCTGATAGGTTACTCTGTATCTCCGTTTGTTAGGTGAACTTTGGCTGATAGGTTACTCTGTATCTCCCAGTGTTAGATGAAATTTGGCTGATATGTTACTCTGTATCTCCCTTTGTTAGGTGAACTTTGTCTGATAGGTTACTATGTATCCCCAGCGTTAGGTGAACTTTGGCTGATATGTTACATTGCACCTTCTTCGACTTTTTGCGTGGGTTGCATTTGCGAAAGATTGTTTGTGCTCCCGTCGAACACCGACCCCTCTGCAATCGACATCCGATGTGGGACAGCTCGTGTACAGCTCCTGTACTTCCTCTGCGTTGCCTGGTCCTTACAGCTGCAGAGTCAAGGTCCTTGTCAACTCTCCTGCAACACCCGACATCGGAGGCCATTTGTCTTCCAAGTCTCCTGGTCCCTCCTGAGTGACATAGACTCTGTCCACACTGGTGCAGGTACTTCTTGTCTAGAATCCACCTTCATATTCCACCAGATGCTTTCTCCTCTACCAGCAGTGGCACTTTCCTGAAGTCCTCCATTAGAAACTACGGACGTTTCTGACACCACTTCACACGTAAGCACCTGGCTTCCCTGGTGTAAGTTACATGGGTAATAGGGTATCCACAGGTGGGGTGGCTCTTCAGACTTCTGTCTTCCACTAGGTTTTTTCAGTGTCCACAGGGAAGGGTCCTTAATCTTTAAAAATCCAACCACAACTTACACTTTTACTGAGCACGTGGTCCTGTTCCCACACTGCACACACTCTCTGTTGGGTCCCTATCTACATACCTTGAGTGTTTCTGTGTGTCCCCAGCACCTCCACGTCCTCTCGACACTGTCTTGATCTGAGTCGTGGTTCTTATACCACTTTCTCAGTATATGGTTTGCTCCCCCCTGAGGTCCACTGTGTATTCCGTGCTATTTACTGTGTTTCTTTGCTAAAGTATTGTGTGCATTGTGCTTATCTCTGTGTTGGAGCTATTTGAACATACTAGAGAGTATTATACAATAAATACATATTTCTATAAATACCTTGTGTGGTTCTTTTCACTTAATCTATAATAAGATTGCATTCTGGTATAACAAGCTGCTTTACACTCCTTCTGGACTAAGCCTGAAGGCTGCTCTCCACAGCTACCACTTACATAGCTTTCTAAGGATTGCCTGGACTGGTGCAAGGTGTCCACTTACTTAAGTATACATTACATACCAGGCCAGCTCCTCGCATTGGTGCTGGTGGTTTTTCTTTGTTTTAAATAGGAGTCCAAAGTGTCTCTTTTGGGGGTGTGGCTAGCAGCCGAGCATGGCGGCAGCCTAACAGAGGAGCTCCGTAGACCGGACGGCCTCTCCTAATATCCGACCACTTATCCGTGCAGAACAGAAGCTCTAACGGAGGGTTCCGAAGCCTAGGACCGGGCGGGACCCAAGGCAGCAACTTCAAAGTCTGTCCGACACTGGAAACAGAAAATACGTCGAGACGACACTGAGGCCTGGTTGGCCATGAGGAGCCGGGACGTGTCCTGAACTGTCGACCGACAAGAGACGAGGGAGACTCGGTTCGTCTCCACTGGAAATACACGACCGCAAACCGGGAAGTGGCTCATGAGCTCGGGAGCGGCAAGACTTGTTTCAACTGTCTTCATTAGCCACGACTACATTTAAGGAGCCGATCTCCAAGAGATCAGGAGTAAGTTCCTCCGGACGGCAGACAAGTGAAACCGAAACCTAAGGAGAACAAAGGACTGGTCCGCCATCTTGGTGCATAATACTCAACGAGTCGACTGCCTTTGGACATCGTCGCCTCCCCATCGAGATCAACTTTGAGAGTGGAACCTCCGGCCTCATGGCACCGGCACCAGACCCGCTGAAGGAATTGTAAACCGAGGACTGGGTGTGCGGAGAGGGGGTGGCCCGCTACACACATAAGGAGACAGGTGTTGACCACCTACACACCAGTTCTCTGTGACGCCCCGAACGATTGGGCGGAGTACCCGGTGAGGCTTCTAGGGTACGAAGAGGTGATAATGGCTGGAAAGAATGCAAGAGGAGGCGCCACACAGACCCAAATTGATCGATTTGCCAGTGGTGGGGCATCGTCCTCCCCGTCGGCCTCAGCCGGCAAGATGGCGGAAGGGGCGAACACGCAAAAAACAACATTGGACGATGTCATGAGGACACTGACTCAAGTGCAGGCCACCGTGGGCTCAATCTCTACTGAGATCACATTGATCCCTGCCGACTTCCAAAAAATGTCTGAGAAAGTGAAGTCGATGGAAGTGGTCACGAAGTCCCTAGTGGAGGACGTCTCTGAGCTCCAGACAGAGATGCAAAAACTGGCGACGGAGAACAGAACATTGCAGGAGAAGCTGGATGACCAGGAAGGTCGCTCAAGAAGGAACAACATACGAATTCTTGGCGTACCGGAATCCGAAGGTGTTGGAGCAACTGATCTCTACGTGGAAGACCTAATTAAAAAAGAGCTCCAACCCAAGGGATTGTCTGCCTTTTTCTCTGTGGAAAGAGCACATCGAGTTCCGGGGGGCAAACCTAAGCAGGGAGTGACGCCGAGACCCATCTTGGCTCGACTCTTCAACTTCCGGGACAGGGACGCCATTTTGCAGGCGGCTAGGGTATCCCCTCCGGTGAAGATCCTTAACCCCACTCTAGCCTTTTTCCAGGACTATACGGCGGAAGTTGCGCGCCGAAGAAGGACGTTTCTGGAGGTCAAGAAGGAACTGAGGGCGAGAGAGATCCCCTACTCCATGCTTTTTCCGGCGCGACTGAGGGTGGTATCGGACAATAAAACGTGGTTCTTTGATACACCTGACCTTGCGAGAGACTGGCTTAATGGGTGGAGACCGGCGACACAACCTCGTAGATCCAACAGATCAAAAAAGGACAAGCACGTGGGATTCCCAGAGGGCTCGCAGACGTCTCACAGGACGGAAGAAGACAACTCACAAGATGAAGACACGGTGGAGGAAGGCGCCAGCAAGGGACACTAATCTTCATAAAGGACATACCAATTGTGTTTCTTAGTTTTGGATTCTGCCTGGGGGCTGGCTGCAGGACACTGGGCTGAGGACTTCCATGGAGTGTATGAGGGGCCGCCGGCTCCGGAGACTCGTCACCTCCGCGAGCAAGTATTTGGTGTGGGGAATGGGACAGGCACTCTGCTAAGTTGGGGGGGCGGGCGGTTCTGAGTCCGTATAGCAGGGGGGCAGGGAGGGGGGTAGTTCAGGGTGTGGGGGGGTTCATGGTTTTTCGTTTTGTTTGACTCAGGGAAATAATAGGCAACACAGCGAACTGAAAGATTACAGGGGTATGTACCGAGTACTATGGCACGTAGATGTTGGAATGTACAGACTAAACCTGATAAGTATGCATGGCACGCGACTCACAATCTACTCCTCAACATGAGAATATAAGCACAGGCCCGATACCTCCACTACAAGTGATGTCCTGGAATGTGAGAGGTCTTGGGGATAAGATAAAGAGAGGGCTGGTCTTGCAGGGAATTAAGAGACTGAATCCAGATTTAATCCTTCTTCAGGAAACACACCTAGTGGGAACGGCGAGCAAGGCATTGGACAGAAGGGGATACAGTATGGTGGTACACTCAGACTTCACCTCCGGATCTCGAGGAACGGGTATACTGATGAAAAAGGCATCCCGTTTTATAATACATTCCACGAGAACCGATGAGTATGGCCGCTTTGCTGTGGCGATTGGACAGTGGGAGGGCAAACCACTTAACGTGGTTTCGGTATACATTCCACCGGCACTGCACCCGACCACTCTACCCAAGTTAGGGAAATTACTGCTAGATCTCCCAGAAGGTGACCTGGTGGTGGGGGGAGACTTCAACGCAGTGGCACACAACACGCAGGATAGATACCCGGCCAGAGCGCACGTGTCTGGTCCGTCCCGCTTTCAAGAATTCATTGATGCACAAGGGCTGGTGGACGTTTGGCGGCACCTTTACCCTGAGGATCGGAAATACACGTATTACTCGGCGACCCATAATAGCCTGTCCCATATAGACTACTTTCTTACATTGGGGTACGACAACTTACAATTAGTGATGTGCAGATTAGGCCCAGGGGTGTTTCAGATCATTCCCCCTTACTACTAAACATCTCATGCTCTGGAAGGGTACGTAGAAGACTATATCCAATCTATCCGGGGTATATCAAGGTACCACATGTACGGAAAGAACTGAAAAAGGCGACCCAGCACTATTTTGCCGAAAATACTGGTTCGGTGTCCTCCCCCACTACTTTATGGGAAGCATACAAAACGGTCCTGAGAGGTCCTGCCATTACAACAATAACGGGACACAAAAGCACGCAGCAGCAGGAGTTGCGGGACCTAGAGCTGGATCTAGAGATAGCAAACGTAGCCCACATGGAACACCCGACGGAGGTAACATTACACACACTTACACTAAGCCAGCAAGCCCACACTGATCATATCCGTCTTCAAACGATGGGGAATATAACAGCAACAGCGAATAGAATATATGATATAGGTGACAAGGCCAGTAAATTGCTGGCCTGGTTAGATAAGAGAAAAGAAGGTAACAGGACCATACTACAACTGGCAGACCGCAGTGGGACACTACACTCGCAACCGTCGGAAATAATTGATCTCCTCGCAGATCATTTTCAAGAGGTATACACTCCTGAAAGGGTAGTTACGGAGGCTGATGCGACGCTGGCTCACCAACCGGTTCGCACCCCAACCCTGCCTCAAGATGCAGTGGAAGATCTGGAGGCAGACCTGACAGTACAAGAGGTTCAGGCAGCAATTCACACACTACACACTGGAAAAGCAGTGGGCCCCAACGGAATCCCGGTTGAATGGTATCAAACAATGTCTGACACACTCAGTGAGCCAATATTGGCGATGTTCAAGGATAGCTTTGAGCAGGGGGTACTGCCCCTGGATCAGCGGTTGGCCACTATAGTTGCCATCCCAAAACCGGGTAAGCCACCAGCAGACTGTGCCTCATACCGACCGATCTCGTTACTCAACACGGAAGCCAAGATACTGGCAAAGATATTGGCTACCAGATTGATGCCCCACCTTTCCCACTTGATCCATCCAGACCAATCTGGCTTTATGCCGCATAGGAGCACGGCACTTAACCTCCGAAGAGTCCATGGCGCGCTGGCGCGTGCCCCCTATTGTCAGAACCAGCAGTCATTCTCTCGCTAGACGCCAAGATGGCATTCGATTTAGTGGAGTGGCCATACCTTTTCGCAGTTCTAGCGCACATGGGCTTCGGCCCTAAATTCATAGTGTGGATAAAACTCTTATATACAGAACCTGTAGCACATGTGACGGCAAATGGCCACGTTTCACGTGACATGCCACTGGCTAGAAGAACGAGGCAGGGCTGCCCTCTCTCTCCTCTGCTGTTTGCGTTGGTTCTGGAACCGTTAGCGACTATCATTAGAGACACTCCTTTATTAAAGGGGGTAAGTTGGGGGGAGCATTGGGAAGACAGGGTCTCCCTTTATGCTGATGATATGTTAATATACTTGTCTGACCCGGCTGCAGGTATTCCTATTCTACTTGATCTGTGTAATGCACACGGTGCTTACTCAGGCTACACCATAAATTGGTCAAAATCGATTATATATGAACTGAGGGGTCCCCTGCCGCCTATACCCAGCGAATGCCAACTGACCATAGCACACACCTCATTTAAATATCTAGGCATTTATGTAACCCGAGACGCCTCGCACTACTTTACGCAGAATTTACAACCCCCTCTCACTCGCTTACAGGCAGATACCAGACACTGGGCGAATTTACCACTGACGCTTCTGGGCAGGGCGGCTTTATTTAAAATGAAGGCGCTTCCATGTTTTTTATATATATTGGAGAACACACCAACCCTTGTCTCACCCTCATATTTTAAGAAGGTGACAGCAGTCCTCTCAGGTCTGCTATGGGGACAACGCCCGGCTCGCGTGGCTCATATATAACTTAACCGTGGAGGGTACGACGGTGGGATAGCACTGCCAAATTTACAGTTATATTACTGGGCATCCCAACTTAAGGTGATAAACCAATGGCTCCACGCACCACAAGACGACCCGGCATATATGGCTGACAGAACCCAATTAGGAACACACAGCCTATTGGCACCACTATATAATAAACGTCTATTGACTAAATTGATAGGTCCGACAAAGCACACAGTAATATTATGGCATAAGGCGCAGGCTAGATTAAAATGGGGGGATGTTATAACCAAACTCACACCCCTGTGGGACACTAAAGCACTGGGTTGCCTGAGAAATAGCAAAGGATTTACCCTATGGGACAACATTGGAATCTCCACAGTGGGAGACCTATAGACGAGTAATGGTATGATCCCATTCTCACTCCTATAACAACAATATGACCTAGGACCCACTGAGACATATAGGTACATACAGATCAAACACGCATTGATGACGGCCATAGAGCCGGGGACCAAAGTCCCTGAATCGTCTCCATTAGAAGACCGCCTGCTCACTGACTATATGCAAACAGGAGCTACATCACTCACCTATCGAAAACTATTAAATAATCTACCGGACCCACTAGTTAAATTACGGTATAAATGGGAGACGCAGTTAGGAGAAATGGACGAAACAGACTGGAATGCTGCACTGGCATCCTCGAGAGAAGCCGGAGTATCGGCCCGATTCCGCCTAGTACAATTTAAAATACTCCATAGGGTCTACTACACAAGAACCGCTTTGTATAGAATACATAGAGCGCAGAATCTGAACTGTCTGAGAGGCTGTGGAGAGGAAGGGACACTCCTTCACACACTTTGGGGATGTCTGGTCATTAGCGAATACTGGAGGCGAATTATGAGAACCATTTCACAAACACTGGAAGTTTCACTTACACCAGACCCGAGGGTTTGCTTGTTGAATGTGTGGGGGAGGACAGATTTACCTAGACAAGGTCAACGGTGGGTGGTGATAGGAGCGATGGTGGCCAAGCGCGATATAGCACAGAAATGGGGGGCGGCAGACACACCGGCATTAGCACAGTGGTGCAAACACATGGATACACTGATGGTTAGCGAGCGTGTGGTCTATAAAATAAGGGCCAACCCTCGCAAGTGGAACAAGATCTGGTTACCGTGGAACAAGTATAGAGGTGAACTGTGTGAACCTTTGCCGGAGGAGGGAGAGGATAGCTCTGATGAGGAGGATGAACTTGGGAACTAATACATACTCATGACTAGGATGCGGGGAGGGATATGGGTGTGATGGTAAGAGACAACGGGGAACTCATGGGTAGAATACAGCGTAGTACATCAGTAAAGCCCCACCGATATAGATGAATGTCCGTGTATTGAAGCTCTATTGAACTGTTTATAATTCCTGATGAGTCTATAGTTTTGTTTTAATTTAAATAAATAATTAAAAAAGTAAGACTAATAATTCTGTATATACTGATTGAAAATTTGACGCACCATGATCATAATCGCTGCCGGACCGGGAGGTTGTCGGCTGAATAGCTGTGTATCATGAACATCGAAATGACTATGGCGTGATATTGTGCTCTATACACGCAAATGATGTAATGTATAATTGTCAAATGCAAATAAAGTCTTACAAAAAAAAAGTGTCTCTTTTGGTTGTGTAATGATTTGCCAGCTTGTCTGTAAATTCTTGAGTAATAGCATGAGCTCCTTCTAGGCAATTTGGATTATGAAATTTGGTGAGAATTTTATAGAATTCTTAAACAAAAAGAAGCAAATAAGGTGCCCTTCACCACTAATTTTAGCAACACATTTCATTTCAAGATATCTAGCATTAAACATGTACAAAATATGATAAAAGCCTCTTCACATTTCATAAAAGTGTATTTTATTAACATGCAAAGACCTTTCACCTTAGTGCATCGGATTATATCTGTGCATAAAGAAGCATTTTTTACAAGGTTCATGCCTCCTCCCACCCTCACAATGTCAATAGTGAACTAAGAAGTGAGTCAGTAAGTCATCAGGATCACACAGACTCCTCTGAATGGCATGGGTTTGGTATTCTAAATGGAAAATATTGTACTTTATTAAATGAGACACAGGAGAAGGTTTTGTAGTGCGCACATCCACAACTCAAGTATTTCAAGGTGCTCTTATATGTGAGAATGAAGAAAAAGGAGGCAAAGTGAAAAATGCCTAGGATCACACAATTTAGTCAAGTGGGGAAGCTGGGATTGATCCCTGGTTTTCTGGTTTTGCATTGTGCAATTTTATGTTGTTCCAATTCAGTAATCAAGTTGCTTTCTTTTTAGACTTGACTCTCCCTAGGTAGCGATAGCATGCAGAGAAGGCTTACCCCAAGATGCGGTAAAGGGACAGCCATTCAGATACTAAACAACACCGTATTTTCAAACCTTTGACTCTGTAGAGGCTAGGGGCTTAATTTAGAGGTCAGTATGGAATCAAACCCTCAAAATAACTCAGTGGCTCACTGACCACACCATGGACATGCTTTGCTTCTCCTAAGCCCACCTTATCCCGTTCCTTGCAAAGCCCCTCTCCCACCCTGCTGGCATCAATGCGGCCCTCGGGCACACCACAGACCATACTTTGTGGCCCTTAGGAAAATGTTTGCTAGTACCTATGCGCTAGGAGCTGTGCAGTCAGAGAGTCCTGGCAGGTAGGGAGAGTTCATGGCATCATGGGGTGGGTGAGAAATTTAATCTAACTGCGTGCAGAACCAGTTTCCCACCTCTGTCTGAAGCAGGTAAAGCGCCAACACTTCCTGGAGGCGCTCATTCGCTCGCAGAGCTCCCCGTGGGAACCTCCTGGCTGGGATAACAAGGGACACCGTTACTGGCAGGTGGAGGCGAGAGTCAAGTAGGAAGACAGAGGACAACAAGAGGGAAGGAGTCGCGAGAGAGGTTGGTACATTACTCCTCACCTAGAATACCAGTACTGCAATTCATACAGCTCTGCCAGTGCACCTCTATTCCGAGTTACAGCACCCTCTGTTATTCTAACACTAGCACAGCGCAGCCATACAGCTCTGCTACAGTGCATGAGCCCTGGACTTGCTTCTCCAGAAAGTGTATGCCAGGAGTTTGAATTGTGCTTGTTTGTGTACGAGGAGCCAGTGTAGCTCCTTCAGGTGTAGTGTGATGTGCGTGCAGCTTGGGAGGTTGAGAGTGATTCTGGCTGCCAGTTCTGAACAGTCTACAGCCTTTTTGTGCGTTTTTTGTTGATCCTGGCACAGAGGATGTTCCCGTAGTATAGCTTGCTTGTGACCAGGGCATGTATGACTGTTTTCCTGGTGCTGTTTGGGGGCCATTGGAAAACCTTCCTCATCATCTTCAGCGTTGATTCGGGCGGTCATGTTGAGTTTCTTGTTGATGAGGATCCCAAGGTTCTGGGAGTGAGTGATTGGGTCATTGTTGGTCCAAGCTCTGTAGACCCAAGGCAGAATGCTCTTCAGGTAGATTACAATTTGGGTCTTGTCAGTATTCAGCTTTAGGCAGTCGGTCTTCATCCAGTGAGCGGTTTCAGTCACGCAGGCATTAAACCTGATCTGAGTACTGGGCGTCTTGTCTGTGAGGGACAGAATGAGTTGAGTGTTGCTGGCGTAGGAGAGGATTGATGTCGTGAGATCGGATTATGCTGTTTAGAGGGATTATGTATGCATTGAAGAAAGTCGATCTGAGGAACGATCCTTGTGTAATTGTGCATTTCCATAGATGTAAACCCCTTTGGTGTGCACAGCTTTGTATGTTCCCAAACACCAGTAGAATAGACAGAGCACCTTTTGTCCCTGCTAAGCTTGCCCTACATTAACACCAAACAAACATTAGTGCGACCATGTAGAGCTCTAACAAGGTATCAGAACGCGAACCTATCGCACTCGCTGCCATTCCTGTAATAAGATTGCTGCACATAATTACAGTTACGTTCATGCACCTGAATCCTAACCTGCAATTCAGGAACTGTGGAAAATAATGCTCCCTCCACCCTCCTTCAAGCAGCAGGTGGGTGAGGTTAATGAGCTGCTGCTGGGAATGAATGTGTTCATGCACCCAGCCTTAATGCCTTATGGATATATATCTTGCTGCTAGTGGTGGGCGTAACTCGCATAATTCAGTGTAGTGTAATCACGTGGAATTACCAGAGAATTCTAGGAGATTACTCTTAACTACGCAAGAAGACTAATTCTGCGTTTAGCGCTGTTTCTTGATGGAAAAAAAGCCTCCTTCACATCCAAAAGGTGCACGAGAATGCATTTTGCACAAAAAAATATCACTAAATGCAACAGAACACAAATAGCGAGTGTGAGCGGCTGCTCGCGCTTCCTAAATGTTCTCTCCTGGTAGGTCTTTTACCCCTAAATAACTCATAATTAAGCGAGCAGGAGTATGTGTGTAATTGTTGCTAATTCAGCATCAAAGAGTACCATAGAATAATCAAAAATACTCTGATTGGGGGGGGACGTGTGTTATAAGCAGAGGCGTGCATGTGTTGTGTGGGGGTGTCAGAATTCCATACTCCCAAGAGACACTTGCAACTTGAAATGAACTGATTCATGCCAGACCCTACTGTCATTCCTAACTGTTGATGTTATGTGTTTGTTATTTTCAAAAAACGAAAAAACTCCATCAAAACCTCATTTCCTGCATTGAATGCTTGCTCAACTGGCACTTTCATTTTTTCTGTACGCTCCATCACGATTTTAATGTAACTGTGACTTTAATATCCGTTCTACTGGAAAACGTTGCATACAATGATCCTCTGATAGCGGCCGGCCCACAGGGTTGTGGGCATTCCGCTGTGTATTATGCAAAGTGCAATAAAGGTTTTGGAAAAAAAAAAAATACTCTGATTACTCTGGCATAGTCGAAAATCCACCCAGGCCTACTGGCTGCTGGAGTCACAGGTGGGGGTACTTGGCAGGGTGGTGTGAGGGTGGCATGCAGGATGGAGGAGGGCGGGTGACCGGTGGGAAGCTGCCCTCATCTGACCACTAACTCTTTTCTTCAATGGCAGGAAACAACTGTGGGGAGAGGGTTTCCACTGACTTGCCCCATCAATATCCCCCCACCTTCCAACACACCACACAGCAGCAGAGGAGGAAGGGTGTGTGGGGGTGATTACAGGAAACAGGCTAAGAAGAACTGGAGGGAGAGGGACAGGAGAAAACTGGTGAGAGAGAACATGGAAGAAGAGGTGGGTTGAAAACAAGAACTGAGTAGTCCTGGGTGGAATTTTAATTACGCCAGAGCATTGGAGTAATTACACATTACTGTTATGCTATGAAATAGCAAAGTGAAGCAATTACTCCAGCTTGAGTAAATAGGAGTAATTTGGGGTAAAGATCCTACCACAGGAGCACAGGAACAGCAAACAAAGAGCGGCTGCTGACTACTTCTGTTTATGTCCGATAGCATTTAGCAATATTTTCTCAGGCATCCTCGCGCCCATTTTGGATGCGCGGGAGGGAGAATTTTGTTCTAAGAAAACAGCGCAAAATGCTAGATTACACTTCTCACACAATTACGCAAAATTATGAGTAATAGTGGTGATTACTCTAGAGAAAAGTATGCCAGTTCCACAAATCTCTAAAAATGAACAGGATGTCTGTGGTCCTGAGTGAGAGGAAGAGGAGGGTTGGGAGAGAGAGAGAACTTAACCAGAAAGGGAGTGAGAGACAGAGTGAGGAAGAGACTGATGAGTGAATGTGAGCAGTAAAAAACAGAGAGAGAGCGAATGGAAGAGATAAATCAGAAACAAGGAGAGGGGTGGCATATTGAGCGAATTGGAGAGATAACTAGAGAGAAGGGTGAAAAAGAGAAGCGAGAGAGTGTGACACAGAGAGGTGAATGAGCGGAAAGCAGAGAGGGCAGAAGGACAGAAGATGAAAGAGGTAGCTATAGATACGTGAAATTAGGAGAGATACAGGACAAAGAGAGAGATAAATACGAGAGGCAAGGAGAGAGGCAAGAGAAAGGTAGAGATAGTGATAAAGAGATACAAGACATGTAAATGTAAATGTATGTATACTTGTAAAGTGCACTATCACCTTTCAGGCATCCTGGCGCTGTATACCGCTGTGGAACCCTTCCTGGCTTTTCCTGTGAGATGGCCCCTACTGGGCACCCCAAAGGGGAAGCCAGGCATCCCAGCGCTTTCGGGCCATTGTGGAGATTAAGCAAGCTATTGCCCAGAGTTGCAGAGTGGGGCCCATGATTAGAATAGGCACTGAGGCGAGAATTATCGAGTCCGTGGACATTGAGCCCAAGACCCTGCCGCAGGACCCTGGTCCCGGGTCAGACCTCTGCATCAGGGTCTGCCGCTTCTAACCAGTGAGCCACACTTCTCCACAAGTACAGAGATATACTTAAGATGGGAGAGAGGTAGAGATAGTGATAAAGAGAGATACAAGACAGGCAGAGAGAGATATAAATAGGAAAGGGCAGAGAGGTAGAGATAGTGATAAAGAGAGATACAAGGCAGACAGAGAGAGATATAAATACCAGAGGTGAGAGCGGTAGAGATAGAGATAAAGAGAGATACAAGACAGGCAGAGAGATATGTAAATAAGAGAGGCAAGGAGAGTGTAGAGAGAGGTAGAGATAGTGATAAACAAAGAGGGCGAGAAACAAATGATAGAATAAAGATAATGTTATGAATTTGGAGCAGGGTTATTGGTGCTCATGACTGACACCCCCTCTTTTGCTAGCCTACCTGCCTGCCAGCAAACAACATTCAGGGGGGTCCTTGAATCACTGAAAACTGCAGCCAACCAGGGTGAGACACTGTTGAGGAGAGCTGCCTGTGTCTCGCAGTGTGCTCTGAGACAGCTTTAAACTGCAGCTGTGGATTTGCAGCACTTGGGTGATTGATGCATTCTGCCTAGGGTTGACACCTTTCCCAGAGAAAGTCACCAGCCATTAGATGTTGTTTCAAGAGTCTGCATAGACCTGCATCCTGGATGTCACTTGAGGGACCCGGCTCAACGGGCTTGAATTGTTGTACCAAGCTACCGAGGGACACGTGATCGGATGACACGAGGTCCAATAGATGGTTGCCGGTACGTCTGGAGGTGGCAACCTAAAGGTCGTATACACGCAAGAGTGTGGTGATTATGAACCAAGAAACCCCAGTTTGCCCTGATGAATTTGCTGAGCTATGAGCAATGAAACATGTCGGCACTTTGAAATTCCTTGGTATATGAGAATCCAATTTTAATTTGGACGGGCTTGCAGCACCAGAATAAAAGAGACTAAGCTAGCAACCCTGACCTATTACGCAATTTTAACCAGTTTTGGTTGCACGCTTTACACTTATTAGATAATTATTTTGGGGTGATTGGTGCACTGTTACAATTTTCTGCACCCTGGTATTAGACACATTTCTTTATCACTATAATGACTATGCACACATTTTATTGTTGCTACTTGGGTACCTTCACATACCACTTATAGAGAGAGTGACCGATGATGAGAAGTGGGTACACTGGATATTATTAAACCAGGAACCCCCTCGGGTGTTACGTCCGTGAGGCACTCTCTCTATCTCCGCACACTTTTTGGGGGAGGTGTGGGTACCTGTATCTATTGCTCAACATTACATCCTTGACCTACGAGAACAGTGAAAATCAACACGTTTAGGATGATCTAGATGACGTATCAGAACATTTGGTTTGGTCTATAAAGGTTGGATGTTTGGAATGAGGTAAGGCGGTTTTTGTTTACAGTGGCTTGAGTGGGGGACAGCCTTACCTTTCTTTCCACCTATACTCCTCATTGATGAACTTGGCTTAAGAACCCACCTGGCCAAAGTGCTTCTGTCTGTTTTACTTTCCTGCAGTATTTCCAGAAGCCCTGAGGGTAACTGAAGCGCTTCACTTCTGTGCACTAACTCATGCTCATACACAATACAGTAGGCACTTACACATCGATGAGTAAGTGCCTTTCTGTGAAAACCAAAATTAGTAAGTGCCTTCTGTGAATATCAAAATGTGTAAGTGCCTTCTGTGAATACCAAAATGGTAGTAAGTTTAGTATTTTGTCTTGTTAGTTCTGTAAATCAGGCACCATAGGTTTTAAAACCTAGCTTCAGACATGACCATGTCGGCCTTGCATTTCTGACACTCCTGCATAAAGCAGCCATGTGCCACCTGCTTCATAGTTGAGCAGTCTCAGGAGAAAATGCATTGTATGACGGTAAGCGGTTTCCGTTCGCAGCCCGGTTGGTGTAGGCATACTAGTTCTGGGTGTGGACTGGTCTCGGGCACAATCAAAGCACACCCCATACGAGAGAAGCATTTTGACTGCCTCAATGCTTTAAGAAGGTCAAACCCATAACACCCGCTCACACACACGCATCTGCCCCTCCAATCAGTTTTCCGTTCCGTCTGTCTCTCCTGGCCTTGCTAAGTGGGGGCACAATGCATAATTGTAAGTGACTGTAAGTGGCATTTGCATGTTTCACTATACTAATTCAACACTAATCCTCTATGGGTTCCGGAGAAGCGTGCTACTCACCGAAAAAGCGAATCGATGCCTCGTTAGGGGTAGTAAGAGCTATTCAGCTGCAATTACAATACAATACAATACAATTAGCGCAATTAGATTCCTCTGTAAACACCTATCAAACACAGAGCTAGATATAAATGTTTTTGCCTTGAAATATTCCAAGTTTTTTCTCCGGTACCAAAGGGTCATATCTTCATCATGCTTCTGCATATTTGAAGGGAAATAAATATTTGCAGCCTGGCTGTTGTTTTACAGAAATATACAACAGAGGTACTTATGATAAAAGATATTTTAAAGCATGTAACATTAAAGTGGAATAAACAAAGAGCAGCCGTGGATGAGAAATATGCTTATAGATAAGTGGTCTATCACACTTCTACTTTTTATTTTTTTAAAGCACCGCCTGAACAATTGGCTTTGCCAATGCTTATTTTGGATCTGGTCTCAAGCAAGTGCACTCTTATAGCTCGTTAAAAATGCTTGGGTTTGGGGATTGCTACGTATTTCAAGGCTCTGATTGTCGATCACATGAGATCAGACCTGAATTATATGTGCGGGAACGCAAAGATTCACAAATCAACAGAGAGAGAAAGCTGCCTCAATCTTGCAAAAGGCCAGGATCTGACCAATGAGCCACTGCGGGGCTATGGCAATGTAAATTGATACTTGTATAGCACACTACTCACCCGCAAGGGTCTCAAGGCGCTTGTACGAATACCGCTGTGGAACCGGTCCTGGCTTTCCCTCTGAGGCGTCCACTCCTGGGCACCCCCAAGGTGGAGGCCAGGCATCCTCCGCGTTGTGGGGGACGTTGTGGAGATGAAGCAAGCTATTGCCCAGAGTTGCAGAGTGGGACTCCATGATTGGAATAGGCACCGAGGCGAGAATTATCAGGTCCGTGGAATTTTGAGCCCAAGACCCGCCGAGGCGGGCAATTGAACCCAGGTCCCGGGCTAGACCTCTGCATCAGGGTCTGCCGCTCTAATCATTGAGCCAAACTTCTCCACAATGCATTGTTTATGCTGATTATCGAGCGGAAGCGGGTGGCGAGTGAGTTGCAGATGCTTCAGTGAGATTTGATATGTCTTAAGGAAACCCACATAGCATGGGCCAAGAGAGAACTACTAGCGGAGTTGGGGCATTTGGTATTGACTAGTACTGAACAAGCTATTATATCAAGGGGTGTTGCAATTCTAGCGAAAAAACATATTGCTAGTACGGGTAGAGCATTGACAGACAAACATGGGAGATGGGCCATAGCTGAATGTGTCAGTGGGACGTTGAAATTCATGATATGTTCTATATATGGCCCAAATCTAGATGAGGCATTAGTTTTGAATTGCTTAATGTCGAGCTGGCTTTATGGCCAACTCCAGTGATAGTGTGTGGAGATCTAAATATCCCCTTGGCCCCCAAATCTGCATGGGATGTGAGCTATAGGTACAGCGGGAGAAAGCCAAAAGTATTTAAGGCGCTTCAATCTCTTGTAGAGGCGCATGGATTGGTTGAGGCTTGGGATATTATGAACGGGGGACGAGCCGGGGTACACCTTCTATTCTTGTCCACACCAAAAACTTGTAAGGTTATATTATCTTTTTTACCCCGCAACATCTATTGAAGGATGCTCGAATCCAAGTGTACCCACGGGTTACTTCAGATCATGGCCCTTTGGTACTAACCTTAGCATATACTCGGACAGCATCTAAGCCACGCGGTTTTCCTTTTGACCGGAAATTATTGTTAGATGTAAAGTTTGTCTCCTATATGAATGAATGGATTGCAGCTTTTTTTCGGATCAACCGAGGTAGCACGGGAACAGGGTGTGTATGGGATGCTTTCAACGCCGCATTTAGGAGGGAAGCTCTCAGTTTTGGATTATATAGGCAAAATCAACTTCGGTCCATATTAGAGGAACTATATCGGGCTCTGATGTTGGCAGAAGAAAAGCTCATGCTGGGTATACATGGCGGTTCAGCTATTGTTGACCTCTCAGCAGAAGTCGCCAGGTGCAAGGCTAAAATACACCTCCATTGGAGTCAAGAGGCAGCTAAGAAATATCTAATTAAGGAACAATTGAACTATGAATATGGTGTTTGGCACAAAAACTTAGAGCAAAGGAAGCGGCTCAGAGAATCAGTTTAATTCTTGACTCTAGGGGGAATCGTGTGGAAACTGAGGCTGGGATTTGGAGGTGTTCAAAGACTTGTATGAAGTATTGTATACAGGAGAAAAGTATGATGTGCAAAAGGGTGAGTCTTTGATACAGTGCTTCTGGGAGAATAATTTGGGTGAATTAGAGGCGGAGATGTTGGAGGCCCCTATAACTATGGGAGAGCTAGAAAGAGCCATAAATGAGCTAGCATCTGGCAAAGCTGCAGGACCGGATAAACTTCCGGTTGAGATTTATAAAACTTTTTTTGGTGTTCTGCAGGAGGACATGCTGACTACATTTAGGCTAGCTCAGACTGGTGCGTATCCCACAACTTGGGACGAGGCCAGCATTGTAGTATTTAAAAAAAAAGGTAAGCCTGCCGAGCACCCGGCTTCATACCACCCTATTTCTCTCTTGAATGCTGATTGCAAAATATATTCAAAAATTCTCGCGACTAGACTAGCGGAAGTTATAACACCTTTGGTCTCGACCCAACAACATGGATTTATTCCTAAGCGGGGGACGATGAATCATGTCAATAGAGTAATATCACTCTTGGATAATGCTAACTGTAGAGGGAATACGTTTAGCCCTATTTTATTGAATGCCGAGAAGGCTTTTGATCGTGTTACATGGGAATTTCTATGGGCGGTGATGCGGCGGCTTTGGGTTCAGGCAACAGTTTTTATCTGCTTTGCAAACGTTATACCGCCAGCCAGTCGCTAGAATTTGTATAATGGGGCTTGAGTCTAAGCCTTTGTCAATTACACGTGGGACAAGACTGGGACGTCCCTGTTCCCCATTATTGTTCTACTTATATATAGACCCGTTTTTAAAAATGTTAGAAAAGAGCTCTAGGATCGAGTGAGTAATGCTGCAGCAATATCAATATCGGGTCTTTGCATATGCAGACGACGTTGCCGTAGTAACATCTAACCCAGTAACTGCTATGCCCGGAATAGAGCAATTGGCGGTACGGAATGGGGTGGTGTCTGGATATAAACCAAATTCATCCAAGACACAAATACTATGTGCCAATATAGGGGCATTTGCTGCCCAAAGGGTCTTGCAGGAGGTGGTTTATTTGGGGATAAGGATTTGGGTCTGTTTGAGTGCAATGGTTGAGTCAACACCCGCTCCGTCCACAGACATGCCATCGAACTCTGGAACCTCCTCGACACCACAGCTCCAGACGTTGCCTTCCTCACGGAGACCTGGATGAACGCCTCTTCAGCTCCCGACATCGCCATCGCCATCCCAGAGGGCTACAAGATCGTCCGGAGGGACCGAAACGCCAACCAGATGGGAGGAGGCATCGCCATCATCCACAGGAGCACCATCCGTCTCACGACCAGCACCGACAACTCCCTGACCACCGCCGAACACCTGCATTTCCAGATCCACACCAACCCGAACACCACCCTCAGAGGCACCCTGATCTACCGACCCCCTGGACCACGCACACAATTCAGCGAGGACATCGCCGACTTCGTCAGCCCACATGCCCTCCCCTCCGCTGACTACATCCTCCTGGGAGACCTCAACTTCCATCTGGAGAACAACAACGACCGCAACACCAGCACCCTGCTCGACAACCTCGCCAATCTGGGACTCAAGCAACTGGTGTCCACCCCCACCCACCTCGCCGGACACACACTCGACGCTGTCTTCTCATCCAGCAAGGACATCGACTTCAGCCACGCCACAGAACTTCAATGAACGGACCACAGCTGCGTCCACTTCACCTTCAAGAAAACAACGACCCACCACCACCAGCAACAGGCCGCCCGCAGAAGCTGGAACAAGATCACAGCAGACCAGCTCGCCACCTCCCTGAGCCAGCACCCTCCTGCCAGCTCAGCGAACCCCAGCCAGGCCGCCGACAACCTCACGAAGTGGATCAGCAACTGCGCGGACGAACTCGCCCCACTGAGGACCCCGCCCAGCAGACCCGGCAGCAAGAAAGCCCCATGGTTCACCGACGAACTCAAGAGCTCCAAGAAGAACTGCCGAGCCCTCGAGAAAGTCTGGAGAAGGGAACCAACACCGGACAACAGGACCTCCTTCAAACTTGCCACCCGGGAACACCACCAGCTGATCCGCGCCGCCAAGAAAACAGCATTCAAGGACCGGTTGGACAACAACGCACACAACTGCAAGGAACTCTTCAACATCGTCAAAGAGCTTTCCAACCCCAGCGCAGGAAACAACGACATCACCCCATCGCAAGACCTCTGCAACTCCCTGGCTTCATACTTCCACAACAAGATCGCGGACATACACAACAGCTTCAACAACCAACCAACGCACACCATGACCGAACAACCACCCCCCACCACCACCCTCCACGCCTGGACCCCGATCAGCACCGAAGGCACCATCCGCACGATGAACTCCATCCACTCCGGATCACCGACCGACCCCTGCCCTCACCACGTCTTCAACAAGGCCGACGCTGTCATCGCACCCCACCTGCGAGACATCATCAACACATCCTTTGACACCACCATCTTCCCCGAGAGCTGGAAACACGCCGAACTCAGCGCTCTACTCAAGAAACCAACAGCGGACCCCACCGACCTCAAGAATTACCGCCCCATCTCGCTCCTCCCGTTTCCAGCCAAAGTCATCGAGAAGACCGTCAACAAGCAGATGGCCGCCTTCCTCGAGACGAACGGATCCCTTGACCCCTCACAGTCCGGCTTCCGAGCCAACCACAGCACCGAGACCGCCCTCATCGCCGCCACCGATGACATCCGAGCCCTGATGGACAACGGAGAAACAGCGGCCCTCATCCTCCTAGACCTCTCCGCGGCATTCGACACGGTCTGCCACCGCACCCTAGTACGGCGCCTCAGCAACGTCGGAATCCAGGACAAAGCGCTGGAATGGATCATCTCCTTCCTCGACGGGAGAACACAGAGAGTCCGCCTACCACCGTACAAGTCAGAGGCCACCGAAGTCATCTGCGGCGTCCCCCAAGGATCATCTCTGAGCCCCACCCTCTTCAACGTCTACATGAGCCCCCTCGCGGCCATCGTACGCAAACACAACCTCAGCATAATCTCCTACGCCGACGACACCCAGCTGATCCTCTCCCTGACCAACGACCCCGCCGCCGCCAGAGCCAACCTGCACGAAGGGATGAAAGAGGTAGCCGAGTGGATGACGACCAGCCGCCTGAAACTGAACTCGGACAAGACGGAGGTCCTCATCCTGGGCTCCTCTCCCTCCGCCTGGGACGACTCCTGGTGGCCTCCCGCCCTGGGCACCGCACCCAAACCGACAGACCATGCACGCAACCTGGGCTTCATCCTGGACTCCTCCCTCTCCATGACCAGGCAAGTCAACAACGTCTCCTCGGCATGCTTCAACATCCTACGCATGCTACGGAAGATCTTCTGGTGGATCCCCACCGAGACCAGGAAGACCGTCACCCAGGCCCTCGTCACCAGCCGACTGGACTACGGCAACGCCCTCTACGCCGGTACCACCGCCAAGCTCCAGAAGAGACTCCAGCGGATCCAGAACGCCTCAGCCAGACTCATCCTCGACATCCCACGAACCAGCCACATCTCCGGACATCTGAGAGACCTTCACTGGCTCCCCGTCAACAAAAGAATCACCTTCCGCCTCCTCACCCACGCACACAAAGCCCTACACGACCAAGGCCCGAGCTACCTCAACAGCCGAGTCAACTTCTACGCTCCCAAACGCCACCTCCGATCAGCCAACCACGCCCTCGCCGCCGTCCCCCGCATCCGAAGAGCGACTACAGGAGGAAGGTCCTTCTCCTACCTGGCCGCCAAGACCTGGAACTCCCTCCCGACCGACCTGCGCCTGACCCAAGACCACCTCTCCTTCAGGAAGAAGCTGAAGACCTGGCTGTTCGAGCAGTAGCGGCTCCCCCGCCCCAGCGCCTTGAGACCCTACGGGTATGTAGCGCGCTTTATAAGTGTCACTGATTGATTGATTGATTGAGTCTAACTGGGGGCGCTTGATGGCGGGAGTTCAAAAACAGCTGGACCGATTTGAGTGTTTACATCTGTCCATGGTTGGAAGATGTAACGTTCTTAAGATGGTGATCTTGCCGAAAATATTATATTTTTTTAGATCAGTTCCTTTGGAGATCTCGAAAGCCAATCTTGCTCTATTACAATCTGTATGTGCCATATTTTTGTGGTCTCAGGGCAAAGCACGCAGAGCGATGCGGTATATGATCCTGCCGTGGGAGCAATGGGGCTGGGCCGTCCCAGATTTCACGTTATATTACTACGTTTGTATGCTGCAGCATATGAATATACTGTTAACTGGGGCAGCACCAACCGCTATGACTGAATCTTCCTCTATTTATTAAATGCTACTGGACAGCGATGCTAAAAATCGACTGTTTATTAATGTGGACTGGAGCCATTACAAGCGAACTAGGTTCAAAGTCCTCATTGCGGCTTATAAAGTATGGACAGCGGTTAAAAAGAAGTATGAGGTGGAAAAGGTATCTTGGTACACTCCGTTAACGGCAACCACCCTTCTCCCATCGGTATTCTGGGATCGGGTGGTAGACAATTGGCGGGCTAAAGGGGTGCGCACTGTTGGTGATCTATTTGCTGATGAGGGACTGAAGTCCTTTGACCAGCGAGGGGATCAATTTCATCTGTCCTGGGCTGATTTTTTCAAATATCTACAAATTTGTGATTATTTGTTGAAAGCCCGATGGAAGATCCAAGTTAATCCCCTTATTGAGGAGGTGAGGAAAGATGCACGGATTGGTACACTTTATACTTTAATGCTGGGCACTTTTGACAATGATTTGGAAGCCCAAAATCGCAAATGGGAAAACCGATTGGGCTGTCATGGCATACAGGTTGAGACTTCTATAGACTTGGCGGGGTGATTGTTTATGTCTGCAAATTTCTACGCCCAACATTGTAAGACTGTTTTTAAATTATATTACACACCAGCTAAAATATCTAAGTGGGGGGGACTGAATGAGGGAAAGTGCTTTCGCTGTGGGACGGATGCTGCACATGTGGTCCAACCATGTCTTTTATACGTGCGGGCACTTAACTACGCTGTTTGGACATATGGAGAAATTCTTGGGTGAAATTCTAGGTGGGCCGGTGCGATTGTCTGCCACTCAGGTCTTGTTGGGGGTGGAGATGGGATCGGCAGCGGATAAGTTACCCTGTAAATTTCTATATCTGATTTTTCTTGCCAGCTGTGGCTAGGCTTTGTATTGCATCAATGTGGCTGCAAAAGGACGCACCTTCTTTTGAAGCATGGAGGGCAAGACCTTTGTCAATGTTTAATATGGAATATAGCCTGCATGTTTTGAAAGGTAGACGGAAAATGAAATTAGGCCATCAGATTTGGGGCTCAGACGTGGCCTATATGGAGGCATAAATGTGCTGTATAGGTTATATTATGTTTTCTCCTTTGAATGTCTTTTTTTTTTTTTTTTTTTGGAAAGATCAGGGTGTTCTGTGTGTAAAGCCATCAGCCCTATTTGCTAAATTTCATTGATATAATTGTTTGATGTATTATTGTCTGCCATGATGTTATGCTTCCTTTTTTTCTCGTAACATATGTGCCTTTTAGTGTACTTATGGATCTTCAATAAAACAATTTTTAAAAAAAGATTATCGAGCGGAAGAGAGATAAACAAACCGCTTTTTGTAGTTACTAGAAATCTTACACTGGAGCTAAACGTACTTGGAAGTGCGCATGTCTGCTTTGCTGAACGGCGGCTTAGGTGAGAAAAAACACGTGGAATCTCAAGCGTGTGCCTGCAGTATGTCAAGTTGTATTTTCTCCATGTGTTGTCCAGACTGCAACACACCATCGCCCCACACATGGTTATAGCGAGTAGGCCCTTGTCACAGGGCTTGAGGCTCTTTCATTTTTTAGATATTGGAATCATACAACAGTCTCACAGATGGGCATGGAAACACTTTCACTGTTTATTCAAGGAGAAAAAAGTGAAGCCAGGTCAAAGAAAAGTAAATACAAATCAATAAATAGGTTTACCTGGATTAATGTTTCCTCTGAGCTGCCTCAGTTCCTGGCGCACTGCCAGGGAAGAGGAACGAAAAGAAGACGCCACTGACCTTAGTTTCATAAATGTGCTTCTTCTAGGTCTTTAGGCATACATTTGTGGACAACATGCTGAAAAATATAACAATTTTTGGGGACACCATTTAAAATATAAAGATTTAGAGACAATACCCATGCATGTGAAGCAATCCAAAGTAGAAATATATGTGTACCTTGGTAATTACAAAGCCATACATTTAAAGTCAGTACTTGGCGTTCTTTTACTTTTCCCTTTCTTAACGTTCTTTTACATTTTTGGTTTCGCCTGCACAGGACTGGTGCCATGCTTGAGAAAGCTATTGTTTTTAATATACACTTAAAAGTAACTTACATCCCACCTCCTCTCTTTCCTGGTCTCTCATTGGTTCCTGTGCGTGCCACTTACTTTCCTTCCATTTCTATTGGCTGGAGCATATTTTCCTGTATTTACCAATGTTTGTTCCTTGTTTGCTTCTCTTATCAGTTTTCCGCTGCTGAAATACTGTTAACATTCACTTTGGTGGAACTATATTTGCATAAAGTTTTGCCTTTTACTCGTGCAGCATATTTACATAACAATTTATCGCCCAGAGAGATTAAGGGCCATATGTATCATCAAACTATTTTGCATTTCCTAAATAGCGAATTTTAAGGAATCGCTATTTAGGAAATGCAAAATGGTATGTATGAACAAAATCGCTTTTTATTTGCGATTCCTTAAGCTTCCTTATTTGCGAATTCGCATTTTGCGAATTCGCAATTAAGGAATAATTTCCAATGCATTCCTCTGGGCCAGGAGGCCCATAGGAATGAATGCAAAATAATTCTCAAATTGCGAATTCACAATTTGCTAATCGCAATTTAAGAATTATTGCAAGGGTGCTGGGTGTCTCAAAGACACCCTGCTGCACCCCTGAAAAGAACATGTGTGTGCATATGGCGCACATACATGCCCTATGGGCATGTGTGTGCATCATATGCCACCTTTAAAAATGCCAATTTGTGCATTTCTGGAAGAATTCGCAAGTTACCATGAACTGAAAGTTGGTGGTAATTTGCGAATTCTTAAACAAAATTCGCAAGCTAAAATTGCTACATACATAGCATTTAAGGAATCGCAAATTTGTGATTCCCTAAATGCTATGGAAAAATAAGGAATTGCACAAGTTTGCAATTCCTTATTTTGGGAATGTTTCATACATTCCAAAACGTGCAAAACGGCCGTTTGCGAGTCGCAAAGGCCGAAATTCTGCGAATTTCGGCCTTTGCGATTCAAAAACGGCTTGATACATATGGCCCTAAGTGATTTGCATAGAATCACAAGATGTAGATGGGCCCCACCTAGACTAGAACCAGGATTCTCAGCTCTCAAGTCAGCAGCTCTGGCCACAGTACCACATCCTCTCCACTCCTGTGTTATCTGTCAGGGAGCTCTTCTCACTGATGATGATTGATGAAAACAGCTCTTTATTCATTTACATAGGCGAAACCAATACATTTCCAATGCTTGTTTAATTTGTTTCACTCCTAAACCATTTTGTTGTGCTTGCAGAAAAATAATCCTGTATTGTAAGCTAAGTACATTTGACTTTATCTATAACATGATCAGGCCTGTGCTCTCTCTTTTCAGAGTGGAACCTTCCTTATTTTAGGTCTAACTCACTGATCACCATCAGTAGCCATATTGCATAAATAGCCCGTGTGGTGATTTGCCCCAAGAGGTTATATAGTACTACATATTACATTGTATCCTATCCGCCCCACCATTTTTTGAAACACCCAAAATCCATTCAAAATATGAACATTAACTCCTATGGCTGCATAACAGCAATGGCCATTACACATTCTAGCATGGTACTAAACAGCACTTCCTCGCATATTAGCAATGGACTAGAATTTGAATTTCGATGAAATTAATCCCAATTCAGAATGGATACATTTTCTAGGATGAGTGATAACATGTATCTACATACTCCACGGGCAGAAGTCACACATGACTGCAAACCACAAACTCCATCAGAAAGTGTAAATATATAGTTTGCTGAACTGTAAAAACCAAGCAGATATCTTTAACCTGAGGAACTGGGAAATCCTACCGACAACACTCGGCCACTCATGAAGGGTCTTACATTGTTCGCCAGGATAGTGCACTCCTCATATTCCAACACAACCTCCTACTAGATCACAAAGAGGTTGCAAGCAGGTGCAATTCATATTCACTGGAATAGACAGTAGGGTTGTCTGCTGTCCCCACTGTTGTTAGCATCATATATGGGGCAAAGTATCCCCTGCTATACATTATAAGGATATTGCAAGTCTCTGAGGAGTTCCATGTTCATACAAAAAAGGGTAACAATTAAGGCTTTGTAAAGTTATGGAGCTCCTCAGTGACTTGCAGTATCCTTATCACGTATGTCGGTGGATAGCTCAATGGTTGTAATACATGGACACACCATTACCTTTCCCACAAACCACTTAGGGCCTGATTTCGAGTCGGACGGTCGGAAGACCGCCGGACTCACGGTGGCGGTCCACCATGTGCCTCATTACGACTTTCAAAGTCGTTGTAGCAGAGGACCACTGGTTTTGTCATCGAACACTCATTCCCTATTGAAGCTGTGCCACAATGTAAGATGCTTACCCCGACTGGCACAGTCCTTCTTAGCATACTACAAGTTCCTCAATCGCCAGCCAATTCATGGCAGGAGCCCGACTGTTAAAAGGCTGGCAGTGGAAGAGAAATGTCACCGTCCATGCCGTGCTGGAACTTTTTTACCGGTTCCATTGTGGTGCCTGTTTTTCAAGCACCACCATGAGAAAGGTGAAGGACCATCAGCTGTACATGAGTTCATCTTGCAATACGGTGGGCGGTCCTTGCGGGTTTAGCACCGCTGTGCATGAGGGGAGCCGGTGCAACTACTGCGCCAAACTCGTAATCCGCCCCTTAATTCCTTGGTGTGTAACTCTGTTACATGAGTGAGAGCATGTTTGGAAACATGAAGAATAAAAATAGAATCTCTAGTGTAAAGTTAAAACACATCAAACAAGCTGTTAGATATTTGTTGCAGATAGATATTAATCAGTATGATACAAATCAGTTTTTAAATAAAAACTGTGTGGTAGCTTGGAATGTGTAAAAGCATGCAGAAATAGTTTTACTTTTCTATAATTACCGAAGCATTGTAAAACATGAACATGCGGCCATCATTATCTATTTCTGCTTGCAGATGTACAGCAAAAATACCAAAGCAGAAGAAAGAAAAGCAACATGTACATTCTTTAAACAGCGGGTTTAATTATGCTCCTTGACCTGACCTACTTTTCTCCTTGTCAGTTTCCATGAGTGTTTCCAAAAATAGACCTTGCATTATTGAGATCAACCAGTCAACCTATTCCGAAAGACTCTATGCCTAGAGTACATGTTGTTTCTCAAATCTAAATCGGAAAGAATAATGTGGGGGAAAACTTGACGTTTGCTCTCCTAGTGCATCAAAGTCATGAAACTATATTCAGGACAAATGAAATTGAAGGTATACAATGTTTACAACGAAGGTTTTACCACGCATACCATTACAACGCATTGCGATGGGGGGCGCTCTAGGATAGGGAATAAGTATAATTTTATATCCAACACCTTCCCTAGTGTCCACGGGGACTGGAGTTGGAATATAAAATTATACTTACCACTATCCAGCACCTCTAAGCGCTATGCGTTGTAACGGTATGCGTTGTAAATACCGCGTTGTAATGGTATGCATGTAAAAGTATGCGTTGTAACGTCATACATCCGAAATTGAATAGGACTCTAATGTCTGGTCAAAAACCACAAGTTTCATGGACATAAGTTGTGTGCGCAGATCCCAAATCTGTTTTAGATGGACCCCATCAGAGGCTCCTATACTCAGAAGAGGCACAGGCAAGGGCTAACAATGATCGGTGGTACAAATCACTAACAAAAGAGCCTTTGTGAGGGCACTGCTAATACAACAGAACGGGAGATTAAACCTGGAATTTCAGGGGAGCCCTTGGTCCATCCTTAAAGCAGCCATCTGAGGTTATTATCCACCATTATTTTATTGTGCCTTGAGGATGCATATTTTTGAGTGCTGGTTAGAGCACCTTCTTGTCACCAGTGGTAAATTTACAGAACCTGGTCCCTCTTTCTGCACCTCTGTTCCTTCTTTCTGCCCTTTTTTTGTTTCTTTCTACAGCTCTCTTGCATCTTTCTGTACCCCTTGCCTCTTTCTCTATCTTCCTTCCCTCTTCCTTCACCCCTGTTGCCTCCTCCTGTACATCTGTTGCTTCTTTCTGCACCTCTGGTGCTTCTTTCTGCACCACCCTTGCTTCTTTCTGCACCGCTTTGCATCTTTCTACACCACTCTTGCATTTTTCTGCACCCTTCTTCCCTCTTTCTGCACCTCTCTTGCCTCTTTCTCCACCTCTGTTCCTTCTTTGTGCTCTTCTTTTATTTATTTCTGCACATCTCTTGCTTCTTTCTGTACCCCTCTTGACACTTTCTCCACCTGTTTTCCCCCTTTTTGCATCTCTGTTGCTTCTTTCTGCACTTCTCTTGCCTCTTTCTCTACCCCTCATCCCTCTTTCTGCACCTCTCTTGCCTCTTTCTGCACCTCTGTTCCTTCCTTCCGCCCTTCTTTTGTTTCTTTATATAGCTCTCTTGCTTCTTTCTGTACCCTCTTGCTTCTTTTTCTACCTCTCTTCCCTCTTTCTTCACCCCTCTTGCCACTTTCTCCACCCCGTTCCTCCTTTTTGCATCTCTGTTGCTTCTTTCTGCACATCTCTTGCTTCTTTCTCTACCCCTCATTCCTCTTTCTGCACCTCTCTCGCCTGTTTCTGCCCGATTCTTCACTTCTTTTGTTTCTTTCTGCACATCTCTTCCTTCTTTTTGCACTTTTCCTACTTCTTTCTGCACCCCTTGTGCCTCTTTCTGCACTCTTTGTGCCTCTTTTTGCATCCCTCTTCTCTCCTCTGCACTCCTCTTGCCTCTTTCTGCACATCTGTTGCTTGTTTCTGCCATTTGTTTGTTTCTTTCTGCACCTCTCTTGCTTCTTTCTGCACCCCTCTTGCCTCTTTCTTAATACCTTTTACCTCTTTCTGCACTTCTGTTGCACCCTTTTCCCCTTTTTTGCATCCATCTTGCCTCTTTATGCTGTTCTCTTGCCATTTTCTGCACCCCTCTTTCCTCTTTCATTGCCTCACTTGCCTCTTTCTGCACTTCTCTTGCTTCTTTCCACACCTCTGTTGCTTCTTTCAGCAATTCTCTTACCTCTTTCTGTACTTCTTTTGCTAGTTTCTGCACCTCTCTTGCATCTTTCTGCACATCTGTTGCCTCTTTCTACACCTCACTTGCTGCTTTCTGAACCCCTCTTGCCTTTTTCTGCACCCCCTTTTTCGCTTTCAGCACCTCAATTGCCTCTTTCTACATCCCTTTACCCTCTTTCTGCACTGTTCCTGCCTCTTTCTGCACCTTTCCTGCCTGTTTCTGTACCTCTCTTGCCTCATTCTGTACCTCTGCTGGTTCTTTCTGCACTTCTCTTGCTCTTTCTACACCCTTCGTGCCTCTTGCAGCACCTCTGTTGCTTCTTTCTGCACTTCTCTTCATTCTTTCTGCACCCATCTAGCCTCTTTCTGTACTTCTCTTGCCTCTTTGTCCACCTCTCCTACCTTTTTCTGCACCCCTCTTGCTTCTTTTTGCACTTCTGTTGGCATCTTTCTGCACTGCTCTTGCTTCTTTCTGCACCTCACTTGCCTCTTTCTGCACTTCTCGTGCTTCTTTCGACAGCTCTGATGCTTCTTCCAGCAATTCTCTTGCCTGTTTCTGTACTTCTCTTCCTTCTTTCCTCACCCCTGCCTCTTTCTGTATCTCTCTTGCCTCTTTTTGCACCTCTGTTGGTTCATTCTGCACTGTTCTGACTTTTTCCTGCACCCCTCTTGCCTCTTTCTTCACCCCTCCTTTCTCTTTCTGCACCTCCCTTGCCTCCTGCTGCATCCCTGTTACCTCTTTCTGCACATTTCCTGCCTGTTTCTGTACCTCTCTTGCCTCTTTCTGTACCTCTGTCGGTTATTCTGCACTCTTGTGCTCTTTCGACACCCTTCGTGCCTCTTTCATTACCTCTGTTGCTTCTTTCTGCACTTCTCTTCCTTCTTTATACACCCCTCCTGCCTCTTTCTGCACCTATCTTACCTCTTTGTGCACATCTCCTACTTTTTTCTTGACCCCTCTTGCCTCTTTTTGCATCACTGTTGGTTCTTTCTGCACTGCTCTTGCTTCTTTCTGCACCTCACTTGCCTCTTTTTGCACTTCTCTTGCTTCTTTCTACAGCTCTGTTGCTATCCTCAGCAGTTCTCTTGCCTCTTTCTGCACTCCTCTTCTTTCTTTCTGCACCCCTTTGACATTGACAGGACAAGTTGTGTCACGACATTTAGCACAGCATCCAATCAGGTAAAACTGATAGTCACAATGAATTGTCGGATTCCCAAATTCAACGGTTTAAAATTGACAACGCCCATGTTCTCTTTCAAAAAGAGTGCAAGCATCAGAGACATGCTGGTGCAAATCCTTTTTAATTCCTATTTTGAAAAAGGCCAATTTTAGACAAGTACTGCCCGCTTATATATTTCTTCAAATGTTGATGGGCAACACTGTTTTTTATGTGCTTAACTTTTAAAAATCCACGATTAGGCTTGGTGTGAGTTGTGATTAACTCGCCTGAGCCTTGTCATTATTCCTGGCACCATGCACTTTACCTTGCTCCACTAGCCATTTAACTAACAACTTGATTAAACACAAGGTCTTACTGCACCATTTAGTGTTGTTTAGCAGGCATTTTAAGTGTGTTTGTGGAGATTCTGTAACTATATATTTTAAATTGTATATATTTTTATATTGCATATACTACGCTTAAATCGGGTATGTTCCTATCTGGATTGTATGTATTATATTCTACCTTGTGCTTTTATGGTTTTAGCATATGAAGCCGAACAAAGTTTATTTGATTTGACTTTGATTTGGTGCACACTGGACCACAATAACACGGTCCCAGTCATGAACCCAGGATGTGTGATCTTCCGTCAGTGGTAGGCCACATGGCATGTGGATCATGTGGCGTTTGCACATTATCGAAGAACTCCAAATCAGTGATTGTTGGTTTAAGCTATCCTTGGATTCAAACCAAAAATACAAACTGCAATGCGGATAATATCATCTAGGTTTCCCATGTAACCTTATTTATAAAGGGATGATGACCCGAAAAAAGGAGATTAGAATATTGGAACATAAAAGCAATGTCAGGTGAAAGAAAACCATGACCAAACTTACAGCACACTTTGCTGAAAAGATCCATACTATTGAAGACATACATTGGACTGTACTAGAAATAACTCAAAATCCCCCATAACACCAGGGACATAAGATGCAGAGATGGATTTATTGGACCTATAAGCCACGAGGTTGTTCTTAACAATGACATCCAATGCCATCAGCTCACTAGCCTCTAAGGGCTTAATGCTGTTTGACAGGGTGTAGTACTAGTATCAAGATTCAGCGGGCATAGCTACTCTATATCTACATCTGAACATATAATGTTAGACTAAAACAAGACTGCATTAGTCACACACTGATATGATCTAGTAATAAGGATGATCTTACAATACAGGGCTTTTGGTTAAGTCCATGATTTATTTATTCATGATTTTTTTTTTTTGCCCTTCCTCACCCTTTGGCTGATTTCAAAACTATAAATTGACTGGAAGGAATCGTGCAGTGATAAACATCTATATTGTATAATCATGGAGAGACAATCCCACAATCTTCAAAATTCTGTGTGGTAGGGAAGCAGGGGGACTTTTTGTGCTTTTTTTTCCTTGAGGAGCAGTGCCCTAATGTCTGCCCGTGACATACTGCCCCCAGATGCACTGGTCACGTGCACGGGGAACGCTACCTAGCAGCAGAGATGCTGGGCGTACCGCAGAGATCAGCGGTATGTCATTTCAGGGGAGGACATGAGTATGCAATAGAGCATCGATGTGTGTTGGTTTTCCTATGTGTTTGACCGTGGCCCTCTCATAACATGGTGGGGGTATCTGTAATAATATTGACAAAAGAGTTAGCATTATGATCCAATCATGTGACTGGACTAGCGCACAAATAGAAGTGGGTTGCAGTTCACCTGAGTTAGCCGTACATATTTGAAAAGATGGTTGGAAGGAGTCTGCACCTACATGGGGCAACGAGAGGCACTATTAAGTGGTGTCCGTACCTTGAAGACGTGAGTGCTATGTGTATGCAATGGTGGTGATCTGTTCGAGATTTTGTGGTCAGGCTAGACTCTGTGTGTGAAAACGGAGGAGAGTTCAGAGCAAGGGGCTTATCTGTGGCTTTTGTATAAGTACCCAAAGTGCACTTTGGGCTTTGAGTGCGTGGGTATGTTAATGTGTGTTTTTTGTCCCATGCTACAGATCGTGACTACAGGGAGACGCTCCTGCTTGCACTCCAGTTTCAGAGATTTGCGCGGTGATACTTGGTAAGTGATACATAATGTGTCCTCACCCTCTATTTAACTACACTTTACCTAGGGGTGTTGCTTACTAGTGGTGGTTTGCCCAGGAAGATGGATACATTTGAGCTGTGAGAGAGACCATATGTGCATTGTGTGGATGCCTCCTAAGGAGATTTCGAACCCTCAGGGAGAGTGATCAGTATGCAGGCATCGTTCCGTGGAGAACAATACCAATGGTTTTTATGGAAAAACGCATTGTGTTGTACTTATTTATGTTGTTTGTCATTACAAGAAATCTGTGTGCGTATACATAGAAAGTGACACGGTCATTATAACTTGGATGAATATATCCTCATAGCTTCACTTACTTTATAAGGGTAATAAAGTCAATGGGATTGCTAGTTCTAAGTATAGCCGAATGACCCGTGAGGGTGATAGTTAATGGCCGAAACACGTCGACAATATGAGCAGTAAGGAGAAATGAAGAGGCACTAATTACCCTCTGGTTCATCCCTGTTTGAAACCTTGTAATCCTACCTGTAAGTCCATGAATAAATATAGTTTAGGCCATCCCTGAGTTCATTTTATCTTCTTCTTAATTCACTGTCTTTTTGTTTTCCTGCGTGGATCCCGAGATATTTGTTTGTACTGTCTTCCCCAAGCCCTTTGCTCCATCCCAGGCATTGGTCTGCGCTGGGATGTTGTAGCATCCCTATGATGAAGAATGCCACTATTAGTGAGTGAGGACATTTTAAAGAACCCCTCACCCCGACCCCACTCTTCATCCCCATAATCAAGTCCTCAGCTCCCTCACCCCCTGACCCCACTTCTCATCTCCATAACCAAGTCCTCAGCTCCTTTCCCTCACCACCGACCCCACTCCTCATCCCCATAACCAAGTCCTCAGCTCCATTTCAGACAGCTCATATCTCCCCACTTCCCCATTAATATAATTTCTGATATCACTCCAATCTCCCCTTACACAACTACACCCAATAAGTCAGCAGGCCCACATTCTCCCCCTCCACATACAATGATTCTCACCGTCCCCCCTTACACAACCCACACCAATACCTCCTCATGTCCCCTCTCTACTCCCCCCTCCCAGTGACTACCGCTCTATATCGATGCAACATAATGAATCAACCAACCCTAAAGCGCACATAAATACCCCTTCTCGTCCCCCATCCACCCGTTGTCTCCACGGACTACCACACTTAAATACCACCACCCCTCAAACTAGCACTCTCTACTCCCCGAGACATCACACAAGTCACAACCCTTCCTCAATTAACCACAGGCCAAGTTACTAATTTGATAACGTCTGCATATGACCCCAGATTAGATGAGATACTACTATCCTTACAACAAATTAAAGAGGACATCCAATCTCTTCATGTCCTGATCCGGCAACAACCCAAACCACAAGTGAAACCCATTCAGCGGTCATGTACTAGCCCCCCCTATAAATTACTCCCCAGATGGAATACAGTACCTTACCCCAATGCTTCAACCCGTCCAGTAAGGGACAAATAAACCCTATCACTGAATGACCTTACTTCCCTACTTCATTCCTACGAACCCCCTTCCCTACCATCTAGACCTACGTGTACGGAAAATACCCAGATACTGTCCTCATTCCAACCCATCCATTCCATTGCACCCAGAGCTACAAGACACACCCCCAGAGGTATTGTCGAAAACAACCTCAAAAGAGTTTCCGTCTCCCAAGACCAGAACACCACCCCAACCAAGACCCAGATAAAATGTATCCTTCTAAATTGTAGATCGGCAGCACCTCATGCCACCGATATAGCGGACCTCATTATAACCAATGAACCCGACCTTATAATCTTAAAGGAAACTTGGCTAACCGAGTCATCCACACCCATCTTTGACATACTAGTTATGCCAAACTATCACATCACCAGACTGGACAGACCAGATAGGCTTGGTGGTGGCATTGCTTGCATCCATAGGAACAACCTCTCTGTAAACCCCTCCTACACCACAGTGTACTCCTCCTGTGAATATCTTTGCCTACACATCACCAACAATAATAAGACAATATGCTCACTACACTCTTTCTACAATCCTCCAGGTAACAACCTTGCCTTCATCGAACACATGATGGATATCCTAGCCACAAACGCAGGACAACAGAATACACAGATCTTCCTGGGGGATTTCAACCTCCACTGGAACGGCCCTGATGACCCAGAGGTCAATAGCCTCAAAACATTCCTGTCCGACCTTAACCTGTCTCAAATCTGTAATAGCCCTACACACGAAAAAGTGTCAGTACTTGATCCAGTAATTTCTAAAGCAGACTCAATCCAACTGGAATTGATTCTCCATTGCGATTGGTCCGATCATTGCATAATCACTTTCCATATCAAGGAAGTGGTTAAACTGCTCTCTGTACAACCATCGAGGACAAATATCGGGAAGAGGAACCTAGAAAACATCAATCCTGCCGATCTCGCATCTGCCAGTCACAACCTCACACCCCACTGATGGATCCAAGGATGTACAGAACTTACTTGACACCTTAGCTCCCATGCAACTAAAAAGAGTCACCACCAAAATCTCAAATCCCTGGTATGATGGTAGACTAAATGAGGACAGAAGAACACTGAGATCTATTGAAAGGCAATTGAGAGCTGCCCCATCCGCTACCCACCTTAAAATACTAAGAAGCACCAGAAATGCCTACTGCAGAACGATTAGATGCGCAAAAGCTGATTTCATATGCAAACAATTAGACCAAGCAAAAAACCGCCTCAAAAAACTGTTTGAAATATTCAAAGCTCAATCTAAGAATGTCTCACACTCCCCCCAATCCAATCCAGATATTCTCCCCAATTGCTAAGATCTTGCCTCCTTTTTACAACAAAAATTGAAAACTTAAAGACTGATGTAAAAAAGGGTTCCAAAGACAACCAGTAACCAAAGACCCTTTTTATGTTGCCCGGCGGTATCGCCTCTATGACCCACCAATGTTAACCAATGAAGAAGCAGGCGCTGGAGACGGGAAGGCAGGAAACGAGGATTTTATTCTCTCCGGAGGAGAACACATCAATTCAGACAGCAAGTATTGTCACGAGGTGCTCTAACCACATCTCTGAGGCCTGGCCTCTTATACTAGGGTTTTATGACCTTTATTGCACATAACACATTCTCGCAACACTTTAGTATTTGAAAGAACATCCTCGGAATCTCCCCTTCAGGCCCGTTCCCACATACATTTACAGTTGGATTCCCCACCCCGGTCACAACAGGTGATGGTTGTCGCACAGCAGGGCATTCCGCCGATTCACGGAATGCATGGGGTTTATCGGATCTCATAGGGTGGGGGCTTTGATCGGCTCGAGGGTCTTTTGATGGGGAGGGGAAGCTTCCTACTGTACGGGGTAATAAACAGTATCCGCAAGGCCAGGTGGCGGCCTGGGAACAAGGAAGACAAACGGGGATACAGGAAAAGGGGGTTTGTATCAAAAGGATCTGAGGCCATGAAAGGAATGAGGGGAGGTGTCGTGCTGGGAACAGGATGGGATTCCGTGGTGAAGCTGCGCTGAAGTGGGGTTTATGACCCAGGGCATGAGAGAGCGGGGGTTGTCAGTGTGCGGGGGGATGCTTGCGAGGTTAAGAGAGAGAGAGAGACGCGCTGGCTATCAGCGAGGGGCAGGGAGGCCATGGTGCTCAAAATGGCTGCCGCTTACGCGCACGAATGGGCTCGAAAAGGGGGCAAGATGGCGCAGATAATGTTCACCAAGCTTGTACTAATTTTTCACAGTCCTCCCTTTAACATTTCCAAGACATCTTGCTGGCCTATTTCCTATCTATACCTATTGCAGCGGTCATAAGTAAGGGAGAGGGGACTTAGGCAAAGGAACTGTGCATATACATCATATTATAAACATCACATTGAAAAATCTCATCATCTAGTAAACGGGTTCATTGTTAAGTTGGTTGTAGGAAAAATCATCGTAATGCAATATCAGACTAGAATTACGTAGTGAGGGCGTTGGGTACAGATCATAGGTACTTATAGTCATTCGAAATAGGAGCTGGTAAGTTATCATATAAGTAAGTCCTTTTTTTTTCTTTTTTTTTGTACTCGGCGGGAGCATAGTCAGTCCAATGATGATTGGGAGAGAAATGAGATATAATAAAAATAAAAATCAGAGTTCTCAGTGTCTAGGCCGTCTTCTGTTGGCACTGTTGAGCACCTGGATTACCTATCAGCAGAAATGTTCATGTGGATTGAGTCTTTGGAGGTCTGCGGGCAGGGGTACATTTTGTTTTGTTTCGCCAGACCCCATAGGAGAAATGCGCTACGGTTTTGGAGCAGGTGCACTTTCTTTTGTAACGCAGAGCATAGATTTGCAATAAAAAATGCGATTGTTCCTGAATTGTGAGATCTGTTTGTTTCTTGAATCTGTGTGGTGAGCATTTCCAGTCGCTTCCATCATCTTCAAGGCGTTCAGCAGCGGGTAGAACCGCATACTTCGTTCATCTATTCTTTAGAGGCGACCCTTGGTGGAGTTCTAGGTCACCGTTCTAAGATTAACATAGTTCGTGGTCTACTTAGTCGGAGCTCCCTCCCTTCTGACGCAGGGAGTACTCTTCTCTGGGTAGCTCAGTAGGATCTGGAGGAACTTGGGAGTTCCGGTGGAAAGGTGCGGGTGTGAACGGTCCTTATGGTAGGTCGGAGGAGGGGGGGATGGAGCAAGGCCAGGTCGGGAACAGATCAAGGGGGACGGAGAGTTTGCGACAGGCGGGTCCGTAACCATGTTCAGAGAGCGGGGACTTTTTGGCACACGTTGATCATAGAGCAGGGGCTTCAGGTCAGCCCTTTCCTTAGCTTTGTCTGAAACAGTGCCCCGTCCTGCGTCTCCTTACTGCTGTGGTCTCGCCTCGGCCTCCGTCGCTGATGTTCCACAATCCGCAGTCAGGCCGCGTGCTCCCACATCCGGTCTCTTTCTCCTCCGACAGTGATACCCTTAAATGAGTTTTGAAAAGACAGTCTTTAGAGATATTGCAGAAGAAGGTAATTACATAAATCTATTTCTCTCCCAACACCAAGCAACTGGGGTAAGCACTCGCTACATTGGAGATTCTTGCGGTCAACGTATAAACAATTGATGATGGGTTTGCTGGATTCCTTACAACTTCCTTTTGCTGGCTAATTCTTTGGCGCTTTGATGGTTATTACGTTCATTTGTAATAGGTACGAGGTCTGGTACTCATTTATTGCATACGTCTATTATAGTAGATGTCGGTTCTTCCGGTAGAGACCCATTTCCCTAGTACGAGTCTTGCAAGGCTAGGCTGGCCTTCAGGGCCTTGTATTTTACAAAAAGTGCAACGTGCTATTCACCACAGTCTGATGTGCATCCTTCTGAGGGGTGAACATAGGCTAAACAAGTCTGCATTACATAAAAACATCTTATTTACAACAAGGCTTACTGCAACAAGTTCTTTCGATTTTCGATCTAATTTTCAACTTTGCACACATCTTTCTAACTTTCTATATAAATCCTCGCAACCTGGTTACTACAAAAACTCGGGGGTGGTTTGCGGTAATTATTGAACTTATCCTCGGGGAAGGAGGGATCTTATGGAAAACAATTAGGGACACAGTGAAATTAGAGCAGGGGGCGTTTTTCAGGCTCTCGTTCAGGGCAGCTGACACCAAACTGGGGGCATTTTGGGATGACGGAGGTGTCTCGATCATTTCTTACTGTTCGGGGTGTGGAGGCAATTTGGAATGGGGATGGTCGCATTACCACAGACATATTTTATCATAGAAGCCACTGACAAATGGTTCCCTGGCTGCGGGTCAAATTTAGGGAACCTCAGTCGTCTTACCTGTCCCTTTCCTATTGGCCAATTTAAATTTCATCCATATTTAGCAGAAAAGGAGAGGTAGTAACGTGGTACCGATTCAATTTATTTAGGACAAATTTGTGCAAATACTTATGGTATTTGGGGCCAATCAGGAGGTGCACCAGGTTCGTCAATTAGGTGCCAGTCGCTAGGAAGAGGGAAAGTGTGGAGGGGTGAAAGAGTGAGAGAGAGAGAGAGAGAGAGAGAGAGAAAAAGAGAGAGAGAGAGAGAGAGAGAGAGAGAGAGAGACAATAGGCCAAACAGTACACATGGGACATGGAGAATGACTGTGTATTGTTTGGGCTATTCAGTGCGTTACCCAACGTTAGACGTTTCAGGTCTATGTTAGGATGTAGAGAGCATGCAGTTTTGGGACAGAAGAGCATTAGATCTGGTATAAAAAGGTCGTGCATTGGGTAGGGCGTCCTTTTTGTGTCGTCTTGTAGCGGTAGTCCGTTTTCATGCATCGGGCGTGACGTGGCTCCAGATTCCTTACGGTACCCTAATCGGGACCCCAATGTAATCTGCAGAGGGAAAAAGGAGGGAAAAAGGGGGAGGTGGGGGAACAACGTTCGAACACATCAAATGTACGGGCACGAAAAGTCCTTTACTTACTGCATACTCGTACTCATCTCTTCGGGATATAATCCTTAGGGTCTTTGTCTCTGCAGTCAAGGGGGGGGGCGGGCAATGTGATAGGTGGTTCATGGGGGGTTCGAGGATGGCATGAAGGATCGTGTGTAGGGGGACGCTAAAAAAGGAATCAGAGGTGCCTAGCGTGAGGTACCCGGTTTTGTAGATGTATCTGGCCATCGGGATCCTTAAATCATTCCCAAAGCTGTGAGGTCCTAAGGCATATCAGTTCTTCATTCAACCCGGTACCTCAGTACCTTCGACCACCATATCTTTATAACATTTCATCAATCACGCCGCTTTACTTTACCCATTCTCAGACGTCGAGGTCCTTCTTCATATGTCAGTCCCTGAGCTTAGTCGCATATTTTGGAGGCAACGTATCATACCTGGGATCCGATCATCAATCCGGGGCCGGACAATCATTTCTCGGATAACCTTAAAAAAAGAGCAGAACGGTTGCGCGCAGAAAAACCCTCCCGCCGATACCCACATTTACAAAAGTATGCGATGCCTATTCATAGTTTTTAAGACTTTTATTTGTATAATCATTCAGTACGTAAAATGTGAGAGCACAATCATAATTTGGCCTGATATGTCGTCGATGGAGGTACATACAGTAGGGGGTTATTTTATAACACAAGAACATGTAAAAAAAAGGCCTAATTTATTATTTGCAAGTAACTAAAAATATTTCATTGCGTGACGAGGGAACCAGGGGCAATTTAGTTCATAAATGGAAACACAGTCAAGCTCATAGGAATCGTATTTCCTAGATGTAAACCGTGGGTGTGCATCATAGGCGACGTTATGTACCAGTCACAATAAATATCAAAAATAAATCGTTCATTGAAATCAACATTTTTACGGAACCCCTCTCAAACGTTCGCCAAGTGAACCCTCCTCCCTTTCCCCTCGAGTGCACAATGGTTCGTATATATATCTTAGTACATCAAGTTTCATTAGTTAAGGAACACCACGAGGCGTCCGTTAGTTTCCATTGATACCGGCGCCATTTTGGGCGAGGCCGGCTTAGTCCGGAAGTAGCACCAGAGGAAAAATATCCTCGACGATTGGCGGTTGGACCAGGGTCCCTTTCGGCAGTTCAAAAGAAAACTGTGCTAACAGAGGGGCTGGTGGTGTGGACCGTCAATCAAGAGAGGGAGGGGGTAGAGTCTTTCTTACCGGGTCACGTTGATGCTCAGCCGGAACTTACTCGAGTTCGTTAGCCCATAATGTTCCTGGGTGGTTCAGACGGAAGCTGATGCAGACACGAGAGCACCGCCATCTTGTTGCTGTGCCGTGGTTATTTCATTAGTGATCAATGCAGCTGTTCTCCTCCGGAAGCCTGAAGGGGCTGAGGGCTCTTGGGACTTTGGTAGAATCTTCAAAGTCGAGGGGATGTTTGTCGATGGTGGGGGCTTGCGCCCAGGTGGGCAAGTGCCCGAGTTGCAATTTCGGACAAAGTTACTCCAGCGGCCTAGATCCGCCTTTCGAGGGCCCAGACGCCATTTTGAGACCCTGTGGCAGCCACCTTTGTCGTATCCATCGGGAGTGGAAGAAATTTCTTGTGATGGCGAAGGACAGAGCATCATGCTGCTGGAGCAGGACATTTTGGTTCGGGGCGCCAGGGTGCAGCAGTGGAGCTTTCGTCTGGGGAGGTGAGAGAGGCTCGTCCGTGCCGCCTTCCTCTCCCGGCGCATCCTACGCCGCCCCTTGGAATCAGGGGCGCACATGATGACCACCCTACACCCCTGATTCCGACTCTTGGGGGACCACTGTACATCCGGTGCTCCGTAATATGCCCGTCGGACATTGTGTGTCCTGTGCTATGGAAGTATACCAGACGGGCATTGCATGTCCTGTTCTGCGGAAATATACCAGGCCGTCGCCCGGCTGGAGGACATCGGCGCCGGACCAGGGCAGGGAAGCCTCCTATCTGTGGAGGTGGAAGAGGCTCGTCCGCGTCGCCTCTTCCTCCCTGCCCATCCTGCATCCGTTCGCTGGAGGAATTCGTGATGGCCGGACCAGGAGATACGAGGGAGGGGGTCATTTGCAGCCGCCCCCTCCCTACTCGCGGCCCGGGGGACGCCATCCCTGGAAGGGCAGTATGGGAAGACCATTTCATTGCCTGCTTGGTGGAGCCTCCAGGACCTTCTCGCCAGCAATCTCCTTTTTGGCCCATGGTTGCTGGCAGGCCCCGCCCCACACGTGCTATGTGTTTCGGATGGGCGGGACCATCGAACTGTTACATTTCGAGGACTTCCGGAGTGAGCATAACATGTTTTGTATTTTTCCTATTAGTCAAGTTTGCTTTTTTAGAGAGTTCTACTAGTTATTCTATTTACTGTTGGTTGTGTGTTTTTCTTTACCGTAATTAAATCCTAAGTTATATAATAGACGCTTGGTTTCCTTGAGTCCTTTCTCTAATGGGGGTTGTTTACACTGATCTGCAATTGTGTTTGGTTTTCAGAGTGGGGGAGCAACAGAGAGCAATCAGTCCCAAAACTCTAACATGTCGTTAAAATTGGTCTGACGAAATCTGTGCCATCGAGCATAATCAAACGGTGTGGTTCTATCTGTCCTGTCCGCACTAGTCTGATTGGTTTTTATTTCGCGCCTTTTCCCTTTCTGTCGGTCTGTCCTTTCTGTCGACCCTCCGTTCTTACCTATGCTCTGCAAAGTCGGGCATTGGGCTTTCCAGTGCCCGAGACGTTTACAGAAAGCACATTGGTTCTGTTTTAAATCTATTCGTCCTGTGCGTAGTGTCGGGGGATTACCTTCGGGTCGTTGTGTTCCGGGGTTGATTTGTCGGCACACCCCTTTACACCGTTCTCCTTTCATATCTACTCCTCGGGACTGCGCCATCGCTGGCCCTTCACCTTTCCTAAATTCGTCGTCTTCCCTTCGTCGGGTGGCTTCTTTGCGCCACATACCGAGACTATCGAGCATAATAGGTGTTGTTTCATTCCTACGAAGGGCTATTTCTACCGTCTCTATTTTGTCAAGATCAAAGGATCCTCTCAGTGGCCACTGACTTTCTCGATCCTTTTTCGTATATTTATGCCACAGCTCACTATAGGCTATAGCGATCAATCCATGCTTCATGAACATGTCCTTATTAGGGGTGCCTTCCAGCGGAGCCGGATGGTTCATCTCTAATAAGCGGTCCGGGTTAAACAGGCTACTAACCAGTGGGGAGAAGACAGGCATGACGGATCACAATGGGATAATAGTCAGCACTACCTATCTTATCACTGTGTGCAAAGACTAGACAGAATATTTCTATTCTACGTTGTTTGCACGTAGTGAATACCTCATGAACCAATTCTGAGCAATCAATGTTAGGTCAAAAATAAAAAATCAATATGGTCAATGGGGAGAATAAGTAAGCTCGCTAAGGTTCGCGTCACCTACCCTTTCACTATCTGTAAAGAGGGGACCTAATCTTCCCTGTTTTCAGACAGAGAATCTCCAGAAAACAATCTATAACAGTTAATCAATGGGGGGGGGGGGGCAATTGTTCAGTAGGGGAGAAAAATAGGTCCGACGGGTGCGTACCTATCCTTCGCTGTTTATAAAGGGAGAGCCTGTTGTTTCTCCGTTTGTAGACAGTGAATCTCCAATAAATTAACAAAAAGTAATACTAGTATTTTCTCAACAATTATCAATCACTTTCAATTATCTATCACTTTCGCAATTCGTCGTGTTTACACGACCTTACCCGGACCGCATGGACAGTTTCTTGTCTTCCGAATCCAGCGCCCGATCGTCCTCTTCTCTCCGTACTTCTCGTGGCACTCCTGATGGTTCCCAGTCAGGACCGCAGATCACTCGAGAGAGGTCTGTTCGGAACCAGTGAAGTTCGGATGATCGGCTGTCAGACGAGGGTCTATCGGACAGGGTACCTTCCGATCGTTGCAGTCGTTCACTCTGTCGTCAGGACCTCTCCCACTGGATCCACGAGTCGCTGATGGGCCCCACGTTTGGGACGCCAATTGTAAAAAAGGGTTCCAAAGACAACCAGTAACCAAAGACCCTTTTTATGTTGCCCGGCGGTATCGCCTCTATGACCCACCAATGTTAACCAATGAAGAAGCAGGCGCTGGAGACGGGAAGGCAGGAAACGAGGATTTTATTCTCTCCGGAGGAGAACACATCAATTCAGACAGCAAGTATCGTCACGAGGTGCTCTAACCACATCTCTGAGGCCTGGCCTCTTATACTAGGGTTTTATGACCTTTATTGCACATAACACATTCTCGCAACACTTTAGTATTTGAAAGAACATCCTCGGAATCTCCCCTTCAGGCCCGTTCCCACATACATTTACAGTTGGATTCCCCACCCCGGTCACAACAGGTGATGGTTGTCGCACAGCAGGGCATTCCGCCGATTCACGGAATGCATGGGGTTTATCGGATCTCATAGGGTGGGGGCTTTGATCGGCTCGAGGGTCTTTTGATGGGGAGGGGAAGCTTCCTACTGTACGGGGTAATAAACAGTATCCGCAAGGCCAGGTGGCGGCCTGGGAACAAGGAAGACAAACGGGGATACAGGAAAAGGGGGTTTGTATCAAAAGGATCTGAGGCCATGAAAGGAATGAGGGGAGGTGTCGTGCTGGGAACAGGATGGGATTCCGTGGTGAAGCTGCGCTGAAGTGGGGTTTATGACCCAGGGCATGAGAGAGCGGGGGTTGTCAGTGTGCGGGGGGATGCTTGCGAGGTTAAGAGAGAGAGAGAGACGCGCTGGCTATCAGCGAGGGGCAGGGAGGCCATGGTGCTCAAAATGGCTGCCGCTTACGTGCACGAATGGGCTCGAAAAGGGGGCAAGATGGCGCAGATAATGTTCACCAAGCTTGTACTAATTTTTCACACTGATCTTCTGAACGACCTATTATCCCTGACTGACCCACACTCAATCTCCTCGCTCTCCACATCTGGGACACCGTTGAACTGCTCTACAAAGCTCGACCTCAAGAACAACGCCTCCTGGACCACTTTCAACTACTATAGCAAAGAAGCTATCCTAAACACGCTCACTACTTTGAATCCCTCCAATCATTTCACTGACCCTCTCCCAGCTTCCCTCTTAAGGACCCTCATTCCATTGCTAGTGCCTCTATGGACTAAGATTATAAATACCTCTCTTCTGCAAGGAACCATCCCAGACATCCTCAAAGCCGGTCAGGTTTCCCCCATCCTAAAGAAAGTAACAGCAGACCTTTCAGAATTGAACAACTATCGCCCAATATCTAACACCTCAACCCTGGCCAAACTGCTTGAAAAAAGTGTGCACATGCAGCTCATCAACCACATAGACAATTTCAACCTTCTTGAACAATTCCAATCAGGCTTTCGTGCTGGGCACAGTACAGAATCAGCCATGACCCACTTAATAGATGATGCATTACAAATACTGGATCAAAATAAAGCCTGTTTACTAATCTTACTGGACTTATCCTCAGCCTTTGATACAGTCAAACACAACAACCTACTGGATCTCTTGAAGCAAAAGAATGGGACTATCTGGTCCGGTATTAAACTGGTTCACCTCCTTCCTCCAAAATAGAACACAAAGATTCAAGGTTAACCAATCCTTATCGACTTCCACCCCAATCACCCTGGGAGTACCCCAGGGATCTTCCCTCTCCCCAACTTTCTTCAATCTATTCATGGAACCACTCACTGAGCTTCTCAACTCCGCAAATATCAATTACCACATGTACACCGACGACACACAGCTCTACATTAGGGTCCACTCTCTCGAAGACATCAAGCCCCTTAACTCTATGCTCCAAAAGACACAAACCTGGCTAGCTAGGAACCACTTAAAACTATACACACTAAAGACAGAATTCCTCCTAATTGCTCCCCCCAACCAAACAACCATCATCCCGCGATTGGATGAAACACCTAACTGCACTTGACGGTCAATCTCTCATCATCGATTCCGCGAAATCCCTAGGAATAACACTGAACAATAAACTAAATATGCAGAAGCATATCAACGCTGCAATTAAAGGAGCACATTTTCAGATGAATACCCTGAGAAAACTGAAACCCTTCAATCCCGCAAATGACTTTAAACAGGCAGTACAAACTCTAATAATTCCCAGAATTGATTATGGAAGTGTCGCTGTCTGCGGCCTTCCTAAATCAACGACTTCTCCGCTAAGAGCCGCAGCCAACACAGCTGCTAGACTAGTCACAGGCAAAAAAAGAAACTGCAACATTTCACCTGACCTGCAGGCCCTCAATTAGTTACCTTTTGAGGCCAGAATCCACCTAAAAATCGCCTGTATGACTCATAAGGCATTGCATCAAAAAACCCTGAGGTACCTTGCGGAGAAACTAGTACTATCGGGTGGTAACAGCTCTACCAGGAGTTTGGATAATCTGCTACTTAAACCACAGTGTTTTTCCAAGAAGAAAACATATAATCGTACCTTCTCAGGAATGGCTCCCAGGATCTGGAACGCTTTACCCCCAGAAACAAGACTAATCCCGTCAGCAGCCTTTTTAAAAAAAGAAATGAAATCGATACTCATGCCTAAATTCACTTGAACTGTGACTTCTACATTCCTGTAGATATATGCTATTTTTTAATAATTATTAGTACTGTACTCCCATAATTCTGTGTTTTATATGTATTTGTCATCCAATATTTGCCCTGTAAGGTGCTCTGATACCCGCAAGGGTCTTGTTCGTGCTATACTAGACTTTCATTATCAGACTTCACGCTGACCACTTGATCCTGGGGAAGCTGGGGTATATAAAAAATACCTATAAAAAATCAGCAAATTTTCTTTTAAACTTAAAAATTAGTTTTTATTCTTGAATTTGTGTTACTTTGAATCATTTTAAAAGCCCACTTACTTGCACTTAAAAAAACCTTCAATCCATCCGCTGCTTAGCGGAATTCAAGCCCCCTCGATGCTCCCGATCCGTAACCAGCGCCATCTTGGGTGTGGGGATCAGAGGTCAGCTGTCCCCTAGTGAGCGCCATTTATGATCGCGCTCTAGCGGCTGGCTGACTGCATTCACCTGCCTATTTAGGACGGGCAATGCAAGCGTGCACCGTGAGTGCCGATGGCGTGCCTCTAAGCCCGTCTGTGCCCGTCCGCGCCTCGGACGCGCTCAGCGCCAGCCATGCTGCATGTTTCAATAAAGAACAAGGTCGGATAACATAGTCAAGGGAACAGTTGCTCAAAATAGGAAAGAGGGAAGGTAGGGGACACTATCACCGTCCATCTGCAGTTGGCCGTGATAAAAAGCTCTTGAACTGTAGGATGATCAATAGCAGATCCTTAGTAAAACATAATTTGGAGGTATTTTGCATGATAGAAGATATGGATATGGATGTCCTTTTCTTAACTGAGACTTGGAACAGTCCTGACTCCTCTGCAGAAATGGGATTTGCCTGCCCTAAGGGGTACAAAGTCTTTCATAAACCAAGGCCTGTGGGGAGGGGAGGAGGGGTTGGGTTGATCTTTAAGGAGAAATGGAATTTTGCACTGCTAGAGATAGACGATGTAAAAGGAATTGAAATTCTGGGTTTTTCATTGCAGGAGGCCAAAGGTAGGCTACTTACGGGAATGATCTGTCATAGACCCCCAGGGCAAAATGCCCACTTCTGAGTACTTTTGGACATTATTACTAATCTGACCCTAACCCATTCTAGAATGGTTATAATGGGAGACTTTAATTTATGGGATAACAGAAGTCTGGGCAGCCATCTGAGAGATTTGAGGAACACCTGCTCGAACCTTCATTTACACCAATTGGTTCGGCAACCCACTCATCAAGGGGGGCACATGCTAGATCTATTGTTTGCCACACAGACCGAGACAGAGGTGATAGATATATTGCCACAAAGTTGGACTGATCACTACCTAGTCCACTTTAACATCAAGGCTCTCAGTTCGGTGGATAATGATGACTGTCCCGTGACATACAGAAGAGGAAGAGAGTGGGCCAAATTAGGAAAAAATAAAACTTCCCAGATCTTCACGAATTTAAACCTTTTTACCCCCTCTATTTCTGTAGAGGAGAATTATCAAACATTCTGCAATCACATAGCCAGCACTCTGGACCCGATCATCCCAGTAAAAAGCCTAAAAAATAGGAAGAAAGCCTCAGCCCCATTGTATAATGAGGAACTGAAATTACTGCGTTTGTCATGCAAGAGAACCGAGAGAAAATGGAGGAAGACTTATTCAGACCCAGATAAGAAAGACCTGAAATTAGTTCAGGCTAAATATAAGGAGGCTATTGCTAAGTCCAAATCAGACTTTTATGTGAACTCTATCCTACAAGCTCCTAACAGCACCAAAGCTCTTTTTAAAATCTTTAAGGACCTCTCCAGTCCAACTTGTATGAGCAACAAGGTAGCTGCTTCGCAAGAACTCTGCGAGGAGATTGCTGCTCATTTTGAAGACAAAATTGCTAAAACTGTCGGAGATCTTCATCCTAATAATACTAGTGACCAGGACAATTTTATCCAGAGGCCTGATGAAGCGGCAAAATCTTTCCTTGGCTGCGAGAGATCTACAGCCAATCCCTGGAAGTAGGAATAGTCCCAGAGGCGTGGGAGCAGGCAGTAGTGACACCTCTGTTAAAAAAACCCTTGCTAGACCCTAAGACACCAGCAAATTTTAGACCCATTTCCCTTCTGCCATATACAATTAAAATCTTGGAAAAAGCAGTCAGCAAAAGTCTTTCATGCTATCTGGAAGATAATCATTTTGTTGGATAGGGACCAATTTAGGTTTCGTCCAGATCACGGTACCGAGACCGCTTTGGCTACCGTATTAGACAACTTACGAATCATTGCTGACAATGGGAATGATACCATCCTAATATTACTAGACATGTCAGCCGCATTCGATACGGTGAGCCGCACAGTACTGGTGGAAAGACTGGAGAGGATGGGGTGTCAGGACGGGCCCTACAATGGCTACAGTCCTACCTATCAAGAAGACAACAGATGGTGACTATGACACCTTTCACCTCCAGTAAGTCTCCAGTACATCATGGAGTGCCGCAGGGCTCTGCGATCAGTCCCATTCTTTTTAATATCTACTTACAGACCCTGTTCCTCATTATTAAATCTTTTCGCATTGACCTGGTCAACTACGCTGACGACACTCAACTGGTGTTTTCCCTGGAGGGGAAGCAAGCAGCATCCATGGATACGTTCCTGGAGTGCATGCGTCAGACTGCTGGATGGGAGAAACTCTTTACAATTCAACGGGGGGGAACGGAGGTGGTATACTGCCCCACGGCCAGAATGTCCCAACATCTACCTCTGGATTTCAGGCTCACTCCTGAGGAGGAGCCTCTGGTTCCAGTGAAAACGGTGCGCAACCTGAGAGTTTTGGTGGACGGTAACCTCCAAATGGAGTCACAGGCCAATAAAACTGTTAACTTGTGCTATGACAGATCCTTCCCCTACTCCCTAAAGACTAGCGCTCCCTTGCAGTGAGGAACATAGTGCTGAGAAGACTGGACTACTGCAACTCCCTGTATTTGGGTGCACCGCAATACATCTTTCAGGGGCTGCAGAGAGTCCAGTCTATGGCGGCAACAATGGCGTTAAATAGGCAACGCGGGGCCTCGGCAACGCTGGCTTTGAGAGACCTTCACTGGCTGCCTATTAAGGAAAGGGTTCACTTTAAATCACTCTGTATTGCTCACAGGGCAGTACACGACTTGAGTCCTGCACCACTGCAAGAGAAGTTCACCTGGTACAGCTCCGCTCCTCCAGCGCATATTTGCTGACGACTACCAGATTCAGGCACTCCAGGATGGGCGGGAGGGCTTTCAGTGTGGCAGCTGCTCACTTATGGAACAAGCTGCCCCAGAATATTAGACAAGCCAATTCTCTGTCTGAGTTCAGAAAGAGTCTGAAAACTTGGCTCTTTCCTAGAACCAATCCCTAGCCCTGTCCCCGCTGTCAGTCCGGTCTACGTCTAGGTTGGTTTATTTAAGTCTGAGCGCCAGGATATGGTTCACTTGGTTCACTGATGTTCTAAAAGAAGAAAAAATGGTCAGCAGATCAGCAGAACGGTTGTGGAGAAAAACCAGAACGCTGGAAAACCGTAAGAACTACAAATTGACACACTCTAATTATTTAAGAAATATAAAAGCAGCAAAAACGCTCTATCTCACCCAAAGAATAAATAAAGCGGCCCACTCCAGTAAAGAGATTTACAAAATACTGAAAGAATTTACTACCCCTCAGGTGGAACAATCAGTATTTAACCCCACCATGGAGTGGGTCAACTCGCTGTCGTCTTATTTCGACAATAAAATCAAACGGATCTATTCCACATTTCCAGCTACCAGCCAAGACGCACCCCAATTTAGTGAGGTACCCCCTTTCAATTTCACTATTACTGAAACAATAGGAACACCGCTTCTTACAAAATTTGAGCCCACAACAACTACTGAAGTGCTAGAAGGTCTCAGGAAAATTAAATCGGGCTCCCCCACTGATCTGCTGTCCCCACGTAAATGCAATGAGATACTCCCGCTACTGGCTAGCTCACTTACTAACATCTTTAATACCTCCTTTGAACAAGCATCTATACCCAGTAGCTTGAAGCAGGCTCAGGTTAAACCGATTCTTAAAAAGCCCACTAGTGACCCCACCATTCCGTCCAATTACAGACCTATCTCTCTACTGCCCTACTTTGGGAAGGTACTGGAACATTTAGTGAACAAACGCATTACCACCTATATTGAAACGCATGCGCTTCTGGACCCCTCTCAGTCGGGGTTCCGCGCTGCCCATGGAACCGAAACAGCAGTAATTGAGATAGTGGACAATATCTGGCTTACCCTAGATAAAGGCGAGTCCGCAGTTATGATCCTATTGGACTTATCGGCGGCCTTTGACACCATGTCTCACAGCATTCTCAAACATCGGCTGTGGGAGATTGGTGTCAGAGGCAAGGCCCTATCCTGGTTTGAGAACTATCTCGCGGACCGCCTTACTTACATCAAGGTCAACACCCTTGTATTGTGTAGTACATCTCTCACCGTGGGAGTCCCGCAGGGGTCAATTCTCAGCCCCATGCTGTTTAACCTATACCTTACTCCACTGGCGAACATCATAAAATCATACGACTTCACCACAGTGTCATATGCCGACGACACTCAGGTGCTCATCACCTGCAGCTCTGATTTCCTTGAAACCAGTACTAGATTCAAACAGTGCATGATCAACATCAGCAAATGGATGTGTGAAAATAAACTCCAACTTAATTATAGCAAAACACAAATCATACTGTTTGGCAAGGCCAAGAAAGTCTGGTCACAGGATTGGTGGCCCCAAGAACTAGGACCTTGCCCGAACCTAAAGAGGTGGTACGCGACCTGAGAATCAAGATTGACTGCGATCTTTCTATGAAAACACACATCAATCAAGTATCTGGTGTCTGTTACGGGATTTTCCATAAATTGCGTAACATTTTTAAATGGCTACCTCTTGAAACCAGAAAGCCTCTGGTTCAAGGCCTAATTATAAGCTGTTTAGACTACGGAAACGCTCTGTTTGTCGCCATCAATGAGTGTTTACTTACAAAATTACAAACTCTTCAGAACGTTGCCGCGAGACTGGTGCTAGGACTACCCCCTAGGTCAGCCACTATACCTAGCCTCAAACAACTGCACTGGCTGCCTATCCGCCAGAGAAGCCAATTAAAAATTTTAAGTCTGACTCATAAACTCCTTCATAGCACTGGGCCCACATATCTAGCGAAACAACTGGTCTGGTATCGCCCATCCAGAGCTTTAAGATCCAGTTCCAAAAGCCTTCTAGTTCAGTCACGGGCTCGGACATCGCAAAATGGATGTCAGCTTTTTCCCACATAGCTCCACTACTCTGGAACAAACTGCCCCATCATCTTTTGTCCCTTTCCAATCACCTGGCATTTCGTAAAAATCTAAAAACCTGGCTCTTCCTTAATTAACATCTCCTCCTCAGTCCCTTTACTTCCTCAAGGCTGCTGTTTTTCACTGCAAAGCCCCCTGAGACCTTTTGGTGAATTGTGCGCTATACAAAAGCATTTGAATTTATGACTTTAGGATATCCGTATGGTGGCAGTTGCGCTATATAAGAACTTAATTCATTCATTCATTATACAAAACCTTCAAAATAAATAAATAAATAAATGTTTCCTCTGTGTTGCTGCTGTCCTTACAGGACACTCACATTTCCTCCTTTTCCTCTTTTCACGAGTAAAAATATCTGTGATTATACCAAGAGCTGCACTCTAAGCACATTCAGTCTTTGTCCTCATACAGTTTTTACCCTCTTACCTCCTGCAGGTCAACATGAATGTGGTCCAAGTCAACCAGCCTGTCGCCATGACATCCACGCAGGTCACAGTGATGAGCGGCAACAGTTGGAGCAGTGACATCTGTGGTTGCTGCGAGGACTGCAGTGTCTGTAAGTTACACCACCCTATGGCTGCGGAATGATGGCCTTTCTTTCGTCAACCTGAGGTCCTCTCCCCCAGGCCTTACCTTGTTCCCTCATCACCACCTCCTGTTGTTTAATTATTTTGTCCACTATAAGCGTGGAAGGGTATACTCAGACGTGAGTCCCTTGCTCATTGCACCATCAGGATTCAAGCAAGCCGGGCCGAAGACGGCTGTAATGCCAGAAACCGGTCCCCGGAAGCTTGTTTCCTTCCCAGTGAAAGACTTGGCTTGGTAGTTTGGACTGCCCTGTTCCCATGATGCACTGGGCCAGGGACAGACTAATTTGCATATAGCCAGGTTCTGAGCTGGGATGGTGCAGTGAGCTAAAAAATGGTGTTGGATCAAGCCCTGATCTCTAGACTGGGTGAGAGTATTCTGCTTAATTCAGAAACTCTGTCCATCACCACCCCCTGTTGTTTAATTACCTTGCTCCCTGGCACCAAATGAGCCTCAAATTCTTGGAAGTCTTCCGTGCCTATTGATCCGATTCAGATCTCGGCGGACGGCTCTCCCATCCACGGAAATATGAATTCAATTATATCCTATGGGATTTATGTTTCGGCGGATGGGATATCTTTCACCGCTGTGACAGAGTAACCCGGCTGCCAAGATATAAATCTGGCCCTATGTTCCTTGACGCCTGGAGACACCAGAGTTGTTATGAGTAGGTGAACTGTAATGAAATGTGGGTCAGTGGTGCACAGGACAGTCTGGATCAATCTCCTTCTACCCTTGAAGTCTGGATGCGGCCGTAGAGCTCAGGAGTGCAGAGTGTAGTCACGAGACATACTAACACTAGTGACAGGAGGAGGAGGCTGTCACACTGTAGTAAACGCCACTGGAGAGCCGCTTCATCTGGGTAGCACGCGAGGCCTCTGTTACTTGTTAAATCAAGAGACAGTGGCATCTGCTGCCCACCAACATTGTTTACATTACGGTGCCCACTATTAAACAGTATCATCATGATTTATAGACAGAGACTCACATTAGCACCAATGGGCGTAGGTTCATTGGGCCCAAACTTTTCTTCAAAAGCTGCTGCCGACACTGAAGAACGTTGTGATGCCAAATACCAAAGCTATGTTTCTTGATTCTCTCTCAAGTGTCATTAATCCATCCCCCAGTACTCTCTGCCCCTCAAACTCACTCCTGCATGTTCATTTTGCTCCTACTTTCTCCTTTTGTCACTTTTTTCCATCTCTCTCCTTTTTTCTCACGTTTGTGGTTTTTCCGTCTCTTGTTCTGGGTCCAATTCTGTAGAGGAAAAATAAGTGTCGCCCCAAATATAAGCCAGCCGCTACCACCGGCTCAAATTAAGCACAGACACTGGGATACTTCACCAAAGAGAAGTGTCAGGATTGTGATTCCTCCACTCAGTAGTAGCCTCAATGAGATCGCTCACTGACTTACAGTGGCATGAATGCGATTCGCCTACTCACTAATAGTGGCAGCATCCTTTACTAGATAACAGTGTTTCAATTGTGACTGCCTTATTCACTAATGGTGGCAGTGTTGCGATTATTTACTATTTATGGTAACAGGATTTTGATTGTTCCTACTCACTAATGATAACGGTAGATAAATGGTGAACTTAATAATAGTCCCACTATTGTGAGTCTCCTGCACGTTAAAGGTGACAGCGGTGGGATCCTTCACTATTTCATGTTAGCAAATTTGTAATTTGTAGATCATCTTATGGTAACAGATTCTTGTTCAGCAAGAATTAGGGTTATTTTACTCACATAATAGGGGATGTAGAGGGAATGTTCTTTTATTAATGGTGGCATTAGTGTGAATCTCTCATTCACTGATGGTGGTTGTGTTAGATCCTTCCCTTGCTACTCGTGGAAAGATTGTGCTACCCGAGTCACTTAGATCTCCCTTCTCTCCTGGGATTAGAGTGACATCATTGGTAGCAGGGTTATGCCTCTAACTCTGCAATGGTCCTCACTGCTGTATCTCTGCTGCTCATGCCCATGGCAGTAATCCGACAGGAAGTGGTGATTAAGGCGGGTCTTCAGAGTGATAGGAAACCTCACAGGCAGCATTTCAAGTCTCCTCCCAATCTTCTACTGAAATGACTGAGCTTAGGGTGAGTCTTAAAATAGTGGTAGAATCATTTCCTCAGGTGCATAACGGTGTCCCCTACAGCTGCAGTGGTGCAGGGGAGGGGGTGACGCCCACATTGTTCACCTCAAGGGGTGGCCCTTTGAGCTGGCCAGCTGCAATGAAACAAAACACTCAGAAGCAGCAAGTCAGTTAGGGATTGGGTAATGGGGACCCTCTCACCCTACCTTCCAGGGGGGGCCCTGAGGTTTTGTTATGCTGCTGCATTTGCTTATCCCCAGTATAGGGTGAAAGTAGATCCCAAGAGACACCAAGGGTATACCTACCTTCTCTTGTGTATTTGAGTATGGATTCGGATAGAGTCCACACCCCTTCTGCAGGAAGAGGTGAGCAAATTCCAAAATGGTGGAAAGTTGAACCATTTTATTATTTTCAATGTGAAAGTTCAATTGGATATTCAGAAGTCTCAAAGGCTTTTCAAGTGTAGGCCAAGGGACACCTGAGAGCCCCCCCAGACTCCTGGAATTGAGGGTGAGAACAGAGGACACTTTCAAGCTGTCCCAGCAGAAGAGGAGCCTGGATCTAGCAATACACCCCAGGAGTTTTTTCAAGGCAATGAACTTATCATGACTCTTCAAGAGATTAGAGTTGAGATCAGAAATGAATAGAAAACAAGTGAGTGAGTGCGGGCTCCTTGTCTGCCCTTAAAACCCCCCATGAAAGACTCTGCAGTCTTGTAGTCATGTTGCTGAGCATCAATTTGGGGGTTTTCACATTTCTGATGTCTGTTTTCTGTCAAAATAGAACACAGACAGGAAATCAGCAGCAATGCAGACATGCCTCTAGCACAGAACTGGTTTGGGGCAGAAAGAAACAGTGCAAGCTTCTCTCATAATCAGCAGTAGGACAGGTTGCACCCTCACGCAGAACAGGCAGAGCAGAGGTGACAGCATTGCAGGCTTTAACCTCACACTGAACAGGCAGAACCCAAGCAGCAGTGGAGCAAGTTTCACCCTCATACCGAACAGGCAGAACACAGGCAGCAGCAGGGCCACCCTCACACGGAAGTTAATGCACAGGCAGTAGTAGCAGGGCGAGTTTCGCCCTCACACAGAACTGTAAGTGCACAGGCAGCAGCAGGGCGATTTCACCCTCACACAGAACAATTAGTGCACAGGACACTGCAAGGCAGGCTTCACCCTCACACAGAATTGTTAGTGTACAGGCAACAACAGTGCAGGTTTCACCCTCACACAGAGCAATTAGTGCACAGGCAGCAGCAAGGTGGGTTTCAACCTTACACGGAACTGTTAGTGCAAAGGCAGCAGCAGGACAGGTTCCACCCTCACACAGAACAGCCAGGAGTAGGACATGTTTCACCCTCACAGAGAACAGGCAGCATCGCAGCAGTTTTCACCCTCACACAGAACAGCCAGTGCACAGGCAGCAGCAGGGCAGGTTCCACCCTCACGTAGAACAGGCAACAGTAGGGCAGGTTCAACCCTCACACAGAACACGCAGCAGTAGGGCAGGTTTCACCCTCGCACAGAACAGGCAACAGTAGGGCAGGTTTCGCCCTCACACAGAACAGGCAACAGTAGGGCAGGTTTCACCCTCACACAGAACAGGCAACAGTAGGGCAGGTTTCACCCTCACACAGAACAGGCAACAGTAGGGCAGGTTTCACCCTCACACAGAACAGGCAACAGTAGGGCAGGTTTCACCCTCACACAGAACAGGCAGCAGTAGGGCAGGTTTCACCCTCATACAGAACACGCAGCAGTAGGGCAGGTTCAACCCTCACACAGAACAGGCAGCAGTAGGGCAGGTTTCACCCTCACACAGAACAGGCAACAGTAGGGCAGGTTTGACCCTCATACAGAACAGGCAGCAGTAGGGCAGGTTTCACTCTCATGCAGAACACGCAGCAGTAGGGCAGGTTCAACCCTCACACAGAACAGGCAGCAGTGGGGCAGGTTTCACCCTCACACAGAACAGGCAGCAGTAGGGCAGGTTTCACCCTCACACAGAACAGGCAACAGTAGGGCAGGTTTCACCCTCACACAGAACAGGCAGCAGTGGGGCAGGTTTGACCCTCACACAGAACAGGCAGCAGTGGGGCAGGTTTGACCCTCACACAGAACAGACAGCAGTAGGGCAGGTTTCACCCTCACACAGAACAGGCAACAGTAGGGCAGGTTTCACCCTCACACAGAACAGGCAACAGTAGGGCAGGTTTCACCCTCACACAGAACAGGCAGCAGTAGGGCAGGTTTCACCCTCATACAGAACACGCAGCAGTAGGGCAGGTTCAACCCTCACACAGAACAGGCAACAGTAGGGCAGGTTTCACCCTCATACAGAACACGCAGCAGTAGGGCAGGTTCCACCCTCACACAGAACAGGCAACAGTAGGGCAGGTTTCACCCTCACACAGAACAGGCAACAGTAGGGCAGGTTTCACCCTCACATAGAACAGGCAACAGTAGGGCAGGTTTCACCTTCACACAGAACAGGCAGCAGTAGGGCAGGTTTCACCCTCATACAGAACACGCAGCAGTAGGGCAGGTTCAACCCTCACACAGAACAGGCAACAGTAGGGCAGGTTTCACCCTCATACAGAACAGGCAACAGTAGGGCAGGTTTCACCCTCACACAGAACAGGCAACAGTAGGGCAGGTTTCACCCTCACAGAGAACAGGCAGCAGTAGGGCAGGTTTCACTCTCACAGAGAACAGGTAGAAGGAGAGGTTTCACCCTCAAACAGAACACGCAGCAGTAGGGCAGGTTCAACCCTCACACAGTTGTGCTTTATCATTCCTAGGCAATCTACAAAATCAAATCTGCACCAATCTAAGTCAGATTAGAGATAACTATGAAAACAACTGATCACAAATAGGCCATTATAACAAAAAAAATTCACAGTTCTAATAATAACAAACTATGGGGAGGAGGGACGGTTTACACTTTTTTATTTATTGTAAGTAGTTAAAAAATCCTTAAAAAAGGACGTACATAATACATTCACCAATAAAAAACATTTATATACACAATAACACAGTAAATTAGCAATGTATAATCTCTGTATTATAACCATCAAAGATTAAAAAATGTGGCATTAATGTATTCTTTCGACGCGCGTTTCGGCGTAAGGAGAACGCCTTCTTCAGGAACAAGCCACGATAAAATCTGATAAATAAAAATTACAGAAGACATTATTACTAAACTATAAATAATATACTCAATAACATTAAAACATTTTTTTGCAACGTTCCTCCTCATAAATTGACATTTAGTTAAATAACATACTCCATATTCCATGTTTCTATTTATTTAAATAGTGTTCACTATACATATTATCTATCAACCCTCACACAGAACAGGGAGGAGTAGGGCAGGTTTGACTCTCACACAGAACACGCAGCAGTAGGGCAGGATTCACCCTCACACAGAACACGCAGCAGTAGGGCAGGTTTGACCCTCACACAGAACAGGCAGCAGTGGGGCAGGTTTCACTCTGACAGAGAACAGGCAGAAGGAGGACAGGTGTCACCCTCATACAGAACAGACAGCAGGGGGACAGGTTTCACCCTCATACAGAACAGACAGCAGGGGGACAGGTTTCACCCTCATACAGAACAGACAGCAGGGGGACAGGTTTCACCCTCTGTCTGAACAGCCAGTGCCCAGGCAGCAGCAGGGGAACATCTCATGCAGCTGTATTATGTAAATGAGCATTGGAAGTGCTGATGTGGGATGTAATCTGCACCACAGTTTGGAGCTGACTGGTGTAAAGTGTTGTGGAGCTGCAGCTGCACTTTTAGACAGTGGTAAGTGGCTGTCACACAAACACAAAAGGAGTATGCCTCAATATCTAGAGATGTAGCAGCATCTATTGCTATTGCTGAAGTAACTATGGTATCACTCAGTGCCCCTGCCTTGGACTGAAGACTGGAGCTCTTTAGGTTTAGTGATTATTCCCTCTTCCCTGAGATATCCCTCGGCACCTTTCAACCCTGGGATCCTTCTCTGCCCCTCCCCTTTCCACTGGTATCCATCTGTGCTCCTCCTCCACCTTGGATATCCCTCGGCCCGCCCCTTAGATTGAAGACTACAGCTCTGAGGATTGAGTTACTATTCCACCCTCACACTGGGTATCCTTCTACGCCTCTCTCTTCTCCCGTCCCGCCCCTCATGCACTTCCTCCACCTGGTATATCCTGCCACGCCCCCTCCCTGGATTTAAGATAGAAGCTCTAAAGATTGAATTATTGTTACACCCTGTTCTTGGATATCCCTCTCTGCCTCTCCCTTCCTCACTGGCATCCCTCCATGGCCCTCCACCACCACAGATAACCCTCTGTCCACCAGATCCCTCTGTGCCTTTCCCTTTCCCCTGTATCCCTCTGTGGTCCTCCTCCATCAAGGATAGCCCTCTGTGCCTTTCCCTCCCCCCCCGTATCCCTCTGTGGTCCTCCTCCATCAAGGATAGCCCTCTGTGCCTTTCCCTTCCCCCCCCCCTATCCCTCTGTGGTCCTCCTCCATCAAGGATAGCCCTCTGTGCCTTTCCCTTCCCCCGGTATCCATCCCTGACCCTCCTCCACCAGGGATATGCCTCTGTGCCTTTCCTTTCCCCCTGGTTTCCCTCGGTGACCCTCCTCCACCAGGGATATGCCTCTGTACCTTTCCTTTCCCCCTGGTTTCCCTCGGTGACCCTCCTCCACCAGGGATATGCCTCTGTGCCTTTCCCTTCCCCCGGTATCCATCCATGACCCTCCTCCACCAGGGATATGCCTCTGTGCCTTTCCTTTCCCCCTGGTTTCCCTCCGTGACCCTTCTCCACCAGGGATATGCCTCTGTGCCTTTCCTTCCCCCCTGGTTTCCCTCCGTGACCCTCCTCCAGCAGGGATATCCCTCTGTGCCTTTCCCTTTCCTCTTGTATCTCTCCGTGACCCTCCTCCACCAGGGATACCCCTCAATGCCTTTCCTTTCCCCCCTGATAGCCTTGTGGTCCTCCTCCACCCCTACAACCCTCTGTGCTTTCCCTTCCTCATGGTATCTCTCCGTGGCCCTCCTCCACCAGGGATATCCTTCAGTACTTTCTCTTTGCCCTGGTATCCCTCCACTGCCCTCCTCCACCAGGGATATCTCTCTATGCATTTCCCTCACCCCATGGTATCTCTCCGTGACCCTCCTCCATATAGGATATCCAGCCACGCCCCTCCCCTAAACTGAATACCTCAGTCCTGATGACGTCATGACCATTTCCTCTTTTCCCTACAGGCTCCTGTGCCTTCTGGTGCTGCCCATGTTTCCAGTGCCAGACTGCCAGTGAGTTTGGAGAGTGCCTGTGTCTGCCGCTCATTGACCTATTATGCATCGCCTGCACTGGCTACTTGACTGGCGTCTACACTTGCGCCTGCGTACCCATCTCCATGGCGATGCGTACCGGGATCCGTCAGCGATACCACATCCAGGTAAGCACATGGAGGGGAAGGGGGGCTGAATGAGTCACGCCTTATCTGCATTGATTAGTGTGGAGGGAAGGAGGACCTAGCCAGTGACGTAACAAAACCTCAGGGGCTCTGTGTAAGGAATTGTGAGGGGGTCCCCTGCTATAACTGTACCCTCATAGTAGCCACCTACTCTGTAGACATGTTTCACCTCTGCCACCCACATTCAAGGGGCATCAGCAGGACATTTATTGGCAGGTTAACAGACAAAACACCCAACTATGTGGGGTCAATATTCTCTGCACCAGCACACATGGCAAACCAGTTCTACTCATTTTTATTATAAAAAGATTAAGTATTATTTTTAGTTCCAAAACTGGAGTTTAGAGACTGACTGTATGTGCCCATCATCAACATTTGAATGAATGCACCTCTAAAAGAAAGGGTTTTTTGGGGGTATGTTTGTAAAAGATGTGCAAATGAAATCTGCCCATTAAAAGCAAAGACTGGGGGCATTTATAGATTACTAGAGTGAGCTGCTCCCCCATAAACTGAAGAAACCTCCACTCTGCCAATCTAGTGGTCCCTTTGTAGGTCCTCATTCTGAGTGCTCCAGGGTAGCACCTCCCTGGGATAACGATCACTCTGAGGGCTGAGCCAATGTATTTCTTTATTGTGGATTGACTCGCTACTTTCTTAGCCAGAATTGCGGCTTTGTTTTGGGACCATGGTCATGTAGACAACTGTCGCTGGGTTTCTTACATGGGAGCTATTCTTTTTAGATGCAGATTCAGGGTCCTCCCTCCCACACTGCCCCTCTCTTACAGGAGGGGGGTTTCGATGTTCTGAATTACTAGAATGTGGACCTTTTTGCCTACTCAGCTGAGGTGTATTCTTTTTTCCTTGTATGACGTCTCCAGTTTAATGTGAGATGGGGTCAAGTCAATTTAGCTTTATTCGAGATGGACTCATAAAAGCATAGAAATTCCATATATTTCAGAGATACTCGATCAATAAAAATGTTTAGAATATAAAAATTACATACAAATAGATAAAAACACAATCCTTAAACAATCATTTAAAAAGTTCATCTCGATTGCTATATACAAAATGACTTATAGTTCTAATTAAATTTAAAAAAAGTTTTTACATAATCAAACTGGATAAATTATCCTTACCAACAAACACACAATCAGCGGTCAATGCCTAAAATGTCTGTCTTAGCACCCATGCCCATCCTAAATATTTGGCAGTTGCTATTGAGATGGACAATAAAGTGCTAGTGCGTATGATTCTTAGAGCTTCAGCACTACTAGTAGTACCCAAAGACTTACACAGTGGGATTAACCAGACTCGTCTTGGAATTACATAGGCGGGACAAACAAATAAAAAATGACCAATGGTTTCCTTGTGATCCCCACATGCAGGGCAGATGCTGGTAGTTGCACTAGACTACCTGCCGGTCAAAGACTTGAGGGGTAGGGATCCTGCTCTGAGCTGGAAGTAGAGCTTCCTATCCCCTGGTTTGGTAATGGCGTCCCAATAAGGCTCTAACCTGGGGATAAGCTTTGCCTCTAGAAAGCCTCCAGCCATGGTTGAAGAACCAGTGCCACTCCAGATTCGGTGAGCCACCCTCGCCCAGTAAATCTCCTTTAAAACTTGTTTTGATTCGAAAGAAGCTGTCTCTGGATTTTCCCACAGCATTTTCATACCCAGGCCTACTAAGGTATCTCTGAGCTCATTTAACCAGTTAATTTTATGGAAAACATCGGATTTAACAATATCCAAGAATCCTGCTGCATAATGCAGGAGCTCCGGAGTAGTCCAGAGCCTACGGCAATATAAAATTGGGCGGAGCCTTGCAAGATCCGAAATAGCTTTCCTGCCAAGATCATACCTAAGTGGCAGCAAAGGGGTGCTCACAGGAAGTCCAGTGATACTACGAAAAAACTTGTTTTCAGAAATTATTAGAGCCCCCAATTTCTCGAACCCCCATAGCTACGGGCAGTAAAGCGCAGAGCTGGGAGCCTTGGCCTCATAAACTTGGAGTACAGACTTTATTGCCTTTGTAAAAGATGTTTTATGCTCCATGTTTAAGGCTCCTGCAAGTTGTCTATGCCTGAGTGCCGCTATGTCTATATGTTGGGCCCATTTATTATCTTTCGCCACATGAATCCCTAAATACTTAAAGGCCTTGACCACCTCCAACGATTGGCCATTCATAAAAAGTTTACCTTTAAAACTATGGTGCGGATTAAAAACCATGAGCTTGGTTTTAGCCACGTTAACTTCCAAGCCATGTTCCAAACAGAATTCCTCAAAAATTGATAGGGCACGCTGCAGGCCACTCGGGGTCTTCGATAAAATTAGTGTATCATCTGCAAACATTAAAATCGGTGTCTTAACACCAGCTAGAGTAGGAGCATCTGTGTTTACTGATGACATGCGGGCAACAACTGCATTGATATATAATGTGAAAAGCGTGGGAGCCATTTAGCAGCCTTGGCGGACACCACGCTCAACCGGGAAGTCGGAGGTAATCCTTCCCTGCCCTCCCCACTGTATCTTGGCATAGTTGGCTTCATGCAACCTCATCAGCAATGTTAACATTTCTTCAGATAGACCCAGTTTTTTTTAAGACTGCCCATAGCTGGGACCTGGGGACCAGATCAAAAGCTGCTCGTAAGTCAACAAAGGCAGCATAGAGACTGCCTTTGATAAAAACCACAGTCTTCCATTGTAGTAAAGTAAAACAAAAGACCTGATCTACCGTGCTTGTTAGCTTACGAAACCCCGCTTGAAAGGAGGACAGAACACTATTCTCCTCCACCCAATCAAATACCCTATTCAGGATCATCCTCACGATCACCTTTTGGATAGTATCTATAAGGCTGATGGGCCTATAATTTCCTGGCTGCGCTTTGTCACCTTTCTTGAATACTGGAATTATCACCGCTCCCTGCCATGATACCGGGACTGGTGCTCCCTGGGCCATAGCATTAGCAAGAAGCATGATGTATTTGCCCCAGTGTTCTTTATCCTAAAGAAAAACATCCGCTGGGACCCCGTCTTGCCCCGGCGTTCTACCGCTGGCCACCGTGCTAAGAGCCATCAGGACTTCATTAATATTAAAAAATTCACCCTTATAAAAGACAGGCCTAAAATCATCCATCATATTATCCAGATGGCTACGTGCATATTGCGGTCTAAAGTAATTCACCCAATCCTCCTGCAAGACATTATTTTCAGGAGAGTGGGACTGCCTCCCCCCCACCCCACTTGACAATGTTCCACAATTGCCTAAAATCCTTACTATCACTTGCCTCCCTTAAATCCTGCCAATGAAGTTCATCCCACAGCTGCTTGGCATTTAGTATGCACCTCTTGTACTCCTTTCTGGCAGTACGAACAACGTCCAAGTCCCTCCCCTTGATAGCAGTGCCTAGTGCAATTCTAGTATTCCTACAATCGGTATTATACCACTTAAGCGGCTTAGGGGTTCCTTCCTTGTTTTTCTTAACTGGTTTGAGAAAGTGGTCCCTGATGCCCACAAAAAGGCTATCATGTCGTTTAGTTACTTCAACCAGACCTACAGCAGAATTATTTATTTGCTCGAGGACCAATGTGGCTTTGTAAATCTCCTCCCCAATATTGTCCATGACCTCTTGATTGGCCATGGCGTGCGCCCATTTAAGCCTGCGCCGATCATTAGTGGGGACGCTTACAGGAGAGCAATACACAACCCTATCCAGTTCTAATTGTTCTGGTTTACACCATTGGTGCACCACACACGACGGGTTATGCTCACTTTCTATTCGTGGCTTAACCTCCATGTCCCCCTATAGATGCCACAGATTCATACTGCAAAGGGCATAATCAATCCTACTGCTGTAGCGCCCATTGTCAAATGTATTAGCCCCTGACATGTCGCTCACAATTCTCCCGTTTAATGCTCTTAATCCCCTTTCACAACAAATCGCATTAATACAGATGACATCCTCAGACCACCTAGTTATAGGTTTCAGATCCAGTTTAGGGACCCCCCATTGCTTGTCTTCCTCTTCCCCAGGATACAGGTCATAAGCAACCATGGGCTCAAAGGTTAGGTTTAAATCTCCTGCTACAGCTATATTATTATTCACTGAGTTAGATTCTGAGAGGGAATCCAAAGCCGCTATAACCTGGGACCTCCCTCCCTTATTTCCCCTGACATAGACATTATAGATATCTAACCAACCCAAGGGAACCAAATGAACTCTAATAAGCTGGATGTTGTTACTTTTAGTCGATACCTCTTTAATAGAAAGTGATAAACTCTGCCGGACCCAAATAACTAAACCTCCCATCGGGCGCCCTTTTGACCCCTTAATCGCCGGGACAAAATAATTTAAATAACCCTGGGCAAAATGCGGCTCACATAACCAAGTCTCCTGGAAGACACACACATCAAAATCATTGATGAATGTGAGCCATTCCAGAGACTGCAGTCTTGGACGTAGGCCTGCTATATTCCACGAGATTAACTTACCACCCCCAGGTCTACTGCTGCTAACCGAGATGGGGTCTCTGTGAAAGCACAACAGAACTACTCAGATTTGAAGGTTAAATAAGAGCCTAACCAACATTGGCGGCGCCATGTCGTGAAGTTCCTACTAGTCCATAGGATCTGCGCATTGTTTGGGCAACATAAACTAAGGGCTTGGTGTCTAGACTGGCCCCAGTAGTATATGTTTGCCTGTAGACCAGCTTTCTCACAGTGCCACCGTAAGCCCCCCTAACCTACCAGTGAGCAAACAGTTTCAGGCAACCACTGACCATGACAACTGTGATTCCTCAGGAATCTTGGAAACAGCACAACATTTTTCGCTCAGTCACTCGTGCTTACTTTCTCTCAGAGAAATATACAGAAAATTCACAGTGGGACGTTTTCAATATATGTATTGAACCAACGTTATTCTTGTATAAAATACATTTGCTGCAATGGTTAGGAGACAGAAGCAAATAAAGGAGATTACAAGCAGCAAAAAGAGTGAACAGTAGATACATTTCTACTATGGTGCTGAAGCAATGACTCTATGCAAGCATATTTGCAAAATGGTAAGCCAACATACTCCTGTGATGCGGTCTCGAGTTAGACACGCCTCATGGAATGTCAGTCCGGTGCATGGTGGATTCTCAGCATGCACAGACCTTCAGTGTCAGCGGACGTGCCTCCTCTACCAATCTACCAGGATGCCTATTATTTATAATAAAAGCAGCCTTTGCAATGTGCACGCTAGATTAGTGATGTTACGGATATGTAGATAGCGCTGTTGCTCCGGGGATGGAGATAGGACTACTTTTGTACCTAGTGCGTAGAGGCCTAGCACATGATGTTCAAGGCATTGTGATATTGTTGTGTGAAGCTGGATGTATAAACAAAGTAGTTTCAGAGAAACTAATCCAACATTGTCGTGCATGCAAATGTGTGCAAATGTTCACCTCTGAAATAATATTTTCTAGGTCTATGTAAGGAATAAGGTGCCTCGCTACATGGGCCTAACCCAGGAAAATAACAACAAGAAACACAGGATGTTGTAAATCTTGATTATTAGTATTCCGAAATGCCCCCTGGGAAGTTCTGAGATCCTTCGCAACTGCGTCTCTCAAATTCTTGACTCTGACTCGATTCCAGAAGTAGAAGCCACTTGTTGCATTGGAGCAGAGCAATAGTTTCCAGGGCAGATGGACATGACCTAAAAATAACAGAATATAACAGTGGTGCCAGGCTATTCCTGGTGCTGGGTCTTCCTGGTTTTAGACTCTTCCTAGCGTTAGGCTCTTCCTACTTTGGGCTCTTCTTGGCACTAGGATCTTCGCGACAGTAGGCTCTTCCAGTGCTAGACTCTTCCTGGCCGGGGCTCTTCCTGGTGCTAGGCTCTCCCTTGCCCAGGGCCTTTACATTTTCCCTCCAAATCTATGCATTTCAAAGGAAGCTTTAAGTTGGGCCAGTATATTAATGACAGGTGGCCCTTCTTAAACATTTGCTACCAGTATGATCTGAGGCCCTGAAGGAGCCTGCAGTCTCCTTGGTAGCCACTAGCAGCCACTACAACATTTTTTTTATTTGAGGAGAACTATGCTAAGTGTATTTTTATAATCTATTCCTAGTCTTGCATGGTGTTGTACAGCTTTTGGAACCTGGTCGCAATTTAGGGCTCTGGGAGACTTGTTGACTTGAGTAGACGGGACCTGTTGGTATTGCATTTGGTTGTGTTTCATATTGTTCAGAGGGGATGTATGACGTTACAACGCAGGCTATTACAACGCCTGCCTTTACAACGCGGTTTTTACATCGCATACCTTTACAACGCATAGCGCTTAGAGGTGCTGGATAGTGAAAAGTTTAATTTTCTATTCCAGCTCCAGTCCCCGTGGACACTAGGGAAGGTGTTGGATAGAAAATTAAACTTATTCCCTATCCTAGAGCGCCCCCCAGCGCAATGCGTTGTAATGGTTTGCGTTGTAATGACCGCGTTGTAATGGTAGTGCGTTGTAAAAGTTTCGTTGTAAAGGTTGTTCACCGTTCAGAGGTGGTTCATGCTGCATAGTGGCGGCATGGTTACAACAGACTGGTGTTTTGTTCAGTGACAGATTGCATTGGGTAACTGCCAAAGGACATTACTTACTTCTCATTTTGCTCTTCCGGGGTATGAGGTTGTTCCTCGCTCAGCTTCAGATGTCTTGTTCCATGACATCTGTGCTCATACTGTGGCTTTTATGCCATGACATGTGTCTTTGGGTGTGGTAAGCATAAGTTGTTTACAATAGTTGAGCTGGCAAACAGTGACCAAACTAAATGGCTTGGCACCATGCTGCTCCCCTAATGCTGCAAAAAGTTGGGTCTAAAGTGTACTGTCGGTGTAGTGTGATATGTTAGTACAACATGTTTAGATGAATGCCTAACTAAAACTGAGCCTGATGTACAAAACCATTTTGCAAGTCTCTAAGCCTGCGATTCACACAATGACTACGTTTGCAATTGCAGAATGACTTTTTGTTATGCACTAAACCCAGTTTCTGATTAAGGGCCATATGCGAATTTCGGCCTTAGCGAATGCTAATTTGCTAAATGGAATGTATGAAACATTTTTGCAGCAAAATAAGGAATCACAAAATTTGCCATTCCTTATTTTGCGATTGCACTTAAGGAATCGCAAATTTAGCAATTCCTTAAATGCAATGTATCAAATAAAAATGAATGCAAAAATGCCCATAAGGAATCGCAAGTTACCACCAACTTCTAGTTGGTGGTAAGTTGCGAATTCTTTTGAAAAAGCAATTTATTTAAAATCCAAAGTTGGCATATGACGCTCATGCATGCCCTTAGGGCATGTATGTGCGCCATATACCCACACATGTCATTTTCAGGGGTGCAGCAAGGTGTTCTTGTGACACCCCTGCACCCTTGAAAATATTCCTAAATTGCAATTAGCAAATTCCTAATAGCAAATTTCCCCTTCATTCCTATGGGCCTCTTGGCCCATAGAAATGAATGGGAAATTTGCGATTAGCAATTTGCTAATCGCAATTTAGGAATGTTAAGGAATCGCTAAAAAGAAGCGATTTCCTACATGTATACCATTTTGCGATTTCTAAATAGCGATTCCTTAAAAATCGCTATTTAGAAATCGCAAATTGACATGATGATACATATGGCCCTCAGTAACACGTTACTGAATAACATATCGCTATTTTAAAAGGGGTGTTTTTAAGGAGTCTCTTCCAATCAGCTATCAATTATAGTATGTATCAATGTTTTGTTACTGAAATCTGTTCCTAAAACATGGACATTTTACCTCCACCTCACCCCAAGAAGGTATTACCCCATATGCAAATGGGATCCAAGTTAAAAAGTTTAATGAGGGGTAGGCTGTGGCCCACGGGACCACTCAAAACTTTCAAAAAAGCCAACAAAAAACGTTTTGTTTTTTTTAAATGGGCTCTGTTTCCTTGAAGGAAATTGGACCACATTTGAAAAGAAAAAAGGTGACTTTATTTAAAATGTGAACACGGACAGATGTTCTGCTAACTCCAGAAGGCCACCATCCCGGTGATGTCATCCAATAGTAGTGAGTCACAATTAATGACATATCTAGGAATATTAATGAGGTCGGTTGGATTGCGACACTCTATCGTTCAGAATTAGTACATAGGTCGGCTCACATATTTCTTTTCTCTTTGCAAAAATTTGGAGCACAATTTATGACCACTTTTTGCAGAAGGAAATTTCATATATTAGGTCTTATAAATTTACATAACTGCAGTGCTGATATCCAGTGACCCCTAGTGGTCAGTTACAGTACAGTAAAGCTGAAACTAGCAAGCACTATACATTCTGCCTCACACTCAAGTGTCTGTTCACTATCTCTCAAGACTTTACTTTTCCTGAAAAGACATTATGCGAGCACCAGTTCACTGTAAATGAAATTTTCTAGATTTAATTTGTTACACTAATGTCAAGTTTGCAGCTGTTTTTTATACTTATGGCATGAAAAGCAGATGCTAAAAGTGCTTTATGATTATATTACATTGAAGTGAAAGAGTAAAATGAACAGGGGCTTCTCTCTGTTCAAGGACCCCATAGGCAGCATTGATGCAATGATTATATAAAAGTAACTTGTTTCTCTATCTTCTATCCCACACCGCCCCCTTCAGGGTTCCATCTGGGATGACTGGTGCAAGCTGTGCTGGTGCTATTGCTGCTCCTGGTGCCAGATGGCGCGAGAGATCAAGAAGAGGAAGCAGCCCTTCAGCATCGTCACCGCCCAGACCACCACCATTCATGTGCCCTAGCCCTAATCCGATGGCATGCCTGAGTAATGCAGGCGTTAAGGCGGGACCTGATTGCTGCAGGGTGGGCACTGCTATTCACTCCAACACCCCCCCGCCATGCTATATCTGCAGACCTCTTTCCTCAATGGTGGCATCAGGGCAGGTGGACTAGACATTTTATGTATGGGATCTATGCTGTTCAAAATGAGAGCATATCATGCTTATCAATTATTTGAATTTTATTTTAATAAACATAGCAAAATATACATGTTGTACAACAGGTTTAAAAAATTGTAAGAAAAGAAAATATATAGGATGGTGCATTCTTATCTGTTGTTGATGCACTGCACGCACAGTGGTTTTAAAGGCCATAGTTCACAGGAAGCATGTCATACCCATTACCTAGTTACATAATTCACGTCGTTCCCTTGAATTATGGATCTAAAGCTGTGGGAATCCTCAAAACAAGTTATATCATTTTTATGTGCACCATATATAAGGGTTGAAGTACCCCTTAATGTACATTATAGGAATTCTGCAAGTCACAGAGGCATTGCATGGCCATCTAGAGGAAAGAGACAGAATGCAGGGCTCTTTTATATGGTCATGGAGATCTGAAGTGACTTATAATATCCTAAAAATCAATGATGGGGGACTTTATTCCTTATAATACATGGTCACACCATCAATCTTCACACAAACTGCTTAAATCCTCACCTCTTTTATCTTTCATATGAAACATGTGGGATGTTTGCAGACATGAAGAATCTGCAAAATGTAATAGGGAGATATTTGTTGCAAAAAATATCTTAGAATCAGGTTCATCAGAGTCTCTATTTTCTGTAGTACCTGTAGCGTGCACAAATAATCCTATTACCATACATTTCTGCTTTTTAACGATAACTGCTCATTTAGAGAAATAGGAAGAAAAAACAAGCTTTGTTTTCCATGTAAAAACGGCAACTAAACTTCATGATGTGCCTTTCCTCTTAGCTGCTGGCTCTGGCAGCAGTCATTGTGACATCAGAACTCAACTGTAATCACTTATTACAGTTGAGCAGCTATGTCATTTCTTTTGTCAGCATTCACCTGGAATAAAGACATCAGAGACAAGTGTTTATACAGGGATTGATTACAAGCTCCCATGTATGACTCGCCACATATACAGTGGCGGCAGCTGGAGCAGAGACATTTGGCCCTGCCCAGAGCACTTGAATGGTCCTCTTCCACCTGTGGCTGCGGCGGGGAGCTCCAAGGGGCTGGTGCCCTCTTGTTTTGCTTCTGCTGCAGGGGGTCCAGTGAATTGGCTGGCCGGGCCCCCGTCCACTGCTATATCATCCTCCATATTTCCTGGATACAGCCCTAGTACCAGGACTTAGATGGCGGCCTCTATTTGATCGCGAGGACCACCCTGATTACACCTGTGGCCCCAATTGTGAGTCCCTTTGAGGTAGATGCCTCTGCTGAGGGGGTCACTTCAGGGCGCTTTGCAGACTGGCCGGCTCCTCCTACTCCAGTCTCTCACCCAACGCACCGAACCAATGACTGCCTTTCCTCTACTTACAAACTCCTCTACACTGTCTATGAAACCTTCTTGCCCTACAGCACCAAGCTACCCCCCTTCCTTTAGTTGGCACCCAGCATGAGAGCAGCCACATACTTCTCAGGCTACCTTCACCCATCACCACTCTGTCTTCTACCCCTATGGCCATCACTTGCTCGGGGATCCCTCCAGGCCCTAGATCGCCCCCTGTGAGTGCAACAGAACCCTGAAGGCCTGGCTGAACGAGCACCACAGAAACCCCAGCAATAGCGAGAAGCTCTTGCTCTGTAAATACCTAATATATACTTTTCCAACCCTAATTGCTTCAAGTGCAAGTTGTAATCTGAGTTTAGAGTTTCTGTTTAGTATCTTTTACGTAATTCATGTACTCTGAAGTCCTTATGTAATGTAACTGGTTGCATTGTAAAGAGTTCTGACAACTTCGTGTAACGATTGCGATATATAAAAACAGATAAATAAATAAATATGACAAAATGATTAATGGTTAACCGGTGTATAACAGTTCAATCATAGCAATTTGACACTGTAGCAAAAAGTATTACATCATCAGAACCACTATTAGCATTATAGCTCCATAATGCAGTGCTACAATTATGATAAAAAATATTGTGGGCCAAATTAAAAGCTAAAGTTTATTTTTGTAAGAATGCATGCGGCTTGCTGAAGTCATGATAACACTTAGACATAAATGTTCCATTCCACTCTTTATTGGAGCATCCACCAACAAGCTAGACTGGCACCCGACTGAATCAGAACCAGGCCTGGGCGTAGTACGTGGATTTCAGCTACGCGGAACTCCACAAAGTGACAATTGACTCTGCAGAGTTCCGCAAGTGGTGGAGTGCAGTGCGAACTGCCGTTCGAGCTGGTCTTCCTGCCGCTAAGGTACAAAATCTACCCGAGCGGCAGGTCGCGCTTGCAAACCTACTACTCACGTGTGCAATCAATGAAAAAACCCTGCTGCACTACGTGGAGTGGAGTTTTCTGCACTTTGCGAGCTCTGCGGAGCACAGGGTACAGAAAACTACGTGAACAAAGCAGAGTTCACCGCCCAAGCCTAATCAGAACCCCTCAGCTAAAAACATGGAATGTCATAAAAGATAAAGATCAACCATTAAAAACATACAATAACAATATTGAGGTAAGTTATACCTGCAGTGAAGGAACTTTTTTTTTTTTGTCCTCATATATGCCACCAGATTTTATATGCTCTAGATGGGTCTCGCTGTCGCCTCTTATACTGACATTTCCGAGTCGGCCCTGGGGACAGTATCATAGCAGACAGGGATGTCCCAGAGGTAGGTTGTTTTCCTTATCCAACTCCCCTTGGCCTATGATGGAATACTTCGAGCCGGGGGAGGACAGGACCGACACAACCTCTGGCATAATCATCGGACCATTTACTTATTAGACCAGACCTCCAGTTTAGACCATACATTCTCAGTATTCTCGTTACGACCAACCATGTCCATCTTGCATACTTCCATAATATGTTTTAAGCATTCTGCAAATCTGGGGGGGGGGGGGCAGCTGACTTCCATTCTTTGCAGATTTCTCTCCTGGCAATAACTACTACATAAAAGATAAACTGTGTGTCTACATTATTGATATTATAATCATTAAGTAAACCAAAAAATACAAATTTAGGTGAACATAGAGTTGTTGTTGTTAGTACCTCGCCCAAGAAGCCAACTATCGCTCTCCAGTAATCCTGAATCACCGGACACTCCAAAAACATGTGAACATCATCTGCTGCGATATAATTACAGCGGGGACAATAATAGTTATTTTGCGTTATCTTATGTAATTTGGCCGGGGTCCAATAAACTCTTTAAGCTGTAAATAAATGGTTACGCCTTAAATTAGCTGGTTTGATTAGCCTCTGAGATAAAGTGAAAGAGTCTGACCATATTTTACTGCGTTCTTCAGGGAGTACCGCTATTCTGTTTTCCCATAGGTTTGTCAGTTCAAAGTGTAGTATGTTCTCTTCATCCTTAATTAACAGCCTATACCAGAATGATACTTCTCTAATCATATACCTCTTTCGAAATTACTTGCGCTTCGCAGTGAAGGAACTTGGTAAGGAGCATGGAGTATAACATACTTAGGGCCTCATTAAGATGTCGGTGGGAAAGGCTCTGAACGGCATTTGGTTTGTCTGAAACTGACTCGGAAACATCTCCGGCCAATCAATTAACATGTTAGGAAACCATACAGACTTTCTGGCTCGTTCCGATCAGCATTCGGACAAACTGCGTCGGTCAAAGCCAACTCGTACAACTCTATGAACCACGTTTCAGACACATTACGTTGTCGGATTCGGACAGCCTTTCCAACTCGGTTCAGCTGTCAGAAACTAGCTTTGGGGGCCCATAGCAGGCCCCCGTTCACCCGGAGGCCTACGGTTGGGGCCCATGAAGGTACCCTTTGGTCCCCTCTTTGCAACCTAGATGCCTAGGCACCCCAGGGTTTTAGCTGCGCTATATAAATAAATAAAACATTTTTAAAACATACACAGAGGCAGGCACCATGGGGTACCCACCACAGGATGCATGGTTTTCTGTAAACACCCCGTTTTACAGTGGGAGCTTGTGTTGTCGGTCGGAACTCAGGCTCCAATTGAAGACAGTGGGAGTCTGACCAAACGGTGATCGGAAACGTCAAAATCAGTCGGTCAGACTGCCCGAATCCGAGTTGGTCGGAAACGATTCCGACACCGAGACGGTCAGAATGCTTTCCAACCGACATTGTAATGAGGACTTTAGATGGAATAAAGTATACTTAGAATACTCATAGTAAGAAAGCTAACATTAGCTATCACATACTCCCTTCCTTATACTTAAACAAAAACAAAAGAGAAATAATAAATAAATACATAAATAATATATAAAAACATCATCAAATATTTTTGGTAACTTGGTATTTCTCTTACTTTTCTCTAACAACCATCAACACCATCCTTAATTTGACTCAGAACTGCTCCAAGACCAGTAGAACTGGCATTCACAGTAACCACATTGGTAGCATCATGAGAAAAATAACACAGCGGTTTAGAGATGATAATCGCTTCCTTAAAACCATTAAATGCTAAGGAATGTTCTTCCAACCACTCAAACTTGATTCCTTTTTTAGGTAAGGATTTTAAAGCAAGAACAACATCAGAAAAATGTTGTTTAAATCTAGCACAGTATTTGCATAAACCCAAAAAAGATTTGAGTTGATCCTTACTTTTGGGAATTTTTATAATCTGAGTAGAATTTAACAAATATTTCTTAGGATAAATGCCAGATTTTGAAATCGTGTGACCTAAGTATTCTACTTCATGGGTGAAAAATGTACATTTACCAAGATGAATAGTCAAACTTTTTTCTTCCAAGATAGTTAAAACCCTATTAAGGGGCATATTATCAACGACGAGTGACAAATATCGCTAAACGCGGCTAGCACGTTTCTCATTATCTCCGTATATTGCCGGATCACATCGCCATGTTAGTAGCGTATTTGCAATGATTTGCCAACAAGCGATGTGAAATCCGGCTACATACGCCAATTTCCATCAATATCGCATGAACACCAGCGATGTTAGAACTGCGATGATGAAAATTTTGTAAATAGGGTAAGTGGATGTAACCTTATAAACCACCTCCCATTATGCCCATGGCTAAGTCGAGAATTTTGCAGACGTTATTTTTCTGCGATATCCGCGGTTAGCGGGAGTTGATATCGCTTCTCAAGACAAGGGCCGCTGTTGTGCTGGCGCCCTCTTCCATGTTGTATTTTCATGGGAACGCCTACTTTGCCTCTCAGAACGCCTACTTTGCATCTCATTGGACATGCGAGGCGAGGCATTAGGAATCCGGCTGCTAACATACGCTAATGCATATTAGCACCACCTAGTAAATAGGGCGATGTCATTTTTGCAACTTTTTTGGCTTTTAAAGCCAAAAAAGCGGCAAAATGGCCCTTGATAATATGCCCCTCAGTATGTTAGAATGTACATCCTCTGTTTTAGAATACCCCAAAATGTCATCCTGGAATGCAACAACTGCATCGATATCTCTAAAAAAGACTAAACAGCAATTTCTGAACAACTGGTGCAGCAGACACTAATTCAAAAGGCATCCTGACATAATTAAATGCCCTATCAGGTGTAGTGAATGTGACAACATGTCTTGATTCAGGTGTTAATGCAACCTGATGATAGGCTGCTTTAAGGTCAATTGTAGTAAACACATTAGCCCCATCCAATTTTGCTAACAATTAATTCACTGGATGGCAATCCAAAACAATTTGTTTGTATACCAACCTCAAATTCACACAGAGCCTAAGTTCTCCATTTTTCTTTTACCAAAACAATTGAAAAAATCCACTCTGATGAATCAACAGGTTCAACTATTCCTTCTTTGCACATGTCTTTCAACATTTGAGACAACTCCACTCGAACTGATAATGGAACATGTCTCAATTTATGTTTAACGGGTATAGCATCCTTTCTTAATTCAATATTGTGTGAAAAACCTTTATCCTTATCAAGTTCTTTTGCGGAAAAGACTTTTACGTGCTCCTAGAAGGCTTTATAGTTTGTTATTTTTATTGATAACACTCTGCACAAACTCTGTCTCTTCAGCAAACACACTTGTACTTTCACATTTGGATGAAGAGTGATATCAAACTTTCCTTGGTATCTCCATGCCAAAACCTGCAAGCCATCCACAGCAACATACACTTTCCAAATAATAGTTATATTTCTGAAAGAAATGTTATATACAAAGTATCCCTTCATAGTAATTTCTTTGCCTCCAAATCCAAACACTCTAACATCAGTGGCTTCAATATTTTTATCTTGCCAATTCTTGTACAAAAAAGAAACTGATATAATTGTATAAGGAGAGACAGAATCTGTCATAACTCGTACTGATCTGCCATCAATAATGATCTCACACATAGGTGGTATATAAGGTTCCACATCCAATTGATCATGAGAAACAAAGTTATTGTAAACGGGGTCATTGACTTGCGGAGGAGAGATGCAAAGATCATTCTTCTGATCAGGTTCTACTACAGACACCCTTTCTCTAATACACAACACAGCTTCTTGTTCACACTCTGGCTCCCTACCACCCACGGGAACACTTGAAACTCTGTTAGCCTTACTTAAACAAACATTTCCTAAATGTCCCTATTTTCTACATTTAAAACATTCTTTACCCTTGGCTTGACACTGCTTAAATTGAACAGAATGCATTTTTGAACCACAACTATTACAAGCAAATGTCGTGCTAGATTTACTGAATGGTGTAAAAGGGTTCAACATTTTAGTATTGGCAGATGCAAATTTACTATTATCTTTAATGGATAACGCCGCTAGCCCAAACAGTCGTGCTGTCAACATAAATAGTTTTGAAAGAACTAATAGAAGGATCAACACTTTTAGCAATGTCTATTGCTTCTTGTAATGTAGGATTACGCTGACGCAAAAGCTGTACTTGAATCTTTTTGCTGGAGCAACAAATAACCAATTGATCTCTAATATAAGTGCCCACTTCAGAACCAAATGCACAGTCTGCAGCAAGAACCCTCAAGGAAGAAACATAAGCATCCGCAGACTCCTCCAGTAATTGATGGCAAGTATAGAAATTAAACCTTTCCAGAAATATATGTGGTACTTCACTGAAACTTTTTTTTAATCGGTCTAACGCTTCAGAATACCAGTCATAATCACCCGCTTCTACTCCATGTGGTGGTGCCATAACAGGTAAGTGGTTGAAAATGTCTTTAGCATCAGTGCCCATTAAATTTAGAAGTAAAGCTTTTTTTGGGTGGCAATATTCCTCCATTAATTGCCAAAAGATAATTGTTAACGTGTCTAAGCCTTATATTCCATTTCATGCTGGGTTGATTGAGACCATTGAAAAATGGCGGTGGAGGATTTGCATAATTAATATTATGAGCCATAATACGTTGATAGAAAATGTGGAAAAATATATATATATATACATATATATATATCCATCACTACCAGTTCCCAAAAGTGAAGGGACCACCAGGAAGATTCTTGAGAAAACACTGGTTTATTAACAGCATGCTCGTGGCAAGGAACAGGTAACTATTCCGCAAAGTTGTGGCAGCCAGACGCGTTTCGGGAGGAACCAACTCCCTTCTTCTGTGGCTAGAAAGTGCTTGTCAGGTGAACCTGCTGGTTAAGTTGCTTGCTGCCCACGACGCCCCTGGGCGGGGACGCGACCGCTCCTGCAGCATTGTGGGTGTTGTAGTTTTTCGCACTGTAAATCCCATGTGGGTGCAGGGTTCAATTGCTATGGCACGAATGTTTGTCCCAAGTGGGTAGGGGGGGTGACTTGCTTCATGTCACGCTGCTTTGTCGCTGTCAAAAGTGTCCGCGTGAGCACTTACTGGAATTGTGCTCACACGTCTCCCATCCGATGACGTCAGACATCCAGGTGGAGCTGACTCGAATCCAGAAGCTGAGGGTCACCTTCGCGACCAGGGCGGCCGCTAACATCCATCACTACCAGTTCCCAAAAGTGAAGGGACCACCAGGAAGATTCTTGAGAAAACACTGGTTTATTAACAGCATGCTCGTGGCAAGGAACAGGTAACCATTCCGCAAAGTTGTGGCAGCCAGACGCGTTTCAGGAGGAACCAACTCCCTTCTTCTGTGGCTAGAAAGTGCTTGTCAGGTGAACCTGCTGGTTAAGTTGCTTGCTGCCCACCACGCCCCTGGGTGGGGACGCGACCGCTCCTGCGGCATTGTGGGTGTTGTAGTTTTTCGCACTGTAAATCCCATGTGGGTGCAGGGTTCAATTGCTATGGCACGAATGTTTGTCCCAAGTGGGTAGGGGGGGTGACTTGCTTCATGTCACGCTGCTTTGTCGCTGTCAAAAGTGTCCGCGTGAGCACTTACTGGAATTGTGCTCACACGTCTCCCATCCGATGACGTCAGACATCCAGGTGGAGCTGACTCGAATCCAGAAGCTGGGGGGTCACCTTCGCGACCAGGGCGGCCGCTAACATCCATCACTACCAGTTCCCAAAAGTGAAGGGACCACCAGGAAGATTCTTGAGAAAACACTGGTTTATTAACAGCATGCTCGTGGCAAGGAACAGGTAACCATTCCGCAAAGTTGTGGCAGCCAGACGCGTTTCGGGAGGAACCAACTCTCTTCTTCTGTGGCTAGAAAGTGCTTGTCAGGTGAACCTGCTGGTTAAGTTGCTTGCTGCCCACGACGCCCCTGGGCGGGGACGCGACCGCTCCTGCGGCATTGTGGGTGTTGTAGTTTTTCGCACTGTAAATCCCATGTGGGTGCAGGGTTCAATTGCTATGGCACGAATGTTTGTCCCAAGTGGGTAGGGGGGGTGACTTGCTTCATGTCACGCTGCTTTGTCGCTGTCAAAAGTGTCCGCGTGAGCACTTACTGGAATTGTGCTCACACGTCTCCCATCCGATGACGTCAGACATCCAGGTATTGCATTTTGTTGTGTTTTATATTGTTCAGAGGGGATGTATGACGTTACAACGCAGGCTATTACAACGCCTGCCTTTACAACGCGGTTTTTACATCGCATACCTTTACAACGCATAGCGCTTAGAGGTGCTGGATAGTGAAAAGTTTAATTTTCTATTCCAGCTCCAGTCCCCGTGGACACTAGGGAAGGTGTTGGATAGAAAATTAAACTTATTCCCTATCCTAGAGCGCCCCCCAGCGCCCCCCAGCGCAATGCGTTGTAATGGTTTGCGTTGTAATGACCGCGTTGTAATGGTAGTGCGTTGTAAAAGTTTCGTTGTAAAGGTTGTTCACCGTTCAGAGGTGGTTCATGCTGCATAGTGGCGGCATGGTTACAACAGACTGGTGTTTTGTTCAGTGACAGATTGCATTGGGTAACTGCCAAAGGACATTACTTACTTCTCATTTTGCTCTTCCGGGGTATGAGGTTGTTCCTCGCTCAGCTTCAGATGTCTTGTTCCATGACATCTGTGCTCATACTGTGGCTTTTATGCCATGACATGTGTCTTTGGGTGTGGTAAGCATAAGTTGTTTACAATAGTTGAGCTGGCAAACAGTGACCAAACTAAATGGCTTGGCACCATGCTGCTCCCCTAATGCTGCAAAAAGTTGGGTCTAAAGTGTACTGTCGGTGTAGTGTGATATGTTAGTACAACATGTTTAGATGAATGCCTAACTAAAACTGAGCCTGATGTACAAAACCATTTTGCAAGTCTCTAAGCCTGCGATTCACACAATGACTACGTTTGCAATTGCAGAATGACTTTTTGTTATGCACTAAACCCAGTTTCTGATTAAGGGCCATATGCGAATTTCGGCCTTTGCGAATGCTAATTTGCTAAATGGAATGTATGAAACATTTTTGCAGCAAAATAAGGAATCACAAAATTTGCCATTCCTTATTTTGCGATTGCACTTAAGGAATCGCAAATTTAGCAATTCCTTAAATGCAATGTATCAAATAAAAATGAATGCAAAAATGCCCATAAGGAATCGCAAGTTACCACCAACTTCTAGTTGGTGGTAAGTTGCGAATTCTTTTGAAAAAGCAATTTATTTAAAATCCAAAGTTGGCATATGACGCTCATGCATGCCCTTAGGGCATGTATGTGCGCCATATACCCACACATGTCATTTTCAGGGGTGCAGCAAGGTGTTCTTGTGACACCCCTGCACCCTTGAAAATATTCCTAAATTGCAATTAGCAAATTCCTAATAGCAAATTTCCCCTTCATTCCTCTGGGCCTCTTGGCCCATAGAAATGAATGGGAAATTTGCGATTAGCAATTTGCTAATCGCAATTTAGGAATGTTAAGGAATCGCTAAAAAGAAGCGATTTCCTACATGTATACCATTTTGCGATTTCTAAATAGCGATTCCTTAAAAATCGCTATTTAGAAATCGCAAATTGACATGATGATACATATGGCCCTCAGTAACACGTTACTGAATAACATATCGCTATTTTAAAAGGGGTGTTTTTAAGGAGTCTCTTCCAATCAGCTATCAATTATAGTATGTATCAATGTTTTGTTACTGAAATCTGTTCCTAAAACATGGACATTTTACCTCCACCTCAACCCAAGAAGGTATTAACCCATATGCAAATGGGATCCAAGTTAAAAAGTTTAATGAGGGGTAGGCAGTGGCCCACGGGACCACTCAAAACTCTCAAAAAAGCCAACAAAAAACGTTTTTTTTAATGGGCCCTGTTTCCTTGAAGGAAATTGGACCACATTTGAAAAGAAAAAAGGTGACTTTATTTAAAATGTGAACACGGACAGGTGTTCTGCTAACCCCAGAAGGCCACCATCCCGTTGATGTCATCCAATAGTAGTGAGTCACAATTAATGACATATCTTATGAATATTGATGAGGTTGGTTGGATTGCGACACCCTATCGTTCAGAATTAGTACATAGGTCGACTCTGATATTTCCTTTCCATTCGCAAAAATTTGGAGCACAGTTTATGACCACTTTTTGCAGAAGGAAATTTCATATATTAGGTCTTATAAATCTACATAGGTTCAGTGCTGATATCCAGTGATCCCTAGTGGTCAGTTACAGTACAGTAAAGCTGAAACTAGCCAGCACTATACATTCTGCCTCACTCTCAAGGGTCTGTTCACTATCTCTCAAGGCTTTACTTTTCCTGAAAAGACATTATGCGAGCACCAGTTCACTGTAAATGAAATTTTCTATATTTAATTTGTTACACTAATGTCAAGTTTGTAGCTGTTTTTTATACTTATGGCATGAAAAGCAGATGCTAAAAGTGCTTTATGATTATATTACATTGAAGTGAAAGAGTAAAATGAATAGGGGCTTCTCTCTTTTCAAGGACCCCATAGGCAGCATTAATGCAATGATTATATAAAAGTAACTTGTTTCTCTATCTTCTATCCCACACCGCCCCCTTCAGGGCTCCATCTGGGATGACTGGTGCAAGCTGTGCTGGTGCTATTGCTGCTCCTGGTGCCAGATGGCGCGAGAGATCAAGAAGAAGAAGCAGCCCTTCAGCATCGTCACCGCCCAGACCACCACCATTCATGTGCCCTAGCCCTAATCCGATGGCATGGCGCATGCCGTGCAACTGCCTGAGTAATACAGGCGTTAAGGCGGGACCTGATTGCTGCAGGGTGGGCACTGCTATTCACTCCAACACCCCCCCGCCAGGCTATATCTGCAGACCTCTTTCCTCAATGGAGGCATCAGGGCAGGTGGACTAGTCATTTTATGTATGGGATCTATGCTGTTCAAAATGAGAGCACATCATGCTTACCAATTATTTGAATTTTATTTTAATAAACATAGCAAAATATACATGTTGTACAACAGGTTTAAAAAATTGTAAGAAAAGAAAATATATAGGATGGTGCATTCTTATCTGTTGTTCATGCACTGCACGCACAGTGGTTTTAAAGCCCATAGTTCACGGGAAGCATATCATACCCATTACCTAGTTACATAATTCACGTCGTTCCCATGAATTATGGATCTAAAGCAGTGGGAATCCTCAAAACGAGTTATATTATTTTTATGTGCACTTTATATAAGGGTTGAAGTACCCCTTAATGTACATTATAAGAATTCTGCAGGTCACTGAGGCATTGCATGACCATCTAGAGGAAAGAGACAGAATGCAGGGCTCCTTTATATGGTCATGGAGATCTGAAGTGACTTATAATATCCTAATAATCAATGATGGGGGACTTTATTCCTTATAATACATGGTCACACCATCAATCTTCACACAAACTGCTTAAATCCTCACCACTTTTATCTTTCATATGAAACATGTGGGATGTTTGCAGACATGAAGAATCTGCAAAATGAAATAGGGAGATATTTGTTGCAAAAATATCTTAGAATCAGGTTCATCAGAGTCTCTATTTTCTGTAGTACCTGTAGCGTGCAAAAATAATCCTATTACCATACATTTCTGCTTTTTAACGATAACTGTTCATTTAGAGAAAGAAGAAGAAAAAACAAGTTTTGTTTTCCATGTAAAAACGGCACCTAAACTTCATGATGTGCCTTTCCTTTTAGCTGCTGGCTCTGGCAGCAGTCATTGTGACATCAGAACTCAATCTCCCTCCTGCCTTGCACCAGCAAGATAACAGAAAAATTCATAAACTCTCAGCTATCTAATAATCTCGAGACCAACGAACTACTCAAATCCTCACAAACAGGTTTCCGACCGGGTCAGGGCACTGAAACCACGATGCTGACAGTGGTCGAGGAGGCCAGGAAGATCATGGACACAGGAGGATCAGTGGCAGTGATCCTCCTGGACCTAAGCACGGCCTTCGACACGGTCAACCATCAGATCCTGACCCAGTGACTTAGCGATCTTGGGATTTCAGGCCTCGCCTTATCCTGGCTGAAATCATTTCTGCAAGACCGATCATTCCAGGTGCTAGAGGACAGCTATTCATCCAAAGAGAACCCTGTACGTTGTGGAGTGCCCCAGGGCTCTTCTCTGAGCCATACTCTCTTCAACGTATATATGTCCCCCTGGAACAGATAGTCATCCCACACGGGATAAAACTTCTAACATACGCAGACGATACGCAGCTGGTGGTTTCCCTCACCCAGCAAAAAAATCCCAATATAGACCTCTATTCCTGCCTCACGGACATCGTCAGCTGGATGGACAGATCCTACTTAAAGCTCAATGGCGACAAGACGGAGATCATAGTGATGGGGAACCAAGCCCACCTCCTCACAGACTCCCTCTGGCCCCCTTGCATGGGTAAACCTCCAACCCCTAAGCCCGAGATTAAAAGCCTCGGTCTATGGCTGGACAAAAACCTCACCATGCAAACCCAAGCTAGAAAAACTGCCGGAGTCTGCTTTGGTCTTCTGCGATCCACCCGAAAAATCCTACCTCTACTCCCCTTCCAATCAAGGAAACTTTTGATACAGGGTCTCATCTTGTCAAGGCTGGACTACGGCAATGCACTCTATCTGGGGGCACCTCTAAAAGTCACTACCAAACTTCAAGTAGTTCAAAATGCCGCCGCCAGGATTCTGACCAACACCAGGAACCGCTGCTCAGCCAAACCAGCCTTGCGAGCTCTGCACTGGCTACCCATCATGGAAAGAGTGCAGCTCAAGTCACTCTGCTTCACACACAAAATTCTGAATGGGAAAGCCCCCCCATACTCAGAAAGCTGGTCACTCCCTATACCACCTCTAGACCCCTTCGATCATCCAATGCCAACCCTACTAAACTACCCAAGATCTTCCGAGCACGATCCGGAGGCCGGCGCCTTTCCTACAATGCGTCCAAGATGTGGAATTCCCTCCCTCCTGACATCCGTGCCCAACCCAATCTTCTGGCATTTCGAAAATCCTTGAAAACATGGCTGTTCCCATGAGCTTCTCTCCCTCTCTTTCCATCAGTACTTGTTCAGCGCTGGGACGCTCACGGGCAGCTATGCGCTCTAGAAATCCGATAACATTAACATTAACATTAACTGTAATAACTTATTACAGTTGAGCAGCTATGTCATTTCTTTTGTCAGCATTCACCTGGAATAAAGACATCAGAGACAAGTGTTTATACAGGGAATGATTACAAGCTCCCATGTATGAATTGCCACATATACAGTGGCGGCAGCTGGAGCACAGACATTTGGCCCTGCCCAGAGCACTTGAATGGTTCTCTTCCACCTGTGGCTGCGGCGGTGATTTCCAAGGGGCTGGTACCTTCTTCTTTTGCTACTGCTGTAGGGGGTCCAGTGAATTGGCTGGCCGGGCCCCCGTCCACTGCTCCATCATCTTCCATATTTCCTGGCTACAGCCCTAGTACCAGGACTAAGATGGCGGCCTCTATTTGATCGCGAGGACAAGCCTGATTACACCTGTGGCCCCAATGGTGAGTCCCTTTGAGGTAGATGCCTCTGCTGAGGGGGTCACTTCAGGGCGCTTCGCAGACTGGCCGGCTCCTACTACTCCAGTCTCTCACCCACAGCACCGAACCAATGACTCCCTTTCCTCTACTTACAAACTCCTCTACACTGGCCATGAAACCTTCCTGCCCTACAGACCAAGCTACCCCCCTTCCTATAGTTGGCACCCAGCATGAGAGCAGCCACATACTTCTCCCGCTGCCTTCACCCACCACCCTCTGTCTTCTACCCCTATGGGCATCACTTGCTCGGGGATCCCTCCAGGCCCTAGATCACCGCCTGTGAGTGCCACAGCACCCTGAAGGCCTGGCTGAAGGATCACCACAAAAACCCCAGCAATGGTGAGGAGATCTTGCTCTGTAAATACATAATATATACTTTTCCAACCCTAATTGCTTCAACTTTTTTTAAAAATATAATCGAGTGAATTTGCAAGTTGTAATCTGAGTTTAGAGTTTCTGTTTAGTATCTTTTACGTAATTCATGTACTCTGAAGTCCTTATGTAATGTAACTGGTTGCATTGTAAAGCGCTCTGACAACTTCGGGTAACGATTGCGATTTATAAAAGCAGATAAATAAATAAATATGACGAAATGATTAATGGTTAACCAGTGTATTACAGTTCAATCATGGCAATTTGACACTGTAGCAAAAAGTATTACATCATCAGAACCACTATTAGCATTATAGCTCCATAATGCAGTGCTACAATTATGATAAAAAAATATTGTGGGCCAAATTGAAAGCTAAAGTTTATTTTTGTAAGAATGCACAAGGCTTGCTGAAGTCATGATAACACTTAGACATAAGTGTTCCATTCCACTCTTTATTGGAGCATCCACCAACAAGCTAGACTGGCACCCGACTGAATCAGAACCAGGCCTGGGCGTAGTACGTGGAGTTTAGCTACGCGGAACTCCACAAAGTGACAATTGACTCTGCAGAATTCCGCAAGTGGTGGAGTGCAGTGCGAACTGCCGTTCGAGCTGGTCTTCCTGCCGCTAAGGTAGAAAATCTACCCGAGCGGCAGGTCGCGCTTGCAAACTTACCACTCACGTGCGCAATCAATGAAAAAACCCTGCTGAACTACGTGGAGTGGAGTTTTCTGCACTTTGCGAGCTCTGCGGAGCACAGGTTGCAGAAAACTACGTGAACGAAGCAGAGTTCACCGCCCAAGCCTAATCAGAACCCCTCAGCTAAAAACATGGAATGTCATAAAAGATAAAGATCAACCATTAAATACATACAATAACAATAATGAGTTAAGTTATACCTGCAGTGAAGGAACTTGGTAAGGAGCATGGAGTATAAAATACTTAGGGCCTCATTAAGATGTCGGTGGGAAAGACTCTGAACGGCATTCGGTTTGTCTGAAACTGACTCGGAAACATCTCCGGCCAATCAATTACAATGTTAGGAAACCATACAGACTTTCTGGCTCGTTCCGATCAGCATTCGGACAAACTGCATCGGTCAAAGCCAACTCGTACAACTGTATGAACCACTTTTCAGACACATTACGTTGTCGGATTCGGACAGCCTCTCCAACTCGGTTTCTCCGACACGGTTCGGCTGTCAGAAACCAGCTTTGGGGGCCCATAGCAGGCCCCCGTTCACCCGGAGGCCTACGGTTGGGGCCCATGAAGGTACCCTTTGGTCCCCTCTTTGCAACCTAGATGCCTAGGCACCCCAGGGTTTTAGCTGCGCTATATAAATAAATAAAACATTTTTAAAACATACACAGAGGCAGGCACCATGGGGTACCCACCACAGGATGCATGGTTTTCTGTAAACACCCCGTTTTACAGTGGGAGCTTGTGTTGTCGGTCGGAACTCAGGCTCCAATTGAAGACAGTGGGAGTCTGACCAAACGGTGATCGGAAACATTGAAATCAGTCGGTCAGACTGCCCGAATCCGAGTCGGTCGGAAACGATTCCGACACCGAGACGGTCAGAATGCTTTCCAACCGACATCGTAATGAGGACTTTAGATGGAATAAAGTATACTTAGAATACTCATAGTAAGAAAGCTAACATTAGCTATCACATACTCCCTTCCTTATACTTAAACAAAAACAAAAGAGAAATAATAAATAAATACATAAATAATATATAAAAACATCATCAAATATTTTTGGTAACTTGGTATTTCTCTTACTTTTCTCTAACAACCATCAACACCATCCTTAATTTGACTCAGAACTGCTCCAAGACCAGTAGAACTGGCATCCACAGTAACCACATTGGTAGCATCATGAGAAAAAGAACACAGCGGCTTAGAGATGATAATCGCTTCCTTAAAACCATTAAATGCTAAGGAATGTTCTTCCAACCACTCAAACTTGATTCCTTGTTTAGGTAAAGATCTTAAAGGGAGAACAACATCAGAAAAATGTTGCTTAAATCTAGCACAGTATTTGCATAAACCCAAAAAAGATTTGAGTTGATCCTTACTTTTGGGAATTGTTATAATCTGAGTAGAATTGAACAAATATTTCTTAGGATAAATGCCAGATTTTGAAATCGTGTGACCTAAGTATTCTACTTCATGGGTGAAAAATGTACATTTACCAAGATGAATAGTCAAACTTTTTTCTTCCAAGATAGTTAAAACCCTATTAAGGGGCATATTATCAACGACGAGTGACAAATATCGCTAAACGCGGCTAGCGCGTTTCTCATTATCTCCGTATATTGCCGGATCACATCGCCATGTTAGTAGCGTATTTGCAACGATTTGCCAACAGGCGATGTGAAATCCGGCTACATACGGCAATTTCCATCAATATCGCATGAACACCAGCGATGTTAGAACTGCGCTGATGAAAATGTTGTAAATAGGGAGAAATGGATGTAACCTTATAATCCACCTCCCATTATGCACATGGCGAGAATTTTGCAGACGTTATTTTTCTGCGATATCCGCGGTTAGCGGGAGTTGATATCGCTTCTCAAGACAAGGGCCGCTGTTGTGCTGGCGCCCTCTTCCATGTTGTATTTTCATAGGAACGCCTACTTTGCCTCCCAGAACGCCTACTTTGCATCTCATTGGACATGCGAGGCGCGGCATTAGGAATCCGGCTGCTAACATGCGCTAATGCATATTAGTGCCACCTAGTAAATAGGGCAATGTCATTTTTGCTGCTTTTTTGGCTTTTAAAGCCAAAAAGGCGGAAAATGGCCCTTGATAATATGCCCCTCAGTATGTTAGAATGTACATCCTCTGTTTTAGAATACCCCAAAATGTCATCCTGGAATGCAACAATTCCATGGATATCTCTAAAAAAGACTAAACAGCAATTTCTGAACAACTGGTGCAGCAGACACTAATTCAAAAGGCATCCTGACATATTTAAATCCCCTATCAGGTGTAGTAAATGTGACAACATGTCTTGATTCAGGTGGTAACGCAACCCGATGATAGGCTGCTTTAAGGTCAATTGTAGTAAACACATTAGCCCCATCCAATTTGGCTAACAATTAATTTACTGGATGGCAATCCAACAAAATGTGATTGTATACCAACCTCAAATTCACACAGAGCCTAAGTTCTCCATTTTTCTTTTACCAAAACAATTGAAAAAATCCACTCTGATGAATCAACAGGTTCAACTATTCCTTCTTTGCACATGTCTTTCAGCATTTGAGACAACTCCACTCGAACTGATAATGGAACATGTCTCAATTTATGTTTAACGGGTATAGCATCCTTTCTTAATTCAATATTGTGTGAAAAACCTTTATCCTTATCAAGTTCTTTGCGGGAAAGACTTTTACGTGCTCCTAGAAGGCTTTATAGTTTGTTATTTTTATTGATAACACTCTGCACAAACTCTGTGTCTTCAGCAAACACACTTGTACTTTCACATTTGGATGAAGAGTGATATCAAACTTTCCTTGGTATCTTCATGCCAAAACCTGCAAGCCATCCACAGCAACATACACTTTCCAAATAATAGTTATATTTCTGAAAGAAATGTTATATACAAAGTATCCCTTCATAGTAATTTCTTTGCCTCCAAATCCAAACACTCTAAAATCAATGGCTTCAATAATTTTATCTTGCCAATTCTTGTACAAAAAAGAAACTGATATAATTGTATAAGGAGAGCCAGAATCCGTCATAACTTGTACTGCTCTGCCATCAATAAGGATCTCACATATAGGTGGTATATAAGGTTCCACATCCAATTGATCATGAGAAACAAAGTGTGGTATCTTGGTATTCTCTATGCTATCCTTCTCTACCTCTATTGGAATGTTCATGTGATGCATCTATCAGAATGTTGGTGATCTGCCTGACAGATTGCAGTTGGCTGGGCTGAGCACCATGCTGGATGCTCCTGGTGGGGTCTCTCTACATAACTTGGAATAAAGCATCTCTGAAATACATCATCACTTGTGGACATTTCATCATTACATATTGGCGACGAGGATGGGAAACTCTAAATGGCACCTGTCTCGCTGTCCGCTGAATGGCAAATAACGTTGAGGCAGACAATGTACACAGCGCTACATTGAGGCAGAGAATGTACACAGCGCTCGGAAAGGCTCCAAAAACAAACATGGCAGCACGCAGAGTGACGCATAGCAGGGTGGCTCACGGCGCTTCTTGACACAAACCACATCGGGAGATCATGCAGAGAGGACGACGCGTCACAGAAGCTCCACATCGGCGTCACAAAAACTCTGATGAAGACAGCAGGTGAGAGCGTGCACACACGCGCTGCTAGGGTTACAGTCCTATAGCATTAGAGTTTTGAACATGTTATGTGTTTTTATTCACATATGCTAGTTTACAAGTACTTTTAGAGTCTAGGTTTTACATCCACATATTTAGCTTATGTTTTCTCTATTTATGTGCTTTTATGCTTTCTATGCTAAATATGTTCCGATTTGATGTATTTTTTTTGCAACTTTTTGCACTGTTATCTCTTGCATTACGTAATTGTATTTTGCTTAGAGGTAATAGTGTTTAGATGAGGTTTCACCTCTACTCTTCCTCATCGTCCTTGTTCTTGAAATGAAGGTTTCTTTTATTCTTTCTTTTTTCTTATTGCCTTCCATTGTTTCCTTCCTTTTAACCCCTTCGCTGCGGCGGCAATTCCGCCGCAGCGCTAGGGGGGGCGGGGGGCCGAGCAGCGCTCGCATGCTCGTGACCGAGCCGCTCCGTCACGAGCTGCGGTTGAGCTGTGCTCGTGATGGAGCGGTTCCGTCATGGCCCGCCCGCTCAATAGAACGCGCCGCGCAGGCGCGGCGGCAGGGCTATGACGGAACCGCTCCGTCATGAGCACAGCTCAGCCGATGCTCATGACGGAGCGGCTCCGTCATGAGCATGGGAGGGGTTAAAGTTCTGTAAGAAGAGAGGATGGTTTATATGGTGTAAGAAGAGAGGATGGTTTATATGGTGTAAGAAGGGAGGATGGTTTATATGTTTTTTTCCATTCTTCTTTCTTTGTTCTCTTTTTATGGGTGTTTTGTCTTTACTGTTCCTTTTTCCGCTTTTGCTCAATATACTTGTTTTCATTTCCTCCTGTTCTCCATTGCTGTTTTTAGCTTTTTGTTTTCTGTTTAAGAAGAGAGGATAATGTGGTATCTTGGTATTCTCTATGCTATCCTTCTCTACCTCAATTGGAATGTTCATGTTATGCATCTATCAGAATGTTGGTGATCTGCCTGACAGATTGCAGTTGGCTGGGCTGAGCACCATGCTGGATGCTCCTGGTGGGGTCTCTCTACATAACTTGGAATAAAGCATCTCTGAAATACATCATCACTTGTGGACATTTCATCATTACACAAAGTTATTGGAAACAGGGTCATTGACTTGCGGAGGAGAGATGCAAACATCATTCTTCTTATCTGGTTCTACTACAGACACCCTTTCTCTAATACACAACACAGCTTCTTGTTCACACTCTGGCTCCCTACCACCCACGGGAACACTTGAAACTCTGTTAGCCTTACTTAAACAAACATTTCCTAAATGTCCCTATTTTCTACATTTAAAACATTCTTTACCCTTGGCTTGACACTGCTTAAATTGAACAGAATGCATTTTTGAACCACAACTATTACAAGCAAATTTAGTGCTAGATTTACTGAATGGTGTAAAAGGGTTTAACATTTTAGTGTTGGCAGATGCAAATTTACTATTATCTTTAATGGATAACGCCGCTAGCCCAAACAGTCGTGCTGTCAACATAAATAATTTTGAAAGAACTAATAGAAGGATCAACACTTGTAGGATTACGCTGACGCAAAAGCTGTACTTGAGTCTTTTTGCTGGAGCAACAAATAACCAATTGATCTCTAATATAAGTGCCCACTTCAGAACCAAATGCACAGTCTGCAGCAAGAACCCTCAAGGAAGAAACATAACCATCCGCAGACTCCTCCAGTAATTTATGGCAAGTATAGAAATTAAACCTTTCCAGAAATATATGTTGTACTTCACTGAAACTTTTTTTTTAAAATCGGTCTAACGGTTCAGAATACCAGTCGTAATCACCCGCTTCTACTCCATGTGGTGGTGCCATAACAGGTAAGTGGTCGAAAATGTCTTTAGCATCAGTGCCCATTAAATTTAGAAGTAAAGCTTTTTTTGGGTGGCAATATTCCTCCATTAATTGCCAAAAGAAAATTCTAAAACATGGCAGATGGTGGAAACTTCATAAACAAGCACCTGATCAAATTGTTAACCTGTGTAAGCCTTATGTTCCAATTCATGCTGGGTTGATTGAGACCATTGAAAAATGCTGGTGGAGGATTCGCATAATTAATATTAAGAACCATAATACGTTGATAGAAAATGTGGAAAGAATAGAAATTATATATATATATATATATATATATATATATATATATATATATATATATATATATATATATATATATATATATATATATATATATATATATATATATATATATATATATATATATATAATATATATATATTAGCAAACCATGAGAGAAAATCCAAAGAAAAAGCTGTTAATGCTGCTGAAGGATGAAATCTTCCTTGTGACAAACAGTATAAGCAGCAAATCTTCCCATCTGACACAAACTGTGTAAGCCAGCAAAGATGTGATAGCCTTTAAAATACTCAAAATTTCCACAAAATATGGCTACCACAGCATGCACAAGTAGGCACGTACAGTTAACTCTATCAGATGCTTGGGTGTGCGCATGCGATTATATGAGCCAGAGAGGGAAATACTGAAAAGACCAAGCAGGAACGCGAACGTGTGTGTAGTGTCCTGTGGGACACGTTCTAGTGTCCCGCAGGAAGCTGTCATCCCAGCCACTCCTTCGAGGGCTGGACACACTGCAACCCCACACTCATCCATCAAGGGTGCCATGAGTGACTTGGCCCAGTCAATAAAAGGGCCCGGGTGCACGTGCTTGTGGCCAGTTATCTAACTAACTCACCCGGTGTCTGTGTCTAGGGCCCAACACTACAGTGTGCAGCGTTCTAAAAGGTAAACGCTGGCACAAAGTCAGTGGTTTGACACAAGGTTAAATCCCACAAAAAACTGGTCAAAATACATGGAGATGGCCGAATGACCATAACTAATGGCATCCATGCACCGGAATAAGCGCCTTAGCAGCCTCACTTGCGCCGTACCACATGATCATAAATGGTCCAATCAACAGTCTTGCACGTTTCTTCACCCCAAGCCACTTGCCGAATATATCGGAAACTGAAACTATGCCGATTATACATACATAAGTAAACACGGCAATTCTTGCCAGTATGTAGAGTTCAGCCTCTCAATAAAGAATGTGTAAATCGATGAGACGGCAGCCAAATTATGCAGCAAACAGATGTAGATGCTCCTTCCAGGTTCTTTACAAATTGTCGCCAAAATGAAGTAATGATAACACTTAGACATAAGTGTTCCATTTCAGTCTGTATTGGAGCATCCACCAACGAGCTAGACTGGTACCAATTGAATCAGAACCATCAGCCTAGAAAATGGAATGTCATACAGGGTAAAGCTCCACCAATGAATACATACAATAACAACAATCAGGTTAGTAATACCTGCAGTGAAGAAACTTTGTTATGGACATGGAATATAAAATACCTTGGGGCTCATTATGATGACGGGCGAACATCAGTCTACCCGCCATCATAACGGTGATGGGACCACCCCCAGACGTACGGTGGTCCCACCAGCCCAATTAGGATGTGCCAGTCACACTGGTGGGCACATCCTGGCCTTTTCACTTTGCGGATGGTGCTGCTGGCTGCAGCACTGTCCGCAATGTGAAAATGCCACAATGTGCATTTCCATGCACAACGTGGCAGGCACCACGCGGGGCCTGCCACCTTGTGCATGGAAATGCAGAGGGGTACCATGGGTACCCCCAGTGCACCCCCTAACCCCACAGAGGGGGCCCGCAACAGGCCCCCAAAGCCAGTCTCTGCCTGTCTTTTTGCAGCTGGATTTCCATCGCAAAAAGACAGGCGGAAGGGCTCATCATAATCACTACGGGGGTGCCTGCACGGTACCGCTGTAATGATGCCCTGGTTTCAGGTCCCACAAGGTGGGCGGAAAAGGACCGCCTTGCGTAACCATGGTGGACGGACTTTCTGTCCGCCACGGAACCTATGTGAGTCCCACCGCTATCCTGATTTGGCGGTGGGTGAATTACATTATGATGGCGGGAGGATCACCATGACCGGAACGGCGGTGGAAATCCTCCCGCCATAATAATGAGCTACTTAGATGGAATAAAGAATGCTCATAATAAACTGGCTAACATTAACTACCACACTTGCACGACGTACTGTGATAGCCTTACCTGCAGTTCAAAAGAAAAGAGATATCATGGAACCCCAGGAATCCCTCGTGGTCCAGTCTGCCATGGACATTCTGGTCAATAATACCCTTTGCAGTGATTGTTAATCAGTGTTAATTGCCCACCCCAGGGGCCTGTGCTGAAGCCCAAGGCTTTTAGCAAGGAAGAGGGGAATTAACTGCTTGAGGGTCTTAAAGCATGAGAGCAATGTGGTGCCTGTGACTTCACCCAATATGGCGGACAATTATGCCCACTCTATGCATTGGCTTCAAATTCTCAGCCAATGAAGAATGAAGGCAAACACTGCATGTGGTGCCAAAATTCCAAGCACTCTCATTGGCTCAATATCCTCTTTACTTAGAGGTTTATAACTAGCTTTGTTGCTTTTGGAAGTCTCTTTTTCAGTCATTCAACGGTTCATCCGTATTGGCGAGCACTGTGCCTCAAGACAAGCCAAGTTATTCTGTCGCAGGCATTGCAAGCATTCAAGCAATTCCCAATCTCATGGTGACCAATAGGGTGGTTGAGTATTTCCTGAAGTCATCAGAGCTCAACAGCTCCAAAAGGTAGAAGAACTTTCCCATAACATTTGTAGTCTGCCAAACTCTGAACCAGTCCCTTAGTCTGCTGGGACTGTATTTCTCAGCGGTCGCCATGTCAAACATCTGAAGGAGGCGGGTTTCAAGAAAATAAAACAAAGCTTCCTTGGCATCACAGTAAATAATGACACATGATCTTAGACTCCAATGATGTCACAGGAGGGGATGTCAGCTAAATGGGAGAAATATGCATTTAAATAAGCAGAGCCCCCCCCAAAAATCACCAGTTGGAGGACCAGCTTCAGCCTCTTATGTCATCATAGGATATTTGGCAATCCACAGAGGTCTAAACAAGCCCTGTCTGGAAGTTAGCTTCTAGCCAACCTCACCAGGTGTGAGATTCGGCCAAGCATGAAGAGGGCTCAATGTGACCTCATTATGTGTGAGCCTCACTCGTGATGAGTTAGACTTGAGGACCCTTTAAGCAGGAATTGCTAAAGATTTTATATTATGGGGGGAGGAAAAACTGGTTTTCATGAGTTCTTGTTAATATTTTTAATACTGACTATTTTACCAGTGTAAACAAACAACTCAATACCAATATTTTAAAATATTTTTGAAAAATTATTATATGTATGGAAGACGAAGAAAACTTTGGGGATTTTCCGAGTTTAGGTGTATAGCGGCTCCTGTATAGAGCACCCTACAACACTGCGACATTCTGAATATATGTTTAGATGATAAAGAAAGATTATGTTTGTAGTGACTTAATGTAGTTAACTAAACAGAACACAGAATATTAAGAAATGTAGGACTTTCTGCTGGTACCTAAAGCAGCAGCGGTGGAAACTCCAGGAATGCAGGATGAAGAATTGCCTTGAATAATTTCTGGATCTGATATTCCATTGAATCTGACCCGGCCCTAATAGCTTCTCATATTTCAGTTTTTTCAAGTCAACTCGGCTCTATTCAAGCAAAAGGATGCCCTACAATTTCAAAGTGGGGTTTGGTTAAAAACTGACTGAAAAGCTGGTTAAGTAGTACCACATTAGTAGCATTTCACTTACAGCTGTTTTCTCCAGAGCCAACAATGTGAGTGCTGCTGGGCTGGGAAGAGGAATATTTTACTGCCATGATGAATAAGTGTGGTTGCGAGGTTGAAAGCAGCCACAAGTTGACAAAGGAGGGGTCACTTTTCTGGTAAGTGAGCAATCAAAATACCATGGATGAATGTTAATGTGTAATGGGGAACCATTCTTTAATCATGACCTTAAGCACAGGGCAGGAACATTCCATTCTGAACATCAGGGGAAACTCCAGCCTGGATAAAATAGTTGTGCATGCTTTTGGGCAGCAACAAATCTCTTTTCTAAGTTAAAATATTGTTGTGCTAAATAAGAGTCTGCAAAGAGGATAGGAAGTTACCCTGGGCGTACAACTAACCTACGCTTGCGAAGTTTGCATAGTTTGTGCTACTTCGTGCTACGCCAATTGCACGTAGCACAGTGCAAAATCGCGTAGCGTAGGTGCCATTTTTTGCTCGCTCGCGGTCTTCAACGTCAAGTTGGCGCTCACGAGCAAACAAAATGACATCTCTGCAAGACTTTTTCCTCATTCGTGATCAGCAACATCAATGGGAGGAGGTCAGGTTTCTCATTGCGAGTGGTCGCGTATGCTTGCGACCGCTCGCAATGGGAAACTACCAGTCCGCGTTGAGAAAGCTGCCCCTCGAGTAAAAATCTACTTGAGCGGCAGAAAAAGACAGCTCGCACTGTGTGAGATGCCATTTTTAATGATTGCACAGTGCGGACAAGTATCCGGCACTGTGCAATCATCCCGAACAGCGTACTACGCAGTTCGCGTAGCGCTAAGCGTATCTCGCGTACTGTGAAGTGCACTTCACGGACCTACGCGTAGCGCAACTATGCAGACTACACCCAGGGTTAATAGGAAGATGCTGCTCCTGGCCTCTATTTGTATGTAGGCATACTTTAGGTTTGATAGTTGCCTTGCCAATAATTTCCTTGCCAAGGGTCAAACAATTTCATATTTGGAGTTAAATACATTTGGAAGAACTTCTGGTGTCCACATCTGGGATTTGAAGTCCAAGGGCTACAGTGATATCAATTATTTTCTCTGGATCACAAAATCAATTAACAGACAGATCGCCATAGTGCTATACTGATATAACTTCCTGTCTCTGGATCACAAAACCAATTAACAGAAAGATCACATAGCTCTTCAGTGATGTAACTTCCCATCTCTGGGTCACAAAATCAATTAACACACTTAGCACTACAGTGATATCGCTTCCTGTCTCCGGATCAGACGGACAATGGAGGAACAGCAAGGGGCTTAACACAACAGACAGTAGTGAGTCGGTGGGCAGGGGCAACATGGAGGGCAGGAGTAGTACAGGAGGGAGCCAGCTGAAATGACACTATGGTATAGGACTTAAACACAAAGAAGAAGTTGGCACCTAAAAACAGTGAGCAGTGGAGGGGCACAAGTAATCCATCTATGCGCCAGCGTAGTGTTAAGCACACTAAGAGGACGGAAGCCTTCACAGCTGACCTATATGGAGCAAACAAATGATAGTGACAGTGAAGCCAACCAGTGGTAGGCAATGGGAAGGCCCTTAGCCCACTGTTGTATAACACTATGTCTGGCAGGAGACAGTGCTTGCAATGTCTTAGGCTAGACTTAACAAAGTGGTTTAAGGGACACTAAAAGACTCAGGAGTCAAGTGAACTACTTATAGTAGATATGAAGGCTCAATCTATTCAAGAGAAACCTAATTCATGGTTTTATAGAAATAAAATACAGTTGTCCCTACTAACAATGCAAATTTGCAAGGTACAGAAATAGTCCTTGTCACGTTTATGTAAACATTAAGATTGAGGTAATCTTTTAAAAATGTAATACAAGAGAAATATAAAAACAAATCACCAAACATAAATAATTTAACCGGGCATGTACATTTTTTTTTTCACTGAAGCCGCACAATATCGGATACTTTTGAAATCTTAACAATCAATGACTAATGCAATACATTAGAAAAGAAGAAGAAACAAAACCTGAGAATGAAAGAAAGCAAAATTACAAATTACCCCACCGTAAATCTGAAAATGGCCGACAAAAGGGGGCGCTCTGGTTGTAACGGAGGCCGCCTGAGCCTCAAACGAGGATGAACAAGTCTCTGATAAAAACACATATTTAAAACCGGACACAACTCAGGCCAATGAATACCCGGAAATACTTAGCACAACAGGAGGTGCAGATCTTGACTTTTGATGGACTAATTTTCAAGAATATCTCAGATATACACACTTTAAACCCTGTTGTTTAGAGCAGACAACTGAGCTGATGAGATATTAGGACAGCATTTGTATTGCAGATGATTTTAACACATTACAGTTACTTAACATATATACTAAATGTTTGTATAGATCTGTGAATCAGAGAATAAACTATTTTATCAATGAAAATAAAGACCTGAGTAACTGCTTGTGTTCTACATCTCTCAGTGCCACCCTGACCGGAACGTCCTGGAGTAAGGCTGGACTGCTTCACTTACTACTTTTAGAGAGTCAAGTATGCATAGCCATTGGAGTGAGGTTGTACTGCTTGACTTACCACTTTTAGAGTATACATACCCTCAAGAGTAAGGATAGACTGCATGACTTGCCACATTTAGAGTATATATACCTCCAGGAGTGAGGATGGACAGCTTCCTTTACCACTTTTAGAGAGTCAATTATACAACCTCGTGGATAAGGCTTGAAATGGTTAACTTAGCACTTTTAGAGTGAACATGAGTCCTGGAGTAAGCATACATACCCTCAGACTAAGGGTGGACTGCTTGACTTGCCACCCTTAGAGTACACATACCTCCTGGAGTAAATCTGGACTGCCTCATTTACCACTTTTAGATTGCATATACCTCCTGGATAATGCTGGGCTGCTTGACTTGCCACTTTTAGAGTATACATACCCTCAGGAGTAAGGATAGACTGCTTGACTTGTTTCTTTTAGACTATAAACGCGACCTGGAGTAAGGATGGACTGCTTGACTTGCCTCTGTTAAAGTATACATATGTCCTGGAGTAAAGCTGGCATGCTTGACTTACCACTTTTACAGAGTTAAGCATACATGTAGAGTAGTATGGCTTTCCAGTTGGAGTGCACTAGTATATAGGCATAGGATCTCAGTCATAACTAAAAAATGGCAGCTGGTCAGCAGCCACTGATTGCCCCCAGAGGCAGAGTAAAAGCCTCACATCAGTGGGTGGGGCACGTATACTCTGACCCATGTTTCTACATACAAGTGATAACACCAAATATACAGTCCATTATATTTGCAGTGCAAAGGCAGTTATAGGATGTAGAATACTGAGATTTTATAGTGTTAATTGTGGGAGGAAATGTATTTGTAATTAAATATTAATGAGTTGTTAATTATTATTCATTAATTAATTGAAAATTAAATATGTATATTGTGTAATTCTTTTTAGGTGCAGGTTGTGGGGTTTTAGGGGTAAAGGGTGGGAAGTGAATTCATTTTTATGTGTTTTAATTTGTTTTTTAATTAGTAATATTTATTTAATTGATAATTAATTATATTAATTATGAAAGTACAGTTTATTTTTAATTTAAATGTGGGTTGGGAATTGTGTGGTGTTATAGAGAAGGATGTAAATAAAAAAAATGTATGTAATAATGTTTTTGTTTATAAAAAATTTCTAACTAAAAATCTTTGTTTTAAAAATATTTTATGTTATTTATTATAATAACTGTAGGTATTTGTGATATGTATTTAATACTATATTATGTTCCTATTTTTTTAATTTATAATATTAAATGTATTTGTATTATTTTTTTTACATATTTATATATGTTTTTAATTCATTTTGTTTTTAAAATATTTGTTGATATTTTGTTTGTTTTTAATTTTGAACTGACTGTAGTGGAAATAGTAATTTTAATCTCTCTGTAATCCAACACTTCCCCTACTGTTACACTCACTGGAGTGGTAATCTTAATTTGAACCCCTCCACTTTTCAACACTTTCCCTACTGTTGCACTTTTTGGAGTGGGAATAGTAATTTTTACACATCCGCTATTCAACACTTTCCCTACTGCTACACTCATTTGAGTTGAAATAGTAATTTTTACCTCTCTGCTATCCAACACTTTCCCTACTGTTATACTCACTGGAGTGGGAATAGGAATTTTTACCCCTCTGCTATTCAACACTTTCCCTACTGTTGGACTGAATTGAGTGGGAATAATAATGTTTACCCCTCTGCTATCCAACACTTTCCCTACTGTTGCATTGACTGGAGTGGGAAATGTAAGTTTAAATATTTTTAAATTGTTTAATGTTTTAGTTAATAATAGAATGTTTTTTAAGATACTTTTATGTTATTGATATATGTATATATATATATATATTTGTTACATTTTATATAGTTTTAAAATTGTAAAATAAATTTAAATTACTCATTTATTAATTGTTTTACAGTAAATATATATAATAATTATTATATATGTCTGTTTAACATTTTTAAGTTAAGTTTATTTGTTCATGTTTGTTAAAATGTATATTAATTTTTTATTTTTTTAAATTAAGTTTATTATTTAATATTTATTATTTTATTTTATATATATATATACACAAAAGAATATTTTTTACGTCTGTATTTATGTCATCAATATTTTTTCCCGATATTTTTATACTCACCTTTATAAATATAGGATGTCGATATTTTTGACATCTATATTTATGATATTGTGGTATGAGGATGTTTTGGGTGTCAATGTTTTGTCAGTGAACCCTTCTTTAGACCTCAAAGAATTTATATTCAAACCAACTCACCAAGCTGGTCCTTCACTGGATCAGGTGTTTTCCAATGCTATTTTGCAAACAGAAGATCCCATCCCTCAGGTTTGGTCAGAACTTCACCGGATTACATTTTCCTGGCAGGTCTTAGTCAAAGCACACCCTTCATCTACCATATCTACTTGTATTTCGAGAGCATTTCACAAAATTCGGCCTATGGAATTTCTATGTTCTTAGGAAGGAAATTTCCTTCTCTCTCTCAGGTCTGGTTGAGGAAGATATCATGCTGCCAGACAACATGATCAGAGGCTCTACTGATAAACTGCCCCCGCTTCTCCCTCGAAGAGCGAGCCGTGCTAGGCCCTCAAGCTCTTGGTTCTCGGATAACCTCAAGGTAGAGAAAAAAGTGAAATGGAGGAAAGAATGCAATAAAAAGGATAGAGAGATTTAGAAATTAGCTCAAAAAATATTATGCTGCAATAAGGACAGCTAAACAAGTATACCTAGAAGATAAGATTTGAAGAGCAGGGAACAAAGCTAGAGAAAGCTTTGCAATTGTTAAAACTTTCATGTCTCCGGCAGCTAGTGCTAGGTCCCACCATCACTCAGTGGATTGGCGTGAACAGTTGGCTACCTATTTCCATACTAAGATCCTGAGCATCCAAGCCAGTTTGTTCTCCGAGATGAAGAGCTACTGGGCTTTTTGCAGGCCAGTAGGGTCCCCTCAACCAATGTGTCTTTCGCTATCTTCAAGTCTATTTCACTGGAGAGATCGCTGACAGCCTTGAGTGCTGTTAAACCAGGCTCTCCTTCAGACCCGTGCCCGCCAAACCTGTTAACCTCAGGGGCCTCCGTCATTAACCCTCTGGTGAACATGGTCCTCAACATGTCGCTAGCGACTGCTACTGTTCCATGTTCCTGGAAACCAGCGAAGATCTTGACTCTGTTGAAGAAACCATCTGCGAACCCAAGTATTCCACCTAACTACTGGCCCATCTCTTTGCTGCCGGCACTATCCAAGATACTTGAAAAGTACATGAATCAACAGAGTTCCCTATATCTGAAATCCAATCGAGTCCGGCTTTACACCCCACTATAATCCAGAGATCGGTCTTATGGAAGTCACTGAATGCATTAACGGTATCCTAGATACTGGAAAAGGCTTTGCTGATCATGTCAGACCTACCTGCAGCCTTTGATACAGTCCCCCATTCCCGGTGCATCTCCAGTCTATTAGTTTATTGGGGCAAATCTTGGACTGGCACTCCTATTTTTTGGCAGACTAAAGCCAACACTTTTGGATTCCTCCTTTCTCGTCAAAACCGCGCACATTGACAGTAGGAGTTCCCCCTGGCTCTGCCCTAAGCCCAACTTTATTAAATATCTAGCTCACTCCCCTTGCCTAGATAGCTGAAGCCTTTTGGCAAAAGTTATATCTTACGCTGATGACACACAGCTGCTGTTCTCGTGAGGCAAGGGGGAAGAGATTTAAGGAATATGGATCAAAACATGCCTAACTGCAGTTTTCCACTGGATGGCAGTTCACCAACTAAAGTGCAATGTGGACAAAACAAAAAAAAAATTTGTGCAAGATTCCTCCAGAATTTTGGCAGACTTTCTAGCCCGAAAATGCTCCCCCTCCAGGCCCACAGGGAGGCACAGTCGAGAACATGGGGTCAGCTTTCATGACAGCGTGTCCTTTAAGCCCTAAATGAGGTCAGTGGTAAGCACTACCAGCCCTTTATGGCATAAAAAATGGTTATTCAGGCCTTGATAACCTCCATGTTGGACTACGGTAATGCTCTCTATTGAGGGCTCCCGGATCAACTGTTGGATAGGCTTCAGGTGGTCCAAAATGCAGCAACTCCCCTTTTTCTGAACTGGCCAGTTAGAGCGTGGATGTCTTCTCATCTACATGCTTTCCACTGGCTTCCTATCAGGAAAATAATCTTGTTCTAGGCTCTAGTACTAGTGCATGGGATGTTTACCAGAACTGTGCATTCTACCTTAGAACCAGGGTCAGGTTCTATGCTCCATCGAGAAACCTGAGGTCTGCTAACAAATTATTAGCAGTGACTCCCAGAATTTGACGTGTCAGAGTGGGAGGAAGGTCTCTTACCTACCTAGGATCAGCAGCATGGAATCTGCTCCCCCTGGAGCTTCGCGCATTGAGTAATGTTGCAGTGTTTTGAAAAAGGCTGAAAACCTGGCTGTTTGTACTGAAATAAGTCGATTTCTTAATCATCATCATCAGGAGGTGTTTAGACAAAATATTGAGTTCAAAATTTCAGGAGACATAAATATGTGGAATTAAATATCAGGACTCACAAATATCGTGATGCAAAAATATCGTTGACAAGAATATTGTTTTTGAGGTAATATCATTTTAATTAATATAGATGGTTTTAACATCGTTTTCAGCAATATAGTTGTTAAAAATATTGTTTTTTAATTATTTTAATGTGTTTTATCCAATATATTAATTTTACGTGTTGCTATTGTTCATATAAGTTTCTTTATTAACATTTGAGAATGCAATCATTACATCAGGATATATGAGCTTGTCTTGCATTCAACGCCATATATTATTGTCTTGGCCTATACAGTCCTCCATATCTTATTACAAAAATACATCACATTGAGATAACTCCCTAAACTCCCTCCCCACACCCCAATCCTCTTTCCGGTCCATGCCAAGTTATATGGTTACATAAAGAGATTGAACGCTGTACAAACACCCTAGGGTTACCAAGTTTAGTCTAGGCACTATTCCCATCTTGTTCCCCCCTGGAGGGAACCCCTCCATCCTGGGTCCCGGGAGTCCGTTCATGTCTGAGTTCCACTAACATATAAGCCCATACCAGTAGATCATCTTTCACCTTATCATCCTTTCGCACAAATTTAATTTGCATCAATTCCGCAGTTGCCCATTCACACACCATTCCTCGGGCTGTGGGGGTTGAGGACGCAAACATGCGATAACAATGCATCTCTTGGCCAAGACGGGCCCTAAGAGAGCAAACCGTCTACTCAGCTTCCTGCGTCTCTGCGCAGGCAACAGTCCAGCAAGACTTGTCTAATCTTAGGGGTACTCTATCCTATAGCCCCTTGTAATTGTGTGAGTATTTCCTCCCAGTAGGAGAACAGGAGCATGCAGGACCAGATAATGTGGAGGAAATACACTGCATGATCATTACATCTTAGATATAAATCTTTGCAGGACGGATATATTATGTGTAGCGGGCGTGGGGTGAGGTATACCTGGTGAACTGGTGAACTACATTATATTGGAGTAGCTTAAACCGTGCATTTGTGCTGACCTTCTGTACCCCCTCGTGGACCATCCTTCATTCACCCTCTGTCAGGGGTTCATCTACAAGTGCATCCCATTTTGGCTGGATCCTAAGAGCTTCACTCAATAGATCATCCCTCATTGCTCAATAAAGATGGGAAACCAACCGTCTATCCAGCGCCATATACAGCATTACTTTCAATGTATCGGTGTTGGGGGCTCATCTGGAAACATCGCCCAAATGTCTCGTGCTGCAATAGAAATCTTTTCATACTGTAGGAATTGGCCCGGTCCTAGATTGAAGGTGACATATGCTTTCTGCCGGGTGATACATTTCCTGTCTATATAGAGGTTCCCCAGTGCCTGGCAACCTCATTCCTTCCAGAGGCGCACTGACATGGAGTCAGCTATACTGGCAAAAGGGCTCAGCACCCATAGGGGAATGGCAGGAGCATAGGGGGCATGTTGCACCACCCGGCGCACCACATTCTCCCACGTTGTGGCTACGTGCTGTACTATGTATGGACTCTCCCGGGGGGCACCACACCGGAGCATCAAATGTTCCGCTAACAGGCAGGCTCCGTACGTCCCCGCCAAGAGACGTTTCTCCCAATTATCTTCGCTGTCCAACCAGTGGACCACATGTTGCAACTATGGAGGCCATACAGTAGAATTCCAATTGGGGGGCCTCCATCCCAAGTTCTTTGTAGTGTCGTCAGATGCACCCTTCTGCGTTTCTTTCCTCGTAACAGGTCTGACATTAGACTCTCTAATGTGTGGAAAAAATGCAGCAGAATTATATAGAGTGAGTGCTGCATTACATAGAGACAGCGAGGTACGACATTCATTTTAAGCTAAGTATGGGTGAAATTTACGAATTCGCGGTACACAAATTTGTGCGAAAGCAAATTCCCGGTCTGCAAAATTCACGAATTAGCGTATTTGGTTTTTTTTTCGTGTTTGCTGAGGTTTTTTCAGCACGCCGACGTATTAGAGAATCAAACTAAAAGATACGCAAACGACCGCGGAAAGCTAGGAAGAACGCCATCGAAGAAACTAAGCAGGAAAAAAGTCAAATTTATGCTACATTTACACAAAAGTGAAATAAAAGCATTATTGATCAGGGGGAAGACACCGTAAAAGCAGAATTAAATAACCAAGATATAAATACATCAGATAATACAGGGTCTCCTAGCATTTCCATACAAAGCAAACAGATGTCACCAGAAAACATCCAACGCAAATTAAAAAGTGGACAGAATGTAGGAGTAAAAACAATAAATAATATAAAAAATACAGAGGACGAAACAGAAACTAGACAAAAGAGGTCTACACACAAACCAGTAATAGAAAAACATGAAAGAGAAACAATATTATTGGAAAATGTACAAATATTAAAAAACCAAGACAGATTAAAAAACTTAGACCATGTAAAATCGACTGCAAGGAGAACTGATGATAAGATACCAGATCTGTCTAAAGGGGAAAAAAGTCTTGAGCCACAAGCTGAACGTTTGATAAGCACTGACACCCAATTATTAATTACTTTGGGAAAAAAAGGAAGACATGTTCCTAGCAAAATTAGTAGGCAAATGTAATAGGAATAAGCAAAACAACTTGGCTGCAATATATTGACAAACTGTACAACACCCAAACGGGCCCACTCACGTGCGAAGAAGCAAGTATAGATATAGTAAAAGGAAAAGAACCGGAAATCGAGGAAATCGCTCTAAAAAAGATGAACTGAAAGAAGATATAACCAGCTGGGAACCGGAAGATCTAATTCCATTGAGAACAGTAAAATATACAAAAATTTTTATATAAAAATTGAACGCCGAAGGTGCCGCAGGACCAAATGGGCGGCCGGACGCCCTTTTCAGACAAGACCCCCAATTCTGGGCCAATTATCTCACAACCCTTTTTAACCAATTGTTATGTGATAGCAAGATGCCACGGTCTTGGAGCGGAAATCTTTTTCATCCAATCTACAAAAACGGTAGTAGAACAGAACCCGGGAATTACAGGCTGATTGCCCTCATTGACGTAGAGGCAGAACTTTTTGCCTCTTTTATTTTACATCACTTACTGGAATGGACAAAGGAAAATAAAATAATCCCAAAATTTCAAACAGGCTTCAGACAAGGCATGGGTACCATCACAAACCTTTCACCACTGACGATCTTGATGGAAAAAGCAGAAAAGAAGAAGGCAGGATTTCTGGCATGTTACATCGACCTGAAATCAGCTTTTGATAGAGTGCCATGCGACCGTCTGTGGAAGAAACTGGAAGCATGGGGTCTCCCCCAGGTACTGATAGACACAATGACATCTTTATACAGTGAAACATGGGCCACAGTAAAGCTTAGAGACGGGAGAAGAATATCGTCAAAAATAAATATAACCAACGGATTAAAACAAGGCTGTGTGCTCTCACCATGTTTATTTAATTTATACTTAGCAGACCTAAATAACCACCTGCTACAAGTAAATGGCCATCCGCCAAAATTGGCAAATGAGCCAATTCAGTTCCTGCAATATGCTGACGACATTGTGGTGGTGAGCCAAAACTCCGATAGGGCTGCAAAGGGTCATAAATAAACTAATCGACTATTTCGATTTACTAGGCCTGGAATTAAACAAAACAAAAACTACGGTGGTGAGACTAGCTGGCCCTATGCGAGGAAAATATGAAAGGGACGCAAAGAATACACAAATTGAGGAGATAAGCTCATATAAATATTTGGGTATTAAAGTGGGCAGAAACATGTCCTTGGAGGATCAAAAAAGGGATTTTACAGCTAAAGCCCAATCATTAACCATCGCCTACAAACAGCTTTACAAGAAACTGCAATGCCCTTCACATGGGCACCTCCTAAAAATAATGGCAGCACAATTGCTCCCAACTTTATCCTATGGATTGGAAATATGGCAAGGCCAAGAAATTAACACCTTAAACAAACTACAGATTAAAGTCTACAAAGCAGTCTTTAACCTTTTTGAAGATTCATCTCCATCACAAATACGCTTAGAATTTGGCCTCCAGAATCAAGAATACCAAAGGAAAGCAATTTTTGCAAAACTGTGCTGGAAATTTAGAGCATCAGAAATAGGAACGCTGAACAACTTATGCTGGACAGAAATAAAGACACAATATGACCAAAAAAAAAAACACTTGGGGCGACTATCTGCGTATTGCCCTGGAGACACTAGAGATCGAGGAAGCTTGGAACAGCAACTTGGAATGAACATCAGTCACTATCTTTCGTGGAAGATAAAAGGAGATTGGCCAAACGCCGTCATGCATGGGTGGTAATAAATTCATATAAAAGACCAAAACCACAACCCTATTTAGCAGCCCATTTCCGTCTATCACTAAAAAGGAGGTTCATGGCATACGGATTAGGTGATTACTTCTCGAAAGGATCTGGTCCCTACTTGGAAAAGCAAACAGCAAGCAAAGACATGCCGTCTATGTGGGTACCATACAGAAACTTTATGCCACCTAATGTGCGCCTGTGGGTCCATAAAAGAAGAAAGAAGGAAATTGTTGAAAACACCCTTAAATGACTTAAACATTCGTACTTGCCGACATGCGGTAACAAGTTGGATGGGTGCCTCATCGAACATTTTAATATGCCGCGGGGTAAGTACTAGTAGATAACCTCCTCGCGAAAGTAGAAAAAGATCAAATGCTTGGGGCTGGAAATGGAAATTATAGAAACTGTAAATATTTTAAAGTATGACTAAGAATAGGTTTTTCTTTTAATTTTGCTTGTTACAAATTTTCTTTTTTTGTGTATGCTTTATGGTTGTGACCAAATAAAGTTATCTTTGACTGACTGACTGTATACAATGGCTGGAGGGATTAATTTAAAGCAGAGAGCAAACAAATGCACAGATTCACACTCATAGAAGTTCACAACAATAATAATATTTAAAAGATAAGGAGAAGTGAAGAGGATACTGTAACTGCATGTTGTAGTTGTCCTGTTGAATTTGGGAAGTTGCATGCATCCAGCCATTCCTCCTATTCGCGGTACTCCTCCATTCCATCTGACGCTCCGTCGATCAATCTTGGTGACCAGACACACTGTCCACTGCCTGCCTGGCAGATGCAGAATTGCGGATCGCTAATGGTAAGCCTGAGTTAATTGTTTTTCCCGTCGCAAAGGGTAGAAGCCGGCCTGTAATTGTTGATGGAAAAACAGGAAGTGATATTAAAACACCACGGAGAAAATAAGGAACGCTGTGTAGTGCAAAAATAACACTTTCAGTTTCAGAGGCGACAGTATTACATACAAGCATCATTTCTAAAGTGCGTACTCTGAGTCTCCTTTTCAAGGATAGTAATTAGCACACAGCAGGCCAGGGCCATGCAGACGGTCAAGGCAGGCACCACTGAGTGAAGCAACCGGATGTAGTATACGTCTTTGACACAGACAGACAAAGCATATCTAATTGTATGCAGCAAGCCACATAGCCGCAATTTTACAAGAACTGCTGTCTGGACTCGGGCATAACAACACTACACTGGCTCGACCACTCCATACCACGACTACACAGACATGTAGTTCTGCTGTAGTAGTTGTTGTTGACTGGTTTACCTGTTTGCCACTCAATAATTGGCCATAGTTCTTCCGTAAACTGATGATGATGATCCATCCATCCCAGTGAGTGACTGTAAAGAAAAAAGATATATTATTTAACTTTGATCATCAACACTCATCATCATCATGGTATATTGGCAAACAGTGAGTCCAAGGGCATTTTGCATATTGGAAAATGCAACGTAGTGGCCCCTGCAGTTGAAGTACAATTTTAATTAAACAAGGTAAAACAAATCAGAGTAGACTTGAGTTACATTTAGTTTGTAAAAGATTAAATAATAACAGAAGACATATGATTCATTTCATGCACAACAAACAAACAGCAATTGCTTTCATCAGAGCCAGACAGCCATTGCTATCCCCTGCATGCCATCTGCTCATTATTCATTACCTGTTCCACGTTTTGTCCACATCTTGTTCTGAAAGTGAAGGCCCAAAGGGCAGCCTCTCCTGTCAATTTCAGAAGTAACTGTCAGCAATCAGCATGTAGTCAGTAATTCCAGTCCCACTTGGGGGGACTCGTCTACGAAACCAAAGTTTCTTGATTCTGTGTAATCCAGCCATCTGCCTTGAGGGAAATGGATAGGGAGAGTCTGGAGGAGGAGAATAGAGGAGCATGACTGAGTTGTAAACTTGTGAACCTCAGGAATGCAAACAGCGGCACCTTCAAATCAATAAGGAAACAAGATGAAGACAGTGCTGATGATGGATTTGTTGTGATTCGAGTTTTGTTGTGGTAAAAGTTGCAAAACAAAAAAAGACACACAGGAATAAAAGTGAATAAGGACGGGAAAAAAAAAAGTCATTTTCAGGCCTCGGTGTCAGGGAAGTAGAGCTCGTTCTCAAACTCTGTGAATTGAGACGGGAGTAGGTCAGCTAACAGAGAAGAACGTCCGTCACCTAAGTCGGTGTCCTCTTCTTCCTGCATGGATTCACGTATTTTGTAATCTGGTGGTATGAAGTGCTGATTCATCTTGATCATTGTCAACCTCTCCACATTTTTGGTCGAGAGGCGGGTCCTTTTTGAAGTTACAATGGCACCAGCAGCACTGAAAACACGTTCGGAAGACACGTGTGCGAGTGGGCAAGACAAATAATTTAGAACCAGCTTGGTGATCAGTGGCCATTGACCCCCTTTCCCATACCAATACCGCAATGGGTTGTGATTAGGGCTCCCGGTTTTATGGTATTTATTTTTTTGCCATTACTGTCTGTATTTATCCATATTTATTTTTTGGGCATTTTTTCTGTATTTATCCACATTTATTTTTGTCACAAGCAAAAGACAACACTACAGCTAGTATTTTTCCACATATATTTAAATTGTGAATGCACACATGCGCTCGGTTGTTATTGGTCAACACTCTGCTATACGTTCATCTGAAAACGTTACCATTTGCAGGATGTCCCAAATATGCTTAAAAGTGCTATCACAAGCCATTTGTCTCAGAGCCTTGCAGTGTCTGCTATCGGCAGGGTGCCACATCCTCTTCCCCCACTGAACACCTTACTGCCACACTGAGAGGCTAGTAGTAAGTAATGGCATGTAAAGACGTGACTGAATGCCAATTTAGGCCTACATTTCAAACGTTTATTTTTTGAGTGAAAATCAGACTAGGATTTTATTTACTCAATATGATTGTTAATTATGTTAATTTACCCCACTTTCGCTTTCACTGAACCTAATTTGTTAAGCCATTTAAATGGTACTTGCCTATCTTTGTGGCACTATAGAAGTTTTCAAATGTCTGCAAACTGACAGGACCTAAGTGTAGTGGCACTACAAAGCCGGGGCGCAATGCAGACCCCTGCATTCACTGTGGTGCAAGAAGGAGCCCACCCTTCCTGGGGCCCCTAGTCAACCAGAAGGATACGATTATTTGTGACGTAGAAGTGTCTCAGGGCCCCTCAACATATTCTGTGGGGAAGGGGAATTATATTGTATCATGTCAGGGCTACCAATTGATACACATTGAATCATGCAAAAATGATGTTATTATTTACATATTCACAAAAAATAAAGCGACAAAAATGATGGCAGACTTCTGCACATGAAAGTTTGATTCCCCTCCCCCACACACCCCTGCTTATGAGTGCGCAGGAACCATGGCTGCCCCCAAATCATTGTGAATGGGACACGTTCTTTCCAGCAGGCATATTAACCCTCTGTGCTATAATGAGTCAGAACCTGCACTAGACGAAGCTTCGGACTCTCTACGGGAAGAACATTAATCACCGGAATGGTCATTTTTATTGATGCCTGAAATTGGAGACTATTTTGGATCTACAGCCAGGGGGGCTCAAGGGCGGTGATACCGGGGCCCCTACATCGGGTGATGACTTCAGGGTGTGTCCTGTTTGCAAGTTCATTTTAGTTTTATAAGCACTCCCTGGCCAGTGCTTTGTCTCGAGGACTTTCCGAGGTTGGCCTGGAGAATTTTCTTCCCTGGTTGCTATACTTGGAGCAATCGGCTGAGTGAAGAGGCAGGGGCTGAGGGGTGAACAATAAAGCCTCATTAACATGTAAAAATTCTTTCAAAGACCTGTGAAGTACTCGGGTGCGGCTATGTGCGCGCAGGGAAGCTGTCTCAGCTGGGCTAACACCTCTTAACCCTCTAAGGAGGGGGAGACATCAGATGGTTGGGGGGGTGATTCTATTGAAGTGAATGACTAAATATACTAGTATTTTCCCGTTTTTATATATAAATACAGACCAAGGAAAAGTTGTTTCCCGTCTGCATTTATATGTAAAAATCCGTTTAAACGGAAAACGGGGAGCCCTAGTTGTGATCAATCAAGACCTCTGCTGGGTCATCCAGATAGGCCTGCATCATCCACTCAAGGTCCTCCAGGGTTTGCCCACTTTGCGTACCATCTGTTGCCTTAGGCTTTACATCAACACTGGAACGAGAAGAAAACCTTTGATGAGTTATCCAATCCGCTTCCGACAATATTATGGCTGGGCCTGGTGCAGATGATGATGATGATGATATGGTTGCTGGTGTCGGTAACGGCTCTGAGGGAAAGTGACTGCCATCGGCCACAGAAGTGGACCTTGACGGCGGATGGCCTGCTGATTCAGTAGTACTTGTGCCGGTTCCTTCAATTTCCTGACGCTCTTTTTCGAACTGAGTGGCTGACAGAGCTAGCCAATGTCTGTACTTTGAAACATCTGCTTCAGTAAAAGGAATGAACGCTTTGCTGGCCAGTGCCTTTTTGTACTGTGGATCCAGAATAGTGGCACAAATGTAATGTTGTTCTGTATGTATTTTTTTAAGCCTTTCATTGTCAACTAGGCGGGTTAATAAGCTCTCCATCAACGGATATGCGTCTTGCTTGTCAGTATCATCTTTGAACGATGAAGACACCGCCTTCAGTTGGTGCTCTAGCATGCACAACAATGGGATAGCTTTGCCCAAAGTACCGTCCTCCCTGCTGACTTCACGCGTTAAGACCTCAAAAGGACAAAGCATTTCTGTCAGGCTTTTAACTAGGTCCCATTCATCCAAATCTAGCCTCATGTCTTTCATAGTAGAACCCCGTTGAAAGACATACTCATTGATTACCATGCACTGCTCAGACAGACGCTCAAGCATGTAAAAGGTTGAGTTCCAACGTGTTACCACCTCCTGGATGAGTCCTCTGACTGGCACTCTACGTTCACATTGAATGTTCCTCAGCTGCTTCCGGGCCTTAAAATAATGGCTGAAATGTGTGCAGATTCTTCGGAAGGTGGTCAGTAACTTGCTGACTGTGTTTTCTTTTTTCAAGAAATCTTGCACCACAATGTTAATACTGTGCGCCAAACACGGCACTCTGAAGTAGTTACCATCATGCATGACCTTAACTATATTACTGCCATTATCTGTGGAAACAAAACCAATCATGCACTTTCTTGGATGCAGCCATTGAAAGACCTTACTTTGAAACTCCTTCAAATTGTTTTCTGCAGTATGAGATTTCTCCATGGCAAATATGGCTACTGTTGCATGTTTCCGACAAGCTTGAAAAACTATGTCACTGTCAACACCTGCATATAACTTGTCTCTAACCCCGGCAAAAGAGACCCTGTGTGCAGTGATGCACATGTAATCAAGGGCTTGGCAACTGGTCCAAATGTCTGTTGTCAGGTGGATAGTGTGAACAGCACTCTTCTGCAAAGCTGCCCCAATCACCTCCAGCACATCTTGATGTAGCGCTGGAACCGCAACTCTGGCAAAATAGGACCAGCTAGGAACCTTCCATTTAGGGCAGACTGTTGCCACAAATTCTCGAAAACCCACCCCTTCCACCAAAGAAAAAGGGAGAAGGTCCAGTGCTAACATTTTAGCCAGCATTGCATTATAAAGGCGTGCCATTGGGTGGTTGCGTTCAAATGGCACCTCCGACCAAAACATGCTTTTAATGGTGGTCTGGACCGTTTTACATGATGCTGATGATCTAGACTTCTTCAACCCAGTTAGGCTCATTGATGTACTACTTTTTCACACTGGTGTCTCTCCCTGACTCTTAGTGTGCCTCATAGATGCTGCTGGGGTGGAGGGTGTGGGCGCTACCACTGCAGTGATGCTGCCAGGGGTACTGTGTGTACCAGAAAAAATGTCGCTCGCTTCTGATTCTTCAATTCCCCCCTGCACGATCTGCTCATCGTCATTAGAAGATGCAATATCCATGGATACATTTGGATTTGTACTTTTGGCTTTCCAGATGTTACTTAGGTGCACCTCTCACTGGATGATGTGGTGTTTTTGGAGATTACCTCTCTGGCCTCTGGTACCATAGTTGGTACCAAGCTTACCCCGACTAACTACTTGCTTACAAATCGAACAAACGACTAGGTTTTCCGCCTTTCTGCTAATACTAAAGAAGTCCCAAACTGGGGACTGGAGATTTCTGGTGGTGGTGGTGGAGGTGCTACTTTCAATGCCAGATGAAGTGGAGGATGGGCGTGGCGGATTTTGACTCTGGTGTGCCCTTATAGTTACAGCACCACTACTTGAGGTAATGGAGGTCGAGCTGGATGGAGGTCCCTGCCGACCCTTCTGAAGAGAAAATATGGCAGCTGTAGTAGGTCATGTTGGTGTAGTAGTTACCTGTGTTGGTGGTGGTACCAGTGCCACGCCGCCCACATCCCGCTCAGCAGCAATTCGGGATAGGGTAAAAATGTCTGTCTGTTGCATGCCCGCTGGGGCTGGAGTGACGACTGTGATGACTGAGTTGTCGTCAGACTGTTCATCAGCAGCAGAATACACCACTTCTTGTTCGTCGTCATCACCCATAATTGAAAGCCTTGCGGGAACCTTCGTTTTAGGCTTAGCTACCTTTGTCGGCTCATGGCGTGCCTCACTCTCAGACTGCATTGGTGGGTTCCAATCAACATCAAGATCATCAGAAGGAAGGGGGCTTGAAGAAGAACTTGTAGTAGCCCTTCTTGACCTTTTTCTTGCTGGGGATCTGGAAGACAATGGATCATCAGGAGGAGTGGCTTCCTCAGAAGATACCTCAGCTTGAATCCCGATTTCCGGATGTGCCCCTACTTCTGGAGGAACAAGCATTGTGGGCAGTTGTGCCGCTCCATGCGCCTCTCGTTGCGCCTCTCCATGCGCCTCTCCTTGCGCCTCTCCTTGCGCCTCTACTTGCGCCTCTACTTGCGCCTCTCCTTGCGCCTCTACTTGCGCCTCTACTTGCGCATGTACTTGCGCATGTACTTGCACTTGTACTAGTTGCACCTGTGGTTGTCGTTGCGGCTGTGGTTGTTGAACACTCGTCAGATGAGTTACACCCTGCGTTGATTGGATGCTGCTTTCTTGCGATGAGCCAACATCACTGGTCGATGGTGATTGAGCAATTAAAGTGGCTGCCTCTGCTGCACTCATGGCCTTGGGCCTAACTTGGCGTGGTGGCACTGAGACCAATGAAGTGGAGGTGCTGCTCCCAGCTTGGTCCCCGGCGTACCCCGCTGCTGCAGGCGTAGTTTTTTTTCCCCAAAAAAAGTGCAGGTCGGCACACCAGTCTCCTTGGTAAGTGGCGCCACTTGCTTCTTCTGCTCCTTCTTACTGGCAGTGGCACTGGCAACTTTCTTGGTAGAGCTGCTACGGCCACCTTTTTTTGGGCCCATCTTCTTCAGATGTCAGAACAGCAGGCCACAGTTGCACGAGTTGCAGAGTTTTCTGTGGCCACACGTGACGTCATATGACGTTGTGCTGCACACACTGCAGCAGGACTTCTTCCTGGCACTGATGATGAATGATGAGGCTGATTTGTGGTTCTCTTTGTGCACCTAAAAGCAAACGAAGCCAGAGGAACATCAGTTAAATAAATGTTGCATATGTCGAGCTTCAATTAATAGTTTGCAACTAGGCATTTACTATTATTACAACACACCCAAAAACGGAAAGACCAAAAATAAAAATTGAAAATGTATTTCTCATAAAAAATGGATGTTTACATTAATAGAAGAGAGACCACACAGAGAGAGTTGTTTCATGCACCACTGAGTACCCCTGGGCATAATGGATGAAAGCAAGGCATACTGGCTACAGCAGGCCTATGGCACAAAGCACACTGCCTGGCTTCAAAATGGACCCTTCCTTGACCCCCGCCCACATGGCCAGGCCCTGCCTGGAGGGACCAGGCCTCAAAATGGCCCCCACCCACATGGCCAGGCCCCAACAACACCACAAAAAAGCGAAAAACACACAAAAAACCCAATCCAATGCCATACATGCCATAAATGATGTTTAAATTCAAGACACCCCACAGAAAGACTTGGTCCATGCACCACTGACTACCCCTGGGCATAATGGATGAAAGCAAGGCATACTGACTACAGCAGGCCTATGGCACAAAGCACACTGCCTGGCTTCAAAATGGACCCTTGCTTGACCTCCACCCACATGGCCAGGTCCTGCCTGGACCAGGCCTCAAAATGGCCCCCACCCACATGGCCAGGCCCCAACAACACCCCAAAAAGCGAAAAACACACAAATATCACCACAATCCAATGCCATCCATGCCATAAATGATGTATAAATTCAAGACACCCCACAGAAAGACTTGGTCCATGCACCAATGACTACACCTGGGCATAATGGATGAAAACAAGGCATACTGGGTACAGCAGGCCTATGGCACAAAGCACACTGCCTGGCTTCAAAATGGCCCCTTGACCGCCACCCACATGGCCAGGCCCTGCCTGGACCAGACCTCAAAATGCCCCCCGCCCACATGGCCAGGCCCCAACAACACCCCAAAAAGCGAAAAACACACAAATATCACCACAATCCAATACCATCCATGCCATAAATGATGTATAAATTCAAGACACCCCACAGAAAGACTTGGTCCATGCACCACTGACTACATATGGGCATAATGGATGAAAGCAAGGCATACTGGGTACAGCAGGCCTATGGCACAAAGCACACTGCCTGGCTTCGAAATGGACCCTTCCTAGACCCCCACCCACATGGCCAGGCCTATTCCCACCAAGGTCTTGGATTAATTTCTACTTATCCAGCCTATGGCTTACTTGGAACAACAGCATCTGCTGGACATTTCACAGTAAGGATTTAGGAGTAACCATGGGAACGAGACTGCACTAATAGCTGCAGTCAATAACATCCGCTCCTTGGTTGATACTGGACAGTCTGTGGCGCTGATTCTGCTGGATCTATCCGTGGACTTCAACACCAACTCTCCCACCTGGATGATTGACCGCCTACAGGAAATTGGTGTCACAGACTTAGCCTTGAAGCTTTTGTCATCGTCCAGACAGCAGGACACAGACAGTGCGGGTTGACAAGTTCCACTCTGAGCCCATAGTCACTCTATGTGGGGTCCCGCAGGGCTCATTCTAGGCGCAGGCGGAGAACTCCGTTCCACCCGTGGAGTGTACTGAGATTTGCCTACTCCACGTTCTACACGGAACGCGGAGTAGGCAAATCTCTGCAAACTCTGCAGTGGAGCAGTGTTGGCCAGCCCCTGCCTCCACCCCCTATTAAAAATTAAGTAAAAATTAATTAAAACAAAAACTAAAATCATTTACCTGTACTGGGTCGTCCCTTGGCTGCCCTCCTCCTCTTCCTATCCATCTCTGGATGATCATTGCAAAAACTGCGCATCTGCACGTGCCGGCGCATGTGCAATTCTTGCAGGAAATGCGCGTGCCCTTCATTTACGCATTACTCCCCAACAAACAACACAACACCTACATAAAACTCCTTACAATAATAAAACAACATAAAACTCCTTACAATAATACTTCCCACAAAAAATAATCAATGACTTTGAACAAGCAATGATTCAGTCAATTTTAAAAATATATCCACACACTGCAATACTAGGTTGTTATTATCACTGTAACCAAAAGTATCTGGAGACACCTATGACAATCTACTCTAAGAATAGATTATGCCACACATAGCAACGTTGCCTATAAAATCAAAAAATTAATTGCCCTGGCCTATGTACCAAAAACTGAAGTACCAAATCACAAATATAAGAGAGGGGTCCTCCTCCCCAAAGGGACAGGACACCAAGTAGACACTTCTGTCAAAAATCAATTCCCTTTGAGTTTAATTTGAGCATCCAGATCCACACTATCATACATGCACAAGGAAGTCACCCATACACTGTATGCATCACCAACCTTAAATGGACCCAAAGGGATGTGTAATGAAAAATATATTCTTTTTTATTCTGGCTTCTGTTCTTATGCAAAATCAATAAAGTAAAAACATTTTTATACACATAAAAAAACTTCAACATTGGATAAAAAACATGATTTAAAAACAGCTACATATGCAAAAATCACAATCTAATCATAAACATCATATTCCCCTGGTGGAAAGTCAAAGATAGCACTGTAGCTCAGAAAGCTAAACTAATTACGCAGAAGAAGGATGGCATAATGCCTTCCAAGCCACAATAGGAAGAGGGCAAACAACCTTACACAAAATAAAAGAAGCCATCAGAAAAGAACAGAGCTATCAAGAGCTAAGGCTAGAGCAATCCCTAACTAAAATGGGCCCTAAACTCAGTAAGCAGACAAAAACAATGTATGAATACCTACACCACAAAACTATTCCACCTCAAAAACCAACTACACTCAGGGAAAATGCTGGATAATAAACCATAAAAAAATACTATTCCAACTCCAAAACAAACTAAACTCAGGGAAAGTGCTGTATAATAAACCAAAATAAAGAAAATTACTTTTCCAACTCCAAGACCAACTAAACTCAGGGAAAGTGTTGGATAATAAACCATAACAAATTACTATTCTAGCTCCAAAACAAACTAAACTCAGGGAAAGTGCTGGATAATAAACCATGAAAAATTACTATTCCAACTCCAAAACCAACTAAACTCATGGAAAATGCTGGATATTAAACCATAAAAAATTACTTTTCCGATTCCAAGACCAACTAAACTTAGGGAAAGTGCTGGATAATAATCCCCCAAAAAGTTACTATTCCTAACTCCAAAACAAATAAACTGAGGGAAAATGCTGAATAATTTAAACATGATAACTATATAAAAATATAAAACATTTCAAAACTATGAATAAAACAAAAATGTGTAAACTTTTACATTTTTTTATTCAACATTTACAATTTTACACAAGTTTTTTAAAAATGTGTCCAAAAATGTTTTATAAACATGTTTTTTAAAACATATTATAAAAAAGTATTCATAAATATTTGATATACCCCTTCTCACAAAAATAAAAAATATATAAATATTAAGTTCTAAATTACAGTAACATTTGTTTAAAGTTTTAAATTCAAAATTATCCAAATAAAGAAAAAATATTAATACTAAAAAATAAAAAACGAAAACAATAAAAAATGATTTAGAAATAACGTTAAAAATAATTATCCTATCATATATGTATACAAATATTTTTTATTAAACAAATATTTATAAAATATCTTATGCAATTTACATCAAAATATTTGCACCCCAGGAAACCTTCAACATTTACAAAAATATATATTTTTTTTCCATGACAAATTCTATTAATTTTTAAAGGTACAGGATGGGCCATGCCCAATGCATCAATTACAAATAATAATTGATGTTGAAAGTAACATGTTTTTGAGAACCTTATCAAACTAGCCTGTTTAACATCAGGCCTAACAACTGAAAGATAGCACTGAACACCACTGAATACCCACAACCCATAGGATTAAATGTGTGTGCGTCAACATTCAGGGTTACCTGTCTGTGGCTTAGTGATAAGTCATGCATATTGCCAGGGGATTTATGAGGGGTCGACTTGTGGCAGAGGGGGTAGATCAATACCTTGGTATGTCACCCAGCCAGACCAAATCTTTCTGTGTTTCTGTGGGTATCCCCACACCTGGTAGAATGCTATCCCTTCACCCATGCATCTGTCCATGGCTATTTTCCATCCGCCCTTACTCAGCGAAGAAGCTGCCTTCCACATCTGGGCTATGTCCCTTTGGGCCAAAGTTAGGCCCAGGAACACCAGGTGTTGTTTGTAGCGGTTTCCGCCAATCCTCTTCGTACTGTGGAGTAATAGCAGTCTGGGGTCATCTGGAATGTTCCAGGCCAGGACACGACCCAGACAGGACGTAATTTTCCGACAATATGGTTGTGGCGCCTTGCAGCTCCAGACCATGTGTAAAAATGTGCCCTCAGCACCCCCACAATGGAGGCACTGGGAGATTGAATGACACTCATTTCCACAGACAGGATTGGGTATAGTATGCGCGATGGAGATATTTGATCTGGCTAAGGCGGTATCGTGAAGAAATCACTGCACACCTGGGACTAGCTAGGGCCTCTGTCCAATCGTCATCAGTCATGGCTGGTAGGTCGCTCACCCAAGCATCTCTGGTCTTATGTAGTGTATTTCGTGTGTAGGTGGTCAAGGTCTGATAAATTTGTCTGATCGTGTGTGCCACGGGTCTCCCATTAATAGACGACCCTCTAGGGGATGAAACTCAGGTAACTCCTTGAACTGACGAATGTGGGGGTTAGAGCGTGTCGCAATTGAAGGTATCTGTAGAACTGCGATTTATGTAACTGAAACTCTTTTTGTAATTGTTGAAATGATTTGAGGGTGCGGCCTTGCATAATGTCGCACAATGTGGAGATTCCCAGGCTGTCTCATTTGTGAAAGCTTGTATGTACGGAGACAGGGCATATGTATGTGCCCTGACATAGTTGGGTCGTTTGTGTCAAGTGTCCCAACCTGCCCATGGTTTTTACTGTGTGTCAATTACATAAACAACTGAAGATTGATAGAACAAAACACCACATACAGGGGGAAACTCTTGATGTGGTGAAAAAACAGACAAAAAGTGAAGGAGAACCAAAAAAAGGTTGAGTAAGAACCCTCACTCACCACCTAGTGGTGACATGCTTCATCACTGGGTTCCCACTGGAAAGACCTAGCGTCTTTCCAGTGTGCTACGACGCCTGTTTTGCAGCGGAGCTGGTTGTTGTGAGTGTTGAGGGTGCAAACAGAAAAACCGAATTGTGCTAAGTGAGTGCAAATATTTAAAAAGTGCGTAGTTGTGACAGTCAACTATTTTATTCAAAGTCCAACCAGCACTGGTTAAAAACAATTTAAAGTGGAAGCATAGGGTAGGTCTCAATAATTAAAGACACCTAGTCCACTGAGTGAAAAAATGGTCGACATGTTTCTGCTCAGTGAGCCCAAGTCGCTCAGCTTTCGTCAGGACCAAAGGACAGTGATCCTCCGGTGGTATGCACGCGCTAAGGTGCACCCAGCCGTGAGGAATAATGTGTGAAAAAGTTAAAATATAAGGAAAATTGTTCCAAAATATTTACGGCTTAAAGCCGGTTAGGACCCAGGTAGCAAGTTGCTGGGGTCTGTACTTTCAGAGGACGTCAGTCTCTCCTCATTGGCAAACGCGGTGGAGGGAAAGCTTCACGTCGCGTATAATCACGCTGACGACTCCCCGCCTCAGACCTATTTAGTCAACACCGCGGCCCGGAGTGTCGCCATAAGAGAATTAGTGGTGAATTAGTATAGGAGGATGTGAAATTTATTTGAGCGGTGGACATGTGATTTTGGTATTTTGATTGAAAAAGGATAGTGGAGGGATGCAAGAGGGGAGGGTTTGCATTTATATAGTGCTTCCTACCCTGATGAGGTGTCAAAGCGCTTTTCAGCAAGTAGCATGCTACTCCGGAACCTGAACAGGATTAGTGGTGAATTAGCATAGGAAAAGATCAAATTAATTTGAGCGGTGCACAAGTTGGTCTGTTAGTTGATTTGAAAAGGATAATGGAGGGATAGAAGAGGGAAGAGTCTACAAAATGTTTTTTGGGATCCCAGAGCAGTAGGGTGAGGTTTGGGATGAATGAGGGGGAGGTGGAGGGGGGAAGAGTCAGAGGGAGGGGTTTAGAAAGGCTTATTTGGGAGATCTGAATAGTAAAAAAGGTATGAGATGATGCAAGGAAAGGTAGAGGAGGGAAGAATCTAGAAAGGGTTATTTTGTGGTGCAGAGTAGTAGAATTGGTTTGGGATGAGTCAGAGAGTGGAGGTAGAGGATATATTGAGAGAAGTATAGGCTGAGAGATAGGGTAGTGCATTGGAGATGCTGAATTAGAAGTAAAGTACTAAATATAAAGATACATAAGTACATGGAAGCTATATATGTATAAGGATGGTCATGTATGGATATTTAAGTTGTATTTAATAAACTCAGACTTTGAAGTGTTGCTGTACTTTATGTTAATTTATTTGTTTTATTTATATATATTTATGTATTTCAATAGTGAAGCAATTGTAGATAAATAATTATGATAAAGATGTTCTTATTTATGCTGTCATATAACCATAAGTATAAGTATATGTACATTTGTTAAGCAGAACTCACAGATATCTATATATGTATTAACATAATTATTATATATGTTTATAAAAAACAATGCATACATCTATGAACACATATATAGTCCAAATGAATGCTTATATACACAGGGCTATATGGTATATATGTGTTTGAATATGGTGGTTATGTGGGGAAGAGACAACTCTTGAGTAGTCTTCTGAAGATAAGGTAGTTATCCGTGGATCTTATGTTTGTGGATAAAGAGTTTCATAGTTTGGCTGTTTGAACAGAGAAGGATGTGCCACCTATGTTTTTTTCTTATATGGTGGGATTTTGAGGCGAGGTGCCAATCTAGTTTCTTTGTTGAATGTTTTTGGCAATTTCATTCCTTATGAAGAGTGGTCCCATTCTATGTATCACTTTGTGGGTGATAAAAAGCAGCTTCAATGTGGATCTTCTGGCAACCGGTCACCAATGTAGGGAGAGATGTGGGATTGCGGCTTTATATGTAAGAGTAGTCTGACAGCAGAGTTTTGAATCCATTGTAGTCTTTTCATAGTTGTTAAAGATGATCCCAGAGTCCCCCTCTTTTTACAAATAGTACAAGAGAGATAGGAGCCTCGACCATGTGTGGAAATCCCAGGTGGGGAAAAATGCGTTGCAGAGTTTTTATAGAAACACAAGCTTGATCTTGCTGGTTTGTCCACTTGGGCATTCATTGATAGCTTGGAGTCCATGGTAATTCTGAGGTTTCTTACTTCCTTTGATACTTTAGGCTGTGTTTCCAGGTCATCAGGCCAGGCAAGGAGTGGGTCATAATTTTTGCAATCGCCACAGTGAGTATGTCTGGTTTGGAGGCATTCAGTTTGAGATGGCTCCACGCCATCCACTGATCCACGGCTCTGAGGCTACTGAAAATGTGTAAGTTTCCAATGTCTGTGGGGCTTTCCAGTTTAAGAAGTATGTGTGAGTCATCTCCATAGTTATAGCATGTTAGGTGAAATTGATTGAAAATCAATTGATAATTGATAATGACTTCATGTAGATGTTGAAAAACAAGGGTGAGATGATAGAGCCTTGAGGGAGCCCTGCTTTTGTGAAGTTTGGTTTGGATGAGAAAGAAGGGGCATGGACGACGAAATCAGTTCTGTTTTAAAGTTGAGATGTGATCCAGTCGAGAGCAGTCTCCTGTATGCCGGCTTCGTAGAGTCGTTGTATTAGTGTCATGGTCTACCCTGTCAAAGGCTGCCCAGAGGTCCAAGCGAAGTAGTGCAGCAACCCCGTTCCGGTCAACTGTCTTCTTATAGTTGTCCCAGATAGCAATGAGGGCAGATTCTGAGCCTTTTCCTGGACGGAATCATGTTTGGAAGTCTGAATGTATGGAATTATCTTCAATGAATTGTGTCATCTGGGCGAATGCTGCTCTTTCTATCACTTTGCCCAGGAAAGCTCCATTTGAAATCGGTCTGTTGTTGGCGGGTCCAGGTTTGTTTTCTTTAGTAATAGGCATAAGTTTTACCTTTTTAGGTCTTCTGGAAATATTCCAACATTTAAGGAATTTTTGAAGATACTTCTTACCGGTGTCTCAGTAGAGGTAGTTAGAAGAATTGTCTTGAAATTTAGTGGTGTACAAAGGTCAGAAGGGCTGCCGGCTGGCCTGCTTGCATTGACCAGATCCATACATTGATCATGTGAAATTTGGTGGAAGGACTGCTGAGGCTGGGTTAGCCTACTCTTGGAGGTTTATTCTTAAAGGATTGGTGCTGGTGGTTTTTCTTTGTTTTGAATAGAAGTCTAACGTGTCTGCTTTGGTTGTGTAATGATTTGTCAGTTTGTCTGTGAAATCTTGAGTAATGGGATGAGATCCTTCTAAGTAATTCTGTGAGAACTTTATAGAATTCTTAAAATAAAAGAAGCAAATAAGGTGTCCTTTGCCACTAACTTTAGCAACACATTTACTTTTAATATATCTAGCATTAAACATGTAAAAAATATGATAAAAGCCCCTTCATATTTCACAAAAAAAATGTATTTTATTAACATGCAAAGGCCTTTCACCTTAGTACATCGGATTATATCAGTGCATTAAGAAGCATTTTTTACAAGTGATAGTTTTGCAAAATAAACATACAAACGTTCATGCCCCCTACCACCCTGATAATGCCAATAGTTAACCAAGAAGTAGGTCAGTAAGTCATCGGGATCATGTGGACTCCTCTGAGCGGCATGGGTTATTATTACACATGGAAAATATTATAGTTTATTAAATCAGACACAGGAGAAGGTTGTGTAGCTCGCACATCCACAACTCAAGTATCTCAAGGTGCTGTTATATGTGATGATGAAGAAAAAGGAGGCAAAGTGAAATAAAACATCTTCCTGGGATCATGCATAGGATCACAGAATTTGGTCAAGTGGGGAAGCTGGGATTGATCCCAGTTTTTCTGGTTTAACATTGTGTAATTTATGTTGTTCTAATTCAGTAATCAAGTTGCTTCCTTTTTACCACTGACTCTTCCAAGATAGCGTTAGCAAGCAGAGAAGGCTTACCCCAAGATGCAGTACAGGTACAGCAATTCAGATACAGCATAACACAGCATTGTTACACCTGTGTCTCTTCTAGAGGCTAGGGGCTTTAATTAGAGGTCAGTATGGAATGAAACCCTTAAAATAACTCTGTAGCTCACTGACCACACCATGTACAGGCTTCGCTTACCCTATGCCCACCTTACCCCGTTCCCTACAATATTTACATATGGTAGTGGTGGTCTCTTTGGTAGCACATCACTCTCTATGTGCATTATACATTAGCATCACAATGTTGGTGCCCCTCAAGGTCAAAAATCTACACCTCACTACCCACGGTGTCAGCCCAATATACTATACATAGGTCGCTTTAGAATGAGATATAAGGGAAGAAATTAATGATTAGGGTCCTTTTTCCATTCTATGTGTATATCAATAGCAATCCAGAAGAGACTGGACCCCCAAGGAAACACCATTAGTCCGGGATAACATTTCTTCTTCACCCGCCTAATATCGAAAATCAATATCTTTACATCAAAATTACAGGTATAACTTGGAAAAGCAATTTAAGTTTTTCTATATATTTCATCCCTTTTATATCTGGGGCAACACAACATTGCCCCCCTTTATAAACCACTCATTTTCTATTGATTGCTTGGTGATCAATACACTCTAATTGATCTAACACATTGGGTGATTTATCCTGGTACATTTGGATCTATTTCTTTTGTGTTCTTTATCTGCCTATTTTTTCACAAGATATAAATTAAGATTTTTTTTAATGGCAAAATGTATATGTTTTGGATTAATGAATAGCGACAGGAGGAACTCCTTCATAAACAAAGGCTCAGAAATCGTATATAGAGAATGAAACACTATGGACATCATTAGGACGGTGGGCGGACGTTGTCCGCCCGCCACCCTTTCGTAGAATGGGACCACCCGCAATTGGTGCGGGGGTCCCTTGGGTGACATTAGGATGCGCCCGCCACACTGGCGGGCGCATCCTGCATTCTTGACATTGCGGCGGGCGGTGCTCTCAGCACCGCCCACCGCAATGCCAAAAAGGCATGTTGTGTAGTTCCATGTACAACGTGGCAGGCACCGCATGGTGCCTGCCATGTTGTGCATGAAACTGCAGGGGGGTACCATAGGTACCCCCCATGTGTACCCCCATCCCCCTAAATCCCTGGGGGCCCGCTACAGGCCCCCAATGGCGAGAACCGCCTGCCTTTCTGTGGCGGCAATGGCAAAACCCCACATGCATCATAATATGGATGGCAGTGTCTACCAGACACCGCCACCATATTAACTGCTTTTCCACCCGGTAGGCAATCGGGCGGATTGCCTAGTGGCGGAAAAACGGCGGACGGTCTTTCCATCCGCCGGGGTGTCCCCGCCATAGTAATATGGCAGCGGAATTAGCATGCGGGCAGGTACAAATGTTGGGTGGATCGCCACCCTCATGCGGGCGGTGGCGATCCGCCCGACATGCCAATGGGCCCCCATGTGTTCATAATTGTATCAATAATGAAGTCTCAGGCCTTAAATGCTGTTAAATGTGTTCTTTTGTGTTTTATTGTTCACTTTATTGTAGCAAGTTGAGACAGTTCCCATGAAGAACGCTAAAATAACGCCAATACGCTTGTCGCATGTTATCCGACTGCCAGCCATAGAAAAGATTTGTTATTTTAGGAACTTCCTCTCCTAGTTTTATATATAAGTTGTGTACAGCACTGTTATGTATTGTATGTGATGTATATATATTTTTTATGTATGTTGTGAACAATCGAGGTTGTGAATTGAAATCATGCACTAAATGAACTATGACAATATTTAACTAACAGAAAAAGAAAAAGAAGAATTACTCAAAAGATAAAAATCAAATAAAATATCATTTTGTACCAAAAAGAAGTGCATTAAGTAATATGTTCATGTTTATTCTGTAAGCAACCCTGTACAAAATCAGGCCTGTGGTGATGATGAAATAATACAGTTCTTGTATCTAGCAAAACCCTTTACCCCATGGTAAGTTCCAGCAATATTCCATAGACATTCAAGTTTTAAATGGATCCTGTACTAGTCAAAAACAACAACCTTGTTAACCTACTCGAACAGCGTCGATACACCGCGGAATGCTTATGGACAGGGGCCTATCATAGCCCTACCTTCCTCGCCTATCAATTTATGACTAGTACTGGATCCATTTAAAACTTGGGGCCCAATTTATGTTCCGGGTAAAGATACTATTTCTAATAGAATCTCTTTATGAATTGTCCTGATTTTCTCTTGCTAATATTCGCTTGGGACTGATCCTCTTCACTGGAGACTTGAATGTCTATGGAATTCTTCTGGAACTTATTCACGATTTATTGAAGCCTTGAAAAAGTTACTCTGTATCGAAACACGTGTCGGCTGCCGGTCCAGCGTCTGACAGGAGGATCAGTGTATTAAGCCCTCCATTCTTGTAATAAAATGTTATTGCTTCCAAATATATGGTCAAAACTGTTTGTTCCCTATGTATATTAAATTGAACAGAAAATATATGAAAACATTATTTTGTTTGCTGGTTTGTTCAAATTGATTAATATACAGAAATATTTAAGAATCAATATTGAACTGATTAGCGCGCCGAGGTTCATTCACATGTTTTTACCCCATTCCCTGTAAGGGTCCTCTCCCACCCTGCAGGCATCAATGCGGCCCCGGGCACACCACAGACCATACTTTGTGGCCCCTGGGAGAGTGTTTGCTGGTCCGCATGCTCTCTCAGCTGTGCAGTTAGAGAGTCGTGGCAGACAGGTAAAGTTCAAGTTGTCATGGGTTTGGTGTGGTTGGGGAATTCCATCTATTTGCGTGTAAAACCAGTTTCCCACCTCTGTCCGAAGAAGGTAAAGGGCCAACACTTCCAGGAGGAGCGCATTCGTTCGCAGAGCTCCCCGTGGGCACCTCCTGGCTGAGCTAAAAAGAGAGCAGCTACTGGCAGGTGGAGGAGAGCGCCAGATCGGAAGACAGAGGACAGCGGGAGGGAAGGAGACGAGAGAGAGGTTGGTACATTACTCCACACCTAGAACACCAGTACTGCAATTCACACAGCTCCACCAGTGCACCTCTATCTAGAAGTACGGCACCCTGTGTTAATATAACACTAGCACAGCACAGCCATACAGCTCTGCTACAGCGCCTGAGCCCTGGGCATGCTTCCCCAGTACTGGGGACTCCACAACTCTCGCACAGCTCCACCAGTGCACCTCTATCCAGAGTTACAGCTCCCCCGTTATTCTAACCCCAGCACAGCACGGGTATACAGCTCTGCTACAGCGCCTGAGCCCTTTGCATGCTTATCCAGTACTGGGGACTCCACGACCCTCCCACAGCTCCACCAGTGCACCTCGATCCAACGCTACAGCACCCTCTGTTATTCTAACACTAGCACAGCACAGCCATACAGCTCTGCTACAGCGTCAGAGCCCTGGGCATGCTTCTCCAATGCTGGGGACTCCAGGACCCTCGCACAGCTCCGCCCGGGCTCCCAGATCCCTCTGCGGTGTCAATCCTAGGAGTCATTGGTTGCTCTGCCAGTACACCTCAACCCTGACCTTCAGTTCTCCTAGGTATTCCAGGATTAGGAGCTCCACACGGCTCCGCCAATGCACCTCAATTCTCACCTGAAGAGGTGGTCTTTGGGCCAAGTTGCCGACTTTGGAAGCGGGGGTCCAGCATTCAAATGCGGGACACTAGTCCAACCGCAGGCGCAGAGGAACAACAAGGAGCGCCGCGGGCTACCGCTGCTCCGTCCCGGAGCATTCAGCGCTATTTTCTTAGCATAAAAAGCATCCTCGGGCCATTGTAAAGGCACGGGAGCATTTTGTTCTGAGAAAATAGCGCCAAATGCTGGATGACACTTCTCACACAATACCGCACGGTAATTACACTAGAAAGATTTACACAAGTTACGCAACAAACCCCCTAGAAATCAGCAGAATGTGGTCCGTCCGGAGCGTGAGGAAGAGGAGGAGTGTGAGGGAGAGAGACAACAGACACAGAAGGGGAGAGCGAGGAAGAGAGAGATGAGGGAAAGTGAGGGAAAGAAAGAAAGAGAGAGAAAGAAAAAAGAGGGAATCTGAGAGCGAAGAAAGAGGGGAGAGAAGAAAAAACGACAAATCAGAGGAAAAAGGAGACAGGAGAAAGAGGAATAAAGAGAGAGGAAAGAGAAAGGAAGACATGAATTATAGGAAGGAGGAGAGGGTGGCAGATTGAGCAAATGGGGGAGATAACTAGAGAGAGGGGTGAAAACGAGAAGCGAGAGTGACAGAGAGAGGGAAATGAGGGGCAAGAAGAGAGGGCAAAGGAACAGAAACAGAAAGAGGTACCTGTAAAAAAAGCAACATAAAGAAAGAGATAAAAAAACTGACAGAGCGAGCTATAACTAAGAGAGGCGAGGAAAGAGAGGATATAGTGATAAAGAGATACAAGACAGACAGAGAGAGATATAAATAAGAGGTGAGAGAGGTAGAGATAGTGATGAAGAGATACAAGACAGACAGAGAGAGATATAATTGGTAGGTGAGAGAGATAGTGAAAAAGAGAGATACTAGACAGACAGAGAGAGATATAAATAGGAGGTGAGAGAGGTAGAGATAGTGATAAGGAGATATAAGACAGAGAGAGAGATATATAAATAAGAGGTGAGAGAGGTAGTGATAGTGATAAAGAGAGATACAAGACAGAGAGAGAGAGATATAAATAAGAGGTGAGAGAGGTAGAGATAGTGATAAAGAAATACAAGACAGACATACAGATATAAATAAGAGGTGAAAGAGGTAGAGATAGTGATAAAGAGATACAAGACAGAGAGAGAAATATAAATAAGAGGTGAGAGAGGTAGAGATAGTGATAAAGAGATACAAGACAGACATAGAGATATAAATAAGAGGTGAAAGAGGTAGAGATAGTGATAAAGAGATATACGACAGACAGAGAGAGATATAAATAAGAGGTGAGAGAGGTAGAGATAGTGATAAAGAGATACAAGACAGACAGAGAGAGATATAATCGGTAGGTGAGAGAGAGATAGTGAAAAAGAGAGATACTAGACAGACAGAGAGAGATATAAATAAGAGGTGAGAGAGGTAGAGATAGTGATAAAGAGATACAAGACAGAGAGAGAGATATAAATAAGAGGTGAGAGAGGTAGAGATAGTGATAAAGAAATACAAGACAGACATAGAGATATAAATAAGAGGTGAAAGAGGTAGAGATAGTGATAAAGAGATATACGACAGACAGAGAGAGATATAAATAAGAGGAGAGAGAGGTAGAGATAGTGATAAAGAGATACAAGACAGAGAGAGAAATATAAATAAGAGGTGAGAGAGGTAGAGATAGTGATAAAGAGATACAAGACAGACATAGAGATGTAAATAAGAGGTGAAAGAGGTAGAGATAGTGATAAAGAGATATACGACAGACAGAGAGAGATATAAATAAGAGGTGAGAGAGGTAGAGATAGTGATAAAGAGATACAAGACAGACAGAGAGAGATATAATTGGTAGGTGAGAGAGATAGTGAAAAAGAGAGATACTAGACAGACAGAGAGAGATATAAATAGGAGGTGAGAGAGGTAGAGATAGTGATAAGGAGATATAAGACAGAGATATAAATAAGAGGTGAGAGAGGTAGTGATAGTGATAAAGAGAGATACAAGACAGAGAGAGAGATATAAATAAGAGGTGAGAGAGGTAGAGATAGTGATAAAGAGAGATACAAGACAGACATAGAGATACAAATAAGAGGTGAAAAAGGTAGAGATAGTGATAAACAGATACAAGACAGAGAGAGAAATATAAATAAGAGGTGAGAGAGGTAGAGATAGTGATAAAGAGATACAAGACAGACATAGAGATATAAATAAGAGGTGAAAGAGGTAGAGATAGTGATAAAGAGATATACGACAGACAGAGAGAGATATAAATAAGAGGTGAGAGAGGTAGAGATAGTGATAAAGAGATACAAGACAGACAGAGAGAGATATAATTGGTAGGTGAGAGAGATAGTGAAAAAGAGAGATACTAGACAGACAGAGAGAGATATAAATAAGAGGTGAGAGAGGTAGAGATAGTGATAAAGAGATACAAGACAGAGAGAGAGATATAAATAAGAGGTGAGAGAGGTAGAGATAGTGATAAAGAAATACAAGACACACATAGAGATATAAATAAGAGGTGAAAGAGGTAGAGATAGTGATAAAGAGATATACGACAGACAGAGAGAGATATAAACAAGAGGAGAGAGAGGTAGAGATAGTGATAAAGAGATACAAGACAGAGAGAGAAATATAAATAAGAGGTGAGAGAGGTAGAGATAGTGATAAAGAGATACAAGACAGACATAGAGATATAAATAAGAGGTGAAAGAGGTAGAGATAGTGATAAAGAGATATACGACAGACAGAGAGAGATATAAATAAGAGGAGAGAGAGGTAGAGATAGTGATAAAGAGATACAAGACAGACAGAGAGATATAAATAAGAGGTGAGAGAGGTAGAGATAGTGATAAAAAGATACAAGACAGACAGAGAGAGATATAAATAAGAGGTAAGAGAGGTATAGATATTGATAAAGAGATACAAGACAGAGAGATATATAAATAAGAGGAGAGAGAGGTAGAGAAAGTGATAAAGAGATACAAGACAGACATAGAGATATAAATACGAGGTGAAAGAGGTAGAGATAGTGATAAAGAGATATACGACAGACAGAGAGAGATATAAATAAGAGGAGAGAGAGGTAGAGAAAGTGATAAAGATAGATACAAGACAGACAGAGAGATATAAATAAGAGGTGAGAGAGGTATAGATATTGATAAAGAGATACAAGACAGAGAGAGAGATATAAATAAGAGGTGAGAGAGGTAGAGATAGTGATAAAGAGATAAAAGACAGACAGAGAGATATAAATAAGAGGTAAGAGAGGTATAGATATTGATAAAGAGATACAAAACAGATAGAGATATAAATAAGAGGAGAGAGAGGTAGAGATAGTGATAAAGAGATATACGACAGAGAGAGAGAGATATAAATAAGAGGAGAGAGAGGTAGAGAAAGTGATAAAGAGAGATACAAGACAGACAGAGAGATATAAATAAGAGGTGAGAGAGGTATAGATATTGATAAAGAGATACAAGACAGACAGAGAGATATAAATAAGAGGTGAGAGAGGTATAGATATTGATAAAGAGATACAAGACAGAGAGAGAGATATAAATAAGAGGTGAGAGAGGTAGAGATAGTGATAAAGAGATAAAAGACAGACAGAGAGAGAGATATAAATAAGAGGTGAGAGAGGTAGAGATATTGATAAAGAGATACAAGACAGAGAGAGATATAAATAAGAGGTGAGAGAGGTAGAGATAGTGATAAAGAGATACAAGACAGACATAGAGATATAAATAAGAGGTGAGAGAGGTAGAGATAGTGATAAAGAGATATACGACAGACAGAGAGAGATATAAATAAGAGGAGAGAGAGGTAGAGATAGTGATAAAGAGATTCAAGACAGACAGAGAGATATAAATAAGAGGTGAGAGAGGTAGAGATAGTGATAAAAAGATACAAGACAGACAGAGAGAAATATAAATAAGAGGTAAGAGAGGTATAGATATTGATAAAGAGATACAAGACAGAGAGATAGATATAAATAAGAGGTGAGAGAGGTATAGATATTGATAAAGAGATACAAGACAGAGAGAGAGATATAAATAAGAGGTGAGAGAGGTAGAGATAGTGATAAAGAGATAAAAGACAGACAGAGAGATATAAATAAGAGGTAAGAGAGGTATAGATATTGATAAAGAGATACAAAACAGATAGAGATATAAATAAGAGGAGAGAGAGGTAGAGATAGTGATAAAGAGATAGACGACAGAGAGAGAGAGATATAAATAAGAGGAGAGAGAGGTAGAGAAAGTGATAAAGAGAGATACAAGACAGACAGAGAGATATAAATAAGAGGTGAGAGAGGTATAGATATTGATAAAGAGATACAAGACAGACAGAGAGATATAAATAAGAGGTGAGAGAGGTATAGATATTGATAAAGAGATACAAGACAGAGAGAGAGATATAAATAAGAGGTGAGAGAGGTAGAGATAGTGATAAAGAGATAAAAGACAGACAGAGAGAGAGATATAAATAAGAGGTAAGAGAGGTATAGATATTGATAAAGAGATACAAGACAGAGAGAGATATAAATAAGAGGTGAGAGAGGTAGAGATAGTGATAAAGAGATACAAGACAGAGAGAGAGATATAAATAAGAGGTGAGAGAGGTAGAGATAGTGATAAAGAGATACAAGACAGACATAGAGATATAAATAAGAGGTGAGAGAGGTAGAGATAGTGATAAAGAGATATACGACAGACAGAGAGAGATATAAATAAGAGGAGAGAGAGGTAGAGATAGTGATAAAGAGATTCAAGACAGACAGAGAGATATAAATAAGAGGTGAGAGAGGTAGAGATAGTGATAAAAAGATACAAGACAGACAGAGAGAAATATAAATAAGAGGTAAGAGAGGTATAGATATTGATAAAGAGATACAAGACAGAGAGATAGATATAAATAAGAGGTGAGAGAGGTAGAGATAGTGATAAAGATAGATACAAGACAGACAGAGAGATATAAATAAGAGGTGAGAGAGGTAGAGATAGTGATAAGGAGATACAAGACAGAGAGAGATATAAATAAGAGGTGAGAGTGGTAGTGATAGTGATAAAGAGAGATACAAGACAGACAGAGAGATATAAATAAGAGGTGAGAGAGGTAGAGATAGTGATAAAGAGATACAAGACAGACAGAGAGAGATATAAATAAGAGGTAAGAGAGGTATAGATATTGATAAAGAGAGATACGACAGACAGAGAGAGATATAAATAAGAGGTGAGAGAGGTAGAGATAGTGATGAAGAGATACAAGACAGACAGAGAGATATAAATAAGAGGTGAAAGAGGTAGAGATAGTGATAAGGAGATATAAGACAGAGATATAAATAAGAGGTGAGAGAGGTAGTGATAGTGATAAAGAGAGATACAAGACAGACGGACAGATATAAATAAGAGGTGAGAGAGGTAGAGACAGTGATAAAGAGATACAAGACAGAGAGAGAGATATAAATAAGAGGTGAGAGCCACAAGCTTTAGTATGCACTTTCCATCTGTAAACCGTAGTTCCATGCGGCAGCAGCACAGTCATCAAGTGCACAGATACAATTCAATTGCCTAACGTCATGAGTTTTATTACGAACTATGTCAGCAATACATAAGACTAGGATCCCAGAGTGCAATTTGGACATTATGTGAGGCCCCACTTGTGTGCAATAAAAGGTACTTGCAACATCATTCTGAGTCTTTTGCCATTTGAATTTGTTGCTGCTCAGGCCTGTGAACAAGGACGTATTGAATGTCTGAAACCCGTTAGGCAATTGAATTGTACCCGTGCACTTGATGACTGCGCTGCTGTCGTCTGGAAGTAAGGTGTGGCATTTGTGGAACATATATAAATGAAGAGCGTTTTTGTTTTGCTAATAACTTGACAAATCTTCACGAAAATTTCAAAACTTGTTTGCCTGTCACTTCAGCTGCTGTCTGGAAATTTTCAAGGTTATCTGTCAGGTGGGGACATTAAACAAGCATTTACAATGCAATGGTCTCAGCATTATTAAAGGTAGAGCTATTGGCATTGTTGATGATTTTTTTTTTAAATCATAAATAAATGGTATTGTCATTTACAATGCCAATAGCGTAATCTCTAAACCCACACACAGAGCCACCCACCCACATACAGAGCCGCCCACACATAGAGCCACCTACAAAAAAAGCTACCCACACAGAGCCCCACACACACAGAGCCCCACACACGCACAGAGCCCCCCCACACACACACACACACAGCTCCCCCCACACACACAGAACCCTCCCACACACACACAGAGCCCCCCCCACACAGAGCCATCCCCACACAGATAGAGCCACCCACACAGAGCCATCTACTAAAAAGCTACCCACCCAGAGCCCCCCCCCACACACACACACACACAGAGCCCCACACACACACACACAGAGCCCCCCCACACACAGAGCCCCCCAAACACACACAGAGCCCCACACACACACAGAGCCCCCCCCCCCCCACACACAGAGCCCCCCACACACAAACACAGAGCCCCCCCCACACACACAGAGCCACACACAGGGAACAGAGGCCAGAAAAAACAGTTCACAACAAGGGTACAGAGGCAATCGAGCACAAGCAGGGAACAGAGGGCAAAAAACAGATCACAATGAGTAACATGGCGGCTGGCCTGATGAGCAAGGGAGGGAGTGAGATGGGCTGCCACGGAGCGGGAGGGAGCCAGTGGGACACCCATCTAGCACAGAAGCACCTCAACCCCCCCAGTTCATTTCATCGCACTGGACTTGCCTACTACTGTACTGTTAACAGTAGCAGGTAGAAATCATGCCTGCTACCTACCCGGGCACTCTTCAGAAGGAAGCACACCATTCTAACCATGAGGAGCTGCTTTTCACCTGGAAAGTTAAAAACACTGGCATAGGAAGTTATCATGCCTGTGGTGACAGTTGGAGCAAATAGAACTACTTCAGTTTTTTACGAAAGGGCTTGAACAATTACATTAAAATTGCAATATCCCTCTTAATTATGTTTGGGGTCGTATTATCGGCGGATTCCACCCCAGTCATGTGGAATACCAGACTGTCCGACCGCTGTCGTCATCATTCACTTTCAAAGGAAGAGGATCTGCGGCTTGTATTTAACAAGGGGAAGAGGTATACTCCTGAAAGCAACAACCCCAAGAACTCGAAGACCCACAAAACAAATCACAGACATCGTTCATCATCAGATGTTCCCCAACATATCGCCCAAACAGATCCCCACAACATCAAGCGCGTGTCAATCACACTAACCTGACGACTGAGCCTCCACCATTCCCGGGCACTTGGCCAGTTCCCCTCCTTGCCTCGCGCACCCCCAGATGGCTTCCGAGCCTCGGCGCAATTATCCCAGCAGCAAGTTAGTATTAGGAACGTCTAACTCCAGACGCATGCACACAGAGGCGCTTCGCTGGCGGCAGCACCCAAGTGCCTGAGGGCTTACCAACCTTCTTTATCAGCGTCGAGCCCTGTACGGCGGGACGGGCTCTGTTTAGCAGCTCCCGGCTGTAATACCTCGGCGGGACGGGCTCTGTTGTAGCTGCTCCCGGCTGTAATACCAACGGCTACCCTCCATCTTGAGACCGGAGCACAGCGCATGCCCACATTACGCACGCCTGTGCACTTCCAGCTCAGAGCGGAAAGCATCTACTACTATTTGCTGACCAAAGAGCATGGAATGCGTGTTTACTTCCGTTTTGTTGGACCTTTTTGGCGGACCTCTTCCGGCGCAGGAACAGATGATGTAATCACTGTTTGAACGCGCACATTAGCGAAAAGACATGACATTGTAGTGAGGAAGACGCGGAGTGTCTTGAACGGGTTCAATAATTTATTTGAGAAGCCATATTAAACTACGTTCTTCCTCCCGCCAGTCAAGCTCAACTGGCGAAGGAGCCCCCTGCCTCTGCCGCTCGCTGCATGACTGCCCCCAGCGAGGCCCTCTCGTGGAAAGCCCACTGCTGGAGAGACGGCCGGCTCCCGGTGAATTAAATAAATAAAGGAAAGCTAGAACAACGGCACAAACAGAGGTGCAGGAGCACTAAAATCGGCACAAACGGGGGCAGCGGCAGAGGCTCGAGGCTCACCTTCACTGCGGGGGGTAAAGAAAATGGCGGCTGCAGAACGTTCCAAATTTTTCGGATTGGGGGCGTGTTTGGTGTTCTCAGAATGGGCGTGGCCTAAAAGTGGAAAGAAGAACACCGAACACACCTCCAAATCCGAAAAGGACAGAGCCTATTCGGAGGGACAGCTCTCTCCTCCAATGGATGGCCTCCGTTTAGGAAGCCAGCCAATGGGAGAGAGGCAAAAACAGAGGCGGGACAAATAGTCAACACTGAGAAACATTAAATCTCGGTACTTTCCGTTCTGCCTTCAGCAGACCGTATATTGCCTCGACCTAAAATGGGGGGATCCCAAAACGCAATGCAATTTCCTGACGGTATTTTAGACATGACTACAGCCCGAACCACAGAAGAGAATTGCACTAAATTTGGCAGAAAGCTAGATCTTGGTCCAGCAAAGGTGTTTTTTGTAATATGATATAATTCTGTTCACTAGTTTTGGAGTTAATAAAGTAAAAATATTTATGTATATATATATATATATAGAGACACAGATCCACCCCGTATCCATCACAATAGGACCATAGAGCCACGCGCCAACAGCAGTGCCATGATTGACTGGTTGCAATCTGAAAGGAAAGTTGCAGCTGCCATTTCGTGAATCGAGGCTCAGTTCCCAGGGGGAAAATAACAATTAAAAATGATTGAGATTGAAGCGGTCAGGGTAGAGGTACTCTGACCCCATGTGACTGATAAAGGGGTTCTGGGAGCACCCCATGGGTAAGAAACTGTCCAAAAATGTTTTTTTTAGCTTGTAAGGGTCCGCTGATGTACTGCGGCAATTAGCATGACCCTCTCTGTGTTCCACAGGGGATCTGCAGATCCAGGCCCCAATTAAAAAAGATATGCATCTACTCACAGACCCACACACCTGCTCATACGCTCACACACTCACTTACGCTCCCACACAACTACTCACACACCCACTCACAGACCCACAAAACCACTCACACACCCACTCACAAACACACACACCCACTTACCCACCCACACAACCACTCACACCACTCATGCACCCATAAAGCCACTCACAGATCCACAAAACTTCTCACACACCCATGCACAGACCACACAGCCATGTACAGATAGGCTAACATAGGGAAAACTACAATGGACCTGCATAGAACAGATGACAGTATGTGCCCAAACCTCTTTGTGCCATGCCACTGTGGGGGGAGTGTCGAGAAACCATAGTCAAATCTACTAAACTAGCCTGATCTGGCTTTGCCCAAAATCCTAACGCCATTTGTAAGCAGGCTTAGGCAAGGGGTCATGCAAGTGGTCAAATGGTATATTGCCTAATATATCTATGAGTAATGTGTCCTTTTACTCTGAAACACATCTTACATGAATGGCTCCTGTGCGGTGGGCTACAAGCAGGAATGTCTACAAAAGCAACTTGAGCACTGCCAATGACGTCATCAGCAGGTGAATCTTACTACATCTGGTGTTCCACTATTTTCTGCCCTCCGTGCAATGCTGCACTGAAATTATTTACTGAGGTCTTCATTGATTTAAGGAGATAAAGCTCGACTCGGATTTCTTGCTATTGTATATTGCACCCAGTGTGCCTTTCAGCTTCACAGCAATCCCAGAGAGAATGGTTAAAAAGGAGAGAGTAAAAGTATAACATATAGAAATGTGTAGGCAGTTAAGGGAGGATCAGTCTATGAGCTCAGCAGAAGAGGTGAGCGTTCAGTCTTTCTAGGATTTTATAAAGTCTGCTTCAAAGTGCTGGGTCTGAATGGGGGTTCCAGTAATCCGCCTTGAGAGTGAGCGGTGCTGTGTAAATGTGTGTGACACCTGAACTCTTCCAAAGAACCCTTAAAATAAGTGTGATGCTGTTTGTCAATCACAATGTACAAGAGCCTCAATACACACCCAGTGCTGCTGTGCTGTATTCTACCCTGAGTATGAACACTGGGCAGAGAACAGGCCTGCTTTTCACCTTTACTACACTGGAACTGATGTAAAACCCTGCACTGCTTGCGGTTTGTAGTCACTACAAATGCGTATCCCACCACACCCTGATCAAAAGAATCCACCACATCGGCATCCAAGGGGGCGCTCTCAGATGGATCCCCTCCTTCCTCACCGGAAAAACCTAGAGGATCTACCTCCCACCTTACACCACTGAACCCAAGGATATCAGCTGCGGTGTCCCCCAGGGCTCGCCCCTCAGCCCCATGCTCTTCAACGTATATATATGACCCCGCTGGCCAACATCATCAGATCCCACATCATTTGCTATGCAAACGACACCTAACTCATACTCCCACTCACCGTCGAGCCCACCACCACCAAAACCAACGTCCACAGATACATGACAAACGTTGCTGAATGGATGAAGAACAAGTGCCTGCAGCTGAACACAGACAAGACAGAAGTACTGATCTTTGGCAACAGCAGCAACACATGAAATGACCCTTGGTGGCCATCCGACATCGGACCGGCACCCACTCCCTCCGACCATACCAGAAACCTCAGAATTGACAACAAGCTCACCATGAAATCATAGATCAATGCCATCTCCTCCATCTGCTTCCTCACTCTGCATATGTTACTTAAGATATTTAAGTGGCTACCCCTACACTCGAGATGCACTGTGAAACAGGCCCTCATCACCTGCTGACTAGACTATGGCAATGCCCTCTATGTAGGAATCAAGCACACCTCCTACAGAGACTTCAAACCATACAGAACGCCACAGCCAGACTCATACCCAGCCTTCCCTGATGAGCCCACATCACACCCCACCTCAGTCAACTGCACTGGCTCCCCGTACAGAAGAGATGCCAATTCAAGCTGCTGACCCACGCACACAAAGCTCTACACAACCAAGGACCCACCTACATAACCACCCCCTGAACTTCCACCAATTGTCGAGAAGTCTATGCTCTGCCTCCCTTTACTTGCCCAAACTTTTGCATCTACCAAACCAGAAGTGGAGGACGCTTCTTCTCCCACATCACAGCAAAGACCTGGAACAGTCTCCCCATCCAACTCCGAACCATCACCTCACTTCCGGAATTCTGAATGGCCTCAAGACCTGGCTGTTCGAATAAGATGATTAGCTGTGATTTATAAATCCTTATTGATTGATTGATATCGAAATCAGTACTGGTCTCATGTTTGATGCACATTGCCCTTCTCCGCTCACTACAACCAAAGCCAGCACACTGGACATACACCAGAACAGCTGGATTAGAGGGCATTGGGTGTGATCCAGATTACGGGTGTTCACATCTTTGTGTTAATCCCTCCCTCAAGCCCCTGCTCTAGTGGTAAGCGAGGACTCATATCCTGGAACCTGCACAAAGTTCAATGGAAGACCTTGAAACTTCCAGAAGGTTGTGACATTTTCCATCATGTGTGTGAAATTGGGGTATTTTCAAACAATTTCAGCCGCATTTATCATAATTTACCATTGACAAAATGACCTTAGATAAGGTAACCTCGCAGAAAACACGATGCATGTAGTACGTGTGATAGGATGAGTCTGCGTGTATGAGTTTGAGTATTGAAGTAGTGGGATCCATTTTGAATTTTCACAAATTCCATATTTCTGATGCATATCACATGAATGTCCTTGAGGCCTATGTGTAAATATCTCATGGTGAACATTTTCATGGAAATGTAGGACGTTTCAAGTTAGTGTCTGGAAATGTATTTAAAGTGAATCCAGAGTTGTAAAAGGGAAGGGGAATCTTTGAAGGCAGTGGCGGCTGGCATGGTTTGTGGGGGGCGAGCTATTGCGGGTGCCGGGGGTGGGATTGGGATGTGTGATGAGGGGGGAAATGGTGCGTAATGTAAAAAAAAAAAAAAAATAAATAAACACTTACCTTGCCGCTCCGGGTCCTGCGTCTCTGCTCCTGCTCTCCTCGTCAGACTGAGGCACAGGAAGCACAGCCAGACTCCCATGACCAATCACAACACTGCAATAAAGCATTGTGATTGGTAAGCATGCAGACAATGTAGCCCTGTGATTGGTAAGCACGCAGGCTCCCCTGAGCAATCACAACATTGCAGTGCAGCTTTGTGATTGGTTTTGAGCTTCCTGGTTCGACACTCAACCAGGGACTGGGGGCTTGGGCATGATCTCCATGCAGGCTGTAATGCAGTCTGCATGGAGAATGTGGAAATTGCGCATGACTGGTTTGGGTGGCCTGAGAGGGTCGATCAAATATTCATTGCACACTTAGGAGTGGGCAAACCACTCCTCCCCTGCTCTGCTCCGAGAGCAGAGCAGCCCTGACTGCAAAGCAATCATAAATGATTATGGGCTAGATGTAGGTAGAATAGATTTACCGATTTTTAATTACCGAATTTTACCGATTCGGTAGTTAAAAATCGGTAAATCTAAGGGGTAGGTATGTAGGTATTTCCAGATGTGGAAATACCGAATCTGTAACATTCGGTATTCACCGATTCTGTAAATACAGAATCGGTATTTCCCATTGATTCCTATGGGCTTTGAAGCCCATAGGAATCAATGGGAAATGCCGATTCTGTATTTACAGAATCGGTAAATACCGAATTATGCAAGGGTGCAGAGGGTGTCACTTTGGCACCCTCTGGCACCCCACAAATAGGCATGTGCTCCATGTGGCACACAGACATGCCCTAAGGGCATGTCTGTCTGTCACATGGCTAGGTGTGCATGCACACATGTGCATGCACACCTGAATTCGGTATTTTACCACACAATAGGATTGTGTGGTAAAATACCGATTTTGTAGGGCCTTTGGGACTGAGAAGAGTCCCACCTTCATCTGAGATTTACTGAATCGGTAAAAATACCGATTCGGTATTTTACAGAATCGGTAAATTTACCGAATCGGTAAATTTACCGATTCTGTAAAATTGTGCCCCTACATGCCAATTCTTGAATACCGGTCGGTAACGGCCGAAAATACCTATTTTCGGCCGTTACCGACCGACCTACATCGGGCCCTAAATCTCTAAGTTATTATCATTTTATGTTTCCTTTACCTGGCAGCACTGCTTAAAAGTCATGGGTCGATGCTCCTTTGCCATAGTGGAGGAGCCGCCCCTGTTTAAAGGTCTGGAACGTGCTGCAGACCCAAGGCCATGGTCTGGCATATCTGCTGGTCCATGTCTGAGCTCCTATGAGCACAAGAGGGAAAACAAAGGCACAGAAAAATGTTGTTTGGCACCCAGCACACAGAAAGCAGATGCTAAAAACATCTTTTTCTGTTTAAGACTTATGTGCAAGCCATTGCAAGATTTGCAGATGTGCGTTTTTTATGCAGAGTAGGTAGACCGTAAAATCCTGGGATGGATTTTTAACATAGATTATTGCAGTAAAAAAACTTTGTGGCATTTGTTTGGGAGGACCTACACAATTTTTCACACCTCAGATTTGAGTCTTAAAAAGAGAGCAGAAGGTGTGGCTACAGGGTAGGAAGTAGGAAACGGTACAGGAAGCAGAGCGGCAAGAAACGGGAAGTTACTAGAGGTAGCTGTAGGGGTGGGGAGGTTGGCCACGGGAAGGAGTGCTTGGGCTGTCTCACTCTTACTCTAGAGGTTCCATGCTGGGATGGACAGGATCATTCTTTACCAAAATGTTTTAAAATCACTTTTCTTCTGAGTGAAAAGTTATTGCTTGATTATTTTCATGAGGTTTTAAAAATGAATTCATGGTGGATCGGTGTTGGTTCGGCCACCATGTAAATTTAATGTTTAAGTGCAGATATAGAATGACTGATGGATCCTGAAAGTTATCTCCACCCGAGGTAGTTTATGATCAGTCCTCAGTACAATGAATTCCCTCAGCCGACCCCTTTTTTGTTTTAGATATGGAGTCTTGTTCCAGAGGGTTATCGGGATATCTGTGATTATACCAAAGGCTGCACTCTAAACACATTCAGTTTTTGTCCTCATTTACTTTTTACCCTCTTATCTCCTGCAGGTCAACATGAATGTGGTACAAGTTAACCAGCCTGTCGCCATGAAATCCACGCAGGTCACGGTGATGCGTGGCAACGATTGGAGCAGTGAAATCTGTGACTGCTGCGAGGACTGCAGTGTCTGTAAGTTACACCACCCTATGGCTGCGGAATGAGCCTCTCTTTCACTAACAGGGGGCCCTATCCCCCACTTTTTAACTTGCTCCCTGGCACCACAGGAGACACAAAAGATTGGAAGCCAGTAGTGGCTATTGGCCTGATTCAGATCTCAGCGGATGGATATCCTTTCCACGGAAATATGAATTTAATTATATTCTAAGGGATTTATGTGTCAGCGGACGGGATATCCATCACCGTTGTGACAGAGTAATCCATCTGCCAAGATATAAATCAGACCCTATGTTCCTTGACGCCTGGAGACACCAGAGTTATTATGAGTAGATGACAAGGAATGAAATGTGGAACGGGGTGCACAGGACAGTCGGGATCACTTTCCTTCCACCCTTGACATCTGGATGCTGGTTGCAGAGCTCAGAAATCCAGAGTGTAGTCACTAGAAAGACTAGCACTAGTGACCAGAGAGGGGTGCTGTCACGCTGTAGTAAACGCCACTGGAGAACTGCTTCATCTGGATAGCACAAGCGGCCTCTATTACTTGTGGCATCTGCTGCCCACCAACATTGTTTACACTATGGTACCCACTATTAAACAGTATCATCATCATGATTCACAGACACACATTAGCAACTATGGGCCTAGGTTCATTTGTAGAATAATAAGTGCCGGGGCCCAAACTTTTATTCAAAAGCTGCAGTAGGCAGCTGAAGAAGGTTGTGATGCTATGCTATGTTGTCTTGATTCTCCCTCATGCATCATTAATTCATCCCCCCAGTACTCTCTGCCCCTCACACTCACTCCTGTGTGTTCTTTTTCGCTCCTACTTTCTCCTTTTGTTACTTTTTTCCCATCTTTCTCTTCCTCCTTCTTTCTCACTTTTGTGTTTTTTTCTGTCTCTTGTTCTGGTTAAACGTCTGTTGAAGAAAAATAAGTGTTGGTCCCCAAATATGAGCCCAAGTGGACACCACCCGCAATCACCGGCTCAAATTAAGCACAGTCCATGGGATCCTTCACTAAAGAGAATTGGCAGGATTGTAATTTCTCCACTCACTAGTAGCCACAATGAGATCTCTCACTGTCTTACAGTGGCATATATGTGATTCGACTACTCACTAATAGTAATCAGCATTTTTTACTAGATAACAGTGTTTCAATGGTGATTGCCCTATGCCCTATTAACTAATCGTGGCAGAGCTGTGATTGTTCACTAATTATGGTAGCAGGATTTTGAATGTTCCTACTCACTAATGAAAACAGTAGATATATGGTGAATTTGATAACAGTCCCACTATTGTGAATCCCCTGCACGCAAATGGTGACAGCGGTGGGACCCTTCACTAGTTCATATTAGTAAATTTGTAATTCGTAATTTCTAGATCATTTTATGGTAACATGATCTTGTTCAACAAGTGTTAGGGTTCATTTACTAACAACATTGGGGAAGTAGTCGGAATCTATTTAATGAACGGAGGCGGAGTGTGAATCCCTCAATCGCTGATGGTAGCTGTGCGAGATCCTTCCCTTGCTACTCGTGGGAAGATTGTGCTCCCCCAATCACTTAGATCTCCCTTCTCTCCTGGGATTAGAGTGGCATCATTGGTAGCAGGGTTGTGCCTCTAACTCTGCAATGTCCCTCACTGCTGGATCTCTGCTGCTGGTGCTCATGGGAGTAATCAGACAGGAAGTGGTGATTAAGGCGGGTCTTCAGAGTCATAGTAAACCTCACAGGCCATCATTTCAAGTCTGCCCCCAATGTCCTACTGAAATGACTGAGCTTAGGGTGAGTCTTGTAACAGAGGCAGAATAATTTCTTCAAAGATGCAATGGAGGGCCCCACAACCCCTGTGGTGTGGGGAAGGGGGGCCAACACCTTTCACCTCACAGGGGACCTCCTTGGGCTGGCCAAGTGCAACACATAAAACCAGTCAGAAGCAGCAAGTCCGGTAGGGAATGGGTAATGGGGACCCCCTCACCTTACCTTCCAGAGGGGCCCTGATGTTTTGTTATGCCGCTGCATTTGCTTATCCCCAGTATAGGGGGATAGTAGAACCTATGAGACACTGTGGACATACCTGCTCTTGTGTACTTGAGAATGGGGGGGGTGGGGGATATAGTCCAGAGCCCTTCTGTATTAAGAGGTGAGCACATTCCAAAATGGTGGAAAGTTTAACCATTTTATTCTTTTCAATGTGAAATTTTAGTTGGCTATTCAGAATTCTTAAAGGCTTTTCAAGTGTAGGCCAATGGACACCTGGGAGCCACCCCAGACTCCTGGTATTGAGAGCCAGTACAGAGGAGGCTTTCAAGGCCAGCAGAAGAGGAGCCTGGATCTATCGAATTCGAGGGTGACTCCCCCAGACCTGGTCTATGCAGGTGGCACCCTCAATGGTTCCTAACTGGGCTTATCATGCTCATGAAGTGAATCCATACGCAATGGTACCCAGGTTAAGCCACCTCATTCTCATCTACTGCATTAGTAGAGAACTGAATCTGGTGACACACCCACTCACAGAGTGGGAGGCTCTGCTGAACTGCACACTACAGTCTATGGGGTTGGACCTGATAGAGCAATAGACAGAGACAAAGGGTCTGATGATGGGCCACATCTACTGCCATTACCTGTGCATCTACTCTGTGTCTAGAGTGGGGAATGGAACAGCTAGAAGCCTTGAATCTCCAAGAGGACAAGAGAAGAACCCTCTGAGCCAGAGATCAAACCTCCCATTGCATCCATGTCTCGTCTCCTTCTTAGAATGTCTTGCTGCTCTAATGAGTGCCAGAGAATGCTGTCTGAAGACCACCCGACACGTGGGTCGCTTGAGGAAATACAACCCACAAACTTTTCCAAGGCAATAAACTTATCATGACTCTTCAAGAGATTAGAGTTGAGGTCATAAATGAATAGAAGAAAAGTGAGTGAGGGCTCCTCGTTTGCCCTTAAAAGCCCCCATAAAAGACTCTGCAGTCTTGTAGTGATGTTGCTGGGCATCTGAATGTGGGGTTTCCACATTTCTGATGTGGCTTTCCCTCAAAATAGAATACAGACAGGAAATCAGCAGCAATGCAGGCATCCCTCTAGCACAGAATTGGTTTGGGGCAGAAAGAAGCAGTCCAAGCTTCCTTCACACTGTACAGGCAGCAACAGGACAGTTTCCGCCCCCACACAGAACAGTTAATGCACAGGCAGTAGTAGCAGGGTGAGTTCCGCCCGCACACAGAACAGTAAGTGCACAGGCAGCAACAGGGCAGTTTTACCCTCATACAAAACAATTAGTGCACAGGAAACAAAAACGCAGGTTTCACCCTCACACAGAACAGTTAGTACACAAGCAGCAGCAAGGCGGGTTTCACCCTCAGACAGAACAGTTAGAGCCCAGACAGCAGCAGAACATGCTCCACCCTCATAAAGAACAGGCAGCAGAAGGACAGGTTCCACCCTCTCACAGAACAGGCAGCAGTAGGACAGGTTCCACCCTCACACATAACAGGCAACAGAAGATCATGTTCCACCCTCTCACAGAACATCCAGGAGTAGGACAGGTTCCACCCTCATACAGAACAGCCAGGAGTAGGACAGGTTCCACCCTCACACAGAACAGGCAGCAGAAGGACAGGTTCCACCCTCATACAGAACAGCCAGGAGTAGGACAGGTTCCACCCTCACACAGAACAGGCAGCAGAAGGACAGGTTCCACCCTCATACAGAACAGCCAGGAGTAGGACAGGTTCCACCCTCACACAGAACAGCCAGGAGTAAGGCAGGTTTCACACTCACACAGAACAGGCAGCAGTAGGAGATGTTACACCTTCACAGAGAACTGACAGCAGCAGGGTAAACATCCCATGGGGCTGCATCATATAAAGTGAGCACTGGAAGTGCTAACGTGGGATGTAATCTGCACCACAGTTTGGGGCTGAGTAGTGTTGTAAAGTGTTGTGGAGCTGCAGCTGCACTATTAGACAGGGGTAAGTGGCTGTCACAGGAACATCAAAGGAAAATGCCTCTTTAGCTAGAAATGTTGCCATTGCTGAAGTAAATGTAGTATCAATCTGGGCCCCTACCCTAGACTGAAGACTGGAGCTCTATTGGTTTAGTGAATATTCCCTCTAACCTGCCATATCCATCAGCACCTTTCACCCCTGGGATCCTTCTATCCCCCTTCCTTTCCACTGGTATCCATATGTACTCCTCTTCCACCATGGATATCCCTCAGCGCTGGTCCCTGGAGTGAAGACTACAGCTCTGAAGATGTAATGACTACTCCACCCTGTGCTATGAGCATGGTATGGAATGTTATGTTTTCACGTGCATGGAGGGAACGCTGGAAGGAAGGTTCGATTAGCAGAGGCAGTCGCGGTTTGACCTTCTGTCCAGGCAGTCGCTCCATGCCGTGGGTGAAGCTGTAGGTGAAATAAAGATACTTACCTAAATGGATCTTGAATCAGTGTCATTTCCATTTACCACATCTGGAGACGATTTGGGAATCAGCTTCACTCACCGGTGGGCTCCACGCTTTTCGGCCGGCACCATGATTGATGTTCACGGTAAGTACCGGAGAGGCACAGGAGGGCAGGTGCCGCCACACATCATTGGGAGTCGGCGATATGGGGGCGATCCGTCTTACTCCTATTGTGGTATAAGGGGCACAGCTCCGGTGTCAATAGCAGAGACAGGGCGTGTCTGCTCGCGCTACTGAATGTGCGTGAGTGAGCACTCACAGCTCTTGTAGTACTGGCAATTGTTGAGGTCGGAGCGAGTCCGCTGGTGCACAAGCACAGAGTAATCCATTTCAAGATTGGGCATCATACGTCAGAGTGTCCAGTGAAGTCTGGTGAGGAAAATGAATAGAGGACAAGCGCCTTTCACAGAGACAGTGCTACATAATGGAGAAGCAGCCTGCCGTGGTCATTTTGAAGGTCAGTTACCTGCAAGAGGAGGGAGGAAGGAGGGGCTGGTGGTTCGGTGTTGTGGAGGATCTGACTGTACAAGAGGGACTGCAGGATGGATTGTGAAGGAAATGTATAAAGTGTGGCTTCTGATTGAATTCGTATAAGGCATTACTCAGAAGATATTAAAAAAATAATAATAATTGTGGTAAAAGTGATGGCAACCCCTCATCAAATCACGCAACCTCCTCCATTTCTCAGTAACGCTGGGAAACCATTTATGGTGTGGCCAGAATGGTTCAGACTATTTGAAAATCATTTGGTGGCTATTGATTATACAGATTTTGCCCCAGCAAATAAATTTACTTTCTTCTTTGGAAGTCTTGGTCAAGCAGTGCAACACATTTTTGACAGTTTACCTCCAATACCTCCTCCCCAGGGTCACGCCAGGGACAGACAGTGGAATGTATATTTGGAAGTAATCATCAGACTTAAGAAAAAGTTTTCGGAAACCCCTATTATTATTTTGGAGAGACATCACTTTTACAAGCATAAACAAATGGTGGAAGAAAAGGTGGAGGAATATTTATTGGCATTGAGAGTATTGGCAACCACTTGTGGGTCTGGTCCCTTGGCTGGTGACTACATTAGAGACCAATTTGTGTTTAAGTGTGTTTCCCGCAAAATCAAAGAAAGATTGCAGAGTTATAAAAATCCTTCTCTGACAGAAGTGATTGACTTAGCATTAAGTATTGAAAGATCTACAATTTCAACCAAGGAAATGCAGTTGGAAATGGTTTCAACTGTTAATTTGGTTACAATGAAGAAAGGTTATATGCGGTGGGCGCTAAAAATACATTACAAAGAATGTTGCAAAAAAGAGGAACCAGTTTTTGTTATAGACTTTGTTCGAAATCTCATCTAAGCAATTTTACTTGGTGCCCAGTCTTAGGCAAACAATGTTTGTATTGTAAGAAAATTGAGCATTTTCTGAAGGTGTTCAGGGGAAATAAGAAGCCGTTGAAAGTGAGCAGCGTGTATGGGGAAATGGACATGAGTTTTGAGTCCTTGAACAATGTGGTGTTAACATTGGATAGTGACGTGTAGCCTATGGAGGTGAAAGGTCCAATATGTGTGGCTACGATTGATAACGTTGAGATGCAAGTGATGGCAGACCCATTGTTACCAATTATAATACTTAGAGATTCCTCATTTTATGCAAATGTGGGAAAAGATTTTGCTCTATTGAAAACAGATGTAGATCCCAAAGCTTTCATGGAAAAGAATATTGAGATGATGGGGTATTTTGTAGCCAATATACAAGTGCTTGACAGATAGCTTGTTACAAAAGTATGTGTGGCGGTCAAGGAGAAGAATATAGTTGGGTGGAAAGACCTGGCAAAGATGAGACTGTATTTAGTGCTGGGTGAAGAGGAACCTATGAGGGTACGTGAGGTATCTCTGGGTAATGTGGATGAAACAGAAAAGGATGTTAAGGAACTGTTAGTAGAATTTAATACAGTATTTAACACACAAGTAGGTCTAGTGAAAGGAGTAGAGCACAGAACTAATCTGTTGTCAAATGCACTTCTGGTGGCACACAAGGTACAACCCGTTCCGATGAGTGTAAGTGTGGATTTAAAGGCCACACATCAGGGGTTGTGTACACAGGGCATTATTCAACCTACTGATTTGTTGCAGTGGGTGACACCCATGGTGATAGGTCAGAAAAAACAGGAGAAATTAGACTGTGTGTGGACCTTCGTGGGTTCAATAAAAATGTTGCTGTTGACCGCCACCCCCTGACTAGGATTCAGGAGCTTTTAGCGAACATTGGGGGAGATAAGTGGTTCTCCTTGATAGATTTAAGATCAGCTTATCATCAGGTGCCGCTATCAAAGGATTCTTAGGAGTTGACGATGTTCGTAACATCTTTTGGAGCGTTTAAATTCCTGAGACTTCCATTTGGACTTGTCTCAGTGACCAGTGCATTTCAGAGGCTCATGGACACGTTACTTCGTGACACAAAGGGAGTGCATGCATATGTGGATAATATCTTCATTTTTTTGCAGAGTTTGGAAGAGCATAAAAAATTATTGAGGAAGGTGTTATCCATGCTCTGTGAACGAGGGATGACTTAAGGGCTGATAAATGTAAATTTGCATTGAGAGAGTTGGAGTATTTGGGACACACTATGTCAGAGGTGGGATTCAGACATAAGTTTTCTGTGTTTAGAGCTATAAAGGAGGCAAAAGCACCAAGGGACAGAGATACTCTCCACTACTTTTTGGGGTTAGCCGAATTTTATGCTAGATTTGTAGTGAATTACGCGCAAACAGTGGAGTCATTACGTGTACTACTAAAAAAAGGGACAACAATGTAACTGGTCTGAGAAGCTTGAAGTGGTGTTTGAGAAGGTGAAATAACTAATTATAGCCGCTCAATCTCTTCATGCTTTTAGGGAGGACTGCTCCTTGATTATAACGGTGAATGCAAGCATGCATGGTTTGGGAGCGATGCTCAGCCAAAGGGTGGAAGGATGAGAGCAAACAGTAGCGTTTGCGTTTAAATCTTTGAAGCAGTTTGAATGTCAGTACAGTACAATAGAGCATAATCCACTGGCTTGTGTATGGGCAATATTTGGAGCTGCAAGTTCAAGATATATACAGATCACAAATTGTTAACCTTTATCTTTAGTAAGGTAAATATCAATAACATGTCAGTCAGACTCACTAGACTGCTGTCAAGGTTACAGGAGTACCATTTTGAGATAAGGCACATCGCAAGAGGGAAAAACATCCGGGCGGATTGCTTATCCAGAAAGCTGATGGGAAAGAACGATGAGGAGGATCTCGCTGAGGATGATGTGGAATGCGTAGCGGTGATGGTTGCCGTTGCAGAATGTAGTTCCGTTATGTTGGAAAGTGATTCGAGGGAGGCATCCAGAAAAGATGTCACTCCGGCTAAAGTTATAGAGTATACTACGCATAAATGGCCAGAAGTGAGATACTTGAACGGGGACTTGAGACATTTTGCACAAGTAGCGAATGAGTTATCTGTGAAATATGACATGGCGATGAGAGGTGATCGATTCGTTCCTCCTGCAGATTTGCAGGAGTCTATCATAAGAGTGGCTCATCAAGGGCACATCGGGGTTACTAAGGCAAGTATGAAAGTGAAACAGCAGTATGGGTGGCCTGCCTTGGATGCTCATGTTAGGAGGATAACTGTACAGAGTCCTTGCTGTTGGATAAAAACTGGAAGACTGTGCAGACACCATTGCATCCTACTCAATTTCACGAAGCTGCCTGGGAAAAATGGTTTGGATTTCTCAGGGCCATATGCGATTTTGGCAGCAGAAATTAAGTATTTGATTTTGGCTATGGATTGTTATTCAAAGTGGATGTATTACAAATTTGTGAAAGCACCCGATACGGATAATAATATTACATTTTTAAAAAGGATATTTTGGTTGGAGGGGTCTCCTAAAGCTATAGTCATTGACAACGGGACACACTTTGTGTCCGATAAAATGTGCAAATTCATGCAGGGGCGGGATATTAAGCACCTTAAAGTGGCATTATATTCACCCAGTTCGAATGGCTTAGTGCAACGAGGTAACAAAGTGTTAAAGGAAGGGATTCAAATGACTGTGGGCCTGGATGTGGAGGTGGTCCTTGAGCAGAAGGTGTGCAGTTATAACACGTCACCACACTGTACCACAGGTACCGCACCTTTTACACTGCTGAGGGGCAGGTTGGTACTTTATTTCCAGCTTGGTTGGGGGTAGTGAAGAGTGAGAGAGTAGGTGCAGAGTTAAGTGAAGTTAGTGTGGCAACCATGGTGAGGCAGAAGCAGTTATTGGTGAAAAAAAATTGACATGAAAGATTATCCGGCTGACAAGGATGTGTCAGTGGGAGATTGGATGATGGTTAAAAAAAAACTTAAGGTATGAAAAGGGGACTCGATATTTTCGGTTCCAGTGCAGGTTAGCATGGTCAGTAAAGAAGCACCTTTCATGGATGGTAAAGGTTGGTGGAACAAGATGCAGCTGGTGAAAATAACACAGGAGCAGGCTGGGGTTATTAAGCACAGGAAGGACAGGATGCAGGACCATGAATGGACACATTGGCTGCAAGCTGGGGCGGCGAGTGGAACGGTGACGGATGGTGGTTTGGATGTGGTACCTCAGGGTCAGACTTTAGGACCAGTGGGTCTGATGTGGGGTCAAGTGCCTTGAGGCGAGAAGAGATCCTTTTAGGTTCAAAGATTTTTTTCTCTATTTGTTTTAATGTTACCCTCAAATTTGGGGAGAAAAGGGCAAAGTATTGGTGAAGAAGTTATTGGCGGGATTATCTGAATTCTGAACATTCATTCGTATTTGCTGAATTACATGCATATTTACATGTTATTAATGTGTTAATTTGTTGTTTGTTTATGTTTATGTTATGTAAGGGAGGAGTTGATGTAGTATAAGTATGGTTTGGAATGTTATGCTTTCACGTGCATGGAGGAAACGCTGGAAGGATGGTTCAATTAGCAAAGGCAGTTGCGGTTCGACCTTCTGTCCCGGCAGTCAATCCATGCCATGGGTGAAGCTGTAGGAGAAATAAAGATACTTACCTATACGGATCTTAAAGCAGTGTCTTTTCCATTTACTGCACACCCTCATACTGGATATCCTTCTACACTTCTTCCTTCTCCCCTCCGGTCCTCCATGCATTACATCCACAGGGTATATCCTGCCACACCCCCACCCTGGATTTAAGATAGAAGCTCTAAAGATTTAATTGTTACACCCATTTCTTGGATATCCCTCCGTGCCTCTCCCTTCCTCACTGGTATCCCTCTGTGGCCCTCCTCCAGCAGGGCTATACCTCTGTCCACCAGGGATATCCCTCTGTGCTTTCCCTCCCCCCCCTGATATCCCTCCGTTGCCCTCCTCCACCAGGTATATTCCTCTCTGCTTTTCCCTTCCCCCCGGTATCCCTCTGTGACCCTCCTCCACCAGGGATATCCCTCTGTGCTTTCCCTCCCCCCCCCTGATATCCCTCTGTGGCCCGCCTCCACTAGGCATGTCCCTCTGTTCTTTTCCTTCCCCCTGGTATCCTTCTGTGGCCCTCTTCCACCAGGATATCCCTCTGTGCCTGTCCCTTTCTTGCTGGTATCTCTCTGTTGTCATCCTCAGCCAGGGATATCCCTTTGTGCCTTTCCCTTCCACCTGATATCCCTCTGTGGCCCTCCTCCACCAGAGATATCCAGCAACACCCCACCCCTAGACTGAAGACCTCAGCTCTTATGACATCATGTTTATTCCCTCTTTCCCCTACAGGCTGCTGTGCCTTCTGGTGCTGCCCATGTTTCCAGTGCCAGACTGTCAGTGAGTTTGGAGAGTGCCTGTGTCTGCCACTCATTGAGCTATTATGCATCGCCTGCACTGGCTACTTGACTAGCTACTTCACTTGCTGCTGTATACCCTGCACACCCTGCCCACCCATCTCCATGGCGATGCGTAGCGGGGTCCGTGAGAGATACAAAATCCAGGTAAGCACAGGGGGAATGAGTCACGCACTGTCTGCATGGAGCAGTGTGTAGCAGGACCTGGCACGCTTCTTGCCAGGGATGTAACAAAACCTCAGGGGCCCAGTGGAAGGAATAGTGAGGGGGCCCCTTCTATAACCGTACCCTCATAGTAGACACCTACTCTGTAGACATGTTTCACCTCTGCCACCCACATCCAAGGGGCATCAGCAGGAGTTTCAGTGACAGGTTAATAGACAAAACACCTAACTTGGTGGGGTCTACATGCTGTGCACCAGCACACATAGAAAACCAGTTCAGTCTATTTTTATTATAAAAATATTAATTATTAATTTTATTTTCAAAATTGGAGGTTAGAAACTGACTGTATGTGCCCATCATCTAAAAGAAAGGGTTTGTTGGGGGATGTTTGCAAAAGGGTGAACAACCTTTACAACGCACTACCATTACAACGCGGTCATTACAACGCAAACCATTACAACGCATTGCGCTGGGGGGCGCTCTAGGATAGGGAATAAGTTTAATTTACTATCCAACACCTTCCCTAGTGTTCACGGGGACTGGTGTTGGAATAGTAAATTAAACTTTTCACTATCCAGCACCCCAAAGCGCTATGCGTTGTAATGGATTGTGATGTAAAAACCGCGTTGTAAAGGCAGGCGTTGTAATAGACTGCGTTGGAACGTCATACATCCTTGTAAAAGATATGCAAATGAAATCTGTCCACCAAAAAGTGAAGACTGGGGGCTTTATAGTTTGGCAGAGTGAACTGCTCCACCATAAACTGAAGGAACGCCCACTGTGCCATTCTAGTGGTTCCACCAGCCGCGGCTCGTGCAGGTAAGAGTGTTGGGGCCAGGTGGATGGGGGATTTTGACAGACGACGACGAGAAAAAATTTAATAAATAATTAATTTTCCTTCGGCATCGTCTGTCGAAATCCCCCCCACCCGGCCCACCGCTCTTACCTGTACGAGCCGCGGCTGGGTTCTACTGGTCATTTAGAGCCTCATTCTGACTGATTCAGTGTAGCGCCTGGTAACTCAACCTCCTAAGGATACCAATAACTCTGGTATGTGTGAATGTTTTGCGACAGAAATGCAGTTGCAAAACATTCTCATTTTACCGTCTATTTCAAGTAGATGGCAACCCATTTGCAAACGGGAAGGAGACCCCTTTCCTTTTGTGAATGTATGTGAAAACTCTTTTTAAGAGCAGGAAGTAGTCCCACGGACCACTGCCTAATCTTCAAAAAGAAAAATATATTTTTTTATTTTTCATTTTGAAAAGCATCCCATTTTTCTTTAACACCTTGGCTGCTGTGGTTATTTTTCCCCTGTGCTGGAAAATACTTGATGCCATATATTCATGACGAGCTCAGCTCGTCATCAGCACACGACCACCGTGGCTGATGACGAGCTGAGCTCGTCATCAGCATCGAAGGGGTTAAGGAAAGTGGTCTGCATAAAAAAAAGGAAAACGTTGCTTTGTTTGAAAGCAAACACAGACATGGTGGTCTGCTGGCCCCAGCAGGCCACCATCCCTGTGTGACTAGCGATTCCCAAGGGGTCGCAAATTATGACCTACCTCATGAATATTAATGAATTAGGTAAATTTGAGACACACTGAGAATTGCAGTGTAAAACATACTGTTGTACATAGCTATTTGTGTTTTTCTAATAGTGAATCACAAAATTTCTCTATTAAGTAATCGCAAACCTGAGTCTATGTACACCTGGCCCAAAATTACTTGAATGTTCAGGCCACAATTTTCTTTTGATTTGCAGAAATAAACACCCACTTTGAGGGTTTGCTAATGGAAAACAAGTAAAGAATGCCAAATGAACTTTAACAATATGACATCCCTCTCAGCGTTCCGTTCTGACGAAAGTGCATCCGTCACATCGGTGGATGCTGTTTTGGCAGAGGAGCCCCACTGACACAGCAAGGACATGTAAATTGGGTGGAGTACAATTCACTGCAGAGGTGGAGGCAGGAAAGCCCTTGCTTATTGCACCAGGGACAGCTGAGGGTACTAGAATACTCTAGATCAAGCCGCCATCTTTGGCGGCATATTTATTCCTCCGTTTACAGGTACTGACAGCTATGCTGGTTATCCCATAACAGCACGTACTGCTAAGCATGCTTCAGCTTTGCAACATAACCCAGTTCAAAACTCGAATGGAGCAACAGCCTTGACTTGATTGACTGAGTGTTTGAGCAGAACCTATAGGACCATCTATGCCTGAAGGCTCAATGGCAGCGTGACTTGAGGAAATCAACCAGAGGAAAGTTCCGCAAAGGAGTAAGAATCCTAAGACCTTCGTGAAAGAAGGTGATCAGAAGCAAAAGGCAAACTAGAGAGAGTGTGCGGCCGCCAATGCACCTGCGCTTACACTCCAGAAGGATCTTTAGGGCCAGGGACTTCGAGCAAAACTTGCACGTCGACAGAGAGAGTTTTATATTTGTGCATTGAACAGAGGGTTATATGCAGGATACACAAGGAAGAAAGAATTAAACTGAATGTGCTGTGACAGGGGAAGGCAGCGTAGCCTTTATCAGCCTCCGTGACATGATTAGATTCTCAAAAGCCATGGAGGAAGCTCACCGTAGGGTTCTGAATACACTAGGGTTTCACAAGGGAGGCCCAGATGAAATGTAGAACCTTAATCCAGTCATGAAAACATAAATGCATTGACTAGCGGCCCTTCTAAGCCATGCAAAAATAGTGGGAAGATTGTCCTCAGCTGACAGAGCTGATGGAAGCACGTGCATTGATCTGAGTAGTGATTGAGAGATCTTTACCCAGGAAGAAGAGTCTGTTCTCCAGTCTCTTGACTGGGGTTGGAGCAGGTCTGAGTGATGATGGCCAAAACCATCAATGGCTACCGACCTTCTCATTCTTCACAGGCAAAATCCTGGCCATGCCAGAGTTCAGCGTGAGCTCTTTCTGACCCATCCCTCCCCGGAAGGCAGACAGAGATTCAGAAAATCTGTGAAGGGCATGGCTCAGATGTTGATCAAGTTGGATAATGCTCTGCATGCTGCGTGCATTGTAAAATAATCTGAAACAGTGGGACCAGCCAAGGTTTGTTAGCAGCTGGGCTTTCACACAGAGCAGTGTGGGGAACGGGGAGAACCCACAATGGATAGGAGAGAGTCAAGACCAAAAAAGGGTTAGGGATAAAACCAGCGACCAATCACTCAGGAAAGAACTACTCAGTTAGATGATGTTCCTGAGGACCTGTTGCCACGAACCTCTTGGGGCAGAAACATACTTTGAGGGACTTCATCTCCAACCTTACTAATCCGGGGTTGGAGTCCCATTGGATCTGAGGAGAGTGGTGCCTAGATGAGGAACTTGATTTGCTGAGTTAAAATCCAGGCCTCTTAGTTGTTAGCCAGGGGGATACACCTTAGGGTGCTGTTGTGTTGTTAGATGAGCTATTGCAGATTGTGAAACCTATGAGGAGTGGGTACAGATAGAGACGCAGCAATGCCACTTCGCGGTCCTTCAGAGTATCCGTTGCTATCAAATGGCGTTCCTTAGGCTCTTCCTGGCTCTAGGGTCTCCCTTGTGCTCAGCTCTTGTTAGCACTTGACTCTACCTGACTGGGGCTCTTTGTGGCTTTTGACAATGTCCGTACACACAGGATATTGTAAATCTTCTTTATTAGTATTCGGAAATGCCCCGTGGGAAGCTCTCAGATCATCCTCAACTGTGTCTCAACTCCTTGAATCTGACTCGATTCCAGAAGTAGAAGCCCCATGTTGCATTGGAACAGAGCAACAGTTGCCAGGCCACATGGACATGACCTACCAATAACAGAATATAACAGATCTCCTTTTCAAAGCAGAATAAAGTAAAATAAGGCATTTTAAGATATTAAATGTTAACATTTAAAATTCCACTTCTAATACTAAAGCCACAACAATTTTAACTTTTAAATCACACTTGTAATCTTAAAGCCACAACAGTGTTTCTCGGCAACACATGCGTAGCTCCCTCTAACAGCGTTCACTGTTTTCCACCGTACGCCCTTCTTTTTCCATCCATTTATTCTCCTTCACGACTGAACGTCGTACTATTCTTCTGGCGTTCCACCTCTTGCCATCAGACAATAAGAACAAATCTCCCCACACATTTATTACCCTTTTGGGATCAGATAACTTGGAACATCCTTTTTTTACTCCATCACCAGCACATATTCTCACCAACGTACCGTCCTAAAATGTCCTGTCCTCTTTCATCCCCTTCTCATTATGTCTCTGTTTGGTATGTGATTGATTATGTTCCATCTCATCACACAAATTCTCACTTTGTATCTTCTTCTGACCATACCTCGCCATCCACACAGGCACAGCCACTGTACAAGGTACCCTTCCCTTCAACAAACAAAAGGGGTCTCCCCTGTCACAGAACGGGGTGTTGTTCTGTAATTCCATAACATTTCTTTCATTTGTTTTTCCCAACATATATTGTTCGTTATCGCCAATTGCACGCTTTCTCCCAACACATGATTGAAGCGCTTAATAAAACCATTTCCCCTTGGGTGATAAACTGGTGTCCTGCTCTGTTTGATGCCCCATTTTGAGAAAACTTGAAAACTCATCTGTCACAAAATACGGAACGTTGTCTGTCTAAATTTCCGAAGGACATCCCTCTCTGTAGAATATATCTTCACAAAATGCAATAATGTTCACTGTCTTCACCTCTCGCACAAACGTCACATCTGGCAATCTCTTGTTCAATCCTGAACAGTTAAATAGACCAGCAATGTCCCTGGCTACTTTTTCCCATGCCTGCCTGGGCCATTCTACAGGATCAATTTTTGTTTCTTGTAAAATGTGTGATTTAGTGCTGCACATAAATGAAGCACAACCTCTAACATACCTTTCAATTTGCCTCTCGATCCCTGGCCACCAGAAATCCATTCTGACCTTACGCCTCATTGCTGACATTCCACCATTCCCTTCATGCATCGTACTCAACAACGTAGCCCTTTCGACACCACAAATTTATCTCCTCTTCTCACAGTCCTATTTACCTCAGACAGTTCTTCCCAGACATTGTTATACAAGATTAACTCTGTATCTAATTTCCAACCTAAAATTTGGGGGTAACATGCCCTCACCTTTGTCAGGACAGGATCAGCAGCCATAGAGTCCTTCCAATAAGTTTCCTCAATGGTCTGACATACTTTAGATATTTCTACAACTGTCCACTCATCTACAACATTCCCATTATCCAGAGGCAATCTAGACATGCAGTCTGCATTTATGTTTCTTACCCCGGAACAGGCTTCACTGAGACAACATACCTATGCTAACAATGTAACCACATTGCAATGCGTGGTGTAGCTTTTGCCGCACCAGCAGCGGAGAACAGATCAACTAAATGCTTGTGATCTGTCCAAAGGTCAAATTACATACCCCAGATAAAAATACAGAAGTATTGTACTCCCCAACAACATGCCAGGGCCTCCTTGTCTACAACTGAGTATGTTTTCTCAGTACCCTTCAGAGTTCGTGATGCAAATGTTATGACTCTTCCCTTCTCCTCATGTTTTTGCATCAAAATCGTTCCTAGTCCATAACCACTTGCATCAGTGACAAAAATAGTTTTGTCAGGGGCATTAAATGGTTTAAGGGTCACAGCCTGCAAAATTGTCTTTTTTATAGCATCAAAAGCTTTCTGACACTAATCTATCGATGAATATTCAATACTCTTTTTCAAAAACTCAAGCAAAATATGCACTCTCTCAGCAAAATGATTTACAAATTTATCATAATATTTTGCAAAACCGAGAAATGACCTGAGCTGGTCGTTGACTCGTGGAGATGGGGCTTTCTCTATGGTCTCCACTAAATTGTGATTGAGTTTGACCTCATTGTTAATTAAAGTACGGCCCAGATATTCCATCTTACCAAACTTACATTCTTCCAAACCAGTGGTAACACCAGCTTTGTCTACGCTACTTAACACATCCCTGATAATCTCATTATGCTGAATAATGTCTTTACCCCTCACCAAAACATCGCCCTGAAATACCAAGACATTAGCAATGTCCCCCACAATGCTTTGCATGATCCTCTAGAATACTGCAGATGCCAGACCAAAAGGCATGCATAAAAACTGGAACGCCCTCTCTGGCCTGATGAATGATGTTAAATGCCTGGATCCTGTATTTAATCACATATGGTGGTAGCCATTTGATAAATCCAAAGTGCTAAAATACCTACCCTCAGACACATCCACCAACATTACAGTAATGCGAGGTAGAGGGTGGCGATCCACCCATATGCATTCATAAGGTCTCAAGTCCACACACATGCGGATACTGCCATTGGGGTTTTTAGCGATAACAATGTGACTAAGCCACCCTGAAACCTCAAATGGTTTTATGACACCATTTTCAAACAATCTTCGCAATTCTTCCATAAGTGCACCCCTCAAAGCCAATAGCACACTCCGCACTTTGTTCACTTTAGGTTTAGAATCTCCTTTAGAATAATTGTACGTTTGGATTTTCTTAGACAGCCTAGTTCCTCGCTAAAAAATTTGGGAAATTGATTAGCCACACTCCATCAACACTCCTTCATTTTGGGTCAACAAGACTTGTCATAGATGATTGGGATCCAGGACTATGCCCAACGCTGGTTGTTCCTTCAAGCCCAAAAGTGGCATCCCTTTCTCGACCACATACACCTTGCCGCTTGCATGTCTGTATTTAGTTGCTCATGTACCTCATTCAACATTAGTACTTCTATTTCTCCTTGATCAGTTTAATCAGAATCTTTACTCATTTCTACGTCTCTTACCACATTTACAGATTTTATTACACTCCTATAATCACTCATCCTGCATACTCTTGCAAAATGCCCCGACTTATTACACTTGAAGCCTTTGCTTTTGATAGCAGGGCAATTATTGTCTTTTACTACCACATCTGAAACATATTTTTATGTTTTGTTGCCGCCACAACATCACATATATTTTCTGCATCAGAATTTCATTTGGACACACATTACCCCCCCCCCCCCCAATTCTTTTACATAACTGGAGGTGTTCTCCATGCCTTTGACCACTTCAATCGTCTTGTCTAATGTAGAATCTTTCAAGTCAAGTAACGTTTCTTGAATATTCAAATTGCTTAACTTATATATCATTTGGTCTCTTATGATTTTATCGCTAAGATTCCTGAATGTGCATTTGACTGCTAATCTGCTTAATCTGCCGACATATTGACCAATTGACTCCCCAGACTCTTGACGGTGCAAAAGAAAATGGTGTCTCTCGATAACAATGGTCTATTTTTTTCTCTAGTTCTCTTCTAATGCCAAAAGAGCATCCTCATACACTTCCTCTTCCTCATTGTCTGATCCATCTGCGTCCCTGCTCACTGGTGTTGGTAAAACCTTTAATACTTTCCTATCTTCCACACCTAAACTGTTTTTCAGAATGGCCAATGTATTTCTTTGCCACTTTTACATCTCCCCAATTTCTTCCAGATAAGTTAAAATTGTTTCTTAACAATCATCCCAATCCATGGAAGAAATACCCGGATCTTGTAAAAAATATGGTGGAGGAGGAATAGTTTGTGATGCCATTGTTACTACTCAGCAGAATGAACTAATCACTGACATGCGCAGAGTACTAGACTATTAACTGTAAAGAACACTTGAATGCACTGTACCTTAGTGTAAAATTAATTGACTAATGCTACAACAATGAACAACTAGCACAACAGTAATTCTTGTATAGCATGCCCATCGCTGATGGAGGGAGGTTTGCTGGTCATCGCTCCTTTTGCATAAACGAATATGACAGGCAATAGTGGAAAACATTGGTTTTCTAACAGGGATTTGTCACCGTACTCCCTCCAGCAGGCAAGGAATGATAGGGTTAATGAGGCATGCTGGTTGCAGCAAAACTCTGCCGAACCATGACAGACACCACAAATTACCAATTGTAGAAATCGGCACTTTATGAATGCAAACGTTGCGGCCCAACATCGGGACGAACCGTGTACTGCTGTTGCTAGGATTCCATGGCGCTTCTTTAAGGTATCACCAAAATGGCGGCATGCAGAGTGCCAGGACGCGCTGTACACCACTGTTGCCAGGATACCACAATGCACCCTAAGACGTCTTAGGGACGTTCTTCCTCCATGTAATGCGCTGTGACATCTACTCTCCAACTCGTGGAGTTTTTAAACGCACACACCAGAAAACCGCAACTGGAACAAAGGAAGTACTAAGACTCCAAATAAGTGCTTGTACTTCTGCAGGTGCACGCTTCTCACCATAGATCTTCCCTTGTGACTCCTCGAGGACCTCACCCGCACCTTCACTCGAATGTAAACAGATGGCACCATCTCTCACGTCTCTCAAATGTAAACAGTTCTAAACATTTCCCTCCGTCCAATTGCCAAACCTGTATTAAAACCACAGCTCACCAATTTCCCTAATTCATTGTGCACATTGCTTCTCAGCAATATTCATTATATTCTGAGCTCCAGGGACAGCAAACATAAGAACTTCTTCTCAGCAAAAAAATCTTATTCTTGTACAGCTGCAAAAGTTTTCTCCAGGTATCCTATTAACTGGATCCCATCCTCGCCGCCATTTTTTAGGATGAAAGTGTTGTGTAGTTCCTACTAATCTGATTGGATCTGCACATTGTTTGGACAACATAAACTAAGGGCTTGGTGTCAAGACTGATTCTGGACACCCCGCAGGATATGTTGGCCTATAGACCAGCTAGCTCACAGTGCCACTTTAAGCCCCCTAACCTATCAGGGAGCGAACAGTTTCTGGCAACCACTGAACATTACAACCCTGATTCCTCAGGAATCTTTTAAACAGTACAGCATTGTTTGCTCAGTCACTCGTGCTCACTTGCTCTTAGAGAGGTACACAGAGAATGCGCAGTGGGGCATTTTCAATAATATTTATTAAACCAACGTTATTCTTGCATAATGTGTGCTGCAATGATTAGGAGACAGAAGCAAATGAAGGAGATTACAAGCACTAAAAGAGTAAACAGTAGATACATTTCTATCAGGGTGCTGAAGCAATGAATATATGCAGGCATATAGGCAAAATGGTAATCTAACATTCTTCTATGATGCACACCCTGCTCTGAGTGTGCCTAGAATGTGTATGGGTGTAGAGCTAAGAATCCCCCCTAGGGAGGATCCAACCCCAGTGACCATGTCATGAATTATGTAATATGTGACATCATCAGCAGTGGATTGCGTGTGCGTGATCAATAGTGAGTACAACTAACTATAACAGAGGAATTTCAATGGTTTTGTACAAGTGAAATGTCCAGCTAACTATAACACCTCTGAAACCTATGTTTTTTTCAGTAAATTTCCAAGGTTTTTTAAATGATAATTCCTAACTATAACATGTCTGTAACCTATGGTTTTTCAGTGAATATATTTATATATATATATATATATTTATAGGTTTGTAATCCTTGATAAATTTAGTTATTGTAGTATAATGCTCTCTAAGATCACTGACTAGAAAATTCACATGTATCTTCCTGTTAGATCCATATTATAATAGGTTTAGTTCCAGCTGCTAAATAATAAAAAAAAGGTCTGCGGTTGTTCACTTCTGATTTCTACTCTAATTAACTTTTCTCAGATGCGCTGACAAACCTTTTTGCTTCTGTTCTAAAGTTGTTCTGGCGTCCACTATTAGCTGTTTCTTATGCGTGCTGACTAGATTTCAACTGACACGCTGACGAAACCTGTTCTCTTCAGCTCTTTGTTGTACTGGCGTAGAAACAGTTACTCATGCGCGCTGACTAGATTTGCCCTGACGCGCTACGAGGCCTTTTCGCTGCTGTTCAATAGTATCACTGGCATTGGCAATAAGCATTTATTCATGCGCGCTGACTAGATTTCCACTGACGCGCTGACTTGAACTTATTGCTGCTATTCATTAGTTGCAGGCGCTTTACCTTAAAAGGGCAGGTTTAGAAATTAGTCGTCTTGACAAAGCTGGTGTGTGACTCTGAAAACTGCAATCTAAATAATTCTACCTCAAGAGTTCTTTTACTCTAACAAACTCTCCTCATGTTTTTTCTCACGAGACAACCGCCCTGGGGAGACACTAAGGGATTTCTTCACTCAGAATTTCAGGCGGGCTGACGAGACACTTCTTTTTTCTTCAGGAGTTCAGTTGAAGTGCAATGCGCTTTACTCACACACGCGCATTGGTAGGATTCTCTTCAAACCACTAGACCGCTTCATTTGAGATGACGGCGGCCATCTTGAATGTTGCATAATTCCGATGCTGTAATTCTTTGAGCAGAACTTTGAACAACAGCATTCTGCTAGGGTGTAATTTTCTCCAATTAGGATATTGTCCACTCTGATGGGCTTTGGCTTTTCTTTTCTTCTTTGCCGCGGTCAAAACATTGACAATGACAAGACAATGACTCCTTGACATAAACAAAGTAGATTCAGAGAAACTAATCCAATATTATTAGGCATGCAAATGTGTGCAAAAGTTTACTGCAGAAATTTTATTTTCTAGGACAATGTAAGGAATAAGCTGCCTCGGTACATGGGCCTAACCTGTGAATATAACAACAGGATGCACAGGATGTTGTAAGTCTTGTTTATTAGTATCCAGACATGCCCGATGGGAAGCTCTGAGATCCTGCGCAACAGTGTCTCTCAACTTCTTGAATCTGGCTCGATTCCAGAAGTAGAAGAGACTTGTTGCATTGGAGCAGAGCATCAGTTGCCAGGACACATGGAAATTACCTAACAATAACAGAATATAACAGTGGTGCTAGGCGATTCCTGGCTCAGGCTCTTCCTGGTGCTAGGCTATTCCTGGCTCTAGTCTCTTCCTGGTGCTAGGCTATTCTTGGCTCAGACTCATCCTGGTGCTAGGCTATTCTTGGCTCAGGCTCATTCCTAGTGTTAGACTCTTCTTCAGCCGGGGCTCTTCCTGGCACTAGACTCTTCCTGGTGCTAGGCTATTCCTGGCTCAGGCTCTTCCTGGTGCTAGGCTCTTCCTGGCTCAGGCTCTTCCTGGTGCTAGGCTCTTCATGTCTCAGGCTCTTCCTGGTGCTAGATTATTCCTGGCTCAGGCTCTTCCTGATGCTAAGCTATTCCTGCCTCAGGCTCTTCCTGGTGCTAAGCTATTCCTAGTATCAGACTCTTCCTAGATCAGGCTCTTCCTGTTGTTAGGCTCTCCCTTGAACAAGGCTCTTCCTTGCTCTAGTCTCCTCCTAGCGTGAGGCCCTTCCTAGTTCAGATTCTTCTTGGCACTAGGCTCTTCCTGGTGCTAGGCTCTTCCTGGCTCTTGGCTCTTCCTAGTGTAAGGCTCTTCCTAGTTTGGGCTCTTCTTCGCACTAGGCTCTCTATGACACTAGGCTCTTCCTGGTACTAGGCTCTCCCTTGCACAATGCTCTTCCTAGTTATAGGCTCTTCCTAGCGTTAGACTCTTCCTGGCAGGGGCTCTACCTGGCTCAGGTTCTTCCTGGCCTGGGCTCTTCCTGGCGCAGGCTCTTCCTGGCCTGGGCTCTACCTGGCTCCGGCTCTTCCTGGCTCCGGCTCTTCCTGGCCTGGGCTCTTCTTGGTGCTAGGCTCTTCTTGGCACTAGGCTCTCCTTGGTGCGAGGCTCTTCCTGGCCGGGGCTCTTCCTGGTGCAAGGGCCCAGGGACTTTACATTTTCCCTCCAAATCTATGCATTTTGGAGGAAGCTTTAAGTTGGACCAGTATTTTAATGACAGTCTCCTTGGTAGCCACTAGGAGTCACTACAGCATTTTTCATTTTAGGAGAACTATAATAAGTGTATCTATGTCATGTATTCCTGGCGTTTGCATGGTCTCGTACAGCTTTTGGAACCTGGTCGCAATTTATGGTTCTGGGACACTTGTTGATTGGACTCAAAGGGACCTGTTGGTATTGCATTTAGTTTGGTTTCATATTGTTCCAGGTGCTTTATACTGGATAATGGCGGCATGGTTGGAATAGACTGGTGTATTGTTCAGTGACGGAATGCATTGTGTAATTGCCAAAGGACATTACTTCTTGTTTTGCTCTGCTGGGGTGTGAGGTAGTTCTTCGCTCAGCTTCAGGTGTCTTGTTCCATAGTCATACTGTGACTTTTATGCCATTACATGTGTATGTGGGTGTGGTAAGTGTACGTTGTTTACAATGGTTGATCTGGCAAGCAGTGAGCCAACTAAATGGCTTGGAACCATGCTGTTCGCATAATGCTGCAAAAAGTTGGGTCTAAAGTGTACTGTTGGTGTAGTGTAATATGTCAATACAACATGTTTAGATGAATGCTTAGCTAAATCATGGCATCATGTACAAAGCTATTTTGCAATTGTGAAAGCCTGTGCTTCACAAAATGACTAGGTTTGCAATCACAAAATAACTTTTTGTTATGCTCTAAACCCATTTTCCGATTCAGTAACGCGTTACTGAATGACATTGCTATTTTAAAAGGGGCGTTTTTAGGGTGTCTCTTCCAATTTGCGATTCGTTATGGTATGTATCAATATTTTGTTACTGTAACCTGGTCCCAAAACATTGACATTTAACCTACACCTCAAGAAGGTATTATCCCTTTTGCAAATGGGATCCTTGAGGCCACTTCCTTTTTGAGAATGTTAAAAGTTTATTGGGGAGGAGTCAGTGGCCTTCGGGACCACTCGAAACAGCAAACAAAAATCTTTCCTTTTGAAATGCAGCCCTGTTTCCTTTAAGGAAAATGGACCACATTCAAAAGAAAAAAGGTGACTTTATTTAAAATGTGATCACAGACAGGTGTTCTGTTAACACCGGAAGGCAACCATCCCTGTGATGCCATCCAATCGTAGTGAAAATTGCAAAAAACACAGTTGATGGACAGAATGCAGGCTATCAGCCTTCTTCAGCCTGGATAGCTTGACTCCAAAACTGTGTTTTTTGCAATTTTCACCCCGAATGGGCTGGGTATGCTCAGACGTGAAGAAGGCTGATTCCGGTCTAAGAAAGACATTGCTTGGTAGTTCGGGCTGGACTGTTCCCATGAGGCACAGGGTCAAGGCTGATTTGCATATAGCCATTGTCTGACCTAGGGTGGTGTGGAGTGCAAAACAACTATGGATTTCGGCCCAGATCTTTGTACTGGGGTGAATGTAAGACATTGTTCTGCATTCTGTCCATCAACTGTGTTTTTTGCACGATCCAATCGTAGTGAGTCACAATGAATGACATATCTTGTGAATATTGAGGAGGTAGGTTGGATTGCGACTCACTGTGGTTCAGAATTAGTACATAGGTCGACTCACATATTTCTTTTTCATTCGCAATAATTTGGATCACAATTTATGACCACTTTTTGCAGATGGAAATTTCATTAGGCCCTATAAATCTACATAGGTGCACTGCTGATATGCAGTGACACCTAGTGGTCAGTCACAGTACAGCAAATCTGAATCTTGCAAGCACTATACAGTCTACCTCACTCCCAAGGGGCCTTTCACTATCTCTCAAGGCTTTACTCTTCCTGAAAAGACCTCATGCAAGCGCCTGCTTCACTATAAATAACATTTTATATATATATTATTTTTGATACTAATTTCAAGTTTGCAGCTGTTTTTTTATACTTGTGAAATGAAAAGCAGATGCTAAAAGTGCTTTATGATTAAATTACAATGAAGTGAAAGAATAAAATGAATAGTAAGCCTGGGCGGAGTTCGCGGAGTTTCACTAGGCGTGACTCTGCAATGTACAAAAAACCTCCACCCTGCTACGCAGAGCTCTACAAGCGGCGGAGTTTCTTTATATAAATGCTGTTTATGGTGATTTTCAGTGTTAGGTGCTTATCCGCACTGTGCAATCATCTCAAACTGCACCATGCACAGCGCAAGCGTGCACTACTCCCTTTCTGCCGCTTGAATAGAATTTTACTCGAACTGCAGCTTTCTCAACGCAAACAGATGGCTTCTCAAAGTGAGCGGTCACAAGCATACACAACCATTCGCAATGAGAAATCTGACCGCCCGCGTTGAGAAATCTCTCCGGGAGGTTGATTTTCCATACTCGCCAACTTGATGTTGATGATTGCAGAGGAGGAAAAATCTCGCCAGGAGGTGGATTTTCCTTGCTCGCACTCACCAACTTCGCATTGATGAACACGGAGTGCGGAAAACTCCGCAAACTCCGCGAGCGGAACAGAGTTCACTGCCCTGACTTAATGAATAGGTGTTTCTCTCTGTTCAATAGCACGATGGGCAGAATTAATCCAATATTTATATAAAAGTAACTTGTTTCTCTATCTGCTAACCCACACTTCTCCCTTCAGGGCTCCATCTTCGATGACTGCTGCGTGCTGTGCTGGTGCTACTCCTGCTCCTGGTGCCAGATGGCGCGAGAGATCAAGAAGAGGAAGCAGCCCTTCAGCATCATCAACGCCCAGACCACCACCATTCAAACGCCCCAGCCCTACTCCGATGGCAAGGCTCATCAGATGCCTCCGCCCTACTCCGATGGCAAGGCTCAGGCCGTGCAGCAGCATAAGTAATGCAGGCGTTAAAGCGGGGTCCGATTGCTGCAGGGTGGCCACCGCTATTCACTCCAACACACACACCCGCCACTGTATGCCTGTGAACCCCTTTCCTCAAAGGTGGCATCAGGACAGGTGTGCTGGACATTTTATGTATGGGATGAATGCTGTTCAAGATGAGAGCACATCATGCTTACCAAATATTTGAATTTTATTTTAATTCACATAGCAAAATATTCATATTGTTAACACCAGGTTTGAAAAGATGTAAGAAAATAAAATATATAAGATGGTGCATTTGTATCTGTTGTTAATGTCCTGCAAGCACAGTGGTTTTAACGCCTATAGTTCACGAGAAGTACTCATGTCATGACCTAGTTACATAATTCACATGAATTACATTGTCCCCATGAATTATGGATCTAAAGCTGTGGGAATCCCCAAAACAAGTTACATCATTTTTATGTGTACTGTATGTAAGGGATAAAGTACCCCCTAATGCACATTATGAGAATTCTGCAAGTCACTGGGGCATTCCATAACCATCTAGAGGAAAAAGACAGAAGGCAGGGCTCCTTTATATGGTCATGGAGATCCGAGGTGACTTGCAATGGCCTAATAATAGATGATGGGGGCCTTTATTTCTTATAATACATGGTCACACCATAAATCTTCACACAAACTGCTTAACTCCTCATTACGTTTCTCTTTAATATAAACATGTAGGAACATGTAACAGACTAAAAAGCAGGGAGATATTTGTTGCAAAAATATATTAAAATCAGTTTAATATAAATCAAATTTAACATAGGCTCTAGCTCAGAATTTGTATAAAGGGTCATTGAGATACTCTTTTCTGCAGTACCTGAAGCATGCAAAAATAATCCTATTGCCATAAATATCTGTTTTCTGTTGATAACTGTTCATTTAGAAAAACATGTTTCATTTTCCTTGTTAAAAACTGCAGCTGTAACTACACTAGATGACCTTCCTTTCCCCTTAGCTGCTGCCTCTGGCAGCAGTCATTGTGACATCAGAACTCAACTGTAATAACTTATTACAGTTGAGCAGCAACGTCATCCTGTTGTCAGCAGTCACCTGTACTTAAGAAATCAGAGACAAGCGTTTATACAGGGATTATTGCAAGCTCCCATCTATTATAAAATTATTAATGGTTCACCTGTGTATTATAGTTCAATCATGGCCCTTGGCTTTGTGGCAAAATGTATCACATCATCAGAACCACTATATAGCATTATAGCTCCATATTGCAGTACTGCATTTATGAAAATCAACGAATTGTGGGGCAAATTAAAAGATAGAGTTTATTTGTGTATCAAGGCATGAGGCTTGCATGACGTACTGTGCTAGCCTTACCCGTAGTTCAAAAGAAAAGTGATATTGTGGAACCCCAGGAATCCTTTGTGGTCCAGTCTGCCTCTGGACATTCTGGTCAATATCACCCCTCTGCAGTGATTGTTAATCACTGTTAACTGCCCACCCCAGGGGCCAGATCTAAAACCAAAGGCTTCCAGTGAGGGAGAGGCAAATTAACTGCTGGCGGGGTCTTACAGCATGAGAGCAATATGGTGCCTGTGACTTCACCCAATATGGTGGACAATTTCGCCCACTCTAATTGCCCGCTCTATGCCCTGGTGTCAAACTCTCAGCCCATGCAGAATGAAGGCAAACAACTGCACGTAATGCCTGCATTCCAAGTGCTCTCATTGGCTGATTTTCCTCATTGCTTGCAGGTTGCTAATTAGTTTTGTTGCTCTTGGAAGTTTGTCTTTAAGAGGCATTCAATGGTTCATCCATATTGGCAAGCGCTTTGCCTCACAACACTGTAAATTATTCTGTAGCAGGCAGAGCCAGCATTCGAGCAATGCCCAGTCTCACGGTGACCAATGGGGGGTTGAGTATTTCCTGCAATCATCAGAGCTCAGCAGCTCCAAGTGGTACAAGCCCTTTCCCATAGTATTTGTAGTCTGCTAAACTCTAAACCAGTCCCTTAGTCTGCTGGGACTGTACCTCTCAGCGGTCGCCATGTCAAACATCTGAAGGAGGCGGGGTTGAAGAGAACAAAATGAAGAGCCTCCTTGGCATCATAGTAAATAATGCAACATGATCTTTGACTCCAATGATGTCACAGGAAGGGGTGTCAGCTACATGTGAGAAACATACTGAAAGTTAAATTAATAAATCAACTACAGCACCTCATTTAAGTAAGCAGAGCCCCCCACCGCCCCGTCCCTGGTTTGGAGGGCCAGCTGCAGCCTCTTGGGCTATTATCGGATTTGTGGCAATCCTCAGGGGTCTAAACAGAGCCCTGCCAGGAAGCCAGCTTCTAACCAACATCACCAGATGTGAGATTCAGCCAGGCATGAAGAGGGCTCAATGTGACCTCATAATGTGTGAGCCTCACTCGCGATGAGTGACACTAGAGGCCCCTGGAAGCAGGAATTGCCAAAGATTGTAGATTATGGGGTGAGGAAAAACTATTCTCTTTACCCTGACAGATGTCTTCTGAGGTCTCCAGCATCTTTGCAAATTTGAGCCCTGGGGTCAAGAGCAGGCTGACGGGCAATGAATTTGAGGAGAAAAGCAAATGGAAATGACTGATTTTTATGAGTTCTTGTTCATATTTTTAATACTGACTATTTTACCAGTGTAAACAAACATCTCACTACCAATATTTTAAAATATTTTTGAAAAATTAATATATATAGAAGACAAAGAGAACTCTGGGTATTTTCAGAGTTTAGGTGTAGAGCAGCTCCTGTATAGAGCACCCTACAACACTGTGACACTCTGAATATATGTTTAGATGATAAAGAAACATTATGTTTGTAGTGACTTAATATAATTACACAGAATATTAAGAAATGTAGTTATATACATGTAGGACTTTCTGCTGGTACCTACAGAAGCAGCTGTGTAAAGTCCAGAAATGCAGGCTGAAGAATTGCCTTGAATAATTTCTGGCTCTGATATTCCATTGACTCCGACCCGACCCTAATAGCTTCTCATATTTAAGTTTTTTCAAGTCATCGCGGCTCTATTCAAGCAAAAGGATGCCCTACAATTTTGGGGGGTGCTTAAAAACTGACTAAAAAGCATGTTTAGTAGCATTTCACTTACAGCTGTTTTCTCTGGGGCCAACAATGTGAGTGCTGCTGGGCTGGGCAGAGGAATACATTACTGCCATGTTGGAAAAGTGTGGGTGGGAGGTTGAAAGCAGCCACAAGTTGACAAGGGATGGTCGCTTTTCTGGAAAATGTGCAATCAAAATGCCATGTATGAATATGAATGAACCATGGGGAACCATTCTTTAGTCATGACCTTAAGCACAGGCAAGAACATTCCATTCTGAACATCAGGGGTAGCTCCAGCCTGGATATAATAGCTGTGTATGATTTGGGCAGCGACAAATCTCTTTTCTAGGTTAAAATGTTGTTGTGCTAAATTAGGGTCTGTAAAGGGGATTGGAAGATTCTGTCCCTGGCATCTAATGTAGGTACGGTTGGGGCTGGATAATGGCCTTGCCAATAATTTCTTTGCTAAGGGTTAAACAATTACATAATTAGAGCTAAATAAATTTGGAAGAAATTCCCACTGGTGTCCACATCTGGGAGATGAGGTCCCAAGATTATAGACTCCGTCACAATGGCTAAAGACATTTTCTCTATTGTACTAGAACGTTCACTTCCAGATAGGGTGACTATCAAACCTCTCCCCTCTCAAGCCCTTTGTGACTCCCTTAACTCCTTTTTCGTGGAGAAAATTGTCAAAATTAAAAACAGTATCGCCCACCGCACGGCACCCTCTACACCTACACCTGCCTCCCCCACTGGCCACCAAAAATCCCCATACAGTAGATCAGATACCTCCGATGTCGGAGGATGAATTCTTTGCCCTGTTGAAAAAGGTTGGGTCGGGCTCCTCTACTGACTGCTGTCCCCCCCCACATCTTACGAGAGGCTTTCTCTGCTTGCCCCACACCTCCTCTGACCCTTCTTAATAATTCCCTAGGACTGTGCCGGGTCCCTGAATCCTTTAAGACCGCCGAAGTAGTACCTATCCTGAAAAAGCCCAATGCCGACCCCTCTGTGATGAGCAACTTTCGTCCAATCTCCCTTCTTCCCTACTTGAGCAAAGTGTTGGAGGCCCATGTCACTGGCTTCCTGAGCTCCTTCATTGAAGGCTCCCTGTTCCTTGACCCGCAACAGGCTGGCTGCAGACCTGCCCATTCGACTGAGTCAGTCATTCTCTCAGTGATGGAGGGGTTGTGGAGAGGGGCGGACCTAGGGACCAGCCAGGCCTTGGTGCGCCTGGATCTGTCGGCCGTCTTCGACATGGTCGACCAAGACATTTTGGTCAACCGTGTCGAAGAGGCCAGCATCCGGGGGACAGCCCTGGAGTGGGTTCGCTCTTTCTTGACCGATCGCCACCAGGCTGCTCCGACTCTCTAACTTCTCAGGGGAAAAGGTTAAGCTGACCTGCAGTGTCCCCCAGGGCTTTTCCCTCTATCCCCTTCTTTTTAATTTATATCTGACCCCCCTTATTCGCTCCCTGCAAGGCAGTAAAGTCACTGCATTTAACTACGCTGACGACATTCAGCTACTTTTTGATATTGATTCCTCTGATCAGTCTATTTATAATTTCCAGTCTACTTTATGCCTCATCAGCAACTGGATGGAGAACAATCATTTAATTAAAACTCAACCCCGATAAGACCGAGTTGGTCCTAACCGGTCGCGTCTCTAATCCCTGGAGCTCTAATTTCTGGCCTTCTTGCCTTGGTCCCCCTCCATGCCCTGTGGACTCCGCCAAGAGCCTTGGAGTTATTATCTGTAAGGACCTTTCTTTAAAGCCCCATATCAATGCAGTGGTCTCCTCTAGTTTTTTCCACCTTCGGAAAATCCGTAAGATCTCTCGCTTTTTAACCACGTAGGCCCTTACTCTGGCTTTATTGGCCCTAGTAGTGTCCAGGCTTGATTACGCCAACTCTCTTTATGTAGGCATCCCTGCGTATCAGCTAAACCATCTACAGTTGGTGCAGAAGCAGGCTGCACGTTTAATCTTTCATCAACCTAGACACCATCATGTCCGCCCCCTGCTTAAAACTCTCCACTGCCTCCCGGTGGCCAAGCGCTGCGAATTTAAATTAGGCTGTATCACCTTTAAAGCATTGGCAGGCCAAGATCCGGTGTTCATCTCCTCTCTCCTTTATCACTATCTCCCGTCACGTAATCTTTGTTCCTCCCACTTGGCTCTGCTCACCACCCCTACCTTCAAACGCAAAAAACATGGTGGCCTTAGATTTTCGTTTCTTGCCCCTTCCTGTTGGAATGCACACCCCCGGAGCTGAGATTAACTAAGTCCTACGCTCGCTTCAGGTCACTCCTGAAAACTCTTTTGTTTCATAAAGCCTATGATTAAATATTGTTTGTGTTACTTCACTGCTAAACTGTCTGCCCTCCCCCGCTCACAGCGCCATGAAACCGTTAGGTGTAAGTGCGCTTAATAAGTATTTTTAACATAACATAACAGGGCTACAGTGATATCACTTCTTTTATCTGGATCACAAAATCAATTAATGGACGGATCACATAGCACTGCAGTGATTTCACTTACTGTCTCTAGACCACAAAATCAATTAACAGACAGATCGACATTGTGCTATACTGATTTAAAGTCCTGTCTCTAGATCACAAATCAATTAGCAGACAGACCACCATAGTGCTACAGTTATATCTCTTCCAGTCTCTGAATCACAAATTCAGTGGACAGACAGACCACCCCAGGGCGGATCACTGACATAATATAGAATGCCAAAATATCGACCTACCAAAATATCAAGGTAAAAATAAAGAATGCCAAAATATTGACCTTCTATCTCCAAACAGGTAAGTAAAATATATCGAATCAAAAATATCAATGTAAACAATATAGTTAGTCAAAATATCGAATTTTTTTAAATGCTTTAAATTAATTAAAAATTAATGAAATTTTAAATATAATGAACTTAAACATCCTTAAAATACTTAAATAACCTTAAAATTAATAAATAATTAATGTAAGTAAAAAAAACATACAATTTGATTTGTTAATACATATATATATATATATATATATATATATATATATATATATATATATATATATGTATACATAATATTAATAAATAAATTACAATATTTTTACCGTAGGATAGCGGAAAGGGTAAAATTTACTATTACCACTCCAGTGAGTGCAACAGTAGAGAAAGCGTTGGATAGCGTAGGGGTAACAATTACTATTCCCACTCCAGAGAGTGCAACAGTAGGGAAAGCGTTGGATAGCGTAGGGGTAAAAAATATTATTCCAACTCCAGAGAGTGCAACAGTAGGGAAAGCGCTGGATAGCGTAGGGGTAAAAATTACTATTCCCACTCCAGAGAGTGCAACAGTAGGGAAAGCATTGGATAGCGTAGGGGTAAATGTTACTATTCCATCTCCAGAGAGTGCAACAGTAGGGAAAGCGCTGGATAGCGTAGGGGTAAAAAATACTATTCCCACTCCAGAGAGTGCAACAGTAGGGAAAGCGTTGGATAGCGTAGGTGTAAAAATTACTATTCCAACTCCAGAGAGTGCAACAGTAGGGAAAGCTCTGGATAGCGTAGGGGTAAAAATTACTATTCCCACTCCACAGAGTGAAACAGAAGGGAAAGCGTTGGATAGCGTCGGGGTAAAAACTACTTTCCCACTCCAGAGAGTGCAACAGTAGGGAAAGCGTTGGATAGCGTTGGGGTAAAAATTACTATTCCCACTCCAGAGAGTGCAACAGTAGGGAAAGCGTTGAATAGCGTAGAGGTAAAAATTACTATTCCATCTCCAGACAGTGCAACAGTAGGGAAAGCGTTGGGGTAAAAATTACTATTCCAACTCCAGAGAGTACAATAGTAGGGAAAGCGCTGGATAGCATAGGGGTAAAAATGACTATTCCCACTCCACAAAGTGCAACAGTAGGGAAAGCCTTGGATAGCGCAGGGGTAAAAATTACTATTCCCACTCCAGAGAGTGCAACAGTAGGGAAAGCGGTGGATAGCGTAGGGGTCAAAAATACTATTCCCACTCCAGGGAGTGCAACAGTAGGGAAAGCATTGGATAGCGTAGGGATAGAAATTACTATTCCCACTCCAGAGTGCAACAGTAGGGAAAGCGTTGAATAGCGTAGGGGTAAAAATTACTATTCCCGCTCCAGTGAGTGCAACAGTAGGAAAAGCATTGGATAGCAGGAGGGTAAAAATTACTATTCCCACTCCAGTGAGTGCAACAGTAGGGAAAGTAAATACTTCATACATAAATAAAAATAAAATCAATAATAATACCAATTACAAATTAATTAAAATACTTAACACTTTTATATAATATATTAATTAATCAATTAAAAATGCAAATAAAAAATAATTTATCAAAATAATTACCTACTAATACAAATTATTTAACAATTAACAATAACTTAGTTAACAATTAGAAAATAATAAAAAAATGGATAAAATTAAAAATAATTTAAAAATAGAATTACTTACAATTAAATTACTTCCCACCCTTTTCCCCTATAAACCCACATTCCACTACATAATCTAAATTAATAAAATTAACATAGTTATCAATTAATAAATTAATTAAAATGAATTACCCATTATATTTTAATTAATTACCAATTCATAATTAATTAACTATTATTTCACAATAAATACAAATAAATAAAGGAACATATTTAATTATTTATAATTAAATAACTTCCCACCCTATTCCCCTATAAACCCACAACCCGCTACTGAAAATAAATTACTAAAATTAACATATTTATCAATTAATCTATTAATGTTAATTAATAACCAATTATATTTTAATTAATTACCAATTAATAATTAATTAATAATTAATTCAAAATAAATACCAATAAATAAATTAACATGTAATTATTATAATTAAATTACGTTGCACCCTATTCCCCTATAAACCCACAACCCGCTACAGAAAATAAATTAGTAAAATTAACATAATTATCAATTAATCAATTAATTAAAAAAATGACCAATTATATTTCAATTAATTACCAATTAATAATTAATTAACAATTAATTCAAAATAAATACCAATAAATAAATTAACATATTTAATTAATCATAATTAAATTACTTCCCACCCTATTCCCCTATAAACCCACAACCCGCTACAGAATTATATTACGCAAAAACTAACTACCATAAAAATAAATAATTAATATAAATAATAAAATAAATATACACTTTTCAAACATATACTAACATAATAACTTACTTACCTCAAATTCGATATTTTTGTAGTCTATATTCTATCCATTCTATGTTTTTGTAGTCTATATTCCGTCCTTCTATGTTTTGTAGTCTATAGTCTGTCCATTCTATATTTTTGTAGTCTTTATTCTGTCCATTCGATATTATGTCCATTCTATATTTTTTAATTCGATATTAATGCTATCCTATTCGATATTTTTGTAGTCTATATTCTGTCCAGTCGATATTCTGTCCATTCTATATTTTTTAATCCATATTAATGCAAATCGATAATAAAAACTCGATATTTTGACTGTATACCCCCCAGGGCAAGAGGCAAGCTGCCCCCAGACCTTCAGTGATATCACTTCCTGTCTCCTGGATCACAAAATCTGTCAACAGACAGGCTTGCCCAGGGCTACAGTGATATAACTTCCTGTCTCCTAGCTCAAAAAAGCTGTCAACAGACAACTGCCCCATAGCTACAGTGATGTCACTTGTTGCCTCCATATCGCAAAAGCACCATAGTGTCAGAATGGCACCGGTCTCGACTGACAAATCTTGTTGCTTCCAAAACTGAGTGTCGCCCTCAGTGGCGCTTGTTTGTTTATGTCCAGATGTAAGCTAGAGCTCGCCAGTGAACCCACTTGGATTAAATTGCTAAACTCACATTGCACCGCTCAATGTTGCTGGTGGTAATGATGGATGCATTTGACCTAATTTTGCAGGCATGGGGCCACTACTTCCCCATTGTAATAGATCCTATTGCTTACCAGCGCCAAGAAACTGTATAGTGTACGTCGCGCTTTACAAATACCTTTCACATCACATCACATCACCCGTGGTCCAGTGTAAAGTTTATGTAAAAAAGGGCACACTTACCCTCTTTAGAACCAAAAAGAGGACCCATATCAGCTTGTCTGTGTTGCCAGCTGATGATTGTGGACAAACTGACTCCCTATGTAAATGAGGGTCAGGAGAGGAGACCAATGAGAGAGAGTGACTGAGAAGAATGAACACAATAGGATCGGCCATGCAGCATGCATTAAAGGTGTGCCTGTCTGGGCTGGGGGACTGATAGAGACTTCCAGCTGTGGATGTGTGAGAGCTGGGAGGGGACTGTGTTAGGAGGTTTCTAGGATGTATGGAGAATACTCAATTGAACACTTGAATCCACCTATTCTTCTTGGTGTCTGTATTTCTATTGACCTCACTGCTGAAGATTGATTCCATTCGTGGACGAAGCTGTTACATTCTTCTCTGTTTATCATTTACTCTTGCATATTTTATATAATGTTCTGGAACACTGCTGCTCCTTAGAAACCGGTCTGCTCTGATGCTTTGGTGGAATCCAGAGGGCAGAAGGAGGGCTGTTGGAGTGGAGAGCGGTTGTGTCCCAGGGGTCTGTTCCTGTTATCCTAATAAACCTCCATTTATATAAATGTATGTGTCCTGACTCTTCAAAACAGGCAACGAGGATGGGATACGCTCCATAAAGGGGACACCAATGTTTTGTGATCTTTTGTACTCAAGCTGGAACATACTTTTGGACAGTAAGTGACCCCTGGATCAGCTTTATATACATTGTTGACACTACTTTATCTGTGCCCAACTAAAATGTTTGTGACGATATTCACCTTGTGAGACTTATAATAACCAACTTCTTTATAATGATCTAAGCTGCTATTGGCATGGTAGATTGCCACTGAGTTTCATTCTGTATATCAACAGACATTTTGTCTTTAAAACTCGTGCAGTGTTGATGCACTGGAACACAGTCACTTACTCTGAAATTTTGTCTGAAGGAAGGAAGCGACTGTAGTGAGACTTGTATTGGATGATTCACGCATTGATAAGTCTTGTATAATAAGAAAATAACAAGGAAGAAAAGCGCAGAATCACCAGTGTCAATGTGTGATTTTCCATAGACATTTCATTGTCGGAGGCAAACTTGAGGAGTTTTGCTTACTTTTAAAATTGTGCCATTCTACGTTACAATACCGATGTGCTGCTGAGCGCTGCTTACCTTTAAAAGAGTTGTTGTCTGCATTCTGTGGTCCGTGCTCTGAGAAGTCCTTAAGGATCACCACTTGCATTCTAACGTCCGTGCGCTGGAGTTCACGCCATTGTCAACTAAGCCTTCCACTGTGGAGAGTGGTGGAGGAACGCTGCGACGCTCACGCCATCTTTGGGGAAATTGATTGACTGTTTGCTTTCCAGTTTTCCGTCAGGTGTTAGTTGTGGCCACACCCTATACCGTTTCATCGGTGACATGCACACCATTATTTGCGTGTCAACATTTAGCTGTATTGTCTCAACGGTGACACGCACCCCATTACTCGCGTATCAAACATTTATTCGTCATCCTCTCCATTCATTATCCGGAGTTCATCGGTGACATGCACACTGTTACGTGTCAATTCCTGAGATAAATTTAACTCTGCAGGACTCAAGACATTGCTAATTCAACACATTATTTATTACTTTTACAGCATTTTATCTTTTCAAGCACAAAAAGCATATTCATAAACAGAGAAATTTGTTTTCTTCTAGGTTTATAACAGTATTTCATCTTTTAGTTATTTATTGTATTCCTTTTCAGATTTCTTTGTAAAAAATGACATCTCAAGTCATTCCTGCACCACCATTTTTTCTACAAAGTCCTGGTCAACCATGTATGGTGTGGGAACATTGGAAAGAAACATTTGAGACTTATTTAGAAGCCATTGAGGGTGATGATTATGTCTCTAAAAGGAAATTAGCCATTCTGAAACAAATTTTGGGATTGGAAGGTAGAAATGTTTTAAAAACATTACCTCTGATGGAAGCTATTAATATTGAGGTTAATACAGACAGTGAATCTGCAGGGGATAGCAATGTTGATATATATGAAATTGCTTTAAAAGCTTTAGAAGAACATTTTGGAAAGAAAGTTAGTGTTGTGTTGGACAAACACAAATTATTTTCACGTGTGCAGTCTCTAGGAGAAACCATTGAGCAGTATGTGGCAAATTTGAGAATGCTGGCTGTCACTTGCAAATTCAATGACATGAGAGATGATCTTATTAGGGATCAATTAATTAATAGAATGTCAAATCTCAAAATTCAAGAAAAACCTCCTGGTTTAAAGGATCCTTTTTTAGACAAAACAGTGTCTGTAGCTAAAAGAATGGAAAAAACCTCTAGGTATGTAAAAGAACTTAATACAGTATCTAAAAAAAATGAGCAAGAAGATAAAACGGTACATAACATAAAAAAGAGTGTTAAAAAAGTGGTGGGAAAAATCTATTCCTGATATCTAACAAGAAAATACTAAATTTAAATCTAAGTTTTGTTTCAGGTGTGGTAGTCCAAAACACACAGCTGATGTTAATTATTGCCTGGCTATTAAAAGCAGATGCCACAAGTGTAAAAGACTGGGCCATTTTGCGAGATGGTGCAAGAACTCTGGATCTTCCATTGTCTCTAAATCTGTTAATCTGGTGGATCAAACCAATTTTTCTCAAATGGAAGACATGTCATGTGACAGTGACTGTGAAAATGACAGTGTAGAAGTGATGGTCATAGAGTCCAACCAAGTTCTCAAATGTGCAGCGAGCAAACAAGATAGCTAACACCCTCCCAAATGTTTAATTAAAATCAAGGACAAAGATGTGCAAGTCTGGGCAGATTCTTGTTCCCCATTTACCATCATTGACAAATCCATTTGGGAGAGTGGTAAGTTGGAGGAGTTACAATCCACTGATGTAATTACTGAAGGGTATTGCAGTGAAAAACTACCTTTTTTGGGGTATGTAGAAACTGAAATGTGCTTTTTGAATAGAAAAACCACTGCTAAATTATGCATTGTGCACAAGGGTAGATCTCTTTTAGGTTGGAAAGAGCAAAAAGCTCTCAATATTGTGTTAAACCTGAACCATCCTCAGCAAGTATTGTTAACATCGCCTGGAAACACTTCCAAGTGGGTTACTAAATTTCTCGATTTGGAAGTTAGGATGTCTAAAAAAATGTAAACACCAGATCATCTTAAAGGTTGATGCTGTTCCCAAGGTACATAAAGTAAGAAATGTTAAGAGACAAACTCGGAAAACAAATTACATAGGCTTTATAATGAAGGAGTAATCGAGCCAATTGAGGCATCAGAATGGTTAAGTCCAATAGTTTTGGCCAGAAAACATAATGGAAATATTAGGATGTGTATTGATTTCAGAGACGTTAATGACAACATTTGGATAGACCGACATCCTCTTCCCCGCATTAATGAAATGTTATCAATTGTTAAAGGGGGTACACACTTGACCACTTTGGATTTATCCAACACGTATCACCAAATATTATTACATGAAGATTCTAAGCACATCACATCTTTCATTACTCCAGAAGGTGCCTTCCAATGTGTACCCATGCCGTTTGGTTTAGCGTCAACTTCGACCGTATTTCAAAGATTGATGCAATCCGTTTTAGCGGGTTAAAAAAATGTTGTAGTGTTTCAAGACGATGTCTTAGTATGGGGTGCGAAAAAATCAAACACGATGACATTTTAGAAGAAGTTCTGAAGAAACTTTCAGATGCTGGACTCACAATAGCCTTGGAAAAATGTAAATTTGGTGTGAGTGAAGTTAAGTACTTAGGCCACACATTATCGCATGATGGCGTAAAACCTAAACGGAATCTTGTTGAAGCCACTGAAAAAGCACTTGCTCCAAAGGATAGAGACCAACTTAGATAATTTCTCGGTCTTGCAGAATATTACTCGAAATTTGTACACCATTTTTCTGATAAGGTACATGAGCTTAGAAAATTAATTAAAAAGGGTGCCAAATTTGAATGGTCGAAAAAGTGTCACAAAACTTTGTTTCTTTAAAAAAAAACATTGCCAATGCTGTCACTTTAAAGCCATTTGATCCAGTAGACCAGACCCTTATTTCCACTGATGTCACCAATTATGGTCTTGGTGCAGTGCTCAACCAAGTGCACAAAGGAATTAAAAGAGAAGTAGCTTTCACTTCCCGCACATTAAAAGGTGCAGAACACACATATTCAACTATAGAGAAAAAAGCTCTAGCATGCTGGTGGGGTCTACAATATTTTCGAACATTTGTGTGGGGAACTAAATTCCAGTTACACACTGACCACAAACCATTGGTAGATCTTTTCTCCACAAGAGGTGCAAGTAAAGCCACCCCTAGGATCACCAAGTGGTTATATCGTCTTCAGGAGTATATTTTTGAAATAAAATATATTCCGGGTGCAAAGAATGTATTGCTGATTGCATATCAAGATTACCTTTAGATAAAAATCAGGAGGATGAGGCTGATGAATGGAAGGTGGCAGAAGTGAAAGGTGTATGCAGGGCCATTAGTGAGGAAGATTGGAGAAAAACTCTTGAAGAGGATGAAGCTTTGAACAAGGTCAACAGTGTTTTGAGTTACGAACAAGGGTGGAAATTACACAAAGATTTAGATTCATTTAAAGTAATATGGTCTGAATTGAATGTTATAGATAATTTACTTAGAGAGGGTGTAGGTTGGTTGCACCTGGGAAACTTAGAGAAAGATTGTTGAAAATCATGCACGAGGGACATGGTGGAATGTCTGTCATGAAAAGAAGGATTAGAGAGGATTTTTGGTGGCCCTGGATGGACATTCAAATTGAGCGCTATGTTCGTGATTATCATCGAGATGCTGTCCTACCTGTGATGTGAAAACTTGCGCTGGCCACCATGCCCTTCTCTGTTTAACAAGATCGAGTATGACAAGAACAGCAGTACAGGCCCAAGGAGGCTATAGGCAGGGACTACTGAACCTGCATGAGCTACATTTCTGTTAACTCACGTCTTCAAGATACAAAGAAACTAGATTATTCTGCTGCCTCCAAGAAACTAGCTTAATCTGCTGCTTTCAAGAAACAACAGCAAGATGTACTGACTGTTGACTATTACTCGTTATTGGAGCCTTGAAGAAGTCTCAATGTGTGAGACGAAACGCGTCGGCTAAGAAGGGAATCCATATGTGTTCTTGGATTTTTTCCTGACTTGTATTGTTAAAATAAAGAACTTTGGAAAAGAAATTCTTACTGAAATCCGGATTCATTTATCACAAGACTCTTATATGCATTATGAACCTTTAAAATTAATGAAAAAACACTTCTTGGATGGGTGCTGATTCCTTATTTTTCATATGTTCGTGATTATATAGCATGTGCATGTAGTGACATAACCCATACTTCCCAGAAACTACCATTGTTTTTTCCCCCATGCCTAAGGGTCCTTGGGATAAACTGGCCATCTATATTTGTGGACCTTTTGACACCTTGAATGTGTCTGAGAGATTTGCCATAATTATGGTGGATTCTTTTTCTAAGTGGCCGGAAGTAGCTTTTGTTAGAGAAGCTAAGTCCATTAGTATTATTTCATTCTGTGAAGATATTTGCAGAAGGGAGGGTTGCCCCGCCGAGATTGTCACTGACAATGGACCCTAATTCATCTCAGAAGAATTTGACACTTTCCTTGTAAAGTGGGGCATCAAACACACTACGACACCAGTTTATCATCCAAGGGGCAATGGCCTCGTAGAACGCTTTATTAGAGTATTGGTTGAGTGTGTCCAATTAGCATGTATGAATGGTGAGTCTTGGAGGTAACATGTCAAGGACATGTTATGGTCATATCGTACCACTCCTCATTCGGTGACAAAAGAGACACCCTTCTGTTTACTGAAGGGGAGGTTAACGTGTTCTGTGGCTGTACAAGCTTGGATGAACAGAGCTGGTAAACATAATGTGAATCTAAATAGAGTACAAGACAGAGTGGAAAAGTACCAAAAAGCTTATTGTCATCGTCATAATAGGAATATTGTGAAGACCAAACGTTTGTTCACGCAAGGAATGTTTGTAAGAGTGTTTATGGGGGACATATCTAGGAAAGGTTGTTTGAGATGGTCTTCTCCCAAAAAAGTTGTTCTTGTTAAAGGGAACAGTGTGAAGCTTGCTGATGATAATTGGTGGAACACAAGAAAAGTATCACTATGTTCTGACACCGAGGTTGCTGCATCTTCTAATTCTCAACAAGATGCTAATATATGTAAAGCCGTTCCTTGTCCAAATAATGTATCTACTCCTACAGTCAGAACTAGGTCTGGACGTTTACGTGCAATGCCTAAAAAGTATGATGATTACATATGTTCATAATGTAAATTTGTTTATTTTTCTTTTTTTTAAGGAAGGAGATATGTTACATTCTTCTCTGTTTATCATTTACTCTTGCAAATTTTATATAATGCTCTGGAACACTGCTGCTCCTTAGCAACCTGTCTGCTCTGATGCTTTGGTGGAATCCAGAGGGCAGAAGGAGGGCTGTTGGAGTGGAGAGCGGTTGTGTCCCAGGGGTCTGTTCCTGTTATCCTAATAAACCTCCATTTATATAAATTTGTGTCCTGACTCTGCAAAAGAAGCATCTCTGTTTTTATGCATCTGTAGCATCTCACAGCTTGAATCTTGCTTTCTGCCCACCCCCGTGATTTGTTTTGCCAGAAATCCCTAGATGCTTGTCTTTTTATTTTAACCCAATAGTTTAAGGACAAAGAATGCTAATCCCCCCACCCCCAGAAGCTGTTGTCCCCACACTTGACAATGCAGTCAAACACTGACCCCTCAGAACTAAGGGTGGAGAGAGAGATGCAGGGAGCAGATGTTCTGCCCATGAAGGGAGGTTCTCGTGTCTTGGTAAGTGGAAAGACGAGAGATTTGGGAAGCAAGTCTCAGGGGAGATGGTTGAGTCTGAAGGACCTTCATTTTTATCAGAAACTCATTATAACCCTCAACATTTCAAGATTTCGATATGAAACTCAGAGACTTAAGGCTGTCCTATACTTTAGCAATATCCACAAAAAAACAGAGGAACCCCCGTCTCCCTTTAAAATAAGTACTATATAAAGTCTAAATAATTACATTTTTCCTAGGTAAATTTGATTTCTGACTATATATGTTGAATTATCCTGGATTTCTAATAAACTATACTTGTGATTTAGTATCTGTGCTTGTTTATTTAAAATATACTCCAGCTAATGAAATGTCTTCAATGGACACATCCAGAAGGGGGGCGGAGACCAGTAAACATGTCACTCGGATGCGTTCACTCATTGACCTCACACTGTGCAGAGAGAGAAGAAAACTCTACAGATAATCAGTGAGAGACAGACCAATGTAACTATAGTGGTCAGGGAAAATGGGCCCTTGCCCATGTGGGACAGGGTGTAAGGGCTGTGTGACGTCAGCGGGGCTACTGACCTTCCGTGCCTCCCTCCATACATTCCTTTTTTTAAAATCATTTTTATTGAAAGCGCAGGCACAGTTATAAGATATTACATTGATTAAAAGAGATTTAAGAAATAACAAAGATATAAGAATTGACAAAATCATTTGGAACAAGAAAAATACTTAATAACCTTTGGAAAATTCCATATCATTGAAAACTATTTGAAAAGAGATAAATAGTAAAAAATAAATACATCAACATAATAAATGATTATTTACATAAGAAAATGTCTCAATTTCATTTGTTTGTATTTGTTTTATATAAAAAAGAAAAGAAGAGAGGGAAAAAGAGAAAGAGGAAAGAAAGAACGAGGAGGTAGATGGATAAATTATGATAAAGGTATTAGGAGAAGGATGAGTGTGAGGATAGAAAAGTGGTAAAAGGTAACCATAATAAATCGGATTTTATCTTTTGAAATACAGAGGAATGAGAAACAGAAGCAATTCTATGTTCATTATAAATCAAGTTCCATGTAAAACAAAAAGGATAGTTTAGAATTGTCTTTCCAACAGATTAACATACCTTTAAAAGCAAGAGTGATAAAAAGGTCGAATAGAATAGTCTTTGAGAGAAGATGATCAAAATCAGTAGATATGGTTCCCAAAAAGATATTGTGAATAGCAAATTAGACATTACATGAAACAATCAGTAAACATTTCGACCATATATCTTTCCAAAATTCATATACATTAGGACAATAATAAAGTAAATGCGTCAAAGTACCTTCAGAGGAGAGACATGACCAACACAAGGGAGAGATAGAATGGTCAATTTTGTGCAAAAATTGGGGAGTAACAACCACTCTGTTATATATGAAATATAGGGACTGTGTAATGTTGGCAGCTTTAGAGGTCTTAAAAATCTTTTGCCACATTCGATCTCATTGCTGGACAGAGAGCGATTGATTGCGTGGAGAAGTGTGGCTCAGGGGTTAGAGGCGGCAGGCCTGGAAGCTGAGATCGGCCCTGGACCAGGGTTCAATTCCCCGCCTCTGCGGGTCTTGGGCTAAAAATTCCACGGACTCGATAATTCTCGCTCCGGTGCCTCCTCGACTCACGGGTTCACACTCTGCGACTCTGGGCAATAGCTTGCTTAATCTCCACAATGGCCCCTTGCGGCGGGATGCCTGGCTTTCACCTTGTGGATACCCTGACAGGATATCTCACAGGGGAATACCAGGACGGGTTCCCTAAGCAAGTGCCGGGAAACCCACTGCGGGTAGCTGTGCGCTATATAAGCTCAAATACATTTACATTTGAGATAGATCTTTTTCCCATAGTAATTCAATAGAAGATTTATTCCTTGTATTATGGGGGAGTACAAAGTTTTGTATATGAAAAAAACCCTTGGAGTGGGATCCAAAATGACATTAAATAAGGGTGTAACAGGAGTAACAGAAATAACATCAGAGTTGGAACTATTATCCAGCAAAAATGTTTGAAGTACAAGGAATAGTGTGTCATATTGTTGTATACAAGAAACAGGGAGGCCAAATTTCTCTGTTGTAGTTGGAGAAATGATAAAATTGAAACATGAAAAATACCCTTTTTTTCCAGTGCTTGAAGTAAAAAGATTTGTGGAAAAATGTAATATATTTATTATACCATAAAGAGGAGGTCAATAAGGCTTGATAAAAGTCAAGTCTTTGGGTAAAAAGAGTATATAGTAATTGCTGAGAATATTTTCAAATAGGGTATTTGGAGATAAAAGTACAGTTGGTCATAAAACCAACATCCTGAAAGGCAAAGTCATGTAACAGTGAACGTTCAAAAAGTAACCCATATTGGCATAGGAAAGTCATAATAATCCTTAGACATAGCATAGAATTGACGGATTAAGAAGGCAGTGTGATGTCATTTAAAATCAAGAAAACGTACACCACCCTCTGATTTTGGTCAAATTAATTTAGATAAAGCTATACAAACACGTTTGTTATTCCAAAGGAATTTTGCACAAACAGAAATAATTTGAGAAAAGTAATAGTTAAGAACTTTAAAGGGTAACATTGAGAGTGTAAAAAGAACCTGAGGAACAATCATCATTTTAATAGTGTCTAGCCTGCCCCAACAGGATAAAAATAACGGGGACCAGGAAGACATCAATTCTTGAAGCTTAAGTTTTAAGGCAATGAAATAATGAGCTAATGTGTCAGGTATGTTGGAGGAGAACCATATACCTAAGTATTTAGGGACAGATTTACGTTAACTGGCGCATCCCCAGGGATGCGCCAGTTAATGTGCGCCACAGTGCGCCACAGCTCCGCCACCCATGGTGTGCCGCATTTACCATGCGGCACACCATGGTGCAAGGCAGGGAAGATGCGTGACGCATCTTTCGGCGTACGGGCGGCGCATTGCTGGAGTCATGTCACAAGTGCGACATGACTCCTGCAATGCACAGGGGCCACCCCTACATTGCATGGTGCATCACCCTTACGCCTGCTTCAAGCAGGCGTAAGGAATTAACGTAGAAAGTGACTCCGTGAAATCTTGTAGATTTCACTGACTCACTTTCCAGGGGCGTTCCTGCGACGGAACGCCCCCCCTGCACCGGAACGCCTACATGAAACCTGACGCAGGTTTCATGTGGCGCAGGGCCTTACACAGTGACGCATCTCCATAGATGCGTCACGTTGTAAATGCCTCGTAGGGATGCGCCACGTTTACGCCGCCTTGCGTGACGCAACAGCGGCGTAAACGTGGCGCAAGGGCCTCATAAATCTGCCCCGCAATCTTTTGGGAACAACAAGTAAATCTAGTTTTACCAAACATATAATGATAACAGGATGAGTTTAGTGGCCCCTGGAGCCATAGTGCAGTGAGGGCCTAAGCGACCTTGTGGGCGGCTGCGATCCGAGGATGAGCCGGGAGTGAGGTTCTACGTTGACGGCTGCAGTGAGGTACTGGTGAATCACGGGCGACTGCCGGAGGCGATTTGTGAGGCCCGTGAGAGGTGCCGGATGGGGAGTACAGGGCTGCCCGCAATCCCAGCCAGCTGCTAACGGCCCGCAGCGTCGAACCCAGCGGCATCCTGAGAAGGGGCCTATGGCTTGCGGCGTGGTGATCCATCGAGGAACATCCCGATTCACGCCGAGTGAGGACACAGCCATTTGGTGTGGCCCCCCCCACGCCTCGCTGTCCTGGAGGAGGTGACGCATGATATGGCCCGTGTTGGTGTGGTGGGCCTACACTGAGGCCTAGCGGTCCGCAGATCGGTGGACGGAGTGCTCATTCGGTGGGCCCTGTGTGAAGAGGCGGGGTGGGGGGCGTTGCACCCACTGCTCTGCCGGCCGTCGCTCTGTTGCGCCCGAGTGTCACATATTGACCAACGACTGACCAGTAAGGCCTGGAGGCCTCTTGGACCCTAATCCAGCAGAGCAGCGCCACTGTGAGTCAGACTACTGCGGCCTCTGGCACCTGTAGAATGCCTTGTGCTTCCCCCGGGGAGTGGTGACCGGCGGGGTGCCCTGGGATTGGCAATCTTGAGAGAGGGACTGATGTAGGGCCCCATCGGTCCGCAGGTCGGCAGACAGGCTACATTTTGCGCGCATGGACCCCAGGGTTCCTCTGCAAATAGCACGCCGACAGGCATACCTTGAATTGCATTGCCCCTGCTTTGCTGTGAGGCATCGGAGACGCTATAACCAGTGACGTGGGGCCCCTAAACGCTGCTCAGTCTCCCTATTGCACCTACTACGACGAAAGCGGTGATTGGGGTTAGAGCTGACTGCGAGGTACCAACGGTTGGCGATCCTTGCCATGGCGGCAGTACATGCGAGGAAGGAGAAGTCCCTGAAGGAGCTCGTAATGAAGCAGCCGGGTCAGCCCTCAACATCAGTGAGAAGGCTCCTGGGATGATGGAGGGTGATGATTCACCGGCTACTAAAGCGTTCATGGTGGAGCTGTTCGCGGCCATAAAGAATGATATTCAGGACCTCCGTAACTAGCTCACAGCAGACTTGAAAGAAGTGCGTCGCGATGTCGATGAAATTGGTGAAAGAGTGGTGACCCTTGAGGAGCATGACGTTGGCAGAGACGAGGAGCTCCTTCACTTTCAACAGGATATGCTGCTCTTACAAGAGCAGAACATCGATCTTCAGGTTCGCACTGAGGATTTTGAAAATCTTTCCCGGCGTAACAATGTGCGGATTAGAGGCGTACCGTGGAGAGAGGAAAGTGACGTCCTCCGAGCCTACATCGGGGCTCTGCTCAAGCAAATCCTCGGTGAAGATGGAGAGGCGGACATACAAATGGACGGGGTTTATAGAGTGGGACTCCCTCGTGGAAACAAAGCACCTCTGCCTGACATACTTGTGCGCATCCACGACTTTCAATTGAAGGAACGTATCATACGGAAAGCAAGAGAGGCCCAGCCCATACAGTTCCGTGGTCATAATCCTGCCATATTCCAAGACTTGGCTGCTTCCACACTCCTCAAACGGTGTGAGTTCAAAGCAGTAACCACACATCTTCGTGGGCAGAATATCCCTTACTCCTGGGGTCACCCCTTTCATCTCATTTTTAAGTAGGGTGGCAAGCTGCTTCAGATTCGCTCCCTCACTGAAGCGCTGGAGATCCTTGGTCTCGAGGGCGCGGGCTCGACTGAGGAGGTAGAGCGGTCTGAGGCGTTGCGCCCCTGCCACAACGGGGGATGGCAGTGAGTGGGAAAGGCTACTCCCGTCAAGAGGCCCGATCAGGCCACGAGAGACTGGGAATTGGGAGGCGGTCATTATCACTCTTTGGCAAATGTCAGAGCGTCCAGCCACTCCGTGAGATATGCTACTGATGGCTCCGGAATAGGCTCCCAGAGGGGTGCCGGAGGAATAGCATTGACTGTTTATGGACCTCTCGGACGGCCTCTCCACAGGTAGGCGACAGCGTCTCAGACCCGCCTTGGGCTGGGATGCTGTATCGGCCACGTCCTGTTGGACTTTACTTACTCTGACATACTCTAGTCATGTTTCCTTCTTGATGTTTTCCTTGTTTTCTGGGTTAGGGTTCTCTCCTCAGTGAGTTCTTTTACTAATATCACGCACACTAGCCACACACAAGAGGCCCCTTTTTGTCTCCTTTTCAATGCACAACAGCATGGGCTCCCGCATAGTTCTCCAAATCCCTTTCCTCCCCTTTGGATTTTAAAATAGTCAGTCTCAATGCCCAATGCCTTAACAACCAGTCAAGCGGAGGACAGTGTTGTCTTTATTAGAACATTCAGGGGGAGACATTTGCCTCATTCAAGAAACTCACCTACTACAGGCCGACACCCACCGCATGCGGCATGGTCACTTCCCTCTCCAGTTTTGGTCTTCTACCACCAGTAAGAGGGGTGGAGTGGCCGTACTAGTGGCCAAACACTTTAGGGGTTCTGTAGTGGGGACGGTCTCAGAAATCAAGGGACGCCTCTTAGCGCTGCAACTCCGCATAGGCTCCTCTTCTTGTACTGTAGCTTCCATCTACTCTCCTAACGATCGCCCAGAGAAGTTTTTGATGGAGGCCTGTGCTGAGATGTTGCACTCCCCGGATCCTGCGGTAGTTATAGGGGGCGACCTTAATCTTGTGATGAATTGGGAACAGGTTCATTCTGGCTCACGCACAGGCAGCGCCAGCGCTCTATCAGTGAAGGGACGGGAATAGTTGCGGGAGGTTGGATGAGGGATGCTTGGCACTGTGTGCACCCAAGCAAGATAGATTTTTCATATCACTCAGCCGCACACAAAATATATGCCCGTCTTGACCACTTCCTTGTTACTCCAGCTGCTTGGGCCCTGGTTACGGAATCTACCATCGATGCAATTGCCCTCTCTGATCATGCACACATTATCCTAGCACTGCGCTTCCCCCCGACAAGTTCAGCTTCCACACAGCCCTGGCACCTGCGTGTTTCCCTGCTCTGATCCCCCAATGTAGTTACTGACATCAGGCGCTGTTTTACGGATTATATATCGACTAATGACAGGACCGACACTCCACTTTCTTTGGTATGGGAGGCACTGAAGCTAGTAGCGCGAGGTGTCTTCATTACTAAAGCCGCCTATGAGAATAAGTCCAGACGGGCAAAGCGTGAGAAACTCAAGGCCGCCGTTAAGGAACTGGAGGCAATACGTAAACGCACAGGCACTCATCGCATCTGGCGGCAGCTAGAAAAGACGCGCCTTCAGCTACGCCACTTGGATCTCGACCAGGCTGAGCATGCTGTGATTCACCTGAAACACAAGTATTTCATTGGCTCCAATACAGGGGGTCGTAGGTTGGCACACTGCTTGCGCAGCCAGCAAGAAGCACATTTGCTTAAATCGTTGGGTGTTGAGTCCAACACACTCACGATGCCCAAATAGTCTCGTCCTTCCGGTCCTTTTACCACACACTTTATAATTTATATGGCCGACCCCTCCTCGCTACCTGACCCAATCGAGTACCTGGGGGACGCATTAGTGACACCCCTGCCTGAGGGTGAAGCTGCCGCCCTGGAAGCGCCCATCCGCATTGAGGAAGTTATCTCTGCGTTTGCCGGGTTAAAGTTACAAAAGGCCCCTGGGCCGGAAGGCTTCGGTGCCCTTTTTTACAAAACCTACTGCGCTGAACTCGCTATGCTAATCACCCGCCTATTTAACTCGTTCGCGGACTCGGGATCACTCGTCCTCTCCATGCTACAGGCGTCTATTTTGGTTATCCTCAAGCCGGGTAAGGACGCAGACCTCTGCAGCTCCTACCGGCCGATCTCCTTGTTCAATAACGACGCAAAGTTATTTTCTAGCATTTTAGCACATAGGTTATTTTCTAGCATTTTAGCACATAGGTTGAACCCCCACATGCCAGGCCTCATTGATCCAGACCAATTGATCCAGATTCATTCCGGGGCGGCAATGTGGAGACAATACCAAACGCCTTTGTCATCTCATCGAAAAGGTCCAACGGTCCAAAGAGGAAGCCCTTTTGTTGACTATAGAGGGTGAAAAGGCTTTTGACCGTGTACATTGGCTGTATCGCTTTGCTGCTCAGGAGCTCTTCGGGTTGGGTCCCCGGTTCAGATGCTTGATTGCGAGCATTTATAGTGCCCCTCAGGCAGCTGTTAGAGTCAATGGCTTACTTTCAGAGCAGTTTGAAGTGGGCCGGGGAAAGAGGCAGGGGTACCCTCTTTCTCCCCTGCTTTTCACTCTATACATTGAGTCCCTGGCTCAGTGACTTTGAGATAACCCCCTTGCGCATGGCAGCCCTTTGGTTTAGATCATCATCTCATTAACTTATACGCGGACGACATCATCTTTTCAATTGCTTCCCCATATCCTCCCTACCAGCCATCATGCAGGAGCGACAGACATTCAGTCAGTTTTCTGGTTTTAATCAATGCGCAGAAATCCCAGGTACTCATCATTACCGCTAGCCCACACACGGAGGCGGCTCTCCAGCTCAGCTTCCCCTTTGATTGGGTGTCCGAGGGACTCAAGAACATGGGCCTGACCCACCACAAGAGACTGACGAAAACAGCGGAGGTAAACTAGTCTGCGCTACTATCCCGGATCCGCGCGGACCTCCAGGGTTGGCGTCGCCTTACCCTGACGTGGTTCGGGAGATTATCTGTGGTTAAAATGAACGCCCTGCAAGAGCGCTCTTCTTGTTCCAAACCCTGCCGCTGGAACCCCCGCCACACGTCCTCCGACAGATACAGAAGGTGATCGAGAGCTTTGTTTGGGGCCCGATTTCACTGCAACTACCCAAAACACAGCGCCACTGATCAAAGTACGGGGGATTAGCCTTCCCTAACATTACTCAATACTTCCTTGCTTCCCTCATATATTACATAGTGGAATGGAGCCGTCCTATGACGGCGAAATATTGGGTCTTCATGGACCAGACGGTTGCAGGTCATCACATCTGGTTGCTCAAGTCGGCTCGTGCTTGGGGACTCCACTCCTTACCAGTCACGCGACCTATGATGCTTTCCTGGGACAGAGTCTCACAGAGGGTAAACCTGACTTCATTCCCTTCTCCTCTGAGTCCGCTCTTTTCAAATCCTGCTTTGCCGCCGGGAATGGCCGTCAAGGCAGCAGCACACTGGGTTGCGGAAGGTTGTAAGCGTATACGGCACTTATATGACATTTAGGGCCTTCTCCCCTTTAAGGAACTACAGTCGAACTGTAAGTTACCTGATACTTACTCTCCCAGATGATCTATTGCATCTCGACACCTGAGACGCGTCCCTTAGCCTTCCGGCCAATGAAACCATTCGAGAAATGGATAGGATACTTAATAAAAAGGACGATAAAAGCCTTATCTCCGAAATCTACTCCTTCCTTAACTCTGCACCCCCAAGGACCTGCACTGCCAGGCAGAAGCGCTGGGAAGTAGAACTAGGGCGCGCGTTGTTGGATAAGAAGTGGGAAGACATTTTTTATCGGGCACATCACACTGCATACTCCTCGAGCCACAGCGAGACAGCTTTTAAAATTGCTACCTATTGGTACTACTCTCCCGAAAGGATCTCCAAGTGGCAAACTCAATGCAATGGTCTCTGCTGGAGGGGGTGCAGTAATAGCGGGACACTTATACACTTACTTTGGTACTGTCCCAAATGAACCCGCTACTGGGAACAAATCCTAGATAATATCGACTTGGCCTTCAGCACTTCCATACCCTGGCTCCCTGCTTACACGCTCCTCGGCCTTCCCAATGCGCTAACCTTTCCCTTGCGATAGACTAGGGGGCGTCAGATGGCCATTGCACTGAATGCTGTGCATAGGGTAATATTCACAAGGTGGAAATCTGACAAAACGCCAGATCACACACACTGGTTACACCAACTATGGAATCTTCTAGCGATGGAAAGACTTTCCATGATTGCGGCGGGGAAGGATAAAGACTATCCCAAAACATGGGCCCCTTTTTTTAACTAGTCTCTCTACTGAATTTCGTGAATTGACTTGCCCACAATACCTCCGTATCCTGAAATTAGTTCCGGATACCACTGTGACCACCCTATAAGAGTGTGTTCAGTCGGCCTTTGCTTCCCTTTGGATATGCTGAACCCTTTGTCACACTGAGGCCCTTTGCCAGACTCACATGCATCTAGTTGTTTCCAAGCTCACTGAGGAAAGGAGGTGGGATGGGTTTTGAGGTTCTTTATTGTTTTCATATTATTTCTCAGTTTTGTTTATTGTTCAAACGTGGAACGCCCTCTAGAGCTTACGGACCTTCGCGGGTCACGTCTCCACAGACATGGACTCATTGTCTCTCGAGTGACTTGCTCGCTTGCCCATGATATTACTCGATTGTTCATATCCTCTCCCCTTTTTATATACGTGGCCGGCCCAGATGGGTTGTAGGCAGTGTTCTGTGTTTAATTTAGAGATGTCTACTTTGATCTTTGCCTTGCTGATATAATCGAACTGTAGCAAGCTGGCCCGCTGGTTTGTAGGCGTCCTGCTTATGTTTCTCTGATTGTGTTCTGTCAATAAAACAGATTTAATACTAAAATAGGGAGAGAAATGGCCATTAACAAACACACAATCACCTGGATTAATATGCAACTATTTAATATAAGAAACAAACTTTCAACCAAAACCAAACCAATGAAGAGTGTAAAACATATATTGCCAATTGAGGCCGCCGAAAGCTTTTTCAGCATCGAGAGAGAGGGCAGCTAAAGGAGATGAGTACTTTTTCCCAAGCGCGAAGATATTAGACAACATTCTAGTGTTGTCAGAAGCAAGTCTACCTTTAGTAAAAACCAGCTTGATCCGGCTTTATAAGTAGTGGAATGAAATTTTTTAAACAATAAGCTAAAATCTTTGGAAAGACTTTACAATCATAGTCAATGAGTGAAATGGGTGGAACATTTTTACATAAGGTAGAGCCTTTGTCTGGTTTGGGAATCACGACAATGAGGGCCTCCAAAAATGAACCACATACTTTAGAATTAGAAAAGAATGAGTTAAAAGCTCCATTAGTTTAGGGGCAAAAATGGTGGAAAAGGATGAGAGCAGTTCAACAGAGAAATCATCTGGTCCAGAGCTTTGGCCCTTTTTTAAAGATTTAAGAGCATCATTAGTCTCCTGAAGGGAGATATTTCTCTCAAGCGGTAAGAGTGTCAGATAGGAAAGGGGATTTTGGGATACCCTGGAAAAAAAGCCTCAAATCCTTTTCAGAAGGAGTCGTATCTTCTGTAAATAGTCGTTCATAATAGGACTGGAAGGTATTTACAACTTCAGAATCAGAGGAGAAAATGGTAATATTCTGTTCAGAGCGAATAGGGCCAATAGTTTTACGTTCTGATAAAATTTTTAAATAGTGGGCTAACATTTTCCCCGCCTTATTTTGGCCTCCATGAAATTTAGATTTAATTTTAAGGAGAATGTTACAAGCATCAAAAGTGGCAATCTTATTCATGGTAGATTTGGCTTTAATTAGTTGTTACAAACTTGAGGAGGATTTTGAGGAGAAATAGTTGTGTTCTAAAGTCTTTATCTTTTGAAGGGTTGTGTGATATTCAGTGTTTAGTCATTTCTTTTTTATTGCAGAGTATGCAATAATAAAGGCTCTAAAAGAGGCTTTAAATGCATCTCAATAGTTAAAGTATCCTTAGATTGATTAAAATGAAAACAATTCATTAATAAAGGAAGTCTCCTCTGAAATAAAGGTTTGGTCTGAGAGAAGGGAATCATTAAAATGACAACAGCCTTGTTTGCAAGTGTTGAGGGACATATAAAAAGAGGAAAACACAGGGGCATGATCAGAAATAAAAATAGAACCAATTTCAAAGGAATGTATAAAAGGGAGCAATGATTTAGAAACAAAAATAGAATCAATACATGACATAGTGTGGTGAACATTTGAAAATAAATAAATTCACAAGCATCAGGATTACATGTTTTCCATACGTCATAGAAAGGTCGAGAGGCGATGGCGGATTGAAATGCCTTGTGAGCTTTATCAGGTTTAAATTTACATTTAGATTTTATATCAGAGAAAGGATCTAACCAATCATTAAAATCACAGCCAACAATTATATTGGGGTTGGGGATAGAGGATACTTTCAATTAAATATAATGCCAAAATACAGGGTCAGGTTTGACTGGACCATAAATGTTGAATAAAGGGACTTGTTTTTTGCATATAATGGCATCAAACAAAGCCCATCGCCCATTCGAATCACATTCAGTTGATAGTATTTGTGCATTTAGTGACTTATGAAATAGAATAGCAACACCACCATTATGATTAATAGCAGGAGAAAAAAATAACATGATTAACCCATTGACCCTTGAGCTTAAGTGACTCCACATCATTACAATGAGTTTCCTGTAAAAAGGCAACATGTGCATTGAGTTTGGATAAGTGAGACAATACCTTTTGACGCTTGACAGGATGACCTAGACCACGCACATTCCACGAGACAACGTTAAACATGTTGTAGGATGAGGGGGAACATATGCAAACAGGAACAACAAGCTACAGGTCCAATAAAAAAGAAAGAAAAATAACACGTAACCATCATCAAATAATGGAAGACAGAAGTAGTTGTAATGGAAAGAGAATAAAGGAAAATAAAAACACTCATACATATGAAGAAATAATGATAAAGGAAAACCATGAAGAGAAATATCGAATAGAAGGGGTGGTGGGGAAAGGGAGTTGAGGAATAAGATGAAAAATAGGAAGACAGATCACGGAAAAATATCCTGATCTGAAATACATAGGTTAGGATGTAAGTTGGGAGCATGCTTACACCAAAAACAAGAACGGCGACAGATGAAAGTAAGGACTACGAAAGTTATATAGGAGGTAGCCATAGGGTTGAAACTTAAAAAGTGGAGAAAAGCAAAATAAAGTAAAAGAAGACTATGGTATGAATTAAAGGTACTAATATTGCTAATAGAATATAAGAAAATAGCTCAACGGAGAAGGAAAGAAATTGGTGAAGAGAAAAGCGAGCAACTTAGAAGATATAAAGGAGAAATCTCCATGCCACGACTCGCAATGCTTTGCAAAAATGTTTTAAATTTCACTGAATCGGATCCTCAAAAAACCAGGAAGTGCCCTTATAGGAAATCTTGCAATGACAAGGTTGGAGAATGCCATACTGAATGTTCAAATGTCTCATCTGGAGACGGAGAGCTAAGAATTCCTTACGATGGGCATTAGTTGTGTTTGAAACATCTTGTGATAGGAACAAATTATGGACAGACCAAATACGATGACGTTTCAGCTTAGCCGCCTTTAGGACAGTCAGTGAATTCCAGAATGAGCATTATAATCCCACGTTGTTTGGAATAGTGAGATTGAAGACGTCCTCAACAATGTGCTCGCTGATGTTCAGTGGTGGATTAGCGGGAAGATCCAAAAGATCTGAGAGTAACCTCTTCAGGAAGACGAAGAGATCAGGACCTTCAACATTTTCTGGAAGACCATAAAGACGTACGTTATTCCGCCTATTACAATTTTCAAGGTCTTCGATGTTTAACTTAAGTTTCTGAAGTACTTGTTCTTGCATAGGTATTTTAGTAGACAAATCTTGAAGGTCTCCCACACGTTGATCCAATTCCGACACCTTCCCTTCCATAACAATCTAGCGGTCTTTGATTTGTTGCAATTTTTCATTGGTGATAACCATGAAAGGTTTTAAACCATGTACTTCATCAAAGATGGAGTCCAGCACAGGGTTATTGGATAATTAAAATAGGGGGGGAGGGTCGTTTTTTGCTGTCTTTGGCTTGGTGCCCGAAGAAGATGGCTTAGTTATTGAATGCAGTTCACTAGTCATCTTTACAGTTAGATAGGTGATTTATTAACACAAGAAACTGGATAAACTGGCCCAATAAAGTGAATAAGAGGTCGCAAAAACTTATTATCACAACACTGTATAGATGCTGTCAAATGTAGTCCTCAGTATTGATGATAAAAGGGCAAATCCAAGTAAAAGGACACAAAAAGTCATTACAATAGCATGCCCAGATGATTATAGTTGTCACCAAAAGTGAGAAGAAAAATATATGAGTATATTTAACTGATGGTGAATCATAAGGGATCAGATTTACAGATTCTAGTAGCCAGGATCCAAAAAGGCAGGTATGGAGAGGTACTCCTCTGAAGTTGGTGAGAATAACTCACAGAAAAGCAACATTAATGCCTATCAGCAGGTGTTAATGACAAAAAATACATGGGGGAAAAGCAGTAAATGTGATTGCCGCCAATTCAAAATGGCGGCCGGTCGTGGCATAGCATAAGGGGCTAAAAAAGCATTTTTAGCTTTCAAAAACGGCGGAAATGCTTTCCGCCGCCATTCCCCTGATAAGTCTGCATTTGTTGACAGGAATACGATGAAAGGGATGCTACGACAACAACGAGGGATCCGCGACTGCGACGGAGCTCAAGTGAAAAGTGCCATCTTGGTTTGGCGTCAAAGCCATGCCCCACTCCCTACATTTCTTATCTATTCATTTATGTGCTCTAATCCTGGCATGGAAAAGGATGAAGTGGGGTGCTAGGGAACTTCTTAGTACCTTGAAATTCATTTGGTACTGAGTTTAATAAGTTTGACTAAGACCACCAGCTGGTCTTCCTAATGTTAGCTTACACCTTCATGTTTAGGTGGCCACTGAAGCGTGCAGACTGCAGTTTATCTAAAACTGCCTCATCTGGAGTTATATGTTGACAGCATCAACTGTGATGAAGATAAGGGAGCTTTAATTTTAAAATAACTCATTTTATCAGAGGAATTAAAGATCTCACAGTTTTATAGATTGGAAATAAATGTGGGCTGAGATCTTTTTGGAGGGGGTGGGGTAAGGGGGGGGCAATTAAGGAAATGTATTCTGTAGAATGTCTGATCACGAAAGTGGGTTTTAAGTACCTAGGAAGTTTTGGCGCTCTGCTAGATATGCGTGTGTGTAAATGTCAGTATGAGTAAATATGATGCTAACCAGGTAGGGGAGACCCCTGTAACCCCTAAAAAAGTGTGGCAAATCCCACCACAATTTCATACAACCAAATCCTGGGCACTCATAAGCTCGAGTAACTAGAATAATTCTCTATTTGTAAGTCTAATGAAAAATTCCATCAAAAGAAATCGCAGAGGAGTTGTTTCTTAATTTTTAATGTTATTTGTGTCCTCAATCAGCATAGAACAACAAGCCGACACGTGTTTCGTCAGGGTATGGTACACCCTTGACTCTTCAGGGCTGTGCTGGAGTGAGCAGGTTGGTGTAATAGAGATGTAAATGTAAATGTAAATGTAAATGTAAGGTGTTTTGTAGCGCGCTCAATTACTACCGGAGTATCCTGGCGCGAATGACCGCTGGGGAACCCGTCCTGGCTTTCCCTGTGAGATGGTCCCATGCTGGGAATCTCCAAGGTGAAGCCAGGCATCCCTGGCGTCTGTGGGGGGCCGTTGTAGAGATGAGGCAAGCTTAATGCCCAGAGTTACCGAGTGTGATCACTGCCCAAAGTGGGCACCGAGGCGAGAATTATCAGTCCGCTGACCCTGGTCATCGACCCTGCCGCGTCGGGAATCGAACCCTGGTCCCGGGCCGTTCTCAGCCTCCGGGTCTGCCGCCTCTAACCAGTGAGCCACACCTCTCTACGCCTGTGATAATTCCAACCCGGCAGGTCTAAACCTTGCTCGCCTCAAAGCAATTACTGCTTGGAGGTGAGCCACAGAGGAGCTTTCCTGTAGCGCTTTAAATACCTATGTAGACACTTATCCGTGTCGCCATCTTTCAACCTTCCCTCTCACGCGTGGATGTGACGTGAACTGAGAGGTTGCTGCACACCGTGACGCACCAAATTATTACATTCGGATACTATCCTAGTATTTGTACCGTGGCTCTACTGAATGCGTCATTATTGACTCAGATCACCGTACTACTTGGGCTATTTCCCCCACACCCAGTAGAGGACAAAAAGAACATTAAAAATTAAGAAACAACAATGTGTTTGAACATGGAGCGCTTGCATTGGGGGAAACAATGAGCTGTCCTTGAAAAACAACAAAGCATGCAGTAATAAGTTTAAGTTTAGTATTTAAAAAACACCTTTGGGAGATAAAACCCCCAGAACACAAAATTGTGTGTCCAGTGCGGATCCTCCGAAGAACAGGGGTCTCCACTGGCAGCAGCCTGCATGGCAACCATTGTGGTGGGAGTTGGGAGGTGTATTGTTAAAGATATTTTATTGGTATGCTTCTTCAAAATGCTCACAATTCTTAGTAAAATACATACGTTTTGCATGAGTGCAGCTGCATTTGGAAAATTGTTTTAAGCAGTACTAAAAGTTAAGTTAATGTTCCTAAAGTCTGTGCCTAAGAGAGAGGGTGAGATTGCAGACCATTAATTTGGTCTTTTCACTCCCACACTGTGGCTTTAAGTATGCTGCATCAGGGAGTGGGCCAAAGAGGTGGACTACAAAAATGAACAGCCAGCCGTATAGAGTAAGACTTATTCGGCGATAGGGTACTGCCAGCGTGCCACCACTGGGTGGCCTCAGTGAACAGTAGTGCCCTGACAGCCAGCCTGTGCTTCACTTGATCCTGCAGTACAGCCTTGCCCATATCTTATGACGGCATTATCATTTAAGATCGTGCGGATCATTTTATGACAAAACTGTACGCGCAATGTTGAGTACCTGATACTTTCTCAGAGTAGTATAACACGATTTTTCATATCCAGTCAACTCGTTAGAGAGGTCAATTGTTATCACGACATCTATCAAAGGGTACACACCCTTACAAATTGGAGCAAAACACCTCCCCTTTTTATTTACATTTGAAGAGGGTCACCTTTATCCCTAAATTGGTAGGTTGGATCTCTCTAATGAGTTCACTGGATCTTCAAAATCTTATTATATATTTTTGAGAAAAGCCAGTGTTTGCTCTGAAGAAGTGATGAATGATTTTGAGTTTGTGAACAATGTATTGGTTAGATTTGCGACCAGGGGTGGACTTGAGGAAAACAAACAGAGTTCCTTCAATGCAAACATTTAAAGAATGAGTTTTACCCTACCTTTCAACATCTTATATTGGAGCTTAAATGTTCTGCCTGTATTGCCTTGCTTTAGTTTAGACATTGCTGATCACCCCGGATGAAAGGATCACATATTCATTGAGGAATGCGTAGATCACATCACTATCTCAGGACTATATCCTTCAGTAACAATGTTCTGAGTAACTATAATCTACTCTGGTGTGACAATTACTAATATGACCCATGCTGCTTGTCCTCCTTCCTACAAAAGTATGATTTGACTCAACATTGCACCAAACGCACACGAGAAGGGTTCCATTCCAGATGTAATTACCTCCCAGAAGCCTACTGCAGATAGTAGGCAGAATACCACTGGACTGGTCTGACCACCTTCTGATTCCTTTCCCACTTATCTCATGAATGCCAAGATGGGGTTCATGGTTGCTTAGCACAATGCAGGAAGAGGTTGGTAGACCAGCAAAGGCAACAGAACCTCCAAGTGGAATTGACTCAGGAGGTCCAGTTATCCAATATTTAAGGGATAAAAAGGGGAGCCGTTTCTGCCATTCCTATTGTTCCAGAATGGAGTAGAACTCGAGGAGTTCGGCTGCTCATGTCCATCTTATCAGATGAGTGTGGGAAATATGGAAGGCAAATAAAGAAGCACCTAGGTCTACTGCTAGTGGAAGGAGTAAGTTAAGAGGTAGTAATCCATTATTGTCCCAGTGGACTCCCCCACAACCAGTGGGGCAAGTATGTCTTCCCGGCTGTGACCCATGTGGTAAGACAGGCGGTAGCAGTTCTGTTGAGGAACAACACATCACCTGTGTTAGCATCAGCACTGCTTGGCATCCTTCCAGGAGTCGGATTCCTGCGAGTGAAACAAACTTAATTTTAACCGAAATAAAGGCAACTTGGGATGAAGTTAGTGTAACATTAAATGTTCCACCTCATACCACCTCCATACCAATGAACCTATAAAGAGATTAAATAAAGCAGGCCATCTTCTTTGTGCATTGAAACAACCATTAAGGAGAAGAGGGAGGACACCCGGTCATACCTGCTTTCTACATATCTGGAAGTACCAAAGAAGGGCATGGCCTTTAGCTGTTTTGTACATTTTAATGACACCCTATTTGTGGCTTCTTTATATTTGTTGATAGGGAAAAGCAGAATCACTTACCATATGCTGATGGACGAATAACATAAGCTAGTAATTCAGGCTGTAGTGATATTAATACTGCAGTAAAGCATGGCCACATACATAGGTCTTCAAAATCAATCCATACAGGAAAGACAGATGACAAAAACAAGGCCATTGACATCATCTCCAGACAGAGGAAAGTAACCGAGCATTTATTATGGGGTCCTCATTGGGTTGACTGATCATAGAACACCAGATCCAGCAGTGTTCTGGGCTGGAATTCTACATTCATGTAACAATAAAAATTCATCCAGCATCCATTGGAGCTTGTCCAAATAGGCAGAACAATGAAAATCATTGGAATAACAATTCCAAAGACATCAGAATTGGAAATAATCAAACCTCTTTCAAATAGTATAGAGAGAGAATCAGTTGAAACCAGAGCCCTGACTTGGAGGAAGTTATCCTTCCCACAATCACCAAAAGCTGGGACCTCAACTGGTCTTGCCCCAATGGGGAATTACTTACAGGCTGTATATATATGTCTCTAAAATTCAAAACTGGTAAATCTTGGTTAGAATTACTGAATAGATTATGATTTAACACTATATTCTGTTCTTTAAATATTTTTCTTTAGTGGAATTTTAGTTGTTTATAGCGTATTTTTGTATTTTGCATTGCATATTTTATTTTTTACGCATGAAGAAGTTAGACCCCTTGAGAATTTCAAATAGAAAATTTGAAGAAAAAAAACAAATCTACACATGACATGGTTGACTTCTTTCTAGCCTGAGGAAAATATATCCCAAGTGATCCACTAAGCTAAAAGAAACCTTCAGGTGGTCCACATGTGGGTATGATGGCATGGAATGGTACGCAACACTGTCTGTTACCAGGAAGATCAAGCCTCATGAAGCCGGTAAGTCCTCCAGCTCTGGAGGATAAGGGTACTGGGCTCTTAATTGCTCTGAAAAGTTCTGTGAGGCCAAATGTTTTGCTGATTGTGGCTCTGACCCCGAACAACACCAGCTTTGCCGTGGGCTGAGATAAAGATGAGGACACCGTGTCCATCCTTGACTTGGCATGGGGAATCCCAAGAAATGTCTCAGTGGAGGGAGTTAATTGCAATATTGGAAAATGTTGTTTGCGGGTAACTGCCCTGGAAATTTTAGGTGAGGGCATATCTCACCTAAAAAAAAAGTAATGGAAGATAATGTCAGGACGAATGTCTGAGCAGAAACTATCTCTCAAACGAGACATCTTCTGTCTTAACCAAATCATAAGTGACTGTAATTTTACCCTAAATCACATAATGAGAAATTTCAGGAAATTTGCCAAACTTTACATAATGTGAAATTTGCAAAATTCATTAATTAAAATTAGAATTATTAATCAGTCTAGATGCAACACCTGTACAACAGGATGAGGGCAGGACACTGCCGAAACATGTTTGCAGCCTGCTCAAGCTGACCACAGGTGTGACGCCTGTGTGCAGGCTAAAATAACCTTCAAATCTATCTGACTCATGTACCTCCTGCAATCGATAAGCTGTCCCCACCACCCTTCTGCCCTCCCCCTGCACCTGCCTTTGTTGCCTAGAATGCTATAATTCTGTTTCATATCAACAAGCTCTTCAGAGAGCAGAGAGGGGGCTGGCTGTGCCCACCCTGACTTGACAAAGTCAGTAGGAGCAGACTGACTGTGGCCTGCAGAATGCAGCATCTCTGCCAGTTACATGCCATGCAGGGGCGGCTTCTCGTCTAAGGTGAGGAACGTGACCCCACTGTTCTCAGAGCAGGAAAAATAAAATGATTATAACCTCACTATTATCATTTTGTTTTTTGCTGTGGAGCCGGGTTAGGGCGTGGTGAGACCGGGGTCTCAGGGGGAAGAGTGGTGGCTCACTCTAAATGTGCACGACGTCTTGGGCCAGCCAAGCAGTCATGCGCACTTTGCATGTTACCCACCAGGCTGTAATATACAGCTTTCAGTGGAAAATGCACAGGCTCCCAGTCCCCGTCTGAGTGCTGAATAATGGCGCTCATACCAATCAGAGCACTGCATTGCAGCATTGTGATTGGCTTTGGGGAGCCAGTGTGCTTCCGGGACTGAAGTGGAGGAGCAGGCGACCATGAGAAGGGGCCAAGGCTGAGGAGAGACGGCTGCTGTAAGAAGGTGTTTTTTTTATTTTTTATTTTTTGTCTCCCCGTTCCCCTGACTCACCACCCCCATTCCCTGCCAGCCGCCACTGATGCCATGGACAGGACCACTGCTCTCAGACAAGCATAGAAAGTGATGCTTGCCCATCCCTGTGTATTCTGTCCATCTCTAGCAAGAAAAATGAAGCCATTAAAAAGCTGCTAGTGAGCTGAAAATCTGTTTGCAGTGCTAAATTTGTAAAAGAATGAGTGTCTGTGCCCGAAACACTTAAATGTTGGTGCGCCAAATAGCAAGGCTTATGTGTCTTAAATACAATGTATGCCTCTGTAATCCAATACCAGACACCCCCTGCCTCTTTATCTCACTTCAGCAGGTTTTGCTTGCACCCTTTGTGACATTTTGTTCCATCTTTCTCTTCCACCATCTTTCCGCTTTGTGTGTTTTCTTAATCTCTTTTGATCTTGGCTCACTTAAAGCACTGGCTGTTTGGAAGACCTACACACTCTGGTGACAATATGGGGTGCATGCAGTCACCATGGAACCAGACTTTGAGTATTATGGAATGTTGACGACCAAGTGCACCTGCAAAGATGCCCTGCTGGTATAAGTTTTCAGGGACAGCAGGGGGTTTCAGCAGCTCTACATCCTTGAAATGAAGAAGATGGTCCCAGAGCAGATCCAGGAGAGGCCTAGAAAAAGAAAATAACAAGGAGAGGTGATAGTGGCAGGCCTTACAGAGTGAGGCGGGAACGCGGGGAAGGCTGGAGCGCCCTGACCCCGTGGAGCCACCGCCGAGGAAAGCAGCTTCAACCGGGAGGACCGGGTGATTCCGCTGTTGCCCCCTAACCACTGCCCGCATTCGACAAACCCGATAGGGAAAAAGAAACAGCTGTGCGGTAGACTCCGGGATCACGAGTTGATACCTGGGATCCCGTTCCGATAGCTCAATTTACGCTATGCAAAACATTATAGGAGTGCAGCCACACCTTACACATCCCAACGTTCATGCCATATTGGACACAGTGGAGGCGCAGTGAGAGGCCTGCAGGTGCAGAGGAGTTAGTTCCGATCCTATGGGGATCCCGCCCGCCATTGCAGACACCCACCGCAAGATGAGAGACAGTGAGCGGGGACATTCTTGACATCGCTGGGAGCGCCAGGGGTCTGGGTGGTGAGCCCGTGAGGCAGTGCGGTCGCGGGCTGGGTCCGGTAAATTTGAGTACCACAGGGCTCTTGGTTGCCGTGGATGGCGGGGCACTGAGTGAGCCGTAGGAGTTGTGTACGCGGCGCTTTCAGCTGGGGCGCACTTACCTGCGCTCTCCAAGGCCAGTTAGTCCCAGCCACAGACAAGGAGACAAACCAAGCGTGGAGCAGATTCCTTCTTTCAGCACGCCTGATCCCAACATGGCGGCTGCAGCACAAAGGCGGACAAACCCCAGTCACAGTGGCCCAGTAGGTACCAGATAAGTGTGAGGTCAAAAGCCAGAGATCTCTGGGTCCTCAGAGGAACAGAGTGAAGACCACGTGCGAGGAGAGTATTGTACTGTACTCAATGCCTGACCCTAAGACTTTTTGACTTTTCTAGCGAGTGGTGGACCGCGCGGGTGATCTACTCCCTAGCAATTCCACAAAGGCATATTAACTGTGCTGGAAGACATTGAATTCGAGTTTGGACAATTTATTTGGGTGTGAAAAAGAAGCAGCAGGACCGGACTGGTCAGAGTTGGTATTATAATTATTCATGGTGCAACATTAGTCCTGATGATGGTCTCGATGAATTACGGGGTGTGAGACCGAAACGTCGAAGAGTTGGCACTTTTTTGTGAACAACATCATCAAGCATTGTATTATAAGGATGTATATAGTTGTTAAATAATGTATATATGGCGAAAATTGTATATACTGTCCATATAATCAGAATAAGTGTCAGTTACTACTGCTCATATGAAAGAAACTGAGGTAGCAGTTTATTTTTGATTTGCCGCACATGAAGTGGCATTCGGATGTTTACCTATGCTGATCAAATAGAATGTGTTTTGTATATATCTTATGACATTATATAAAATACACTGGTCAAGTTATTAATCATCTCTTGTTCTTTTTGAATCATGTTCATTGTTATGACATACATATAAACGGTTAAATATTGTGAAATAAGTCCTGCAGGAACATTGTTTTAGTTGTTAATGACCCTAAGATGGCCGCAACTGGGGACATCTGACACGTGGAGCTATCCCTTGTTTCAGACCTAAAAGCAGCAGTATAAGGGTCCAGGAAGGATCATACCTGATCCTAAAATGGTAACTGACCCCCTGCCGAAGGCAGGTTACGACCCTCCCAGGCAAGGAGGGGAGGTCTTGTGGCGATCTGACATGGTCACATGGCCTCAGGAGTGCGGCAGTCACTAGTCAGCCAGGCTATTGCCCAAAAGCAGCAGCACTCTGGGTCCTTGAAGGATGATGCATGCCCCTGAAAATTGAAGCCTTCCCCCGCCGAATACATAACCGAATATGGAGATCAGCTTAGTGCTCTCAGCGAACTTTGAATAATCAACTCACTACCCAATCACACAGCAGAGAATGCAAGAAATACGTGAGCCTGAGCCTCCCCCACACAAACTAAATTTTACACAAACTCCTAAGGGCAAAGAGACTGATCAACAAGGTCGATGTCCGGTGGAGCTGCCTAGACAGCTATAGAGGAGATCGACTCTGGGTCACCCCCTTGGCCGTCACCTACCCAGCCGGACCTTGGACATAGTTCTCCTCATCTCTACCCCTACCTCTGATCCCTAACCTCACACCTCTTCCTCCCATACCACATTCGTCTTGTATCATGTACCTGTGTAACATTGCTATTGTTTGTCTTTTTTGAGTAACAGCGGCCCTCAACCTCCTGGTCCTCTCCGCAGCGTTAGATACTGTCTGCCACCGCACCCTAGTACAACCCCTCAGCAAACATCGGTATCCAAGAGAAGGCACTGGAGTGGATCATCTCGTTCCTCGCCGGAAGAACCCAGAGAGCCTGCCTCCCCCCGTTCAGATCCGAGGCGACCAAAGTCATCTGCGGCGTACCACAAGGATCTTCACTCAGCCCTGCCCTCTTCAACGTCTACATGAGCCCCCTTGCAGCCATCGCACGCCAACACAACCTCAACATCATCTCCTACGCCAACGACACCCAGCTGATCCTCTGCCTCACCAACGACCCTGCCACCGCCAGAACCAACCTACACGATGGGATGAAAGAAGTAGCCGAGTGGATGAAGAACTCAGACAAGACGGAAGTCCTCATCCTTGGATCATCACCCTCTGCCTGGGACGACTCCTGGTGGCCCCCGGCCCTAGGCAGCGCACCCAAACCAACGGACCATGCATGCAACCTGGGCTTCATCCTGGACTCCTCCCTCTCGATGACCAGACAAGTCAACGCCTTCTCATCATCGTGTTTCAACATCCTACGCATGCTCCGAAAGATTTGCCGATGGATCCCCACCGAAACCAGGAAGACGGTCACCCAAGCACTCGTCACCAGCCGACTGGACTACGGAAACACCCTCTACACCTGAACCGCAACCAAACTGCAGAAAAGACTCCAACGCATCCAGAACGCCTCCGCACGACTCATCCTGGACATCCCTCAACACAGCCACATCTCTGGACACCTGAGAGACCTGCACTTGCTCCCCGTCAGCAAGAGAATCACGTTCCGTCTCCTCACCCACGCACACAAGGCCCTCCACGACCTGGGCCCGAGGTACCTCAACAAACGCCTGACCTTCTACACTCCCACCCGCCAACTGCGATCGACTAACCACGCCCTCACTGCAGTTCCACGCATTCGAAGAGCCACCATGGGAGGAAGATCCTTCTCCTACCTGGCAGCCAAGACTTGGAACTCCCTCCCCATCCACCTCCGTCGTACCCAAGACCACCTCTCCTTCAGGAAGCAACTCAAGACCTGGCTGTTCGAGCAGTAGCGGAACCCTCTCCCCCTAGCGCCTTGAAACCCTCTGGGTGAGTAGCGCGCTAAACAAATTTCTTGATTGATTGATTGATTGATTGATTGATTGATTGATTGCGTATGCATCACCATGCTCCAGTAACTGTTTGTAACTATGTAACTTTTACCGTACTACCTACCCCCTACCCCTCCCCGCTCTACTCCTCTCCACTTTCCTGCTACTGACCTCTGCGCTCACCTGTCCTGGCCCTAGTCCCCACCCTGTTTACCTGTGAATTTTCCCTCGTCATCTAGCTATTTTGTCTGATGCCTGATGGAGCTACCTGGTTTAGCTATAGGCGAGACAGGTCGGGGATTCCCTCCTTGGACGTCACCTACCCAGTTGGTCTTTAGCCAGGCTTCCTTTCGTCTCTCCTGTCATCTCTTCCCACATCCTCCCCCTATTTATGTCTCTCCCTCTATCCTCTCTCAATGTATTGAGACCGAACTATTTTGTCTGATGCCTGATGGAGCTACCTGGTTTAGCTATAGGGGAGATGGGCCGTGGACTCCCTCCTTGGTCGTCACCTACCCAGTCGGCCTTCAGACAGACTTCTTTTCGTCTCTCCTTGTTGTCTCTTCCCCTATCCTCCCTTTCTCACCTTCCCTGTCCCCTCCCCTCTACGCTCCATTTATTTTGCCCTCCATGTTCTTTAAATGTTTCCCATGGAGACCTAGCTATTTGGCCAAAGCCCGATGGAGCTACCTGATAGCTATAGAGGAGATGGGTTTTGGGATTTCCCCCTCAACCGTCACCTACCCAGCTGGACTTTGGGCAGACTTTCCTTCGTCTTTCTGCCATATCTCCCTTCCACCCCTTTACCCTTACCCCCTTCCCCTCTACACTTCACTTATCTCGTTTTCTATGCTCTTGTAATTGTTTGTCTAGCAACTGATGTAAATTGGAACTGATGTAATCTTGTAACTTTGTGGAACCTCATGTAAAGCGCTCTGATACCTCTGGGTCTAGCCAGCGCTATATAAAACTCTTAAAATAAATAAAATAAATAAAAATGTATACAATTAGTAAAGAATGATTGAAAACACATCAATGATAGCAGTAAACTATTTTAGAAGGTCTAAAGCCCATGTTCAAGGTGGCCAACCACTTGGTACATATCAGAATAAAGTGTACATACTCATCTAAAGTAGCTTGTAAGTCCTGATATGTAAAAGCAATCCTGTTTTCACTCTGCCCAATTTAACGTTTCAGCATGTTTCAGCCTTAACATGAATTGAGAGGCCTTCTTCATGGTATTATTTGAAATTCTTGATGTCAAACACTGGTTTAATGGTATATTCAGGCTTACAGGACATGGTATCTTGGACACTGTTCCAAGAATTAAACATCCCACATCTCTGCACTTCAGTTCTTACCAGAGCTCAGATATTCCCACTGAGAGCACTGTCAGTGACTCTCAGAGAGGAGACATCCCATTCATTGACCATCATGGCACACTGATGGCCACTCAGATCTGAGACCTGCACTGTCCATGCAGTGCCAATGCATCTGAGATTGAGTTCAGACATACAAAGACTATCACAAATACCCCTCACACATTGTAGGACATACTGACAGTAACTCCTAGCACATAGCATAGCTGTAAGACAATCAGGCCTATATTCACTGCCTTGCATTTAACAACGTAATGCATCCTGGGAAATGTAGTCTTGGTTCTCTTACATTTTACCAACTGGAGTAACCCACCAGACAACCAGGGGTGCACACATATTTGTTTGCTTACAAAGTTCCAAAGCTTCCAAGTTTCTGGATTGTTTTTAATGGGTTCAGTGCATTTATGAGAGACATTCAACTGCCAAATGTGTGACACTTTGAGTGAAACTTTCTCATGAATAAAACCAAGCAATGAAGTGCAGGGAAAGAGATAAATATCAGAAATTATACCCTTGAAGTGGCACGAGCACCTAATCCAAAGTATAAGAACATGTAATGCGGAGAATAGTAAGAGCTGATCCTAGTATTTTATTTAAGCATCAGTCGTCATCTAGAGCCTTTCCTGGTAGCTGTTGCATCATTAATAATGAGAAATACAGTCTTGCTTTATAAATCTATACATTTTAAAGTAGGAGTGAGAGGTCCTGCAAAAGCAGGGGACGTGGATCATAAAGCTCCTTTTAGCCCTTCTTGCGATTGCTCTTGGATTACCCCTGTGCAGAAGTTTATGTCGCGAGGCCAGCGCTAAATTTGAGCTAATGGTTTCCAGTGCTCGGTACTGGCACTTAATTGTGCAGCATGGCTTAAAAACGTTTTTTTAAAGTGCTATGACTCGGCCAAGTGTGTCTGCATCATAGCACTTTTTTGTTGTGTCTGTTGGGGGGACGAAGGAGGAAGGGCATGAGGGAGGGGTATCAATGCTAGAGGAGCAACATGGGGAATGGGGGACAGTAGGTGGGGGGCAACAAAGACAATGGATGGACGGCAAGGGGCTCAAAACAACAGGCAGTGATGGGTCGGTGGGTGGGTGCAACATGAAGGGCAGGAGTAGTACAGGAGGGAGCCAGCTGAAATGACACTCTGGTATAGTATTTAAACACAAAGAAAAAGTTGGCACCTAAAGCAGTGAGCAGTGGAAGGGCACAAGTAAGCCATCCATGCTTCAGTGTAGCGACAAGCACACAAAGAGGAAGGAAGCCTTCAGCAGCTAACCAATATGGAGCAAGCAAATTAGAGTGACAATGAAGCCAACCAGTGGTAGGCAATGGGCGGGCCCTTAGCCCACTTTTATATAACACTATGTCCGGCAGGAGACAGTTCATGCACTGTCTTAGGCGAGACCTAACAAAGTGGTTTAAGGGACAGAAAAAGGCTCAGGAGCAAAGTGAACTACTTAAAGTAGATATCAAGGCAAGGAGAGGTGTGGCGCGGTGGCCAGGGCGACTGACGTTGGAATCTGGAGCTCACGTTTCGATCCCAGCCCCTGCAGCAGATTAGCCCTGCACCATGTGACTCTGGGCAATAGCTTGCTTAATCTTCCCAACGTACCCCAGCGCCTAGAGACCCTTATGGGTGATTGTTCGCGCTTTAAAAATGTGGATTAATAAAGGCGCAATCTTTTCAAGACAAATCTAATTCATGGTTTTATGGAGAGAAAAAAATAACAGCATTTGTTCCTATTTACAAAGCAACTTTGCAAGGTACAGAAGTAGTCCTTGTCATGTTTATGTGAACATTAAGATTGAGGTAATCGTTTGAAAACGTCATCCAAGAGAAATACATGAACTAATCATCGACTAAAAAGAATTTTAAAGGGCATGTAAATTTGTTTCACCCTGAAGCTACAAAATATCAGATACTTATTTTAACAACTAATGACTAATGAAAAACATTAGAAAAGAAGAAGAAACAAAGTAAGATGAGAATGAAATAAAGCAAAATTGCAAATTGACCCACTGTAAATATGAAAATGGCCGACAAAGGGGGCGCTCTGGTTGTTACGGAGGCCGACTGAACCTCAAATGAGGATGAACAAGTCTCTGATAAAAACACATATTTAAAACCGGACACAAATCAGGCCAATAAATACCCAGAAATACTTAGCACAACAGGAGGTGCAGATTCTGACTTTGGATGGAATAATATTCCAGAATATACCAGATATACGCACTTTAAACCCTGTCGTTTAGAGCTGACGAATGAGCCAATGAGATATGAGGACTGCATTTGTGTTTCCGGTGATTTTAACATAATACAATTTATTAATATATATGAAATGTTTGCATAGATCTGTGAATCAGAGAATAAACTATTTTATGTGAAAATAAAGACCTGACTAACTGCTTGTGTTCTACATCTCTCAGTGCCACCCTGACCGGAACGTCCTGGAGTAAGGCTGGACTGCTTCACTTACAACTTTTAGAGAGTCAAGTATGCATAGCCATTGGAGTAAGGTTGTACCACTTAACTCTCCACTTTTAGAGTATACATACCTCCTGGGGTAAGTATGGACTGCTTGACTTACCACATTTAGAGTGTACATACCCCCAGAGTAAGGATGGACTGCTTGACTTACCACTTTTAGAGTGTACATACCCCAGGAGTAAGGATGGACTGCTTGACTTGCCACATTTAGAGTATACATACCCCCAGAGTAAGGATGGACTGCTTGACTTACCACTTTTAGAGTGTACATACCCCAGGAGTAAGGATGGACTGCTTGACTTACCACTTTTAGAGTGTACATACCTCCTGGAGTAAGGATGGACTGCTTGACTTGCCACATTTAGAGTATACATACCCCCCAGAGTAAGGATGGACTGCTTGACTTACCACTTTTAGAGTGTACATACCTCCTGGAGTAAGGATGGACTGCTTGACTTGCCACTTTTAGAGTATACATACCCCCAGGAGTAAGGATAGGCCAATTGACTTACCACTTTTAGAGTATATATACCTCCTGGAGTAAGGGTGGACTGCTTGACTTGCCACTTTAAGAGTATACATGCCCCCAGAGTAATGATGGACTGCTTGACTTACCACTTTTAGAGTGTACATACCTCCTGGAGTAAGGATGGACTGCTTGACTTACCACTTTTAGAGTATACATACCCCCAGAGTAAGGATGGACTGCTTGACTTACCACTTTTAGAGTGTACATACCCCCAGGAGTAAGGATGGACTGCTTGACTTGCCACTTTTAGAGTATACATGCCCCCAGAGTAAGGATGGACTGCTTGACTTACCACTTTTAGAGTATACATACCCCCAGGAGTAAGGATAGGCCAATTGACTTACCACTTTTAGAGTATATATACCCCCTGGAGTAAGGGTGGACTGCTTGACTTGCCACTTTAAGAGTATACATACCTCCTGGAGTAAGGATGGACTGCTTGACTTACCACTTTAGAGTATACATGCCCCCAGAGTAAGGATGGACTGCTTGACATACCACTTTTAGAGTATATATACCTCCTGGAGTAAGGATGGACTGCTTGACATACCACTTTTAGAGTATACATACCCCCAGAGTAAGGATGGACTGCTTGACTTGCCACTTTTAGAGTATACATACCTCCTGGAGTAAGGATGGACTGCTTGACATACCACTTTTAGAGTATACATACCCCCAGAGTAAGGATGGACTGCTTGACTTACCACTTTAGAGTATACATGCCCCAGAGTAAGGATGGACTGCTTGACTTACCACTTTAGAGTATACATGCCCCTCAGAGTAAAGATGGACTGCTTGACATACCACTTTTAGAGTATATATACCTCCTGGAGTAAGGATGGACTGCTTGACTTACCACTTTAGAGTATACATGCCTCAGAGTAAGGAAGGACTGCTTGACTTACCACTTTAGAGTATACATACCTCCCGGAGTATGGATGGACTGCTGGACTTACGACTTTTAGAGTATACATACCCCCAGAGTAAGGCTGTGTTGCTTGGCTTACCACTTTCACAGAATCAAGTATACATGGAGAGTAATATGGCTTACAGTTGGCGTGCACTAGTATCTAGGCATTGGACGCCAGTGTTAACTAAAGGACGGCAGCTGGACAGTAGGCACTGACTGCCCCCAGAGGCGGAGCCAAAGCCTCACATCGGTGGGCGGGGCATGTGGACTCTGACCCATGCTGCTACATACAAGTGATAACACCAAATATACAGTCCAGTATATTTTCAGTACAAAGCCTCGTATCGCTTCAATAAAACGGATCCGGGTGGTAAAAATGGAGAGAAAAAAACATTACCCTGGTGGGTAATGTTCCGGGGCCAATCCTAATATTATATTGCGGAGTCTGTGCAGGACTGGGGACCTTAAACTTACATGTAAATTAGGTGCGGGAGGGCACAGAGACGTTTCGCAGCCAAGGGGATCGCCACCTCCCCGGGTATTATTTACTAATTGTTCGGGGGGCTTTGAGGCCAACTGTAGTCCAGGGATCGCCACCCTCCGGGGCCTTACTTAAATATGCTGGGTGGGCCTCGCCAGTTCTTGAAGCCATGGTGGTCCTAGGCAGTGCCTTATTGATTCTGTGATCACAGGGGCAGGACTCATGGTGTTATAAAGTGATACACTCATAGAACCCTTGCAGTTGTAGAATTACCCAGGCTTCATTTATGTAATAGTCTGTTGGTTTATATTTGGTAGTTTTTATTTGTGAAGTGGTGTGGCTCACTGGTTAGAGGCGGCAGACCCGTAAGCAGAGGACGGCCTGGGACCAGGGTTCGATTCCCGACGCGGCAGGGTCGTGGACCATGGTCAGCGGGCTCGATAATTCTCGCCTCGGTGCCTACTCCAGTCAGGGACCACACTCGGCAACTCTGGGCATTAACTTGCCTCATCTTCACAACGGCCCCCCCAGACCGCCGGGGATGCTTGGTCGCACCTTAGAGATACCCATTAGGGACCATCTCTCAGGGTGAGCCAGGACGGGTTCCCCAGCGGTCGAAGCGTGGAGATACTCCTCCGGGAGTCGATTCCTAGCGCTATATAAACATGCAATTAAATTAAATTAAATTAGGTGCACCACAAAATTACAAATGTTTTCCCTCATAACCTTCAATAAACAGACGATTTTAACAATAAACTACAGACAAGTGTTGTCAGAAAAAGAAGACGTATACACTCACTTATTTATTGGTAAATAAAAATAACCTTTATTAAAACAACATAAATAAATGGAAACGCAACTTTATTCGAAGAAACAACAGTGTAACATGAAATAAGTGGGCGGGTCTCCTCCGAAAGCAGCTTACAAAACCTGCAAGACAGAAATGAAACATAAGTGTGTGTGCTATGTCCAAGAGAAAAAGAAAGGTAGTCAGAATGAACGGAAAATAGTGAGAATGGGACAGCGAGGGAGTGGGTAGAAGGGAGAAAGGGAGGGAGAGTCAAAAGAACAGAAGGAGGAGGAGACAGAGTGTCGGTCTACTGCACCCAGCCCTCACTGTTTACCTCCCGTCCCGCATGTGTCTAGGACGCTGGGGTCTGCAAAAAAGAGTGCCGTCCAGCAAGTCCTTAAAATTAAACAGGTATGAATGAGGCCAGAGTTTACATTATTAGGTACAGGAA